>NC_071467.1:81118611-81743611 GCF_028500815.1 Rissa tridactyla | reverse complement strand
CACAACTCACCCTCGCCTGTCTCTTCCCGTTATAGTCATCCCCTTTGCCTATTTTAATTGTGGTTTAAGTCCCGGAAATGTTACTCAGGTAACCTTTTTGTAGGAGACAGGGAGGAACCGCACGGTGGGCGTGGGCATGAGCTCCTAGTGCTGCCACCTTTCTTAGAGCTCTGTTGTGAAAGGTCTTCTATGCAAAATAAACCTTCAGCCTTTTTCTCTTTCTGCTTTTAATTGTGGAATGAGTCTGAGGCTTTTCCATTCATTAACTGTTGATTTATGAACGATAAATTGGGTCACATGCCATCTGTCAGATACCTGCAGTGACCGTAACATGGTGAGTCTAATTATAAGGGTATAAAACTGTGATCTGGTCTCAGGCAGGCTCATATTGGACCCAAATTTGGGAAATTCTGGTAATTTCGAAAGGCATACAATTACTTACCTCTTCTATGTCAGAGGAAAGTGTATGTTCCTCCTCTTGTTTTAGTATTTCTTTAAAGACTTGCTCCTCTCCTCATTTACCTAGTTGAGCCTTGATCATTGCCACATTGGTTATTCATAAATTCAACACATTTTATATAGATCTCTTTTTCTTGCTTGGTTTTGCTGTAAGGTGTCAGACCACACTGGTAAGACGTGTGTTTGGGCTTCATGGTTTGCCCAGAACATGCTGCAGAAGGGCTCCTCTGAATTCTCCTTGGCTGAGAAAACAAATGAGCAAATCTTACGTGTTGCTGTTTCCTCCCCCATGCCTAATTGCTAGGCTAATTGGCAAAATTTGGTAAAAACAGAGAGCACGTTATCAGTTACTCATGCAAATTAGTGAAATTGTGTCTGATGCATGACTCAGTAGGGTGTACCAATATTTATACAATTTTAATGAAGAACTTGAAAGCAAATTACAGCATCCTTACAGCATCAAAAGCAGATTTCTTAGAACCAGGGTGATACTTACGTGTTCCAAGGTGTCCCCTCTAGTGGGAGGTGTCCCTGCCCATGGCAGGGGCGTTGGAACTAGGTGATCTTTTAGGTCCCCTCCAACCCGAACCATTCTATGACGATTCTGTGTCTTACAGTGTGTTCGATTTGGGACGAAACCAAAGGAATTAACTCCTGCCAGCCCTCTGTCAGTCCTGACTTGCTTTTCTGAGGCCTGACAACACCATTGGTGGGTGTGTCCTTGTCCCCATTTTTGATTCCATGTGCATGTTATTGAAGAAGCTCACATCTCATTCCAGACTGCCATGGAAGTGATGCAGTTCAGCAAGGAGGAGGTGCGAGAAGTGTTGAGGCTGCTGGCTGGCATTTTGCATCTAGGAAACGTTGAGTTCATCACTGCTGGTGGGGCACAGGTGTCCTTTAAAACAGGTGAGAAGGCCATGCATCCAAATGTAAATGTTTCTTGAGGCTGTGAAAGCCATATTCATTGCTAGTATATCTGACCATAGCAAGGACGAAGAGTGAAGGGGTCTTACTGCTTTTTAGCACCTGTAAATGTTGATTAAAGTGTTATTTTTGTTATTTGTCATGTAAGGCAAATTACTCTGCTGCTGGATGGTAGGTCTTAACTAGGGAAGGACTTGGGCACATAATTATTCCGTTAACAGTAATGAAATTCCATTTTATCTAATTCTTTCTTTGACATATTCTCAAGTTGATAAAATGTAAGTGCTGAAGTACGTTCCTTAACTGAGATCTCCACTGAAGGTATCTTTTGTTGGGGCTTTCAATACCTCAATTACGAATCTGAAAGTATGTGCTAGTATGTCTAAAGATCGGGCTGACGAGCATTTGTTCAAATATGGCAATAGAGTAGCATTACATACTGCTTTAGATACTACATTACAGCAAATTTGCAAATTATCATATGCAAGTAAGAAAAAAATTTAATTGGTTTTCTTTATCATCATCATCCTGAGGGAAGCTGAAATGCATTCATGTGGACAAAGACTGAATTACTGTTTGTGTCTGGAAAAATATGTTAGTGTAAGCAGCAGATTGTTTGAATTCTTGACATGTAACATTAAGAGGAAAATAAATATTTGTGACTTGTGATGAATTTCTACTGCTAAATTCCTTCAGTTGTGCATATTTATGATACTGTGCCTTTTCATGAGCAGCAAAAGCGTATCCTAGAGTTTCTAGTTGTGTTTTTATCTCTAATCCCCATCATTTTAGAAGCATCTTAAATGGTGGTGGTAGTAATAATAATAATAATAATACAACAAATTAGTTTCATAACCTTATACATTTAAGGACATGTTTGTATTTGTCTCTTTCTTTTGCCAGCTCTGGGTAGATCTGCTGAACTACTGGGGTTGGACTCCACGCAGCTAACTGAAGCGTTGACACAGAGGTCAATGATACTCAGGGGAGAAGAAATCCTAACACCTCTTAGTATACAACAGGTAAAGGCATCTCAGTTTTGACATGGTTTCAGGGTCTGTTAAATATTTGGCTTGGTCTTCAAGTCCAGGGAACAACTTGATGTTGTCAGTCTGATGCTCATGCATCAGAGTTGCTAGAAAAAAATACTACATAGTTTTTTTGGGAAGGGTATAATCGAACTTTTAGAAATTCTATAGATCCCATCCTATCATTCTGGCTAAGGCTTGTAGCTTGGCTCTTGTTATTCTTACTAAGCCCGATTGCTTACCTTTTTTTCAAATTCTAATCATGTAGAATATTTAAAATTCTAATCATGTAGAGTATGTCCACAACAGCTGATATTTTTCATTACAGATATTTGTGTCAGGTTGCAGGTTTTGAAAACTTTCAGCAGAAGTAATCTTATTATTTACAAGAAGGAGATTAGAAGTAGGTATACATAACGTTATGCTTACCTCTGGAAAGTGATAAGTTAAGGTGTTATTTTCTGTCCTTCTCTTCTCTTCCTGCACCCTTAAGTTTATAATTTCCTATTTTTTGAATGCTTTCGCCTTGAAATGTAATTTTAAAGCCACATAGGTGTACAGTTGTTATGACCTACACTGTTAAAGCTTAAATTGTGACGCTCTGTAACTGTTAAAACAGTTACTGTCAAGGTACATGGGAATACAAACCTGCTTGCATTATACATTGCTTTATGCTGTGCAAGGGACACCGACCAGCAAAGTCTGATAAGTTCTCAGTTACAGGGGTGGCTGATGCGCTGTGTCGTCCTTCTTTAATGCAGGCAATAGACAGCAGAGATTCTATGGCTATGGCACTTTATTCTCAGTGTTTCGCTTGGGTCATTAAGAAAATCAACAGTAGAATCAGGAGCAAGGAAGACTTCAAGTCCATTGGAATTTTGGACATATTTGGATTTGAAAACTTTGAGGTAGGTTTTAAAAGTTTGTTCAAATGGATTGATATATATGCTTCATTGTTCTACATATCTTTGTCATCTTTGCTGGAACTCGATTATTAAACGTATTATGACTTAAAACAGTTCCTTGTTTGCAAAGTAAAATACTTGGAGTGTATGCATTTTTAAAAATTTCTTGTCTCTGTAGGTAAACCGTTTTGAGCAGTTCAATATTAACTATGCAAATGAAAAGCTTCAGGAGTATTTCAACAAGCACATCTTTTCCTTGGAGCAACTGGAATACAGCAGGTAAGAGATACAGATGAAATTTGAAAGAATTTTGAAAATACCAGTATTCACTTGAAATCTGGGTTCCCAGCCGCCTCATCTTCCTTTGAAAATCTCTGTCTGGAGCTATGCATTTTTAAAAAGCAAGCTGATTTTTCTGTCATTTGCAAGATAAATACATCAGCTCCTCCTATTTCTATATTTAAAATAATGTCATCGTAGTCGTCAATAAAAAGGCCCTCCTTATTTTCCTTAGGGAAGGACTCATTTGGGAGGATATTGACTGGACAGACAATGGAGAGTGCTTGGATCTTATTGAAAAGGTAATAAAGAATTTGATACCAGTACCTATTTCTAGTTTTTGCTCTGAGGTAATATGTCTTTAAAACACTTGCCAACACAAAGAACAAGTGAAAAGAATGGTGGATCTTGCACGTTTAAACAGTGAACTTTTAATCAGATCATTTTCATGCATGGTTATAGTCCAGATCATATTGTAAGCTCAATACATGTATCTTTCCTTCTAGGATCTGTTAACAGTGTCTGATTATATAAAAAGGCACTATTTGGAGATGATTAAAAAGAATAGAAAGAGGAGGCAGAAAGAATGACAGTGCCTTGCTCCCGTAATGGCTTTTGGGATGCGGGTAATCTTCATTTGTTGCCTGCCAGTTTTAGCTTCATCCGTAATTCTGTTTGTGTTCTGATTTGTACTAAAGGAACATGTGAAAGAGCATGAAGTTTCTGCAGAGTTACTGGTAGGAACATTGGCGGTGAGGGGCGGGTGAGGTCTGAGCTCACTGCAGAGACATTATAACTCCGGCTGGATGACAAAGCCGAAGTTCTATATTGTTTCATCCATGTTCACGTCTGCCAGCAGTACAAGCGGGCTGCCTGAGTTTATCTCCACAGCAGGGAGTGCGGCTGCCTGAGTTTAGATGACCACAGAAGCTGATGGCAGTGGGCAGGGGATCCAGCTGCCGGGACGTGACTGCAGTCAGGACGGTGTGGCTTGTCAGGAGCTGCTCTGGGACGGTGGGAAGTGGCTTATTAAAATGTGCACCTGGAGAACCATGTTCTTCCGAGAGGCTGTATCAGCCTGAAGCGTGCTGGACTCATTAATTAACTGCAGGGCAGCTTGGTTTGTTTACCCCTTCATCCATTATGAGAAGTAGGGAACATCAAAGGAAATCGCACAGAGGTATATGCAAAGCAAAGGGAGGTTGTGTTTCATGCAGCGAGTAGTTAAGCTGTGTATCTTTTGCTGCACCCCTGGGCACTGTGGGTGCTAAAAGTTTGCATTGGTTCAACGACGAATTAGATAATTTTATGGAAGAAAAGATTTTGAAAGGCTGTTTACACAAACTCCTCAGATTTAAGGGACTCCTGATCATTGTAGATCTTGGGGGCTGGGGATGTATTCTGGGGTAATGACATTGCACACACCTAAAAACATCAGGAGAACTCTTGCTTCTTCCAGTAGCTTCTTTTTTCTTTATTTTGCCCATATGTCACATGCTGTCTGTTTCAAAAGGAGCGTTGCCAGGAAAATAGGATTGCAGTCCTCTATGAGAGTGGGGTGTTAGTCATGTATGGGTGGTTTTGTGCCTCTCTGCACACAAGAACTTCAAGGACTTTGTGCTTTATTTTTTTTTTCCAAACTGGGAACAACATCTGTGTCCATCTGTGCACTAATTCATCTTCTGCCTCTTCTTGCTGTTCTAGAAACTGGGTCTGCTGGCGCTCATCAATGAAGAGAGCCATTTTCCTCAAGCTACTGACTCCACCTTGCTGGAGAAGCTGAATATCCAGCATGCTGTATGTGATGTTTTGCTCACGTTTTCTGTGCAAATTGTGGAGGGTCTCTTTGCTTCTGTAGGAGTTTGTGGTTCAAATATATATGTGCATAGTTGTAGAGGCTGTTTTGGATATGATCCTACTTCCATGGCAATCCATATCATTTGCTGTTAAGACTGAGTCAGTTACCTGGAAGAACATATCCTTGTTACTGTCCAGTTAAAGGTCTCCGTATTGATGAATAACCCCAATTCTGCTCTTAGTTAGAGCTCTGGAAACCTGCAGTAACTTGGATTACTTGGATCTTCAATTTCCCTCGATTTAATGAAGTATTCACCTTGATGTCATTTACTGAAAGGTTGCTGTTTCCTCTGTCCAGATTAGTGTCACCTTTGTTTGTGATCCTAGAATTATTTTTGAGGATTTCTGGGATACGACTGTATCCACCAATCTTCATAACTGCCAATTTAAGACCGAGCCTTCTTTTTCGAAGTGCCTTTAATAGATGGTTCTGCCAGATGGGTTCAGGTTTAGTATAATGCCTTTTTAGATACTATAAATCTGTTATTACTGCAGTTGAAGCAGCCCAGACGAACAAATCCTATTATCGTTGTAAGTTGGTTGTTTGCGTTTGGAGCACTGATCTTCCAGGGAGTTCAGTGGAAGACAATGGATTGTTTAGGTCTGGGTTGAGAAGATAATGTGACCCTTTGTATCGTTCCACTCCCTGACTGCTACCCCCTCCCCAATATTTTTCTCTTTTCTTTCCCCTCCAATTAGAACAATCCTTTTTATGTAAAACCAAGAGTTGCCGTTCACAACTTTGGAGTGAAGCACTACGCTGGGGAGGTAATTTTCTTTTCTTTATTTGCTGACATTATTCCAAACGGAGTTTTCATTAGCTTAATTTTACCCTGAGGCTGCTCAAAATTAACTAAAGCACTCTGTTCCCTCAGTGCTTTTTACAGTACCGCTCTTGTGAGAGGTGCCTGACTACTTGGCTTGTTGTTTGAATCGGCTCTGTTTCCTGCTAGGTCCAGTATGATGTCAGGGGGATCTTGGAGAAGAACAGAGATACTTTCAGAGACGATCTCCTGAACTTGTTACGTGAAAGCAGGTACGTTTCTGCAATTTTTTATTTTTTTTTTTTTTTTTTAGGACATGATGTTAAGGGCTGTCGTATCACTTAATTCTGCCAGTGTTTATGTTGTATCACCGAATTCTGCCAGGGTTTATCACTGAATTCTGCCAGGGTTTGAATATGTTAGATGTTGTGCAGCATCAGACCTTGACAGAGTTGAAATGAGGATAGAAGAAATATCAGACGTGCCTGTAAGCAGATCTGACTCTAATAGGTTCTCACAAAGTCGGGTTTTCCCACACTGTGCAGTACCTCATCCCTGTTCAGTCCGGGGGTTTCTGGAGAGCTCACTTGCTACTCGGTGGTGAATAAGAAAGCTGAAAGCTGGTGATGGTTTTTAACTGTTTCAGGGTGCCTCCATAGGCAGTGTGTGTGCGTGCTTTTTTTTTTGCTTCAGGTGCAGCCTGATTTGCTTGGATTTCTGGCATTCGCTAATTTGTCTGAAAGCTTAGCGTCAGGGACCTACCACAGTGCAAGCTGCCATATAGTAATTACTTCAAAGGAGAGAATTTCTATAAAGGTTCACGTTGCTGAAAGCCTGAGCTTGAATGTTGTTGGTACCTGCATGCCTCCTGTCATTCTGCTGTGTAAGGTCTCAGGATCCTTACTGTGGTGGTACCCTGTGAGCTGGAGCATCCCTTTTTTTAGGTGTACGGTTGAGGCTCCGGGATGCACAGAAGAGGAGGGAGCTGAGCCCAGGTGTTGCTGTCTCAGCTGCTGCCCTCACCCATCCCGTCCCATCATCCTGCCTTGCTGTGGGAGTTGCTTGTTTGTAAATCCCTTAAGCCCTTCTGTGCAGGGGAAACCATTAATAAGCGATTCCCTCCCTCTGTTGGTTGTTCTGGCTACACGACGTATCCGACGTAATATCTGTCAATTGAAGTATGTAGGTAAAAGTAATAAATCGGTTAAAGCTGCTGGGCCTGCTCTTGCTCTTGCACCAACATCTGTCTGGAGCTCAAGTTAAAAGGTTTCTGTGGAAGTGGTGAGAGGAGGACACCTGCCTGATAGGGTAGAAAACAGCATACACAGCTGGTATCTGAAAGTCAGGCTCATGTGGGTGGTTATTTTGTGTTATGGCCCCAAACCAGCTGAAAGTCTCAGTTTTTAGTCTTTGTTCAGGTGCAGTTCCCATTACAGTCAGCTGGAGTTTTGGTTGAGTGAGTGGAGTAAAATGCAGTAATGACTCTAGGACTTCACACTTCGTTTCCCTAATGATGTGTTAGGAGTGGAGAAGAAAGAACCTCCTTGTTTTGTTTTGCTTTGCTTTGTTTTGGTTTGGGTTTTTTTTTTCCCCCTCTCCTCTGCATAAATTCTGCAAAGGCAAAATCTATTGCTTATTAGAGATTATGGAGAAAATGAATAAACATTTTTTGGATGGAGGAGCTGCTTTCTAAGGGACAGTGCTTTCTTTGCATTCTATAGTGGTGAATCTCATAGTCTGTTAAGAGATAACTTTAGAGATATTCTTTTTCTTTCCCATTCCAGTCTTGATTTCATCTATGATCTGTTTGAACATGTTTCAAGTCGCAACAATCAAGACACTCTTAAATGTGGAAGCAAGCACCGAAAACCCACTGTCAGTCTCCAGTTCAAGGTTGGTTAATGTGTCATCTCTGCTCTGTAGCTAATCAGTGATAGATAAACCCTGCCCAGTAAAGAACAGTTGCAGATTAAAGCAGGCAAAACTTCAGCATCAAAACGTTGCTGTCTCTTCTGTGAAACTGCACTTACTGATCCACTGATCGGCCATACTACCTAGCTTCGAGCAGACACTAACTTTCTCATCACACCATCCACACAAAACTCCTTTTGCTTTCCACTTGCTTATTTGTCCTTATTTTAAAGCTCATCTACGAAGTTGCTCTCTCTCGTCCTGGTTTTTCTTTCTAATCTAAAACCAACCGCAAAATCGCACAAAGCCTTACAGCAGTGTCTGTATGCTAAAAAAAATAAGTACTGAATAAATACCTCATTAAGGTGTTGCCTTGCTTTTTAACTTTAAGTTTGGAAAGCATTTTCATTAAACACCTTTTTATGAGGCTTTATAGCCCTCCCATCAAAAATGGCACCAAATTGAAATCTTGCATAAAGTCTATCTGCAAATTATTTAAAAGAGAAAGATTGGCACAAAACCTTTTCTAAATTGCATGAGTACAAGTCTGGATTAGTTGTCTTTCATTTTGTTTGAATTAATATACATTTGCACTGTTCATTCACTTTTTTTTTTTTTTTTTTTAAAAAAAAAGGAGCAGACTTCAACCCCTTAAGGGCAGATTTTATCCCAATAGACTATTGCTATGTGTTGGGCAGAACAGCGAGGAGTGTATGCTGGGGCACATGCAGTGTCTTTTATTAAAAAACATTAATGTTATATTCCTTGGACAGCCTGCTTTGTGCTGACACCGCCCGTCTCAGACAATACCCACTTCTTGTGGTGGGATGGTACCATTTTCTAGCTCTCTCGGGATAGCAGAAGGTACTGTTTCAACTTAGTCATTTGCACTTTGCAAGGTAGAACATAGCGTAGAGTTCCTCCTCTTCTCCATCAGGGCCCCTGGACAACATAAAGCATGATAAAACGTGAAATCAAAACATCGTTGCCTCTTACCTGAAGCTGCAGTAACTGGCCGTTAACCAGCTGGGATGCTTTACAGGAGGTTGACCTTCACATCATGCCGTCCCCAAAGAATTAGGTTGGGTGTTTTTTCCACGTTTTAAAGCCTTGCAGGGATTAGTCCCTCTCATTTGAACTGAAGATAAGAACTTTGCCCTCACAGTTTTATTCTCGTGATAGGTTGGTTAACTCTTCTTTTCGTTTGACAGCCTGCCTAATGCGGGCCTGGGGGTGCACGCAGAATAGCTGAGGTTGGATACCATCTGTTTCAGCCTATTGCTTAAAGCAGGGCAAACTTCAGATTAGCTCGTCACCTGACAGTGACTTAGAGGCGTGCAGCACTCTGCAGAATCTGGCTGTCTGTACCACAGATGAATGTGAAAATAGGTTAAATCATTTTTGTTTAGACTGACCAACTTTTCTGATGTGTGTAAGTAGGAGCCTGTGTTGAGAGAATTGGCTTAGTTGTCCGTAGATGTTGTAATGGTCACACAGGTTTAATACAGATGAAGCCCTTACTTTTTGAAGCTGTCAATATTTGTCTTTGCACAAAAATATTTGTCTTTGTATCTTCTGGCTGTTTAATGTTTGCTGCACCCGACTCCTGGCCCATAGGCTAAGGCAAACGAACCACAAACTATCATTTATGTTCCCAGCCACTTCACCATTTGCTCCCTTTGCTCTGTACCAGCTCCTGTGCATAGCCACAGCTCTGCCTGTTGCCTTTATCACTTCGTGTTTAATCACCAAGAAAGCCCTTGGTTTGCACATTAAAGCAAGAATTTTTTGTAACAGACTGCCATTGGCAGTTTCACTCCAAAACATATGGTAGGACACACAGCGTTGCTCCTTTAAAAAGTGAATTTTAATTCTCCTTGGCAGCCTGCTCTGTAGTCTCTCCTCTGCCTGGCACGCAGTGCCACCTTTGAGGGGCGAAACATTATCATTGCTAGCTTTCGGGGCTCTTCAGAGCCTGGGCTCCCCTCCTATACAGACATTTGTATCTCTACAAAGTAAATGCAAGACTTCAGTTTAAAATGGTTTATTATATTTAATCATACAGAATGAGGCAAGTTGGAATAAGATATGGAATGACGGCTCAGGGGGGAAAGGGGTGGAAGTGTAATTAAAGTAATAATCATAAAAGGAGTGAGGGATTTTTGTGATTTTTATCTCCAGGCTGAGGTTCAGACAACTGATAGTCTAATGTGTGTTGGGTCATTCAGAGTTCCAAAACTAGGAAAAAACCCATGTTTTCTTCTATGGTTTTTTAGATGAACCTTATAATCTCTCTTTTTATTGTTAAATGCAATTTGCTATCACATGAAATAACTCTGAAACTGCCTGCTTAAAGCTGTTAGCTTTGTCTTTCAGTAAAATGTGTTTTCTTCACCACTCTATCGATCTTTACTCAATTTTTGTTAATTTCAGGAGGGGGCCATTTTAAAATCTAGTATTGGTAAAACAATGGCTGCTGTATTCTAAATTAACTCTTTTTCAGAAATTTTTAATATCTTTTCTACCCTTCTGTTGACTGACATGTATTATCAGAGTGTCTTTTTTGCACGAAAGATTGAGATTGCACAGGAGAGAGGAACACCCTGTGCACAAAATGCTGCTGATGGCAGGGAAAATGGAAAATGAGTGGGTATGAGGTGGTTGAAATGAAAAGAGAAAATCTGGTTTTGTGGGTGTTTCGGTTTTACCTTAGACCCCTTATCCTTCCTTTTGACTTGCTCAGGCTTAGCTGTTTGGGAATGTGGATCCTGAGTCTTAATCAGTCATTCAAAAGATCCCTGAAACAGCAACTTTCCAATTTAGTGTTTCCTTATGAACAGTTTTCTTCATATCAAGCTGTGTATCTTGTTCACTGTAAAACAGTGATGGTAGTTTTGATCAGAAGGGCCGGTGGAAGAAAAGAACATGCAGGCATCGATTCTGTATGTTCACAAGCAAGAGCTTACACGGTACAGTAATTTCTGGTGTATGCCACTAGGTGTTGCAGTTAGATATCGTCTGCAACGCGAAGCCGCAAGAGCTTTTGCCGGGGTATGTTGCTTGTACAAAAAGTCAGCTTGTGAAGCGGTGTCTTCTTTCTACCTGTGTTTTAGGAATCGCTTCATTCTTTAATGGCGACGCTGAGTTCTTCAAATCCTTTCTTTGTTCGGTGCATCAAGCCCAACGTGCAGAAGGTAAGATTTAAAGTCACGCCTGCCTTTTCTATACATCTCAGGCCTGATCTTTCACTGTCTGTCTGGTTATTTACCGCTGTGTGAAGTAGAGGGTAGCGTTCTTCCCTGACTTCGTAAAAGGCTCCGCAAGGTGAGGCGCTGGGAAAGGCGTTTGATTTTTTTTTTGCACATGGGCCGCGTCTTTGGGCACCTTTTTAATAGTCATTGCTCGCAACTCTGACAAATGACTGGCTCTGAGGATGGTTATAAAAGGAAGGTAGTAGGCTGCGCTGCACGTTTGACAGCTCTGTGAGAGCCTTTTTAGGAAGAAAACGTCAAAAATGCAAAGTTTGTTTTATATCACTAGAGGCAGTGAATGGTGGTGGATACAGCAAAGCTGGTGTGAATGACCAACTCTGTGTCATCAGACTCAGTCTTTCAATTTTTGTACAACTCCAAGTGTCTTCATGCTGGCTGTTTTGTTCTGTTACAGAATTATGTTTTTAAAACAGACTTGGAAACTAAGGCTTACTGTATCAGTTTGTCTTTTGAGTCACAGATACTGAAAGGCAATGTCAAGACTTACTTAGGTATGTTGGAGGGCTCTCTAGAAATGAAGCAGTAATGGTATAGTAAATGCTGAAGTTAATATTGTTAGCCTGATCCTGATATTCTCGGGGTTTATGCATCTGGTTTTGGCTTTATAAACCATTATTCAGGTATGGTCTGTTTATTATATTATGCTTACATGGTCTACAAAAATGCAAAAGGCAGAGGTGCTAACAAATCTGGTTTATGGTTTTCACATGGCAACTTAGGCATAGTTGACTTCGCTATAAGTCCAGTTTTACGTGTTACATTTTTCTGGGATGTCTGGTTAATCAGAGCACTAACACATCAAACCTGGCAGATTTCATTGCAGGTTTTTGTGTTATCTGGACAGGGCATCCTTCGCTTTACATGTTTTCAGGTTGCTGACTGTTAACTCTGCTTTTGCACTGTTACTGGTGGTGTGTCAAATAACACGCAGATTGTGGGCGCTTTAGCAAGAGGGAACAGCCCGGAAGCAAATAAGACCTGCTTTCTGTGTCCTGAAGTGTTTGGTGCTCTGAGGTGTGCAGCCACCAGGTAGCCAAACCCCCATGGATGAGAGCGCCTTGGCCAGCGGCTGGTGTCTGTGAGCCTTTGTGCGTAGCAAAGCCCCTCATTACTCGGGGAGGGCGGTTTTGAAAAGCTTGTTTTCTTCCCTGCTCCCATTTTTGCCTGGAAGCCCCATGATCCTCATGAAGCCCACCTGCTGCCACTGGAGTATAACAGGAATTTCAAGAACCCACACATTTTCCTTATTTGTCCTTTTGCATCCGAGTAAGGCTCATCTCCACAGCACCAAAGTCACAAGGATTTGCCATGGTTGATGCAAGAACCAGGCACTTGTTGCATTTCCATAGCAAGGCAAACACTTGAGTTTTCCCACTCCCATATTCCTTGTTGCTCTGCCAGTCTTTTCCCACTAGAATGCTCCATCCCTGACAAATTTGGCATATGCTGCTGTATCTGCACATACATTTTACTATCATTAAAACACAGTTCTCACAGAATTAGCAGTTGTGCAAGCAGAAGGAGCTTGAGACAGCCTCCGTCTCAGGAAACCACATCTAATTGCAGGAGTGCATGCAGGAACAGATTGGGAAATTCCCGTAGACAGTCCCTTTCAAAGTACATATAAAATGTCACTGAAATCTGACACAAAAATGTTTGTGCTTGTTTTCCATTTGCTTTAATTTGATTGCAAATTTAACGATTCAATGGCTTTACCAAATAAGGAATCCTATTTGAAGAACAAGAGCAGAGAAAAGGGTCACACGTTTACCTCTTGTAGCTGATTCAGTAGAAGACCTGATGGACAATGAGAACGAAAGTCATACATAATACTTGTTGATGGGATTCTTCACTCGGGGAGGTGTTCTCAAAGTGCACATTTGGGATTCAGTGTTTTAGGTTTTGTCCGCTGTGCACTGCTCTCTGTCCCCCCCTGTGTCTCACAAACACAGTAATTTTTATTGCCAGTCTTGTGATGTTGTTGGCGTTGCTCGTTCTGCGACGGTGCAGGTACAGAAGCAGGCACATGCAGGGCATTTGGCTCCTCTGTAGCTCAGCTGGATGCTGTGGATGCACACGACGTTAAACATTTCATAGTTTACCCTGTCATACAGCTTGTTGCTTCTTTTCAGTTAGACAAAGGGAAATAAGGTGAGTTAGTTTGCGTAGCTCTGAACCAGCACGGCTCAGAGGCAGGTTGGCTGCACGTGGACTACCAGGGATTACCGCCTACGTGACTCACGGTGCAGGGCTGGTTAGAAACATAACTGCTTGAAACATTCAGATGAGCTGCTGAAACGGAGAAACTGGGATTGAAAGAAAGTAAAAATCCCCACTGAGCATTTTCTTCTGTGTTTTCCGTCCATGGTTTTTACTCTGCGGTGATGGTGGTATGGAATGATAAAATGTCACTCTTCAAAAAGTCCTTAAGCAGCGCTTGCCAAATAACAAATGATGTGAAAGAAAGGGATGTTTGAATTGCTTTTTTGAAATGTGCAGCATTAAAGGAGAGCTGGACCAGAGAGACTCGGCAAGTTGTGTTATCAGGAGGAAAGCCTCTCGAGCTACTGGTTGCTCTCTGGGTTGGGTACGAATAGGTGACACGCCTATGGGCGAGCATCCTCTGTAACTCTGGAGGGGAGGAGCTGGTGGGGCTCGAGAGCTGTTTTGCTCTGGAAATATGTTTGAATTCTGCAGGTGAATGAGGTTGAGCAGATGTAAGACAAATTCAGGCCTTTGAAAAGCAGAACATGCAGCAGACAGTACTTCCTCTGCTGCTCTAGACATTAAAGTGTATTCACGTCGGATAAGAGATGTGATAATTTACAGTAATTATTTGTTTTTTTAATTGATCAAATATTTGATTTTTAAATATGTTAACAGTGGCAAGCAAAAACAATTCAGCATATGCAGTAAACCACTGAACATTTACATATCAAAGCAGGATCTACACTCATTAGAGCGATTTCCTAAAGGGAGCGCACGGAGTACGTGACCTTTTGTCACAAGACATTTCAGCGAGCAGGCCTCAGACAGAAGAACAGAGGACCCATTAATCTTTGGGAGACCCCCGAACAATCACTGTATCTGTTTTCACAGTTTCCAGTCCGTTCTGAACTAGCCATAACGTGGAAACTTTTCCACCTGGTATGCTTAATGAGTATTTTCTGCTAATGAAGGGTCTTTCTCCACAACTCCCCTTATCTTCAGCGCAGCTTGCACAACTACGTATTGTTTCATCCTTTTGAACTTTGGCACATCTTTCTCTGTGTCTTGGTCTCATATTTCTTTTCATGCCTCCTGTTCTATTCGATAATGATTCCTCCCTGCCACCTGGCCTTTTCTGGTCTCCATGTATCCTTTTTTGTGCGCCTTAAATTAAAAAAAAAAAAAATAAAAACAACAAACACCACCACCATCAAAAAAGGAACAAGAAAAAAACACCCCACCAAAACAAAAAACACTGTCTTTTTAAAATAAACTACAACCATTGTTACAGCCATCAGCTGAACCCTTCTTCCAGCTTGCTGCTATTAATAAAGTTGCTAAGCCTTGGTGCTGCTCGGGAGACAGTTCAGGGTAAATTTAAGATCTGAACTTCCTATCCAAGCTGTTTCCAAGGTAGAAATTTTCCTGTTGGCCAGAAGGAGCCAGCCTTGGGCAGGTTGGCTCAAGTGCCTTCTCAAGTTCCCTTCTCCTTTTAGAATTTTTCTTCAGAAAATATATTGGCATAATCATAGCGAGCCCCATAATATTGGCATAATCATTGAGAGTGGCCCCCACCTCTAGCATCTGCATGGCCTCATCTGTACTGGTCTTTTAAAAACTCGATTATTACAGCTCGCTTCTGTAATTCCCGGTTCTTGAGACTTGAACAGGTTTGCACGTGGCTGTTCTATCATGTATATAGATAGGTGCAGCCACTTCTCTTTCGTTATCTAAGTCCAATTTGGGCCTGATAGGCAAAATGCTGGCTTCATTAGAGTTGGCATGAAATATCTGAAGTAGACAAGAATTTCACTTTGCTTTTTTTGGGTTTTTTTGGAAACCTTAGTTAGCCTCCTTCTCATTCCTTGTCTGTCTCATTTCTTTGTTGCCGTGATGATCTTGCCACTGTCAAGATAAAAGCCACGTTCTCTGAAGCTTGTGAGCTCTGAAAGGGCAATTCTGTTTCTCTGCAGGTTTCTTATATTAATTTTTTTAATCTTAAGATTTAATTAGGTAAGGGACAAGTGAGACAAAATTAAACCTGTATTGTAAACCTACTGCAGGGTAGGAGTTACAGGGAGCAACAGAAAAAGTGAAACTAGTAATAACTTTGCAGTTCAAAGGGAGACTGGTAGAAAAAGGTCTGTAATAAATTCTGTGAGGCTTACTGCTGCTTAGGAGTCCTATCATGCTCCATATTCATTCTGGGAAAATTACTATCAAGGCAATAAGGTTGCTAATGTCGCTTCTGGGGACAGAGCCATTTAAAGTGAATCAAGGTATGGCTATTGGCACCTGCAATGTACTTTGAGGCATATGTCATTAATAGCCATGAGACGCCCTGGAATAGCAAGCAGTATGTCCCCTAATAGGAAATAAGATGCAAACCCATTTCGCTTGGCGTCTGAATTAAACTTGTGCTCTTAAAATAGCTCTGAATCATTACAAAGGTAAGTATAGCATGATACCAGCCTAAACACCAGTTGGAAGTACAGCTGAGGAATGCGGTACAAAGGAAGGATGAGAGAACAGCTTGGCCCCATCTGCGAGGGTGATTGTGCGCAGGGTGTGGAGCAGGTACGAGTTCCGTGAACGCAGCATCTGAACTGCTTGTCAAGCTGGAATTGCAGTATGGTCATATTGAGACCTGACTGTATGAATTACCAAGTTGGCCTCGTAGAGAGATATTTTTTTTTTTTTTGCAGAAATGCGTATAAGGACAGCGCAAGCCTAATGCCGCTGCGTTGAGAACAGCGCTGACATAAAACCTTGAAAGATGCAGGGAGGGAGACTGAGCTTCAGGGATATTCTGTTATACCTTCAGCACGGGATAGCTAAGCATCTGGATAAAACTTTACTTTTGAAATTCTCTATTAAAAAAAAAAACAACCAAACACCTTAATAAAGTGGTCCAGCTTCAAACTTCTATGCACATCCATCCTACTGCAGTCATATCCCAAGCGTGTGCTTTATACACCAACCTCAGTCACTCAGCAGACTCTGGGTCTCCTTACTGGGGAGTAGATGACTTTGTGGGTTTTTAAAGACGCTGAGCCCAGCAGTTAAAAGCTAAAAAGTGTTAGGCCCTAAGTGGAGGCGTCTTTATGGTTTACTCACTTAGTTGCAGAGCCCTGGGGTAGCCCTTCTGCAGCGAACCTGTGATGTTCTTTGGTACTGGGAGCTAGCAGATCACAGGGTAAATTTGACTTGCTGTCCATAAGGAAAAGGGAATGGAAAGCCTGTTCATCATGTTAATAGCTACTCTGTCATACTTGGAAAGTAAAGGGAATGGATTATATGTCCCAGGTACAGCTGCTGGCTGTGTGTGGTGCTATCTGTAGAAAGCTAAGGTCTAGTAGTATTCATTTACAGCTGTATAAGCAGCTCATGTATTAGAGATCCTTACTGCCGGTTTTAAAAACCACTCTTTTATCTCAGTCGTTCTCAATAAATACTTGTTTTAAGAAGGCTTTCCAGCTGCCAATTACTGCTGTCATTGCTTCTGGAGGAAGCAGAGCCACAGGCTCTGAGCAGGGATGGGGCTTGCTGGGGCAGCCTGGGTCAGGCTCAAGGGAGCTGCTGTTCGGGCTCGTCCCTTGGGAGGAGAGCAACTGTTTCCCAAAAACACAGCATGTTGGCCCAATCTCGCAGGTCAACAAGTGCGTGGGGCCAAATACAAACTCTTTATCCTTAGCTCTTTAACTAGTTCATAAGGCTTTATTGTTCGTAATCAGGAAGGCGCAGTTGTAAGGTGTGGCACCGTGCCCGGCCAACGCCGCTTAATTCAGCTGCCGGGATCTTGTCGCCTTGGGTTTTACAGAATTACATAGCTTCAAATCAAGACTTGTGGAGTATGTCCCAGCTGCATCATTCTCTGGCACATCACTTGAGTAATTAGGTCAGGCACTAGAAGACTCCTTAGGTGAAAGTGATAAGGAGAGTGGGTGTGAGGAAAGCAATTGCTCGCGAAGTGCCGGCAGTGATGTTACGTGCGGATCTGAATCCCTGGCTGAGAGAACAAGACGGTTCCTGCGAGGAGTTTCGTGCTGCGCTGGCAGTGCCTGTCTCCTGTGTCGCCTCCCTGGGATCGCTCCCATCACTCCCGCGGCGCAGCACATCAGTTATGCTGCCCGGGAGCCACGGGGCTGTCCCTTTGTCCCCATCTCAGAGCGTCGCCGCTTGCTGGGCTGAAGTAGGTCATTCCGCTCTCCAGGCAATCGCCCAGACAGGCATGTCCTTCTTCTTCATCAAGGTTTGTTGTTTACTAAGCAGGGCTGACTAGGCATCCCTTTGCTAAGTGTATTAGGGTTTGTCTTTCAGTCACCAGGGTATAAGGGGTTTAAAATAGAGGTGTTTAAGGCCGGGGATGGAGAGCTGCGATGGGGTGCTGCCGGGGAGGGAAGCCGGCACTGCGCTCTAAAAGATTGCATCAAACTCCAGGCAGTGCCGGCGAACGGATTTTTGCATGTTTTGCAGCACGTATGTGCGCGGTTGCCAAGTTTCCCGGAAAGACCATTTGGTAGGACTCTGTCCACAAGTGGTAAGAGTCATTTTTAGGATCTCAGATAGTAAGCGTGGCAGTGTGCTCTTGTGAGCAGGGTTGGGGGGGGACACGTGGGGAGCAAACGCTGCTGCAGGAGGGACTGGGGAGGAGGTGGCCTGAAGAGCAAAGTACCACAACAATTCTGGGGAAGAAGAAAATACCTAGGGGTGGGGTATTTTTAAAATGCAACACTTGCTGTGTAATATTTAGAAGCGAGAAGAATTTTGGCTGCTGCAGAAATTGATCTGTCAGCAGCAGAGAGTCTTACTGCCTCCAGCTGACTTCAAGCACTGCAATGATTTTGCATTTTGTGCCACCTGATGGATTTCTTGTGTTTTATGAATTCCTTCATGTGTGATTGTGTGACATGGATGGGCATTTGTGGAACTGCAACTACTGATCCCAAGTCTGAAGTATTTGCTTTTTATAAATACCGGGCGAAGAACTTGGCTTTTCTTCCTTCTTGTGCGCTCTACCAAGTATTTGAATTGCAAGCATTGTCATGCAAATGTATGCACAGAAAAAGTGTGTACTTCGTCAAGCTTTGGAAGTTTTCTTTTTTAACTACAACAAAAAAAATCCCCCCACATCTCTGGATGGCAATTTACATTCAAATCCTGTTTGCTGTGTTCTCATGGTAACTACTGCAGGGGAATATGCACAGTCCATGATAAATAGACATCCTTAGAGCTCCAAAAGCATCGCTGGGGTACAGAGTACTGTTCTCTAGCAAAAACTTTAGCGTTCGTAACTCCCTTGCTAAAGTGTGTCTTAGGGCATTTTGTGCATTTTTATCTCTTAAAGGTTTAGGAATTCGTTGGCTGTGAAATATATTTACATTCTTGATGCCTGTGAGGTGAGATTAGCCCTCGTGTCCTGTTAGTCAGGAATATCTACAGCGATTGCTGTAGAGCCAGCCCTTGCTAGGCTTGACTTCCTTTGAGTAGCAGCAGGAATGAATTAAGCAAGTACAGCCAAAGATATCACATGAAAGACTTGAAATACCAGTGAGCTGAAGAAAGCCTTGTTCTCTGTGTGTGTGTGTGTGTGTGCGTGCATAGCTGCAACTGCTAAAAGATTCAGTTTTTCACAATGGGCGAACGCTGAAGGGTGAAAAAGCCTTAAAAGGTAAGGGGTTTAATTCATGCAGGTTTTTTTAATACTTTTAATCTTGCGTACTTGGAGTAGTGGACTCGTAGAAAAAGAAAAGAAAGTGCCTGGAGTTTGGCTGAGCAAGCTGTACTGGAAATGTTTCTGGGATTGTATTTTCTTTTAAAGAGGGTAAATGCATGCAGAATCAAGTTAATGAAAAAAAAAAAGAAAAACAACTAAATTTACTGGTCTAATCATATTTTCGAACGCCAGGAGAGCTTTGCTGCCAAGCAGTCTGCTTTAATAAATCACACTCTGTTTGAAAGTTTAAAGGGGTGATTGTTCACAGAGCAGGGAAGAAGTCAGCAGAAGTAGAGCTGTGTGGTGCAGAGCGGGGAAGACCCGTGTTGTAGTGATGGGCTGCTTTCTGGAGAAAGATCTTTTCTGTTGTTCATCAGTCTATGGTGTAGATTCAGGAAAACCAGCTATGTAAAGTTTAGGACCATAGTATTCCTTTAATTTATTACGGCGTAAGGCATGGCTATAGTTCTGCTTTGATTACATGATAAGAAAGCGACACTGGGGACGAGCGTGTTTTGGGGCGTGGGGAGTCCAGCAAGATATCTGCAGCACCCAAAAATCTGAATTAATTTTGTAGTTTTACTGGAGAAACTTGATGGGGCACATTTGAGACAGTAATTTTTTCACCATAGAAATACAGGAAACGGAATGTGCCTGGAAAAAAAAAATAAATTGCAGTAGTGATGGAAAGGACACCATAACAGCAGTATATTTTGACTTTGTTTTCTGTGTCAACTCCCCCCCTTCTGCCCCCAATGAAATAAACCCCCCAACCCAACTCAGCAGGTCAAATAGCTCTGTTCTTCACTGCTGATTGCTTTCGCTTCTGGAATCTGCATTTTGTTCCTTGCTTTCCCACTTAAAGAGCTTGCCTCTGCAAACATTAGAATTCAGCCATGGGGTAAAAAATTAGGATAAAATTGCTTGGGAGAACCTGTTACGAAGGGAATGGGTTTGATCCTGCATCATTGAAGTCTATGGGAGTTTTATTCTTGTCTCAAGAAGAGGAACTCTAGATTTGCCTTGCAAATCTAGGTGGAGGAGATACGATCTGATGAAGTGCCTATGGGACTGGGAAAGGGGGTTCTCATAACTTGTAGTTGTTCTTCTCTCACTGATATTGAGATGTGTCCTTTTAAACCCCAAGCAGTAACAGTGGTGGTAGGTCAAAACATGGGTATTTTTGTTATGTGGAACATCAGTGACATGTATTCAGTATTTATTTTAGCTAAAACTGCTGAGTTTCAAAAAAGATAAGATTTGTTTTGTTTCTCATTTGTTGACTTATTAATAAAACTGTATCTACAACGTATAACATAAATGAAAGCATAAAACCAACTAATTTTTCCAGTACAGCTACATTACTGGTAGGAATTAGCTGAAAGTTATAGTACTGTCCCAGCGTTCCCTGATCTTTGTCAGAGCTAATCCCAGAACCCAAAATCTGTGTCAAGAGCAGAAGGTAGTTGTTTAAGTGTAGACTTGGGTCAGTTGCTAAACCTTTTTCTCTTTAACTGTATCTCTCTGTTTATGTGTGTGTGTATATAGATAAATATATATATATGTGGCTATTCTTAATTTAGTCACAGGATGTGACAAAGAAGCAAAGACTTCATGGGGAAAACCTCACTGTGATGAATTTGTAAGGACTAAGTACACTTCAGAACATCTGCTCTCACCTTGTAAGATGAAACTTTAAACACGAAATGCTCGCTGAAAGCACACCAAAGCATCTTATCTTTGTTGTCTAACTTACGCGTAGAATCTACTGTTTCTGGTGGGGTTTAGGCAGTTCATAGGCCTAAGCAGCAAGGCAGGTCTAGTCCTAGGGCTGCCATTGGAATTACGGAGGTGAGGTTGTGGTTTCAGCTGTGTGAAGTGGAATGCCGTAGCTGTGAAGTCCGTGTTTCAGGACATCAGCTGAGTCGTGGCTGTGTGAGGGCAGTCCGCCTAAACTACAGGAAGTTTTTGGCTGACGCACAATGAGGTTTGAGGTTGCTGTTGTCCATTTGTCTCCTCCACCTTCCTGCCGTGCGTCCCCTGCTCAGGCCACCTGGAGCTGGGCAGCTGGTGCCACTGGCAGGAGGTTTGCCGGGGAGGTGGTAGCACCACAACTCCTCAGGCTCTGTGGGCAGGAGTAGTTTTGTTGTTCAGTGCCAGGCACGGGGTAAGGGTTCAGGTCTGTTCAGGTCTGCGAAGTTGCTGGTGAGGCAGGGAGCCCACTGCACCATGTAAATCATTCGGGACACTGGGAAGTTTTTCGTTTCGGCTGCCACCTTGGATTGTCACACACCTGTGAGCATTGCGCAATGTTTAGCGTAGAAAAGGCAAGTTTGTCACCAAACTCAGAGTGATATGTTATATCTCCACCATATATACGGTGAGATCTATCGTGGCGTTTTTGAAACCTAATCTCTATAGATCTGGAAATCTTAAACTTTAAGTATGTGGTAAGTAGGGGCTTTCGAGAGTCTCAAAACTTTTAATAGTCAAGCAGAGATAAAGTAGGTGGGTGGAGAGACGACATCCACTTCCAGAAAGCCAGATAAATGCCAAATCCTCTGTGATACTGGCTTTCTAGAATGAATGGCTGCCCCAGATTCAGCATGAAAAGGACGAGTATGTCCATCTGCAGCTTGCCAGCCACACCATTTGTGCATATTTAACCAAAAAGAAACAGTGTCCAGCCTCATTAATTAAGTAGTCTTTCAAAGGAAGAAATGATGATTTTTGTTAAAAGTGGTTTAGCACTTAAATTAGCTTCACAGAATTTTTTAATATAAGCAAACAATTCACATAGCAAACGATGTCGCATTTAGGAAGGCTGATTCTGTCTTCAGTCTCTTTCTGACTCAAACAATAAGGGTTATGTTTTGTTGTGTACTTAGGCCAGCCTAGGAATTTCTCAGGGGAGAAATGGCTGTTCAGCCATCCAAGGTCGCCATTTCCCTGTGACCACTGGCGTGCACAGCCTAGCGCCTCTCGACTCAGCCAGATGCTTGAAGGGCACGTACATCTCATTGGCCTCAATGAGCTCTAAGCATGCATCTAAATGCTTTGCTTAAGTTATTACTGTTTTTAGGCTGCTGTGGGGGTGCTGGGCAGCACATAACAGAGTGCCTGGAGCTGTGATCCCTCTTGTCACACAGTTTTGAAGGGGAGTGAGGTGTATGTGCAGCTCCCTTACAGTTCTGTAACCATCCCGAAGTTGCAGCTGGTCCTTGCAGGGGAGGAGGGAAGACTTATTACATCCATTGCCCCAGTGCCGTGGAGCCCACACTGCTGGCCAGTCCCAGGAGAAACATAGTGGTGGTGTGTCAGCAGTGAAAATGTGTCTAACCCATCCTGGAGCCTCAACAGTCTGATTTCACCATGATTGGAAAATCTAGAAGAGGGACAGAGAAAATCCACTTGTAGGGCAGGAAGAGCCATATTAAACACTTAAATATCACGCAGCGGATTGTAAAACCGTAAGTAAAGGCAAAACTTTTCTCCACAGGGTCATCTTGAAAATAGATCTAGTCAACTAAGTGTGTGCTTCATGTAACTAAGAAAAGATGGAACTCGCCTTAGAGAAACAAAGGGCCATTGACCAGCATCCCTGCCTGTCAATCCTGCAGGCTTTGTGGAGATGAACAGTGGCATCACAATTAAATCACTCAGAGGGTGACTGAATGTTAAATTAGTTAGGTTCTGATGTAATTTTGCCATCTATTATAATTCATTTTCTCTCTCTCTCTGTAGATAGACCAGTTAATAGTTTGATAACCATTTTGGTGTTAAGGGAGGTTTCTTGCCGTCAATTTTAGGTAACTGCACCATGCTAATAAAGCAAAGTTAATTTACTCCTACTCCTAGAATTGGAACAAACAAGTAGTTTGTGCAGTTTTTTGGTAAGGGAAAAATATGTGGTGGCTTTCATTGCAAGCGTTAATGATTGCCAATATATAATCTGTAGCAATGAGATGACAATGTTGGTTTTTTTTGCTCTAGCAAATGCAATTTACTAGCAATGCTTGCAGGAAGCACTGGAGCTACCTGCTGTTCTAGCCAAGATGATGTTGACTCGCTTGTGCCTTCAGCATGGCCTCTGTGGCAGCACAGGTAGCTGTCACCTGCAGAGCTCCTCCATCACCTGTTTATGTAATATATGAAGAAATCAGTAAAGGGGATTTTTGTTTGGTTTAGGATAGAAATTTCAGAATTATCAGAAAAATCTAATTTGGTTTTGATGTGGTTCTCGGAAACATCAAAGAACTCGAGTAGGAGACTTTCCAGCTCTTTATGAGGGGATGGGATGGGAATGGACTGTTGTGTTGTAACAAAGCAGTCCAAGGAGAACCTATTTGTTGCTTTTTCCTGTGAAATGAATGTACACAGGAACAAACAGCTACCTTCATTTTCTGTCCCTTCCCTGCAAACACACACATACACACCTTTCACTAGTCTTGATATCTTCTTGTCTAGTCTTGTCTAGATCTGCAAGGCAAGTCCTGAATTTATAATGTAAAAATGTGGAGGGATACAAGAGCAGCAGCTCAAAGGACCAATTTCTAAGAAAAAATGCCAAAGTTAGACTGACGCTGTCTGAGACGTGCTGAGATACAAGATGTGGGGGTAATTAACGTACTGATTACATGGGATTGAGCTGGGTCATTTATCTGGGCCACCACACAACTCTTGCTGTCAGCCAGGTAGACGTCTGTGCTGATCACAGGGATCCCCATCACCACCTGTAAACTTGAATTTCCCCTCTCGAGACTTAAAAGGTATCTTAACTGCAGTGTTACAGGTTTCCTCGTACTTTTAAAGCAGATCTCCAGACCACCCACTTCACGTCTGCTGCAGCGTAGCTCTCAGGCAGCCCCCCTTCTGCTCCCCACCGTGTCCCGGGCTCCCCCAGGTTGAAGCGAGCCCTTGGTGATGATGAAAACCAGCAAGGCCAATGGGGCAGTTTTGGTGCAGAGGGGCATGGACGCTGGTCACTCCTGGTGATGGTCAGTGCGGGGTCCCAAGGGAGCTGGGCGGGCAGGGATGCTCAGGGAAGGCCGGGTCACGGCACCCATGCAGGCAGCATCTCGGAGGCAGCATCCCTGCCCAGAGGCAGCATCCCTGCCATGAATGGAGCCCTGTGCCTGTGCCGGGGTGGGAATAATCTGCCCTTTCAGTGCTGCCCGACCTCCGGTGTCCTAGCAACCCAAAGCTGTTGGGCTGAATATTTTGTGGCGTTCCTCATTTACACATATCAGATATTGGCTGTGATTTAAGCCTGGCTGATTTCCCATTACAGCCTTCAAACCAAAGGCTTGATACAGGAAGGAGAGGAGAAAGGGCTCCTTAGGAGATAATTTTATAAAAGCATATTTATTTTTTTCAGCGTAAGAATTGCACTGGAACGTTTCCTTGCTTGAGAAAGCACCGAGCAGCAAGTCTGTGCGTTACATCAGCCTTGTGCTTTGTAGGCACCTTTTATGGGCCACTGAGGGGATGAAGCGCGTGCAGGGGCAAAATGCGTTGGAGAAGGAGAAACTGCTTGTAGCCTCGATATTGAAAAAAGGGTGCCATCAAGGGCTAACTTTTTAATGTTGCTTGAATCTGATTTTGACTTTTAGCTAGGAAGTTGCTGGCCCTCATGGCCGTACAACAAATTCATACGTTCCACGCTGAAATCAACTAAAGACAATTCAAACTTTTTTATTATTTTAAACCTTATATTTTGCAGAGGTGTGATTCATGAGAGTTGGGGCTTTTCCCATTTTTTGACAATTGGAGCTGATAACGTGAAGGCGTTTTTTATTATTTCATGGTGAATGTGTGAAGGCTTTGTAATGACTTAATCTAAGCCAGTCCGTAGCGCTGCAGCCTGTCTCTTTGCAGACAGTCAGTCACAGTAAAATCTCAGCCAAACTTCCCTTGCTGGACCGCCAAATACTTGCATAGGTAATGAGCTTTCCTCCTGCCAAGGCGAAGCCCTGCGTGTGGGAAGCGCCGTTCTGGGTCGCACCGTGTGCCGTCTTGTTCCTCTCCCCGGTGCAGAGTTGGTCTTTGGGTGTCCCGGTACCAAAGGTTACAGAAGTCAGCACTAAGTTTCTTCAAATAAATGAAAGTAGTATTTTTTTCCACAACTGGAGTGCTGAAAGGGGGCTAGTTAGATTTTTTTAGTTTAACCCGCTGGGTGGCAAACTTGTAAGGAAACCATTAACGCCTGCTGGAAGGAGGAGGACATCCCGTGTTTTCTTTGAAGTGTCTGGTGGCTTCGGACGGTCCCACCACCATGGGTAAGCTCTTCCAATGAATATACTCAGTGAGAAAAAGGTGTGCCTTCTGGGATTTTCATGCTTTTTGTGTCTTTATCTGCTGTATATTAGAAATTGTTGTTGAATGTAAGCTCTTGGTATAGCTACTCGCAGATTACTATCAAGACCTCTCGCTTTCTCATTGATGAGCTCCTCAAGGCTTATTGAAGCCCCTTACTGCTTTTGTTTACTCAGATCTTTATTCTCATGGCTCTTACCTAAATGGTTTCCAGTGTAGCAGTGTCCTTTATTCTGCTCCAAAATTAGACACAGCATTTCAGTAGCGGTCACATAGCTGAGGAGGACAGGTTAGCCCTCAAAGCACTAAACTGAATTCTGAAATATCAGAGAATTTTTAGTATTCTCTTTAAAGCAATGCCCCAAAATAGAAGAGTCTCAAGACGTAAATGGCATTCAGGCACATGGTCCTAAAGGAATAAGGTGTGACCAGACCTAGAGAAGCAGCAGGTGGGTGCCCAGGACTGAAGCCGAGAAAAGAGTGCAATTTGGATTTAGAGTCCTCTTCTGCTCTGCTTGTGCTCTTTGAGTTGGTGTCTCTTGTCCCTCTGTGGGGTGTGATGTTAGCTTCCTCCAGCCAGCCATCGCTAGCTGCTCTGGCTGGATGTGAGGTTCTTCTGCCTTCTCCTTTCTACTTATCTGCAGTGGAGAAGAGGAGGCGATATCCCTGTGTATCCTCTCCCCCCCTGTATAGAGCTGCAGTCTGAAAAAAGGTTGCTCACTTCCGTGTCACCAAGGAAAGCAAGGAGAGTTGCGATAATGCGGATCAAAGTTATCTGCAATACTATTTCAGGATGCAGTGCTGAAGTGATACTGTGTCAGCATTTCAGTGAGAACCAGCTACATGGAGGGTTTCACGTATTCAAGTGTGAGATTACTTGTAGTAACGCTACACTAGATATTAGAAGTACACAGAATTAGGTTCTTACATGGATTGTTACAAAAAAAGGTTTTACAGCTATGTCAGACTTTGGCCATGCAAGATGAAATTAACCTTAAACAGCATCTCTCAAGTATTTTCATCTAATTAGGATCCCCTGATGAAACTTGGTATCTTTCAGGAATAAATGCTTGATACTAAACACCATTATCTGAAGAAATGATGTTAGAGGAACCATCCTAAAACATTATTTACTGCTTTTAAGTATAAAAATGGACTTATATGCCCAGCCTGCCAATAAACTATCAAATAACAAAAAAAACTTGTAAGGTGTGTGTGAAAAGTCTGGTGTGGAGAAGTGAAAGTACAGTGGGAAAATTAAATTTAAAAAAAAAAAAACAAAACAAAGAAAAATAAGGGTGGGGTCTCAGTCCATGTAAGTTATTTGATGTCATCGCTGAAGTGAAGTGTCTGGGTTTCACCATCTACAGCTGGTCTTTGTGCAGCCTTGGCGGACACGGAGCGGTGTGCGCCGTTGTTTTCTTGACCATCGTAATGAACAGCGGTGGCGTTGGTGTTGGCCATCTTGACACGGGGTGGGTAAGGAAGGACAGCTGTCCTTGCAATTAGTACCTCACAGCATGTTTCTTCATGGTTTGTCTGTGGCTATCCGGCAGCCTGATTGATTTTCTTCAGGAGGAGCCTGCTGACCAGTCACAGTGTGGGGAGAATGAGGCCAGGCTGGGGTTTAGTCTGCAGGGACTGGGGGCTTTAGTGAGGATGACCTCAGATGAAATGGCAACAGATTACTCACAGGTGGAGAAGGAGGGTCCGTGAAAAGTTCCAGCTGGGGCCCACGCTGCGGGTTGCACCTTCTGTCAGCGTGCTGAGACCCTGCCAGAGCGGCTTCAAAACTTAAATCCCTCTTTTCCCAAATGCTTTTAATCATCTGTCCCACATGGCTGGTCCTGCAGTTGCTGGGACAAACAGCCCGAGACTTGCTGTGCATTTCAATGGACGCCCTGAATAATGTATTCAAGCAACAAGGCCTCGCTCCCTTCGGCTGACGATTTAGGCAATCATATAGACAGCTCTAAACACGCACTTAGCAAACTTAAATATCTGCAGTGTTCAAACCTGTGCCTTTCACAATCCATTCCTATTCGGTGAAGTTTTAAACAGTGCGTAAGAAATTACACTGTTCTTTTGAGGAGGTAGCGTTCCTCTGGGCTTATATGAGAGAGGCAGACAAACTCTGTCTTCCTTTAGAAGAAATTCTGTATTCCTTTAGAAAGGAAGGCTCGCAAAGAGGCCGTTGTGTGTTTACTCAGGGGTAGCCTTTAGTCCATGCAAACCAAACAAAAAGAAGTTTACGCTGAAATGCAAGAGTTCAGTGACAATGACTAACGAAAAGTAGATTAAATAGCCCCAGGATTGTGAGTTTATTGATCCTTATTGACAAAAGCATAAAATCGCAGCAAGCCGGTCAGAACCATTTGAGCATCTTTTCTCCGACAATGAAGCTAGTTCCAGCTCTTATCTTTGCTATGTATAGACAAGCAGGACCTGAAGGGTGACTGCAGCATCTTTGTAGATGGGTCTAAGTCAGCAGTGTCTTGACCTAGTTGAAATCTTTAAACACGAGTGCAAATGGTCAGTGTGGTAATGTACTGCTCCATAGCTCTTAAACGGGCTGCTGTCTTAAAAATATCCTTGAGATGCCCTTGATTGTAAAGTAAGCTGGGTGACAAGCAGAATATAAATACAAGAGCATTTTCACATTTGTCTATTGAGTCTTCTCTTTTGACTGATTTGGTATAGCAGAATAACTCTAAAACTACAGTGTTCCTTCTATACAGTATTATTTATTTTTAGCAGGGGCAACTCTAATCTGTGGCATGAGAGTGGCTAATTGTGAAGTCTGTCTGTTATCTGAAATACTTCGGGCTGGAAGATAAGTCACGCAGGTCAGATGCAGCAGTTGGAGTTGAAAAGAAGATCAGCTAATCATGTAAACACTTGCTATTGGTAAATGCAGGACCTTCACGTTCAGACCTGTAGAGATTGTATAAAAGAGCCAGCACATCATTACTGAGTTTGCAGTGAAATCCGGCCTGGAGTTTGCAGCAGAATTTTTTGAGGCACAAGTGTTGTTGCAATATACCCGTGCTCTTTTGCTAGCAAGTTACCACCAGTAGTGTTTGTAATTTTTAAAGGCTTTTCATGGGTTTTTGGGGTGGGTGTGTGGCTAAAGGGCAGGAGAACTTTGAGCATGCAAAACACTTTCCGTAATGTCAGGTTTATCCAAATATTCCTTGACTTGCCCGTGCTATTCAGTAGAAATACCAAATAAACATTTTAGCTGTGGCATGTTCTTTGTTTTTATTCTCCTATACTCTTACGGTGTTTGTCTGTGGACACAAATACTCTGGGACAGTAAGGGAATGTCTTCAAAAACAAAGCAGGCATCAACCTTGTCTATGTTTTGACCTGAACCTGTTCCAGTTAGAGCTAGCCGCCTGCTGGAGAAGACTGTAGAGGGTTTCTTTCCTTGAAATACGCATACTCTTAGGTCAGCGGGACCTGATGCTCCAGGTCCTTGGGCAGGACACGCACAGGTTTTAATGCTCCTTGGGCTGGAAGCGCAGCAACTCTGAGGTCGAAACTCTGTTGAATAAGCTGATGCCATCAAAGTTTACACTGCAAGCGACTGAAGAAATGATGGCTGGAAGAGCAGGGGAGGAAATGGTCTGTTGGCGGCAGGAGGGTGACCGACATGGCGCTGCAGCTGAAGTCTCTGGACTTGACAGGGAGGTTGCCCGCGCCCTGCCCGTCCTGGCTTTGCAGAGCATTCTCCTGTGGCTGGTGCAGGCATTGCCCTTTCACTTCTCTCAGATTACTGGCTTGAATCCTCGGCACGAGTAGAGGCTGCCGAGCAGCGCGTATGGATAAGAATCACTGAGCGTAATGTGGTTTACAAAAGGCAAACAATGGGCATGCAGACATTTTCATATCGGTGCAGCTAGATTAGAAGTTATTATATTAGAAGTTAATTTATTCACACTTTTCAGATTTGTTTGGGGGGAAAAGCCTGGAGCGTTGGTTTTGACTCGTGCAGCTGGTGACTGAGATCAGAAGACCATGGGGACTGTTTCAGAAAGATCTGGCTTAATAAGTCACCATATTTCTGAAGAAATATCAGTACACATTAGGATGTGTAAACAAGTTCAAAATCCATTCTAAAGCAGGGGAGGACTGACCTCCTTTTAATTTCTGCTGCTTTTCTCCAGAGTAAAATTGCCAAGACTTCATTTCAGGAGTAAAAGAGCAGATTTAAAAAAGTAAGACATTGAGAAAAGTTGTTGGTTTTTAAATAAGAAATTACTTTTTCCACATCCTCTTTCCTGTTTTTCGTCTTTTCTTTCTCTGTACCCGTCTTCCACAAAACACTTGGCTAAGCCAGGAAAATCAACACACCTGAGACACAGTAGCAAAGCTGACATAGGCTTACTCAAGATGTCACTGAGAATCTAAAAACAAGGGGCTGGGGTTCCCCCCCCCGGCTCCAAGTGTCTCTGTGAAGTTCCTCCTGCCTACATGAAATCCGTGAAGCTGCCGTAATCCGTCATTATCGTGCCTGTGCTATTTATTCTGAGGGAGGCAGTGGTTCAAGGAGGAAGAAGGATTTCCGCAGGGGAAGTCAGCTATCCTCTGTGTTTTAAAGGAGCAAATGATGCGCAGAACAAAACAATGTTGTGTTCTCCTTGTGTGTTACTCGATGCTTGAGGTCTCCACTAAGGGTGATGTCCAGGGAAAAGGGACGGTGTTTTTTCGAGCCTCAGTCAGACTGTAGTCTAAGGAACTATTTTATCATGAAAATTATGTGTAGGTGTTAGATGTCTGTCCTAATGGCTCCTTCTAATTGTGATTGCAGGCAGAAGCTTTGCCCTTTAGGAGGCTCACATCAGATCAGAGCAAGCATTTAGCAGCTCAAGGAGCCGGAGTCTCGCCAGCAGAGACTCCAGGTCGCATTAAAGCCTTGGCTTTGGTGCCGTCTGGAGCAAATTCACCGGAGACTTTTGGATTCAGGAAATGATACATTACAAGTTGTGCTACGAAAGAGTGCACCACAAAAAACACCTTTATCAAGTAGAGCAGACCTGACTTGTAGCTATTAATGTCACATTGATGTTGCTCAGTGCCCCAACAAGGCTGTGACCCACGTGAGTCTAGCCCTTGTCTGGCGATTTTTTTGTGTTAGAGTGGTTTAGAGCTGCCACTCTTTCATAAAAGTAAAATACCTATTGAAAATTAAGTTGATTTGAAGTTGATTGCATCTCTTGGACAATTTTGGAAGCTATCAGTTCTGTTGCCTTCTCTTTTATAAAGTTGATCTTACTTTGCAGGAGTCTTACCTTCAAATTTTTACTTTGGAAGACATATTGTTTTAAAATCAGTTACGGTTCTGTTGTCTATCTGACATTTTCCTGCAGAATACAATTTCTTCCCAAGTGTTCATTTGTGAAACGAGTACAGTTTTCACAGCAACACCAGTAAAAATTTAGCAGGCCCCGGAGAGTCCTGTCCTGTGTTACTTTGGTATAAATCCGAAAGTTAGCTTGCTTACCACGGGAAGTCTGAAGGAGCACCAGTAAAGCTACAAGACTTGAACATCAGCTGCACAGGTCGCTCTTTGCATGGAGATTTTTTACCATTGCAAATTTAACTCCTTAGTGCTGCGTTGAGCATCGTTCGGGTGGAGATGGTCATCATCCTCTGTCTTAGAAGTGTCTGCAGTTTAATAGTGGGGTATATACAGTACTTGCGCTCTGGTTCAATAAGTGAACGTGCAGTTGGTCTTTTAAGTACGAGGAGTCCTGCTGACTGGAAGTTATGCTTAAGTTTATCCCTGCCTGCAAGTGTTTATGCAATTGAGGCTGAAATTCTCTTCATCCACAGAGTAAAACTACCAGAGGTACAACGTATCGCCAAGTCATAAGGTGGATATGCCGGATGCCGTGGTGTTGTGCACAGCACCGCGTTTGTTACTTCTTCTGGTTGCTTGCCTTAGATCTAGGAAACCCTGGATGCATTTTAGTGCGTAGGGTTTCGTCCCCCTCTCTGACCGGCTGCAGCTCTCCTCATTGCTGAGGACTGAAGAGCTGCTGCGATGGCTCCCTCAGAAACCCCCAGGTGATGGGGAGTAGCTTCTGGTACTCCGTATTCAGAGTGTAAAATAGGAGTCCAGCACATCTCCTGCCACCACCCCCTGTTTACTCAAAGCAGCCAGACTTGTTGCAGATGTAATTTCAGTGATACGCCAGGGCAGGATTTAACCCTCCAATTTAATAGCCTCATGTTTCTGTGAGCAATTAAAAATAGCTAGTAATGTAAAGTGAAAGGAGTGTGCTTATGTAATTAAAATGGCGATGGTCTTTATGTTGCCCTGCTGGGATACCGCGTTAACGTCTCTTGCAGTGTTTCATGCTTCTCTTTAAAATGCAGGCTTCTGAAGGTAGGTGACTGTGTGACAGTCCCAGCTTCTGGTGACAGAGCAGGGCTGTTTCCGACTTCTGTAGTCGCTGGAGAAAGATCATGAAAATGTTGCCTTTTTCTCTGCGCCTGAAAACAGGGATGGAAGGAGAAAGTTTTTTCTAAAAAGTAACATAAGCTTTCAAGCCAGCCTTGTGGCTGACTTTTGGCTTTTTAAATGCCTGGGGCTGGCAATAAAAGCATTAGGTGGTGCAGCAGCCATCTGGCTCTCAAAGCAGGAGGTGCTCCCTTGCAAATTGAGAGGCTGCCTTGTGGGGGACACGTCTGTAGTGTCACCAGAATTTTGCCTGGCTTTGGTGTATCCCCACTCCCATCCGTGCATCTGCTTCCTGGTCTCACTGCCCCGAAAATACTGTTTGTTTGCAAGTCTTGCGAAGAATGTCACCTCCTGAGCCAACGAGTAAAGGTGGGGTAAAAGGACTGAGAACACGTATAGTGTCAAAGAAAAAAAAAGATTTGTTGACCTGTGTCCATTTGTGGCACAATCAGCCTTGGGTTACATGAGGCAAAAGGTGAAGATGTTTCTCCTCGTGCTTTGTGCTTGCGTCCGTGTTCAGCCGTTCCCTTCCCTGTCGGCATCATCAGCCGCCTGTGCAGAAACAGACAGGCAGGGGTGTGCAGGGACATTCAAAGGAAGGCTAGTTCCCTAACACGCCTGGCTGCCATAGCGTGGGCACCTATGGAAAACACTGTTGGCAGTACCAGTCGTGACAGTATCAGTACCTTTATTGTAAGCGTTCGTACTGCGTGTTCACTAAGATACAAAGATTTTGCTTGTGGTTATTTTACTGGTGGTGGCAAAATACAAGTGAAGCGCATTGTTGAGAAAGAAGAGTTTGTTCGCATCATTCGCAGAGGCATTTTTCCCCTCTGGAGTATTAATTTTTTTTATACACGTGGATATGGAAATCAGAATCATAGAATTGCCTGGGTTGGAAAGGGACCTTTCAGGTCATCGCGTCCAACCATCAACCGAACACTGACGAACACCATCACTAAACCATGTCCCTCAGCGCCACGTCTATCCATCTTTTAAATACCTCTGGGGCTGGCGATTCCACCACTTCCCTGGGCAGCCTGTTCCAATGCTTAATAACCCTTTCTGCGTAGAAATTTTAACTAATATCCAGTCTAAACCTCCCCTGGCACAATTTGAGGCTGTTTCTTCTTGTCCTTTTGCTTGTTACTTGGGAGAAGAGACCGACCCCCACCTCTCTGCAGCCTCCTTTCAGGTAGATGTAGAGAGCGATAAGGTCTCCCCTCAGCCTCCTTTTCTCCAGGCTGAACAACCCCAGTTCCCTGGGGTTCCTGAATTTCTCCGCAGCCCCCGTCCGCCTGCTGGGGCTGGATCAGGTCCTGCAGGCACACAGCGCTAATTACCCCAGGCAGGACAGGGCTCGGCTCACCGTGGTGACCAGCCGCTTCTTAAAGCACAAATTGTTTTCATTTTTGCTCAGTGCTATTGGCTGTGGAGGAGGGGCCGGGCTGTGGTGTTTTTCCATATGAGATTTAGCCCCTGTACCAAAGGAAGAAGTTGGGAAGTCTCTCGCTGCCAGAGGACCGGTGAGTGCTGGGGGAGGGCTTGCCCCCGCCCAGCTCTGCAACACCTCCGTGCAGAAGGACTGAGGCATCTCCAGACGAGTCTCTCACCTCTGCTCCAGAAAAGAAATTAATGAAAGGAAGAGTAGCGACATTTCGGGTTAGGCATTTTGCCTTTTAATGGAAGGAGGTAGAAGCTAATCTATCGGTATTTTTGAAGCTACCTAAGTAACAACTCAAAGGTATCATCACTAGCACACAGTGTTTTGTTTTATGGATAAAGGTGCTGGTGGAAAAGTTTAGACTGGGTATTTTAAATGAACTTTTGGGTCTGTGTTTTCCTGAAAGTACTTCGTATAAGTTAAAATTTCGGGGAGTCATTTATTTGCTAAGTTGAACAAGAGGCATGATTAAAGCCAGTTAATAAACACGCAGAGAGTCCTCTGATTTACAGTTGCTCAGGGCTTGATCTTGCTGGCATTTCTATCAGCTGAAGGACTTCAGATCTTATATAAACCATTGACTGTATCTATGAGATCCCACCTTCTGAACTACTTCTTGCGGGATGCTAAGCACTGTACTCCACCCCTGCAAATGGCTTTGCAGGAGGGTGACCTGATGGGTTAAAGTGGATGTTTGGGCTGATTAAATGGGGTATTTACATATGGCGTTATTTTGGTGTTGGGGTTGCCAGCGTTTTGCAAGACAGCAATTAGCAGTATCTTGAGTAGCTTTGTGTGGCTGTGGCTGGTTTACCTCAAAGCGTGGTGAAAGCGCAGGTGACTCGGGGGATTCTGAGGTGGGACGAGGGGATTCCTTTGGCTCCCAAGGGCAGGAATATACTAATCAGTATTCGCAGGTTTTCATGACTGAGTGGCTGTAGAGTTATTCGTTTTCTAAATGAAAAATGATGCTGGAAGAACTGCATCCAAACTAAGGGAAACTTATTTCAGATAAGCAGATTTTTTTTTTTCTGTTTACAGATGAAAATTCTTCTGTTCAGAATAGCAGCAAATAGAAACTCTTTGAAATACAGCTTATTTAAGATTTGAGGTACCACTGGCAAACTTCCATCCCTGACCATAGTAGATGAATTGTGACTACACTAAAAATTAAATCTTTTCTGCCCTTTTTGTTTTGTTGTGGGTTTGTTTTGTGTTTTTTTTTTTTTTCTAAAACTGTATCACACCACTGTATTTGTGTATCTTAAACATTTGGGATCATCTACAGGGACTGTAAATTCAGTTGCTAAAGAGGGAAAATAGTCAAGCTTATAGCTGCTGACCTGTTAGCTGCCTGGGCTTCTTCCTGTCGTTTCTTCCTGCACAGCAATGGCCTGCGAGTATACCTGAAACGGAAAGAGAGGCCTGATTGCATTAAATGGCTTTAAATGTTGTGTCTATGGAAAGGATATTGTGTAATTACCCCTTTATTTCCATCCTGTAGATATATTTTTATATGCTCAGAACTGCTCTTGTCCTTTAAGACATTGTGTAGCCAGTTTGTAGCTTTTGTGCGTTTCAGATTCCTGTAATTTGCCCTTTGTTTATTTCCCCTGACATCTCTAACCATTGCTATTAAAACCCTTGTTTTGAACCTGCTCGTTTCAGATGCCAGACCAGTTTGATCAGACAGTGGTGCTTAACCAGCTGCGCTATTCGGGGATGTTGGAGACAGTCAGGATTCGGAGGGCTGGTTTCCCAGTCCGGAGGCCCTTTCAAGACTTTTATAAAAGGTAAACGCACTGACTTGTGCACTTCAGATGCAATTCACGGGTACCAAATCAACGTTTCCATGTTGAGGAATAAAGTGAAAATCTAATAACAAAAAAAAAATCATATGGCAAAAATAGAACTTGTCTCTTAAATGAGGTAATAAATACTTTTGGTTGCCAGGTATAAAGTCCTCATGAGAAACTTAACTCTGCCTGAAGATTTACATGAGAAATGTGCCGTCCTACTTCGTCTGTATGACAACACAAGCACTGAATGGCAGCTTGGAAAAAATAAGGTAAAATTATCTGATTCTGCATATTGTGGGGCTGGTGCTTATACAAAGCTGAGGGGACAGGATTTAGACCGCCCAGCTGCAGAGATGTAGTTGTAATGGTAATTACTTGTGGCCTTAAAAGAAGCTGCGCATGCCTGTTGGTGTCTTGAAGCCCTTATAGCAACAATTAATTGTTGTGCTGAGGAATTTGCTAAGGCACTTAGACACTGACTGGCGATTTCACTCGTGGAGAAAGAGCCCACTTGAATTTTCTGCCACTGCTCACAAACAATAGCGCTGGTGAGGATCAGGACTTAAAATGTGGTAGCTGGATTTTATCATTTTCAGAAGCATCGAGCATGTGAGCTAACACTTTTGTTCTGCAGGGAGCCTCACTCATACTCGTAAACCCACCTGGGTGATACCTGCTCAGTGGCTGATTTAGCCAGTGTTCGTGTGTCAGAGTTGAGCTCTAAGTGCGTTTGCCATCTGAGTCTGAAGAGTCTTTTTCAGAAGTACCTTGATATATGTCCTACCTATATTAGACCTCGATGTACGTCCTACTGGACGATCTGAACTTTGTCCACAACTTTTTTTTCTTCCAAAAAAAAATTCTAATTATTTTAATTAAAAGAATGGATTCTAATTTGAGAAATAAAACAGTCCGGGTGTTTTTGCATGCTCATTTTGCAAGTCTGATTTTGGACAACAGGTGTGCGCAGAGCTTCCCTCCTTGCGAATTTGTGCTCTTGAACTGAACAAATACTGTGAAAGCACTGCATACTCAGGAGAAGATTCCCCAACGCAGGATTTGAGGTTTCCTAAATATTAAAAACACCTGGTGCAAGGGACTGGAGAGATATCAGGCCATCACTGCCAAGGATCACCCCCCAGGCCTCTGCAGATAACCTTCCCTTCTTTTTTTCTCTGGGTAACTCCTGTGGGTGCTCCCAGGGCGTCTGTAGCGGAGAGAGAATGAAAACCAGATCCATACGTAAAGTTTGCTGAATTGTGTGTTGTGCTTGCAGTTTTCCTGTCAATTGGTAGAATTGTGAAACTTTCTCGTTATCATAAGGTAGCAAAAATATTTTGTAAAATCTGATTGATTTCTGTGTGAAACACCCTTCCTCCTCATTCTCTTCTCCCCACAGCTGCATAGTTTTGAAGCGTTTCCTCCACTCCTCTGCACAGTTAAGGAGTCTCGGAGGTGCTATTGGGAAAGTTGATCTCGTCATTTTACAGCTATTGTAAGAGACAGAATCTGAAATATTCTGATGACAATTGGAGTCATCTTTCATCCCACTTTTGTAGACAATGGCTTACAGATAATAGTGATGATGTTACGCCGCTGGGCTGTGCTTCCCATTATACTTTCAGATGTATATTAACAGTATTTACACACGGACCTCAGACGGTGCTTTGGCATCTTAGGGACATATATTTATCAGAACCTGAAATTGTTTTAACCAGCTGCTCATCAGGACCTCAGCAGGAGCCAGAGCTCTCTTGTAACTTCCCTGGGCTCATCCTCCCCCAGGAGCTGCTACACATTTGGAAGAGTTTTCATAAACAGCTTATTGTAGAAGAGAACAAGAGGGCTTGGTTTCAGACTGAACATGGGATGGGGCACTGTCCTGCCTGTGTTATTGAAAAAGGGTAGTAACAACACTGCGATGATTTAGCTTCGGTGTAATTTTTTTTTTCTTGTCCTTTACATCTCAAGCTGCAATGCACCTGCTCGGGAAAAGGCATTACACCGGGCATTCATTAACATGTGCTGAACATCCATTTTTGTTCAGGAAGTAGCTGAATGCCTTTCTGAAGCGGAATTTTGTTGTATTTTTAAAGCCAGTGTGTGTAGAGCAGACAGATTGCCCACTGAGTGAAAGAAATGGCTTTTGCCATGCCTAAAAACTTCACATAGAAAGAGGTGCTCCATACAACTCAGATACTGGAACACTGGGACTTTCTGTGGAGCTTTTTTATGTTCCTTACTGTTGGGTAATTTGTGGTAAAATGTAGCCCCGTTCTAGCTACATTCAAAACTCACAACTCTGCACCTCCTCAGGAACCATGCTGCTTTGGCTTTGATGATGGGAGTTTTTTTCCCCTAAACACAGAGGGAAAAACTACCTTTTTCCTACTTGAACATCCCCAAAAGTGCATATTTTTCTTTCTTTCTTTCTTTCTTTTTTTTTTTTTTGGATTCACAGCAAGAAAAAAACAAAAACACTTCAAGGAAGCATTCCTGCTTTTAGATGTCTTTGTATCCTTCCTCCCTTAGCAGAGCCCACGCTGTCCGTACACTTTCCTCATCGCCACGTTGCGATGTGTTGCCTGGCTCACCCCGGATAATCAAAGTATCACTGAACTGCACGTTTCCAGCCGCTCATGTCTTAGGCAGCAGCGTGCCAGGCTGCTGCCACCTTTAGCTGACAGCAGCAGATTTCCTTTCCAAAAGGAAAAGTTGAGAAGGCCTGGATAAAGGGCTGGCAGGAGATGGCTCAGGGTTTCGTGGGTGCCCAGTAAAGAGCAGACATCAAGGCGGGTGGAAGAGGGAAGCTGCACCCCCCACGCCTCTGCTTGGCTGGAGAAGCAGTTTCATTCATTTAAGGCGAAATAAGCCAGGATAGCTCAATATATGGCAATGCCGTGGGCTAAACCTGCCTCTAAGAGGTAGTCCAGTGAATGGCCCCATTCAGCGCTCAGCTGAGAGCCTGGATGGGTGGATGGCGGTGGTGGAGTGTCTCTCTCCCCCTCTAATGACCAGGAAAACGCAGTCGAGTCAACCCAACTATGAAACCACTCTAATTTCCGCTTACTTCCACAGGCTTATAGCAATGTCGTTTGAAGCAATGAGGCTTGTAAGGGGTTGTGGACCCTGGTGTTACTGTGAAACAGCTAAATTACTGGGGTGGTATTTGTGCTCCTCAAATCAGGAAGTTCATGCTAAGTCCTACAACTTCTTTGGCCCATGTTGCTCTTTGGTGGGAAAAGCTGTTTCATGATTCCAGTAATTATGTTGCTTTTGGAAAAACCCTGCTTCTAATTAAAATTTCCATTAGTGTAATCAGGCTTTTCCCACTGAAATTCAAAGTCAGAGGATCATCTGCAGGTATTTTCTTTTAAGAGGAATACGTTTTGTTTTTTTCTTTTCTGTTGAAACGGTATGTTCGTCTCTGAGTTCAAAGCTGGGGCTTGCTACTCAGACTGACATTGGCAGCATCCTGGCTGTCCTTTATATATGATGCTCTCCACGAGTGGTTAAGCCAGAAGTTTTCTTGTGTAGGTGTTTCTCCGGGAGTCCTTGGAACACAAGCTGGAGAAACAGCGAGAGGTGGAAGTCACCAAGGCAGCAATGATTATCCGAGCGCACATCTTAGGTTATGCGGCCCGGTAAGTGACTAAATGAGAATATTAATAATCAAGCTTTGGAATAAATGGCTGGGGTGCCATGGAATTAAATCCTTCTGGCACAACTGTTAACTTTTCTTAGGGACCAGGCATCCAAATCCTGTAAGTGGCTTTTGAAAAATAGCAGCTGGTATCTTTGCCAGACCCAGGAATAAAAGAAAATAGAGTTTGGATTGTTTTAGTATAATGAATAGGACAGTATAGAAGTTTGGAGGTCAGCCAGTACCCGTATAATTGTATCATGGCATTAGATCCATGGTAGGAACTCTAGCTGGATGGCACCTAGTGGGGCTGCTCCAAGTTACCAGCTGAGATTCAGATTTATCTTTGCTTCGTCATGGTAAGAAAAGAGAAGGCAAATAAAACTAATTAGTTTAGTTCTTAAAGAACCACGACATTAGGTAACTGATTAATGTTTCACTTGTTTACCTGGCCTCATGCATTGTGTGTTAGGTGGAGTTGCTCATCCCATCTGTTTATTTCTCTGCTTTTTCTACAAATCAGTAGACAGTTTAAGGAAACTTGTTTGCATAATGGGGTAATTTCTCTTCATGCGTATATTAGTCCTGTCCTTATATTCTGACCACTATGTTGCTTAAAAGCTACATTCCTTTTTTAATGACAGAGCTATCCTGCTGTTCATGATCTTTCTTTTCAGAGATATGGAATAACTATGTATATTCTTTCTCTGCATGTGTGCACACACACAGGCCTGTCTTTTTAGCATCTCTTTGTCAGGGACATAAGAATATGTAAGACGGGTAATGTGCATTTCCTTATTGAAGACACAGACAGCCCTGTCACAGAAATGGGAGAATCCCTTTCAAATGAAGGAGAATGTGAACAAGAATGGAGAAACCATCACAAAGCTAGAAATAATAAATTGTTTTGCTACCATGGGGTCGTTCCTGCAGGTCACCATGGCAAGACTTCTTGCGACTGCTTATTAATTCCTTGTTTCCTTAGAAATTTGCATGTTTGGTTTTTTTTTTTTCTTATCTCCCAGAAAGCGGTATAGGAAGGTTCTCTACTATGTGGTTGTGATACAGAAGAACTACAGAGCGTTCAGTGGTAGGAAAAAGTTCCTGTGCCTGAAGAAAGCAGCCATAATCCTTCAGAAGCAGCGGCGAGGCCAGCTTGCTCGACGTGTTTACAGGGAGCGACTAGAGGAGAAGCAGAGACAAGAGGAGGAAAGAAGAAGAGAGGAGGAAGAAAGGTGCAGTATGCTGTCGTGCAGCACTCTCCTGGCAGTGCCGTATTAGATTTTGGTCCGAATCGCCTTTATTTCAGGCTGTTCTTGATCAAGTGATTTTGGAAACCTTTGGTTCTTTTGATAAAAGATGCACGTAGCTATCATGGTAGTTTCATATTCGCATATTCCTTGGTGACCTTATTTTTTGGCTGTCTTTTCCATGTGGCAGATGATCTCTGCAAGTTGAGATACTGCCCTAGCAAAGGTACGTGATGAGCTTATGTTGAGCTTGACTTACTAACTTCTCTGCTTCCCTCAATTTTAGGGAAAGACAAAGGCAAGAAGCAGAGCGTCTTGCCCAGCAGGTAAATTATATTCTTACTGCTTTCAGCCATCCTGTTTACTTGAGTATCTCAACCCAGCCATTAAAAAAATAAGAGGCATCTGTGGCATTTAAACCAAACTTCTTATAGGAGTTGGCAGATAAAGCCAAAGGAAACTTGCAAACAGTTGTTTGCATGGAAATTTCTTTCACCTCATGCTTCATTTAATTTCTGGCAAAGTTTGAACTTTCTGCATGTATTTCAGCTGTCCAGTATCTGTGAGCAAATGCAATCATACTTTCATTTTTCTTTCCTTTTCTTTTGTTTCTGAGGTAGGGATAAGGGTCCTTTTAAATGAACAGCATGTTGGGACAGTAGTGCTTTAGAAATAAACAAATTTTTAAAAGGAAACTTGCATTGAGGGGCCTCATTTTATTTTCTTTTAATTTTTTATTTTATTTTATTTTGAATGCAGGCTGAAGAAGAGAGAAAGAAGCAGGAACTGGCTGCCATTCAGAAAGCCCAGAAGGAGGCAGAGCTGAAGCAAGAGGTGGAGAAGCAGAAAGAAAGCAGGCAGGTTGAAGAAATCCTGCGTCTGGAAAAAGAAATTGAAGACCTGCAGCGTGTGAAGAAGCAGCAGGAGCTATCCTTGACAGAGGCTTCACTACAGAGGCTGCAGCAGCTTCGAGACGAGGAACTCCGGCGGCTCGAGGACGAAGCCTGTCGAGCAGCCCAGGAGTTCCTGGAATCTCTGAACTTTGACGAGATTGATGAATGTGTCCGAAACATTGAGAGGTCTCTCTCTGTGGGCAATGGGTATCCTGCTGAGCTGACTGAACAGACTGGAAATGCCTGCAGTGAAAAGCCCAACTTTAACTTCAGCCAGCCATATCCTGAGGAGGAGGTAGATGAGGGCTTTGAAGCTGATGATGATGCATTTAAGGATTCGCCCAACCCCAGTGAGCATGGCCATTCTGATCAAAGGACCAGTGGCATCAGAACAAGTGATGATTCCTCAGAAGAGGATCCCTATATGAATGATACTGTGGTGCCAACAATTCCTGCTGCTAGCAACACCATGCTTATACCTCCTACCCACGATACGGTCAGTCTCCACAACTCTTCAAGTGGTGAATCCACGTACTGCATGCCAGAAAATGTATCGTGTAGACCCCCAAATTCTGTGGAACTTATTTCTCCCGATGGAGACTATGATTATGACCAAGACGATTATGAAGATGGTGCTATTACTTCTGGTAGCAGTGTGACCTTCTCTAATTCGCACAGTAGCCAGTGGTCACCGGACTACCGATGCTCAGTGGGGACCTACAATAGCTCTGGAGCATACCGATTTAGCTCTGAAGGAGCTCAGTCTTCTGTAAGTATCACTGGTTTTATTATCTAATAATTGATACGTGCTTTCTGATTTATTTTGGGTGGGGTTTTTTTCCCACTGGGCAGCCGTAGAGTCACTGTGGCTGTTCTTACAAATAAATGTCTGTGTTGTGTAGTTTGACTTGCTTAGGCTGCGTATGGACATAGTTGTCTTTTGCCATCTAGATGCCACTGGGGTGAGTGCATTAGAGTTAGAGGCAGCTGGGATGCTGCTTGCAGTCCTAGGCTTATGCAAGGATATGGTTCCATCTGTTTTAATGCAGAACTGCACGCTATTTGGCGAGGAGCTCGATGCACGGCCTTGGGTGCAATTCATAAGCACACTTCTTCTGTGTGCATCTGTGTTTCAAGGGAGGAGTACCAGTAGTATGGTGGGGAATTGATTTTGGAAAAACAAATTCAGTTACAGATGCAAGTTGCAGCAGTATGGAGCAATAAGCTGTTTGCAGAAGTCCCTGAAATGCCAGGTGAATTTTCAGATGACTTGGAGAATAAATTTCACATGATGGCTAAAATTATTGAGGCAGACACTCATACTGAGCAGCTCTTTCTCGGTGCCATTTACTGAGCGTAATGTGGGCTTTGCTCCTGCAAATATTTTTGGAAGAATATGATTCCCTCTACCTGTCACAGAATACTTCTGTGCGACTGTGTGTCTGGGAAAGTGAAGAAGTATTTCAGCAACGCTGGCTGAATGCTAACACTAAAATATCTGTTACAGTTGAGGTTATGAAAGCCAGTCAAAGAGCCACCATGGTCGTTGCGATAAGTTGACAGTTCTTGCCGGAGAGAAAACACTTTTAGCTGTCTGTGTTGAGGACTCCTTCCTGTTGCGCGACTCTGGGTGTGCGTCAGATACAGAACAGAAATTCTTATTATTTGGGGTAAGGGTGGAGGAAGCCATTACCACAGCTTGTGGAATATGTTTCTTTTTCAAGACTTTTCTAAGCTGTTACCCACAGCACTTCAATGATGGAGGGAGGTAGCACAAGGTAGTATATGCTGGCCATGGTCTTGCGAAGGGATAACTTTCCTCAGCAGCTACAAAGCTGTTTCCTAGATTCGTTACCTGACATTAGAGCTAGTGTATAATCAGACGGGACCAGCTGCAACTTCCTGCGGTGTACTCCTTCCTTTCTGACCTGGACGAAAAGCAACGAGGAGTCATGTCCTTCCGATACAACATAAGATGATTTAGCTGAAGACTCCTAAACCATTTTCATCTAAACTCCTTCCTGAGAGATCGTTTCACCTTTATTCCTCTCTTCTGTAGTTTGAAGACAGTGAAGAAGATTTTGACTCCAGGTTTGATACAGATGATGAACTTTCCTACCGGAGGGATTCAGTCTACAGCTGTGTCAGCCTGCCCTACTTTCACAGCTTTCTGTACATGAAAGGTACTGGGTGAATCAGAGTTTGCTAAATACACAAAATAACAAAAAAATGTTTGTTAGACCTTGCACTCCAATTCGCTGTAGAGTTAAGCTATTTTCTAATTTTTCAAAGGGTAATAGAAAAGTCTGGAGAGAGCTGCTCTCAAATTAAGTTACTTTCAGCAGCTTACAGCTGGCAGTCTTTTTCCCATCCGCAAAGGAACGTTAACATTTTGGGCTGCCTCTGTTTCATTTTACATCTTTTCTGGCATGTAAACAACAGAATATACAGTATAAATATAGCATAATAACGCACAGAGTCAAACTGTACCAAATTTTGAGGAACGCTGATTCCATCTCCCCAAACCTTATAACACAGACAGCATTCCACATTGCAGACCAGTTTTACTGACCTCAGTTGACTTGATTTGGTTAAGGTTTCTATGACTGTGATGTAAGTACAGTGCAAGGTGTATTGTCCGCCACGTAGCCCCACTTTGGTGTGACGGAGCTCACACTGGTATATTTCCTACTCGAGTATAGCTTTTTCAGGTTTTGTGGTTGAGTTGAACATTGTTACCTCCTAATAACCTGGAGAGAGGAAAGGGTGTAACACTAAACTTTTCCTAGATTTTCATTGGGATACATTGAAAACAGTGCTAAAGATGTGATTCTTACATGCAATAAGACTTTTTAATAATTTATTCTTTATTTTATATATGTTATATATAAGGGTGTATAATTATATATATGTTACATATATGGGGTTTTTTAGAGAGAGATTTATTATAATTTATAATTTAAAAGTCTTTAGATTGCCAACAATATTGGTGGCCTTAAGGATATACAAAAATGAGATCTTTGGTTTCATGGCTTACAGCAGAGACTCAGTTTAACTGCAGCATTGTTGGTCAGCATCTTCCAGCGTGGGTTTGGTCACAGCTTCTGTTTTATAATATAATTTTTTGTCTTAACTACATGTAAACCCACATCTGTGTCTTTTGCCAGGCGGCTTAATAAACACATGGAAGCGACGCTGGTGCGTCCTGAAAGATGAGACCTTCCTGTGGTTTCGTTCCAAGCAGGAAGCACTTAAGCAGGGTTGGCTTCACAAAAAGGGGGGTGGATCATCTACGCTTTCCAGAAGGAACTGGAAGAAACGATGGTTTGTTCTCAGACAGTCCAGGCTGATGTACTTTGAAAATGACAGTGAAGAAAAGCTAAAGGGTGCCATTGATGTCCGAACAGCCAAGTAGGTTTATATATTTTAATATGTTAGCCATAGTTCCTCCTACATACTTCTTGGGCCTTCATCTGGGAGGATGTTAAGTGCCTTGCCTTCAAACTGTGTAAATGCAAGCATGAGAGTGTGCGTGATGAAGTTACTGAAAGCAAGTGTTGTCCTTACTTGGCTCTCCCTTAAGTCTATGGAGCGCTCCAGAGCTAAGCCAGTGCCAAATACTTACGAAAACTGCTGCTATAATAAACCCATCTCTGCTTTCTCCCAGACTAGAGGCCCTACTTAGTCTGTAATGATTCCCAAGGCAATCTGGGGCATGTTGCCAAGTCCGTAGCTGCAGGCAAACCTGGAACGGAGAGGGTGGAATTAATAGGCCCTGAATATATTTAAGTTAGCATGGGTCAAAGCTGTATCTTCTGGATGCATTTACAATTTTTCTCATGTTTGAAATAACTGCAGTAGCGGTAAGAAAGTCTTTAAAATGTGTATATTCATTTAAAAAAAATAGATTTACTAAACCTGGCGTAATAACTTATGTCTTGCTAACTAAAGTTCCTTACGCCTTGAAATTCTACGCTTCCTGAAGCATGCATCAAAAAAGTTTTCTAAGGGATGGTATTTTTCCTTCTAAACTGTCACTATGCTTTATGAAATTATGGATTATCTAACTAATTAAAAATTAAAGTCTGCTAAAATCGGTAGTCTCATTTCTGTATAAAAGTGTACTTAAGCTTTCTTCAAAGGTAGAGAAAAACAGAAATGGCTGTAACACTTGTTTCCACTCTGCTCCTTGTCATCTGCAACTGTCCGTTTTATTTTGTTAATTTAACAGAGTACTTAAACTAAACTGAAAGCTTAGATTAATTTTTTTCTTTGGAAGTCCTGGCTTGAGCCTGATTTCATTCGGGACAAAGTAAATAGTTTCAGCAAGCATCCTGACTTCCTCTTGTAAAACCAATGGGCTGCTGGCTGTCAGGTAAATCTCTGAATAGAGACTGAAGTTCCTACCACAGTTGTTTGGGTTTTTTTTGTTGAAACTGAATTTGACTCTGTCTCAGGTACCATAGCATTTATTTAGCATATTTTTCTAATATGCATAAACCATCTGGTTTTTGTTGTCACCACATTGTTTCATCGACAGTGCCCTACAGAAGTTCATTGCTGAACGTACCTTTAAAATTGTCATGAAAAGTTTGTTGAATCTAACTTGAATTGTATGTTCAATCAATGACTATTTGTGTATAAAAGAGCTAAAAGGAAGAGTATTTGTATTTAGAGAGCTGTATGTCATGAGAAACAAGCACTAGCTTTTCTAGGTAACTTTAAGATTTACTGAGTGCATTCCTAACATATCGTATGACTTACATATTTCACCACTCCATATTAGGGACCCAGTTTAAATTAAATAAATCTTATGCTGATTCACTTAAAACGAGGAATAGGGAAGTATTCTGTTGGACACTGTTACTGGGAGGGAAGGAAACCAAATTAAAGAAAACAGCGCAGAATTACAGCTTTTTGTTTTAATAAGCAGATAAATTGTCCTCATGAGTCTGATAAGTGGAGCTTGCATGTATTGTTTATAGGATAGAGATTTATGAGAATAGTACAGCTGATAAGGAAATACAGCTAGTTAAGGAAATAATAAGCTTCAGACAAATACATTAAAAACAGCAAAAAGGAAATCAAGTTGATTTCTTAAGCTTCAGGAAAACCTGATGTAATACTTAAATTACTCCTTAAAAATCTTGTGCTTTGTGGTTCATGATTGCTTAATATATTGATACCTAGATGTCCAAACTACAAATTAGAAAGAGGTAATTTTTCAGCAGATGAGTGCTCAGCTTCTTCTGGAAGTCATGTGTGGAATTGTCTTTATGCTGACTCACAACCACACAGAATCGCTAATCCAGGTTTTGTTTGGTTTTTGGTTTTTATCTTCGAGAGCTTTCTTTTTATCACTCCAAAAATTACTTAGGTATGCAGTCAGTTCAGAAACATATCCATTTCTCAACTCAGTTATCCTTGCCTCTCTTGAGGTTTGATAATGCTTTTTTTTTTTTTTTTTTTAGTTCTTGTTAAAACAGTAACAGAATAGTCAACTTGGTATAGTGACGTTAATAATAGTTTGAATGTTTTTACCGTATAGGCAGAAACCACAACAATAGTTTGGTGAATTAATACTGTCTGATCAATCACATTGTGAATCTTGCAAATGAACCTGATTGAGGGGCTGGCTGCTGTTATTTTAAGTACCCGTAGTTTGTGAGCCTCTCAGCAGAAAGAATTTTCAAAATGTTGATGATCTCTAATGCTCAATCTTGGCATTTTCTTCTTTTCAGAGAGATTGTTGATAATACAGGCAAAGAAAATGGTATTGATCTAATAATGGGTGATAGGACCTACCACTTAATTGCAGAGTCTCCTGAGGATGCAAGGTATGAAAGTCATCAAGCCTTTTTCTTTTTTTTTTTTTCTTTTTCCTTTTTAAGCTCTGTGCCATTCTGACTTGTACTTATCATTGATTTGTTTGCCCTCTGTCACAAATACTCAGGCTGTGTTAAGCATGTTGCGTTTAACACTTTTTTGAAACGCCTGCTCAGGAGAAAATCTTGGGGAAGAACATTACTAGGAAGAGTCAGACTGCCAATGAAAATTTGCCTAGAATTTGGCTGTTACCCGTTTCTTACTAGCAACTTTCTGAAATACCGTATGTCTTTAGAGAGACAGTCATCAGGCACTGATGCTTGTCTTGTGCATTACCCTCCTGCGTTTAGCTGCATAGATTAAATCAATATTTAAGACCCTGTAATCTGCCTGAAGTAAAGTACTGTTCTTTAGGATTGGGATTTGTTTGCCTAAGAAGAGCCTAAATTTTTTTCACTTAAAAGTTGTCATGTGGTCAGTGGATTTTAGGGTGAAAGCATGTTCATGAATAAGAGGAGCGTGCAACAGAGTGTTTCCCTTTCTGCTGATTTAGAAAGGGTCTTGTTTTTGTTGCTAAAGGATCCATATCAAACTGTAGGGGGAGGCCGGTAGGTGAGGAGCAAGCTTGACTTGTCAGATCAGATGTAATACGTATTTTAAAAAAAAAAAAATTCCCCACACTACAGTTCACGCGAGATAATAATACGCTTGCCCATAAAAATCAAGCATTTAAATAAAGTGAATTTAGTAATCAAAGCTTATTACCCACTGCCTTGCTGCCCCAAGGCCAGGATACAGGATGCCTATGTCAGCATCACTTGAGCTAGTTTTGCTCTGAAGCCTTGAAAGTTGCTTCGTATTATACTCTTTTAAAGGTATAATACCTTACTGTATCACAGAACCCTGAGTATAAATTTAGCAATGCTTACAATGCAGAAACTTTCTTCCATTTTTCAGGTGTCCTTAAAGTTACCCTTGAAATAAGTTGTGAGCTTTCCAGCAGTTATCGTTAAGATTCTTGTGTGATGTCTGTATATTTTAAAATGAAGGCTTAGCTAATGTCTCTCCTATTAGGCTTGTGTACATGCCCTAGGGACCAATACGAAATTGTCAGCATAAAGACTCGTCTGTTGTCATACATCTTTCATTTTTTTCTTAATTATGGAGGAGGAGACACTATATGCTATTGTTGTGTATAGTACACTTAACACACCACCCAGATTAAATTTCTTTTTACCAGCGTATTTCATGTTTCTTTTTTCTCAGTCATCCCAGAAGATTTTAATGAGGGAGATGTGTAAGGATTTGCAGATAGGCTTAAGTCAAAGCCTCGTTAATGTTTGGCATTGTTAAAAGTGAAGTACAAAATTACTGGACTGTGTTGGTTCTGGATCTGCTATTGAAAAAAACATTTTGTGCATGGGCTAAATCATGATCTGAGGTTGCTTTTTGTTCAAATAATGAGAAAAAAACAAAACAATGGAAACCTGCCACCCCCTGCAAGAGAGGAATTAGTATTTTGATTGTGGAAGTGTATTTGAGGAAAGAAGTAATGCTTCAGTGGGCAGCCATGGCTGAGGGTTTATTCCTCTCAAACCCGTGGTCTGACTTTCTTCCCTATTAACTGGGTTCTGGGACTTTTGAGGAGAGTGAAATCTGCCTTTGTCTTTTGCAAAGTGCCATGATTAATTTTCATTGTTTACACCAAGATGACATGAAATTATGAAAACTCTGAATTGTTCTTTAAAATCCAGTAATAAATTATTACTAAATGTGCATACAGTGCTATGAAGTCTTTTTTTGTTTTTGAAACAGATGATTGACATTTAAATACATTTGCAATTCTTGATCCGAAAAAAGAAAGCTGAATTGAATTTGTGGGAATCTTTTGGTAGGTGAGGTTTAGTTTTTTTCAGATGATGGGTCCTTCTTTCTAGGTGACCCTTCCCTTGTTTTGAGGGGGTTTCAGGGTTGACCCTTGTCTTACATCCAGCAAAGTAAGTGTTAAACACAACCTCTCTATTGGTGTCTCTGAGTCTTAACAAAAGAATCAGAACTAAATAAATACGTTCCTCATCTTTATTGTCAGGCATTCTAAATCTTAGTTTTTCTTCATGCCTTGCATTGTTTCTAACGAAAGCACAAGCTGTTAGAAAGGACTTAAGATATGGCAGCGATGGTATTTTGGGTTTTCTCAAGCTATTTTGGCAGTTCGGTTTCCAGATACCTACATTATGGGAACAGTTGGCTTCTGAAAGCTGGAGTTAAGGAGACGGCACTTCAGTGTCATAGACATAAATGCTGTGACTACAAGCAATTGCAGAAAAGGTAGCTTTATATTTAAAGCCAGTAGTTTTGCATTTGTTTCCTCAACCTGGTGGTGGTGGAGAAGCCTCTGCAGAAGAGTGAGGAGTCTGTTTTACAGGCTGGGCTTTTGAGCCCTTTGAAAACTTGCCCCCAGGGGATTTTCATTAGAATGGCAAATTCATATCTCAAAGAATGGCATTCAGGAACCTGCTGAACAGGCCAAGCTCTGCCCTCGGATTTCAGTGGGATTGCTTAGAGCGGTTGAGCTTTATCATACACAAGTGCCAGGAGGGTAGAGATTTCCCAGAAGCAGAAGGTGTGGTTGGAATTAAATCCTTCTGCAATTGCTGCTCAGCGCTAGGGGACGAAGTACTGGAAACCTCTCTGCCAGTTTTCCTGTTGTGGATATACACAAGGCCACTGGAGTGGCACAAATTGGCTCTGGTTCAACTTCACTGGTCCTTCCAGCAGCTGGATTTTCCAATGCTCCATAGGGAACAAAAAATGTAGAGGTATTTGCTTGGGGTTTTTATTCTTTTTCCCCTCTCAGCTGTCCTTTTACAGAAGACTTGATGGACTTGGGTGGTCTCTGCAGAAGTATCATTGTACAAAACCAGTACCGGTCACGCTATCAGCACAGCAGAATTTATAATCTGAAGGTTGGGTTTCCCATTAAAGGCTTTGTCGGTAGCTAGTAATGGAGGGTTTTTTTCAGACAAAATGTGTGGAATGTGTTACAAATACTCTCTAAGCACTCAGGTGTTTCAGTGTGCTTACTGCCAGTTTTTCAGAGCTGCCGCTTTTTGTACAAGGTATTTGTCTTCGGGAAGAAGGGTACGACATGAGCTTGGGTGGGAGATCTGGAGGGCTTTGCTTGTACCCAGTATTACTTCAGCTGACACAAAACCTTGCTGCTTTTATGCATGTTGACAAAAGGAATCTTAAGCAATTTCAGAAACCTGCAGAACCTGCTAGATCTCCGCAGAACAAAGGTGACAGAAGGCTTGTGCAGAAGCAACATTTTACTTACACTGCTGCCTTTCTCTCCACAGCCAGTGGTTTAGTGTACTGAGTCAGGTCCATGCGTCCACAGAGCAAGAGATCCGAGAGATGCACGATGAGCAGGCAAATCCACAGAATGCTGTGGTAAGTCTAAATCTGAAGAACTTTTCAAAGCAAATATTTTTAGAAAACAGGGGCAAATATTTTTAGTGTCGCAACCTCGGTTTCCTTAAATGCAGTGGTAGCTGTGACACTGGCTAGAGGCTCCCTGTGCTTGACCCTGTAGCTATGCAAGAGGAGAATCTGACTTCTGATTCCTCTCCCATCATTCACCTCGACGAAAAATTAGTGTTGGTTATGGTGTTTTTTTCTGGTCCGGTCTCCTATCACACCACAGTGTACCCTTGAGTTTGAAGTTTAGCAAAGATACAATTAATGAGTAAATTAAAAACCCAAGAGTAGAAAATTTGCAATTTCTCTGGTCCTGCATTTGTCATTCTGTACAACATACACTGGGAACAAATGGGATAAATTTGCAACCTAATATCAAGCAAAGGGAGATAAAAACTTCTGCTTAATGGCTTCAGAAGTTTGTTCTGAGAGGATGCCATTTATAGTGGGATGGCGCTTTTAGGTGAAAAATTCAAGCAGGTTTGGAAGCATAGAAAAACAAGAGCAGTTTTTGAGCTGCCTCCAGCTTAACTTGCAATACTCTCTGAGTGGATCTGTTTATCTGCGTCCCTTAATTTTCCCCTCGGTAGTTTTAATGGTTAAGAGAAACTGATGCCCAAACCTACGGTTCATTTTGCTTGATCAAAGCTGCCGCTCCTTTCACCTGTCTCTGAGAAGAGTACTGTGAGCAATGCAATAGTAAATGTCTTCCTCCTTTTCTGGTTGGATATTTGTTTACAGGGTACGCTCGATGTAGGACTAATTGATTCTGTCTGTGCTGCTGACAATCCAGATAGGTAAGTCAGAACCATGCCTGGTGACTTCCTTTCTTTTTCTCCTTTCTCTAGCCAAAATAGGATGCTTTATACTTTAGTCTCTATAGTCTGTTGACCAACCATGCATTAAAGTGATGCATTATTTTCTTCCTTTTTATAGTACTAAACAGCATGTGTTAAAACATGTAATAAGAATGGTGGTGTTTTTTTGTGGGGGCTTTATTAAATTCCCTGTCACTGCTTTGTATATGAACTGTTCAGCTACTAAAGTGACCCATAAGTAGAAAATTAAATATTTCTTTCATTGATACAAGTAAAGCTCTTGAAAAACAGCAGCTTATTTTTGAGTCCTTTAGCAATATAGTAGGCAGAAAAATTAATTTTAACATTCTTCTGTTCAGCTTCTCTTGCAAGAATGTTGTGTTCTACAGGGATGAGAACTATTTCCCAGAATAAAAATGTCTTATAAGAAAGAAGACAATGCAGCATAAAAAATAACCGTCAGGATGTTGTTAGTTCTTGAACAAATAACAGTGTTTTGGGGGATAAAAAGTAATCTGGGTTGGGGCTGTGGCTCTGGTGATGAGGTCACTGGCTGTGAGGAATTATTTGTGATGTAGGAGTTCATTCCAGTCTCCTCGTTGCACGAGTGTGAAACAGCTGGGTTGAAGTTACTGGTTTGTCCTTGGCCTGCCAAGACACTGATACCGCAAGTAACTGTGATTATAAGCCCAGGTTTCCTAAACAATACAACACAAATGTCCAGAGCTTGCAAAATTTTAAGTTAGCAATTTCTACCGTAAGCATTTTTCACACGGATTTTTTTTCTTGTAATTTTTTTTTTTTTATTAGTTCTCTGAGTCTAAATCAGAGATGGAAGCTTTTTCAATTGGGGAACAAATTTTACTAATACAAGCAATAGATTATTTTTATCTTGACACGTATGAACGCACTATTGCAAGTTCTAAAGAGAGAAGCTGAGCAGAGAGCCCTTTGAATCTGTATTCAGAAAGAAGCCCAAGAATGGGCCTTCCATTATTTTCCTGAACTGGGGAGGAGGAGAGGGGAGCCTGGAAGGTTGGCTACTGTTGATCATAACCTCCTGTTTGACAGCTTGAGCTACCTTATACCTTAGGGCTCTCTGTTTTCAGTTCTCTTGCTTCAGCTTCTATCCTGTATATCACATTATCCAGCTTTCTAGAGTGTGCGCTTCATGTAGCTCAATCTAAAGCTGCCTCCTCTGCACATATTTTAAAACATGGTCATCACAATTCTTCTGTTCGGTTCACATGCCCGCTTATTTCCTCATCCACCGCTCTTCCTCAATAATGTAGCACTTCAGCGCCACAGCGAGTGGGACCAAAACATGGGATTCTGATCAATCCCTTACCCCTCCTGTGGCACTGGGGAGCACTACTTGTAGATAACTCTCAGGTAACTTTTAAGAGAATTTACATACTTCTCATGTTTCTTGATTTTACTGTGACCTCCCTTCACACAGTTTTCTAGTTTTCCCTCCCTAATCATTTTACTTACTTTTTTCTTTGTCCTGTCATCCATCTAGCTTTTATGTGGCGCACACTGTTTTCGGAGAATGGTATCGTATTTGGGTGAACCTCTCCATCCCCATAAACAATTTTTTGATTGGTTCTACTTCCTACCCAGTTACCTTCTCGCAAGGACTGTAAAAAGGAAGGCCCGTGAACTTCTCATGCATGGCGTGGCCCAGGCTGCATCATTGCCATTTTCTACATCTGATACAGTTCTTAAAAATTGTGTTTGTTCCAGGATGAAAAAATCAATGGTAAAGGGTTAAAGCAAGTGTTTGTAGGCTGAAAAACCTGCCACCTTTCTAATCCAGGGAGCCATCCACACAGTTCACTTGGGCTAGTTCTTCATGCTTCAGTGAATCCTGGTGTAGGATTGGGTAAAAGCCAGACTCTCATTAAAAATAGATTGTACTCTTTGCGAATTGGGTTGCACTGCATTAAAAATAAAAGAATCTGTGTTCACATGCTGCTTCACTATAGACCTTTGTAAATTGTAGTCGGTTTTAGCTAATGTAACTACTGAAGCAGACACTCTAAATAGATCTGACCCTGAAAGAGAGTTCTGATTCACATCCAAAGCTGATTAAAGATTGCAGGTTTTTCTCACCATAGATTTATTTTGAGATAGGACAAGTTGCAATTTAATGTAAACTTTCCCACCATTCAGAGCCCTAGCATTTTGGTGTGAATCCAATATAATTGAGTCTTTTCAAATGTTTAATTTTTTTTTTTTTAGGTTTAGTGGTGTTGAAATAGATGCTTTAGAGGTGGACAGTATTTGTCCGTATGGAAAATGCAAACAATGGACAGTGTTTATGATTATGGTGAGTGAGGTAAACAGTACATATGTTGATTGTAAAGGCTTTATCAATCTTCATTTATTTTCATAGACCCAATTCGTTTGTGATCATCACTGCCAATCGTGTTCTTCACTGTAATGCTGACACTCCTGAAGAGATGCATCACTGGATAACACTGCTCCAAAGGTCAAAGGGGGACACTCGAGTGGAGGGACAAGAATTCATTGTGAGGGGTAAGAACTGAGTGGGGCAGCAACAAAGTAATTAACATCCATTAAGCTTCAAAGCGATTGTTCCCACAATACAATCTGTGTAATATGCTAGCATTGCATGGCAGTGCTGGAGCCTCATCTTTGGACGATGGAGTTTACTCACAAATTAATACAGCTAAAACTATACTCCTGCTGTGCCATATAAAAAAAACACTATAATGATGACAAAAGCATTTTTGTAAGTTGACAAAAGATTTTTTTCTAGGTAAACACCAAAATATAAAAGTTTATATATAGATTCTATATATCTTCATCATTTCATTGTTTGAGAATTCTAGTCAAAGTTGTTTAATATGTGGGCTAAACAATTCACATAATATTTTTGTTGTTGTTAAAAGTATACAACTAACTTTTAACAACTTAATTTTGTCCAACTCTCTTAAATAAAAAAAAAAAGTGTGATTCAAATTGTGTCTTTAACAGGATGGCTACACAAGGAAGTGAAAAACAACCCAAAGATGTCTTCATTAAAACTAAAGAAGCGTTGGTTTGTTTTAACGCACAATTCCTTAGACTACTACAAGAGTTCAGAGAAAAATGCTTTGAAATTGGGTACACTGGTCCTGAACAGCCTCTGCTCAGTGGTCCCACCTGATGAAAAAATCTTCAAAGAGACAGGTAATTGTTTGCTCTTGTTCAAATACGCTCTCAGTTGCCTCTGTCCTAGTAATGCAACAAACAGTGCAGAAGAATATTTTAAATGGATTATTACAGTTGCAGTCTGATGAACAAATCAGGTTCCTAAGTCACTCAGGCTTTTTACAGGGAACTGCTGGACAAAAAAACCAGAAGTAATAATGTATGCAGGAATAAAATTTGTTCTCACCAACATTTGAGTTATCATAGACTGACACTGCGGCTAACTTAGTGTGAACGCTTATGCTTACGCATCAAAGACCTGAGGAAAGATGTCTGAGTAGCACTCTCATACATTATTTTATGTGCTGAGGAACTGTGAGGACTAGTATTGGTGGAGCAAGTATAGAGTAAGAGTCCAGCTTATGCTAACCTACATTCTACATCTGAGTCAGCTCCCCTGTGCATTTTCAAAACTGGTTTTCAACTCGGAAGTGGCTGTTTGCAAATGAGAAGCGACTACTGGCAGTCCTATATATCTCATTGGGGTCACTGACACTTCAAAGAGGCTTTCGCTAGTGAAAGATGAAACAGATTTTCTTTAATTGAATCTGCTTCATAAAAAGCCTATACGATGATGCAGGGAGAGAATTTGAGCTGAAATGCTCTTCCTGTCATAGTTGCCACTTCATTGGTGTGAAATTAATGACTTTTTTACAGCAGAGTTAGTTCATGCTTTATACCTGTTTGTACGTGTGCTGCAGATGATGAAAGACTCTTGCATAAAAAGCAAGACTGTCTCAAGTTTTCCTGTTACTGACAGGGCTGGAGAAGTAGGGCCCACAAGCCACATGTAGCTAACAGTGTTCCATAGTGTTGTCTTAGGATCACCTTTACTAAGATTACTGGATAAAATGGGAGGCTGCATGGTGGTACTCCTGGGCTTTTTTCAAGGAGACAATCTCCTTTAATACCGTAGTATCTGTATTATGATACTTAATTAGTCATACAACTTCTTAGCTCCTGAAAAACTGGCAGTGTGATCCAGAATGCAGCACTCGGGGTCTGATGGGACTACAGCTGATTTCAGATAGAAGCTGGGGTATATTTATAGCTACAGCTTCTATGATTAATAATTTTTACTGTTGTGCTAGGTTATTGGAATGTAACCGTATACGGACGCAAACATTGTTACCGTCTCTATACAAAATTGCTTAATGAGGCGACCCGCTGGTCAAGTGCCATCCAGAATGTGATTGACACCAAAGCACCGATTGATACACCAACTCAGCAGCTTATTCAGGATATTAAGGTAGGCACAAACCAGGAGGGTGTGGGGTAGGAAAGAATGGTTGCTTAAGTATTTGAAATCGGCCTCTTTTTTTACGTTGGCTTTGCCATATGGGGTAATAAAGCAGAAAATGTGGGGTTTAATCGCACAGTGACATAGACTGAAATTGTGGAACCTGAATGTATTCGCTGACCTGATAAAGGAATTTCTATCTAAAGAGTAAAACAACAAAGTATGAAGTGCAACTTGGAGGGCAAAAGGGATAACTTTTTTCCATGAAAACAGTAACAAGTTTTACCGGTTTGTGTAACTTGACAGACGTTGCTATACCAGCGGATTCACAGGTTAGCAGGGCTGTGTCCACAGTGAGCAGCACACCAGGATGTGGACAAGACAGATCCTGTGATTTTACTTTTTTTCCATTATGGTTCATTTCTTGTTCTATGATAGTACAGGCTAAACATCTCGTGTCTCTGCATTATGCGAAACATTCAATTAATGCTTACTGCTTTATGGTCCTGTTGGAGATGTTGCCTGCATAGCCAGAGAATGTCTTCCTGGAGATTTTTGCTAATGTACTTTCAGGAGAGAGGATGATGATTCTCAGAAGAGATCAAATAAAAATAGAGGGGAGAACGGCTACGAATGTTTTCCCTTAGGGGGTGCCACCTCTTCTCTCATGAAAAAGAAGTATCAATTCCTAAATTCCAAGACTATGAACACTATTCTTCAGAGCAGTAGACATATCTGGAAGTTGAGGATTGATAGAAGACGGTGGTCACATATCTGTCAAACGTCGCCTAAGAACAGTATTTAGACGTCTGAATGGGTGCATCAGGTTTACAACAGCAGTTTTTCCGGACTATTTTGTTATGGTAGCTCCTGTAGACTCTAACTGAAAAGGCCACTTAATTATGATGGAGAAATATTTTTAAATAAAATTTGAATACAGATGACAATTCCAGTTATGAAATACTGGAGTAAAAATGATTGTAAAATGAAAACACACTTTAAAAAAATTTATGAAACTTCATTTTTGTCTCCTGCAGCTCTGCTGTGGTTTGTTTGTTACTGCACAGATAAAGTAAGCTTATGCAAGGCCTGAGGTTAGCATATACTGAGCATTCATAGCCCGCAGAGTGCCATGGGAGCCACAGTACCCACAACCGGATTTACCACCAGATAGTGTTGGTAACACCGATGACTCATTTTTTCACAGCCAACCTAAAGGCACAAAGCCTTGCATTATTGTTAATGCTGGACCCCAAATCCTGCTTTTTTTCTTACCCCAATAGGAAAACTGCCTGAATGCTGATGTGGTTGAACAGATTTATAAGAGAAACCCTATTCTCCGTTACACTCATCATCCATTGCACTCGCCGTTACTGCCACTGCCGTATGGGGACATCAATCTAAACTGTAAGTTTTTCCATCACAGAAACACTTTTCCTTATGAAAGAGTTTCGTCAGTTTCATAAGCTTCCTTATGAAGGAGTTTTTTGTCAGTGGGCTATGGTGAAATAATGGTAGGCAAAATATATGTTTGTAATACTAATAGACAAGTTTCCCTGTTCTCTTCCGGGAGGTAGAGAATAGCAGTTTGTCTAGCATAGAGCCATGGGCGTGTGGTGCTCCTGCACGGGCGTTACAGAAGGGAATGTTGCTATTGCTGCCGTAATACAAGTTTGTTACCCTCAGCAACACGGCTGAGACCACCAAGTTTGAAAAGCCTTGCACTGAAATAAGCAACTAAACCAAATAGATTCAGTCACCTTGAATTGTATTCTTCTCAAATCATTGTTGCTTCCTACCCCATGCAGGGAGCTGCAGCAGCTACAACTTCCAATTAACAAGTGTAAGTTTCATCAGTCACGTTGGGAAGCATTATTTATGGGAAACAACATTTGAGCGGACATGATTTGAAAAACTAATGGTTCATCTACTCCTGAAACAGGCACAATCACGTCTTTTAGTATCCTTGGCTCAGTCACTAACTTAGAAGTCTGTTTTGAATGAATGGTTCAGAGCTATTGGTGGGTGTGAATTTGGTGTCCTTAAATGGATTTGCTTATCTTATTTTGCAACTGCGTATTAAACAAGATATGACTTCAGATCAGAAATTTCAGCCTTGAAAGGAGGTTGGGAGGTCACAGCTGATTAAAAGCTAAGGTATTTCAGGTGACACTTCCTGACAACTCAAGCAATATCCTTCTGCTCAAAAGACAAGGAAAAGTAAAATCCTAGGAGAAACCTTTCCCTTCTCTTCGCCCTCCTCCTCCTGTACAAGGCACAGTTCTGGTCTCCTCGGCACTTGAGCTGTTGTCCCATGCAGGAGTGCAGCATGGTTGCTCTCTATTCCCCATGGAGAGGAATAGCTAGCTCCCTCTGAGGCAGAAGTCCTGCCAAAGTCTTCCTATACTAAATGTAGCTCCACAGATGGACGGATGCTCAGTTACTGCCTTGACTTGCAGTTGAGTTCTAGTTATTTTCTGTGTTAATGTAATGTAGGTTTGAAACTTCGTAAGATACGTTTATACTGTTTTGTGCTTTGATGGTTAGTTGGCCTAACTGATGCAGACATCAGAGTAATCTCCTCCATCTCTTGAACTCAAGTACTGCATGGTGCTTTTAAGCAGATTGTGAAAGTTGTTAGCCCACTTTGAATAACCTGTAGTACAAAAAACAATCACTTTCTTTTCCAGCACTCAAAAAGCAAGTTGCAGTTTTATGGCAATGATTTATTTTAGTAGTATTGTTTGGGTTTAATTGAAATGCTACTGCTGTGGACCAAAGCAATGCCATGTATCGTTGTCACTTTCCATAATGCAGTCATGCTTTACTTCGTTTATGATCTGATTAGATTTTCACTTTCTTGTGACACTGAAAAAGTGATAGGCACTGCAGCAGTGTGGATTGCTCTGGAAGAAAAATTATCAAAAAAACCTCCAAGCAAGATATACATTTTAAGTTATGTTGTCGCAAAATGTCAAAACGGGATTTCATTAAATTCAGATCAAATCTCAATAGCAAAATAGCTTGTAAAATGAGTTTGCATCATATGTTTGAAATGGAGAAGATCCATCCTAATATCCCGCATAATAAGGGTCAGAGAACAGCAGTAAGCAATTCCTGTGTTAAGCCTGAGTGCTTTCTCTTTCATATCTCAGTCTAAGCACCTTTCTCCCCATGTTTCTTTTGTAGTGCTGAAAGACAAAGGCTACACAACTCTGCAGGATGAAGCCATCAAGATATTTAATTCTTTACAGCAGCTGGAGTCTATGTCTGATCCCATCCCTATAATCCAAGGTATCCTCCAAACAGGACACGATTTACGACCTCTTCGAGATGAGCTCTACTGTCAGCTCATCAAGCAGACCAATAAAGTGCCTAACCCCGGGAGCGTGGGCAACCTGTATAGTTGGCAAATACTTGCCTGCATGAGTTGCACATTTCTGCCGAGTCGCAGCATCCTCAAATATCTTAAGTTCCATCTCAAAAGGTGAGAAGCTTTGAACTATTAGAGCAAGAACAGAAGTTTCTTCACTCACTGTTTTCTTCCCCACAACTTGTAGCTGTGTTTAAACATCTGGAAGTGAGACTTGAAGATGCATTCATTTAGTGAACTGGTTAATGCCGAACAACGAATCTAAAAAAACATGTCCTATGAAGAGAGTGTGTGAGTTCATCTAGGTGGAATTATTCTCATTTGAAGAATCAAGCAAAATCCCACTAAACTGAATGCATAATTTATTCATGTTGACAAAAGGGGGGCTTTCTGTAATCGTATAAAGTTGCTTACAGGACTTGCAAGCCTGTACCCTCCAGGTCCCATTCTCAACTGTCCAAATAAACCTGTTAAAAATTCTTAATCCTGCTTATCTTAGTTTATGAGGTATGCATCATGCACATAAAAGAACATTATCATAAAGATGTATTTGAGGTAAAAATGGCTGCTTGCAAATCCAGTTTTAAGATATTAGTGACCATTAAAAAAAAAAACCTCATTTTTGACAGTTCAGCATTAACCAGAACACGGAGTTCCTCGTGCTGTGATGCAGCAAAAGAACGCAGCGTGTCATTAGGAAAGTTAGTCCACCAACAATAATCTGTTCTCAGTAATTTAAAAGTCATGTCTGTATTTGTGCTAGAGCATGGACTTTTCCAATGACTTTGCCAAATCTAATTATTTGATAAATATTTTTTAAATGTTTGTATTGAAGGTATACCTTTCAACCAAAGTAAGATCAGTGAAAAATATCTATCAGTTTATATAACTGTTAAAATGAAAAAATCCAGCATTGATTCATTTTCTCAGTTTAATTCAGCTCCTAAACCAGTCTCCTAGTTAAAAAAAATGCAGCTGATAGAACATTTGTAGGTTGGTTTCAGCATTATTGATGCATAGTCATTTTACAGCATTTCTGTAATCCTGCAGTAATCTTTTTATGCCTTGTAGATCACTAATCACTGTACTATTTCACATAAATTAAACCTTAGTAGCTCTACAAAGCTGGTATTTTATCACTGGAAATATTATAAAAATATTAAAGCTGTACTGAAAGCTACCCAAATTTAACAGTTTTCAATAATTAAGGGTTGAGTTCATTAAAATTGTTAGTGAATACTCGTAATACTGACTGCTGAACAGTAAGGTCTAGAGAAAATCTTTAAGAAAAACAGGAATAGAAATCAAGTGTCCTAAGTGACACTGCCACAAAACCGAGCAGTCAAATATGTTTTATTGCTTTTTTCTGTAGAATCTTAGGGCAGTTTAGTCTTCATTCAACAACTGTTACTGGCAAAAAGGGGAGCTGATTACAAGAAGATTTGCTGTCAAATCTGAGTCATTACAAGATTCCTGTAGTTAATGCTATAAAGGTAGCTCAGTTTTTTCTTTCCATTAGGTTTGTAGAACAAAATGATGAAAGTATGTAAGTTATCCCACAGCTAAATCACAAGCTAGAACACCTTCCTTGACAGTAAAGGTAAATCTTTAAGCGTGGCAATTACATAGCATACTGGATACAGAAGTACTTTCCAGAAAAAAAACCCAAACGTTCTCAAATAAGTAAACTTTCTAGTTTACAGACTGGCAGCTTAAAGTAGTAATATTTGTCTCACAGGGTTCGTGACCAGTTTCCAGGAACTGAAATGGAGAAATATGCACTTTTTACTTATGAATCTCTGAAGAAAACCAAATGCAGAGAGTTTGTGCCATCCCGGGATGAAATAGAAGCTCTGATCGGCAGGCAGGAAATGACATCCACAGTTTATTGCCACGGTGGGGGCTCCTGTAAGATTACAATCAACTCACACACTACAGCTGGAGAGGTGAGAAGTGGTGACGGAAGGGCTTTGGCACATCAGTGTGTCCCTTTACGTGCTAGTTACCGCCAGTAGTAGCGTCAAACGTTAGAAGCGCTGGGGGTTTCTCTACCGGTTTCTCCGTTCGGGGGAGGGAAGGCTTACAGAGCTGTCCCTCCAACATCCCAGCGCGTTCTGAAGAAATCCCTGCTATAAAAACTGTCTTTATTCTGCAGAGGATTACCCAACTGTGTTCCCTCTTACAGGAAAAATGACAGGAAAGACTAAGCAATAGAGGCATTATTGGAATAACTTCAGTAGATACTGGTGTGCATGATAGCCAAGTTGCTTGCTGGAAGACTCTTGCTGAGTTGGTGAAATACAGGGCCAAGTGATAGCACATAGATATTCTGAATGAATCATCGTTGTTTAGTATAAATAATAAAGTCTAAAAATGATTAATACAGCTGATGAGAACATGTTAGCAACATTTTTAGCCTAATGTAAAACCTAGCTCTGAATTTTCTGATAATTATTTGTCTTATTCTGTGGTGCTGTTTTTCTATGCTATGGTGTTTTCATGTGCTTTTTTTCATTAGGTGGTTGAAAAGTTAATTCGTGGCTTGGCCATGGAGGATAGCAGAAATATGTTTGCGTTGTTTGAATACAATGGAACTACTGATAAAGCAATTGAAAGCAGAACCATTGTGGCTGATGTCTTGGCAAAGTTTGAAAAGTGAGTGCACCTCTCCTTCTCTCTCGCCACTCTAAAAAGTAGCAATTAAATACGTTTCCAATGTCAATAATGCTGAATTTTCTCTTTCTCTTGCTTGTTTGTGATGACGCAGCTGAATTACACACATAGCCATTCCTGGAACAAAAGCATCTTTATTTTTTTTCTTAAAGGAATTAATGAGCCACCCATTCACTTGTGTTTGGTTTTCCTCTGTCTTGACACCAGTAGGGGACTATTTCTCATCACTATTTCCGCATTTTCTTTTCCACTACTACAAATCATTCCACCATTACTAGCGTCGTGGCTGCCCCAGTACTGAGAGAACTAAACTCCAGGCAGTTATTGCCATTCTGACTACCCGTTGCCTAACTTCACGTGGAAGTCACCACAGTACAGCTCATAACATTTTTCTTACCAGTAAAATTGAAACCACCCATAGCACTGTAGTAAGAAAATGTAATACAAGCCTAAATACCTGCTTGTCCTTATGTTATATGCATGGCAGTCAGCCTTCTTTATCCACATAATAATGGGGGGGAAAAGGAATGTTGTGCAAAAAAAGTGTTGTGCAATTACATTTTATAACGGGACTTAATAACGTTGCTTTTATCAATACCTGACAGAGGCACAAATAGAAGTTTGTTAAGAGAATTTGTCTTAGAAACAGTTGTCTGAGGAGTGAGTCAACTTTTGTAAGTCCTTGATTTTTGCTGTAGGCTCTAAATAAGCACACACACGTGTATCTGTGTGTATATATATCTTCAAATGAGATCAGTCAGGTATACTGCTGAAAACAATTAGCTCCTGTCAACAATATCAGATTGATAGCAGGTGTGACAAAACAAAATTCATCTGACGCCTTGCTTAGATTCTTCAGGTGTCAATTTAGAAAGGAGTTTGATTTCACAGATCTGCTCTCTCTCTCTCCCTGTTCGCACACCCGTGCAGGCTTGCTGCCGCTGCTGAAGCTGGGGAAATGCACTGGAAGTTCTACTTCAAGCTCTACTGCTTCCTGGACACAGAAAACGTCCCAAAAGACAGCGTGGAATTTGCCTTTATGTTTGAGCAGGTAAAGGACAAAGATTCTGTTTTGAGGCACTTGTAAGAGGAGGAAAAAAGCAAGAAATGTAGGGGGCACAGAGAGTGTTTTGATTATGCTTCTGTTTAAATGCACTATTAGTCAAGCATCAAGTGCAAAGAAAGCAGTTCAGTGGTCAAAAGAGGCTTATCCTGACATAAGCAAAGCACATATGATTTATCTACCATTAGGACTTTTCTTACTTCTGCATTGCTTGTGCATTGCTTTACGTATAAAAACTTGGATAACTGGATCTAAGCTGGATAAAACAGAAAAGGATAAAACTTGCTTTTAATTTTGATCATATGAAACCACGTTCTTAAGAAAGTGTAAGAAATAAAGTGAAACATGTAATTGGCAAGCAAATTAATTATTAGAGACCCACAGTGGCAACTGGACAGAACTAATCAAACAATAGCTTTTTCTCTTTTCAGAAACTGATTGGTATTTCATAGGCACCATAGTAAAACAAATCAGTTTGGTCTCAGCAGTAACCGCTGAGGCAGCTATGATGAGTAGAAACCCACTTCATGAATGTGCTGAGCTCAGAATGAGGCCATGTTGCAAAACATAAAATAAACAACATTGATTTATAATGAAAATTAAATGCATCAGCAGTTGCATTTCTGTCTTATGATGGCATTTATTATTGCTGATTGACCTTCTCCTTTACTACCATATCGCAAATGGCTAAAAATTCTTCCAGTGGACAGCTTCTTTCAAGTGAGCACTAGAGACAGATAAAGAATTCTGTGTAAGGCTATTTGCAATGCCAAGACACTGATGTTCTGTTGGTAAGCAAGCCTGATGTGATCGAGAACTGACATATTTCAATTTTCGTATATACGAAGCCTTCTTCCTCTTCCATGGGATCAGAAACATCTTCACTGTAGTAAGAGTATTTCTTCCTTGTTCACAGTTTAGGTTTTAAGGCACCATATTACATCACATATTACCAAAAGTCTCCTTCCAGAGCCTACAACTGTAGCTCAATCTAGAACTGCTTATTGTTGGCTGAAGGATCTGGGCAATAGAAGAGTCAGCCAGTTAATGCCTCTTGCTTTGGAATGAAATTTAACCAGTAAGAAGAAAATCCATGAGAGCTCTGCATCAGATATTTTACATTACATTATTGGTTAAAGAGGCAGACTTAGGTGGTTTTCTGGCTGAACAACTAAAACAAGCACATTTGCTGAAGCAGCTTGTTTTCATGCAGCATTCTGTGCTGACTGGTGTTTAGCCAAATATTTTATGCCTTGTCTTGCCAAGACCCATAGTATTTCAGTTATAAAGCACGGCACGGTCAATCCCTACAATGAATATTACAGCAATACCATTAAGAGGTAACTTATTACATTCTAATATCAGTTCTGTTCTTTTTTTCTGATTATCTGCTTTTGATGTCAGTCATCATCTTTTTTCCGACGATTAAGAAAGACAAAAAAACCTTTTGTCATCGGTTTTAGTTCTGTAACCTCCATTGTTTTAAAGTCTGAATCCTTTAATTCATAAGGCGCTGAAGAAAATCTTTTACTACTTCTTTCTCATTAAAATACTGTCCTTCCGTTTCCACAAGATAGCTCTTTCTTCTGCATGTGTACAATCTCAGGTAAACCACCTTGCATGTTTAAAGGCACATTTTGTCTCCGTCCTAAGTGTACACCTAAATGGAGTAGCTCTTACTCAGGTGTGAATTATCTCTGTGTGTTTACTAAACTGCTTCCAGTTCCTGCATCTCCAGAGATGAGGCGAGTTTGTTTCCTGCAGTAGTTTCATATGAAAAAAAAATAAAAATTCTAGCTGCTGCACATTTCCGAAAGTTCGAATGGGTGTGCAAAGAGCAAGGATTTGAAAGAGTTGTCTTGGTTCACAGTCTCATCCCTGATGCTACAGACCCCATAACATAAATGTTTTGCTAACTTTACCTGGGATCCATTGAAGATTTACTGTTTTCTCTCAGTGAAGTTTATTACAAAGCTGTCTTAGGGCTTTGCTTGTTTGGCTGGAAACATCAGTTTTCACAACCATATTGTTGATGGCAGTGAGCAAAACTAGATACTCATTTCTTCCTAATGCCCATAAACACAGATGGCTTCCTCCAAATCAGGTGTTTAGATGCTGATTTTCTCCCTTCACGTTTTATTTTCCTTTTTAGTAATTCAGTTACTGTTATACATGAGTTCGCGAAGAGCTGTACTAGTAACAGTGATTCCTGTTTAGCAAGTTCCTCAATTGCCTTGCAGTTCTTCTGGTAAACCCTGTCTTGCCCAGTTTAACAAATTTGCCAAGAGATTTACCACATTTGATTTATTCAATGGATCGTTTATTTCAGATCCTGGATTTGCCTGGCAGTAAATCTGTTCCTGTTTCTCTCTCAGTCCTTTCAAAGACTGGTTTATATATAAAAAGCTACCTTTTTCCCCTTGATAGGCTCATGAAGCAGTGATTAGAGGACACTATCCTGCTCCCGAAGAAACCCTCCAGGTCCTTGCAGCTTTGCGTCTTCAGTACCTCCAGGGAGACTACACTCTACACACCACCGTCCCAGACATGGAGGAAGTCTATCCCTTGCAAAAGCTGAAGTCTCGGATTACACAGTCTACCAAAACATTTACTGTGGCAGAGAAAGCTGAGAAAAAACGAGCCAGTTTTCTTGAAGGAACGTTGCGGAGGAGTTTTCGCAGTGGCTCTGTCAGCAAACAGAAGGTTGAGGAGGATCAGATGTTAGACATGTGGGTCAAAGAGGAAATCTCAGCCTCCAGGACTAGTATTATTGATAAATGGAAAAAACTCCAGAGGATGAACCAGGAGCAGGCTATGGCAAAGTATATGGCTTTGATTAAGGAATGGCCTGGCTATGGCTCAACACTCTTTGACGTAGAGGTGAGTATGACCTCCTGAACACTCAAACTACAGTTTATACTGTAGACACGGTGGTTTCATTACGGAGTAGAGAAACCATAAATACAGTATCACAATGCTCAGACAGCTGATGTAATAAGATGTTAGATATTAAAAGCATACTCCCATTGGCAAGCACTGCAGCCATTTCAGTCCACTAGCTAACCATAAAATACATACAGAGGGACGGAATGCTAGCCTGATGGGTTGCAAACAAATTTAGGACAATTGTAAAAGGTTAAGTTCAAAAAGTGACAGGCAATGCGCACTTTTTAAGAAAAGGTTAAAGACAAGAACCTCAACAGTATGTGTTGTGTGTCCCGCTGTTGCCTTCGCTGTTAATCTACATTTTTTCCTCTAGTGTAAAGAAGGGGGATTCCCACAAGAGTTGTGGCTTGGAGTCAGCGCTGATGCAGTTTCTGTCTACAAGCGTGGGGAAGGAAGGCCTCTGGAGGTGTTCCAGTATGAACATATCTTGTCATTTGGTGCACCGCTTGCCAACACCTACAAGATCGTGGTGGATGAGAGAGAACTGCTTTTTGAAACTAGTGAGGTAAGAGCAAGAAGGGATTTTGGTTTTGTGGTCTTTGTGTTCTGATAGCCAAGCTACTTAGAAATTTAATAATTGCCACAAACGTTACAGATTTATTCAAGATCCCTGTAAAGACATAGTGAGACGGACAGAAATGCTGAGTATTTTTATTTCTTTAACCGCAAAAGGATTTTGTTGAAAGCTCGACAGTTTTATATTGTTAGTGTCTAAAGAAATTCATTCACATACTGTTACCTAAGAACTTTGCTCTTTATACCCTTTTGGCAGGTGGTTGACATTGCAAAGCTGATGAAAGCTTACATCAGTATGATCGTGAAAAAACGCTACAGCACCTCTCGATCAGTGAGTAGTCATGGAAGTCAGGGCAGCTCCAGGTGAAAACCAAACCAGTTCTACTGTGCTCTAAATAGAATATATCGCTGCTTGGCCTCAAAACGACCTGATGATACTGATGACATCTGCTGACAAGCTAACAAAGAACCAGAGTTTCCACGGAAAATATCTTCAAACATTGTTTTAGAAAGACCACAGGGTGGGGAGGGGAAAATCAGCTGAAATAGTCACATACTAGAACTGCTGGCTCGTTCAAAACTTTCCAAAGCATTATTATCTCCAGTTGATGTAACAAATGCCTTAAGACTCAATCCACTGCAATACAAGCAGTAATAAGTGCCTTAACAATATTAAGCCCAACTTGTATTGACCTAAAATTGCTGATAAAAGTCAAGAGGCTTATTTTTGTCCTTCCAGAACACTGAAAACAAAGTTATATTCATCCATTCTGCACTAATCTACTGGCCTGTGTACATGTGGGAAGGGAGAGGGGAAAAGAGCAAGGTATATTTTTTTGGAGAGCTGCAGGCAGCCTTCCTGGTGGACGCCAACATTGTTTCCCCTTGCTTCCATGGATATGCACATTGTGCATGCATATTTGAGCTGTCAGTAAAAATTGACTAATTTTATTCTGTATTTCACAAGTCTTTTGAAGCAAAGGGAATAAGTATGTGCAATGGTGTAAACAGTCTTTCTGTACATTTTAATAGTTCAGAGTTATAGTTGTTACAATTGTATCGTTACTTTATAAGCAGTTTTATTAACAAGTAAATTCCAGAATTTTCATACATTGATTTTACTATTGCAAATATGTATTACCATATAAGTAGCAGAAGTCTGCATTCTGTATCTGCTGTATTATAAAGAGAGATGTAGCTGAGAATATTTATAGACTACCCTAATATGGAAATACAGTTATCAGTTCAATACTCCATAATGTCAGCTTAAGTTTTTAATATTAAATTTTTCTTTTAAAGACATCAATTTTTTTTTTATATTCTGGCTGGACTCTCCAACTCGGACTGACTGCCAAAGGTCAGAGCCCTTTAGAGTTGACTAAAGAAAGCAAAGTTATACAATGCAACTGCTTTAATATAGAGCTCTCTATTTTACCTGGTTGCTTGATGAAGGTTCTTGACAGTACCCTGTAAATAAATTGGGGAATATCAGCTAACAATAAGCTGATTTTGGACTTCTATTTTTGTACAGAAATACTGTAATATAAGGCAAAACTTTGATCAAAGGTGTCTTTTTGTCCACAGAAAAAAAAAAAAAAACAAAAAAAAACCCAAACAACTGAAAAACCTTACTGTTATTAAAAACCTCAGCCTTTAAGGAATCATGCCTACTTACGAAAAAAAAAAGTCCAGCAATAAAGAAAATATATGTGACATGCTCTGTTTCCACTTAATACTGAGTTGGACTTGCTGCAAAGCCCTAATTCTATCTGTCTTCTCAGGAGCCAAGCCAGGAACACAGACAGTGTAGGCTTTACATATGCTTTTGCTTGGAAAGGTGCAGGTGCTTTGTGTTGCAATGGGGCAGGTTTCCCTCTGTGATCACCGCTACCTCCTTGATCATGTGGCATGTGTCAGTTAAACCAGCAGGACAGAGGGGACAGACTGCTGAGCAACTCCACTCCACAAGGAATGTGCAAGTAAAGCTTTTGCTATTTGTGTATCCCTGATGTAAGATGGCTTGTTTTCACTAGCCAGCCACAGCACAGTAGTGCAGCACGCGCTGCCCTCCTGAGTGCACGCAGCCTTTATAGACTACAAGGCTTGCTGTGAGAAATCCTCCACCCTCCTCCAACTGGCAGATAGGTTTAGTCACTCCATCTGTGACACTGCTCCTCAGTCCCTGAAGACTTGCTAAATTACAGTACTAATTTCATGTCCCCACCCTCCCAGCAAAGGTGAACTTATCTACAGAAGACAAGAAAAATGAGAGAACTGTAACTGCAGTATGGACAGCTACACACACACAGAGTATTTGAGGCTGTAACATTTCTGATTTTTTCCATATGCAAGTCATTTAGAAAGAACTTAGCTGCTCTTAGCAAGGCATCCTTGGAATGACACAATTGAAACATTTCAACCAGCGGAGCAAGAAGGTTCAGTTTTATCCATGTACTGTTTGCAAACATGTTCAGAGAAGTCCCTGATGCGTCATCATCATCATTAATTGGTCAAAAAAACAGGAATATACAAGGTGATGATCTTGTTCAGAGTCACAGTCTTGAGAAGCTGACACCACTTCTCCAATCCCCATTCGTTTACCTCCTGAGTGACTTCTGGATGCTATCAACCATTAGGAGGGATGTTTGCTCATAGTTAATACACAGAAGCGCCTGTCACTACATCTAAGAGCCTTTTCTTCATTCATGCCAATTCTGCCAACCTGCCATGCAAATTTTACTTCAGCTGCTGCTGTTGAGGCAAATAAAAGCTTTCATAATTGTTGATAGTTGCAAAAAAGAATGCGCAGTTTATCAAAATAAATACTGCGTAATAGATACACCAGGGTTTGGAAGTGAAAACAATGCTCCTTAAATTATAAAATATTTAAAAATTTATTAAGGAGACGTTCTATTCTTGCAAATTATTTTGCTTCAGTAAAAGTTTTTTGCAAGAATACATGAAATTTCTTGCTAGAGCCAGAAATTTTCTCCTGCCTATGATCTCTTCTGTTACAGTAGCAGTGGAGTGTAACTGAAGAGAGGAGAGGAACTTTCATCACAAATCAGAATACATCTTTACTTTTATTCTTGTCTTGAAATAAAGTTTTATGTTTTGAAAAAAACCCAGACATTGTAAAAGCTTACCGCTACTTATAAAAGAAAGAGTAGATCTGTACATCTGGAGACAAGCCATAGTAATGCAACTGCTACACTCTTTAGGTTGAGAGCATCAGAAATCACAAAGAACTGTGCATTAGAAATTACGCCTCAATTCCACCTATGTCCTCAGGCTTCAGACTAGCACTTTCCCTGTGCCTCATGATAGACATACAGCCATTTGTCAGGGTGCAAGAATTCTTAATAAACTTAATTACACAAGTTATGCACGGGAAATTGCTTCACTCGAAAAGCGTTTCATCAGAAACTTAGGTTTCAAGCCCCACATTTCTGAGGCATACAGCTATGACAGGTACACACAGGTTTGCACCAGTACAAACTCCTAACGCAGACATGCTACAGCACTGCAAGTCATGCCAACGTAAGTCCATCCTACAGCAACTCCGGCAGAATGGTGATAATTTCTTCAGTGCTGACAGACTACTTCTCACAGCGCATGCACTCCAGATCATTTACAGCTCTGCGAAGTAAATGCAGAAGCTGTTGTATGTCAAATATGACAGCCCTGTCCTGAATATAACTAATTCTGCATGGTGCCCAGCCCTAGAAACCCACAGCATTTCCCTCCATCAGATAGAGGAAAACAGCTACCGGCTGTGCTGTGGCACAACCGTGCTTGCACACACATGCAGCTGCAAGGTGGATGACATTGTGGAGATAGTCCTGGGACTTTCCATCTCTGAGTTATTAACACCAGTTAAACTCACTTTGCAAATAAACATCTAATAAAGTTTCATCTTGAAGGAATCCACTGAGAATATCTCCCGCAACACAGCACAACAGACAAAAGGCCTTTGGTGCAACAACACATCAAATACACATGCTGCAACAGTCACAGGAAGCAATCAGAAGAGGGCAGCAGCAATCCAAAGAAGTGAACTATACCGAGAGCGTTTCCAGCTGTAGTATCTGGTCTTTACCTGGTCTTTATCAAAAGACAGCAGGCAGGGGTAGGAGAAGGAAGATGGGGTCCTCTCGTCATTCCTGCTGTGCACCAGACGTGTAGGACAAGCAACAGCTACGCAAGCTGCTTCTCTGACATGCCAACGCCCCCATCCATCTCTAGCTTTGGGGAATCATAAAGTGAAAAATACATTAAACATCAGAGGGGCTGGAGAAAGGGGACACCAACAAATCAGAGTGAAACTTCAAAGGCCAAAGCTGAAATTTTCTAACCAGTCGCTCCTTCTTACTGACACGCTAGCAGGGGGAGCGCTGCTTAGTTTAATTCTGCTTACTTGCCCACATTACCCTGTTCAAAAGGCTGTTCCTGAACTTCTCTGTAGACATTTTTCCCAAATTTCTTGTCTTGATTCATCACCAAATTATTTGTTCCTATTCCAGCACAATCTTTTTATTTTAATAATTTTTTTCCTCCATGTATACATTTTTACCCACTCCTCCCTCCCAATACATTTTATAAAGTTGCATCATCTTCCAGACTTCATTTGGCAAGACGACTCAAGCCAAAGCTTTTTTTTCAAATAAACTTTTCTCAAAAACAAGTTTTCTATTCTACCTAATCAGCCTCATAGCATCTTTCAGCATTTATTACAGTTTAAGTTCGTTAAAAACAAAGGAGGTGGGAATAGTACAGTATTCTAAACACCTTACTGTTGCTTTATAACAACAATACTAATACCCTCATCTAGAGAAAGTACTTTACCTGCATCTCATAATCTCATTAGTCCTACTCATAGTGACATCCCCTTAATTCTGCATGGGAATTCTAGACTGATAAAGATGAAAGGAGACAAAAAGCCAAATTTAATCAACTGATCAGACTTCAACTAATTTTTCTCGCATAAGACTGTATTTTTCCCTTGCTGCTAGTCACCCACACACATCTTTTCAGACCTTAATCACACTCCTGATATTTACCAGCTGACCAACAATAAGATCACAACATCCTCTCCTTTGACTGTGTCAGAATTAAAAAACGGTAGATGCTGATGAAATCCCATCTTCAAGATCTGTTTTCTCAACTATAAGGAAGGATCTTGTGTGCACTCTGAGAAATTCCATATAAAGGGGGCCGTATCTGTTTTGCATGCTGAAAGACACTTCCCTAACTTTTTTCTCAGATGCCCCCTTCTGAGAGAGTACTTCCCCACCCATCCTACCACAGTCAGTCCTCTAGGTACAGTGCCACAATCCAGTTTTCTCTAGCTAAGGCGTTACCTTAGTCCCCTCCTCACTAGGAACTTGTCAGTTTACTAAACCAAACATTACACCCAACTGTCCTCTCCACAGATTGCCACCAGGAATTTCTACCTTTTACCCTCAAGTGAAATTACCTGTTGTCTACTATCCCTCGCCAGAGCACACTGATAGACCCACTGCCATCGTGCAGCCTCAGCTCTACAGACCACAATTTGTAGCACTCTCCCTGGCAGCAGCTGGGGTTCCAGTTCTGGCTACACACACAGCAAACACTCTTCTCTCCATTCTCAACTGCCCCCAATTTTGTGTGTCCCACACTTCTTCCCACTTTGAGAATCTTGATCTCTTGACCTACAGTTTTATAACAAAGCACAGCATCAGACATCAACTCTTGATAATCACCCACATAGCCTGCCTCTAAAACGTCAGTTCATAAAGATACAGAAGTCAATGTAATAATCAAATACATCGAATTACTTTCCTCTCCACAATATTTAAGGTATTGTATATTTTTATCACAATACTAATGTTTTTGCTTAGATCCCTATAAAGAAAGCCAAAGACTTATGTATGGATTTGCTGATTCCCAGTGATTTTGATTCTTCCTTGCCAATGATAACTCTGCTGTGAGTTTACCTGTTTCATAAATTCTCAACAATTGCTAAATTCAAAAAGGTTGCTGGCCTGCTCTCAGGCAGAGTTGACCAAAGAGTAGAGATAAACCTATAAAGTCATTATTGACTCTCTATCACATATATTCAAACAGATAATGCTATCTAAGAGATTACAATAATTAGGTCCAAAATTAGATGCATGAAAATCAATTATTCTTATAGATCTTCCACATGGCATGATTAAACAGACAAGAACAGCAACACAGTTTGCTGTTGAACGTCTATAAATTGTTGCCTAAATATTTTATGAGATTGCAGTACAATACAATTTCTGGGCTAATACCACTTGTTTTAAGTGTTTTTTTAACCAGCTTCAATCATAGCTGTTGAGCCTGTCAACATGCATTTTCTCCTGCAAATTCCTTTGTCTCAGGTCCTTAAACAGTTACATCAGAGATATCGTCCTTTCTAATTGAAAGTTGATGCGTCTTTATTATCATAGAATCATAGAATTATCCATCTAATGCCCCAACAACAACTCAAAACATGGAAATTTATATTGTTATACTAGCTTAATTCTATAAAAGCTGGATTCAGAAAACAACACTGCATTTGAGAACAGAACATTTACTATTGTACTCACACACAATAACCATACAAAAAGGAATATCTGATGCAGTGGCATCAGAGCATCCTGATCATGATCTGTATTACAGAAAAACTAAAAGAGAATAATAAGCATGATTCTTTCATATATTACTTCATTGTTGGATTCTACTCTTAAAGCTTCGAGTTCACAGGCATTAAGAAGCATAACCTAGCAGAGAGGGGAAAAAAAAAAACCAAATATTAACATTTCTGGATAAGAAGCAGCATCAACATTCACATAATTTTGTCACTCTTTCTTTGTTACATTTTTTCATCTTGTACCACCTGGTAGATGTAGTTTATAAGGCCAGTAGGTCCCATGCGTTCCAGCTGCCCAACAGATAAACATTTCAGTGTAACATACGAGCATTTTGAAAAGTCCAAATTGGGAAACTTTAATTTTGCCCAGCACACTGTGCTCATTAATGTATTTTTCCTCTAAATATACATCTTTGCAGACCCAGTGTTAAAAGCACCAAGTTTTAATTTTATCCTAGCAACTAATATTGTCTACTACAATCCAGCATAATTACGTATATGCTAAGCACTCTCATAACCTCAGGCCACCAAGTATTTCATTCTAAGGTCACTTACAAGCTTTTGCAAGCACAGGCCTTTCTTAAGATTTGTTTTATAAATCAACCACAATTTTGATTTGTAAATTACAAGTTCTCCTGTTTTTCATTATTTATCTTGGGAAAGTACCTGGGAACTCTGAGATTGCACCCTGCTTAGGCTTGGCACTGCACAAACACATATGAGGTCACCCCCATCTGTAAAGACTTCAGTCAAATACAGAAGACAAAGAGCAGGTCAGGAAGATGCAAGGAGCATTAAGTGTATCAGGAAGATAAAGCGATCTTCCCCTTCTCACGAAGCAGGACAGTGGGAGCACTTAAGCACAGTGCAGGTCTCTTCATTTTCAGACAGTGCTCTATTTTCCAGATTACTGTAACTTTAAAAAAACAGCAGAGGCAGTGCAAACATTCTAAACAACATCATCCTGCTGATGACAAGGTGTTAGGGTTTTTTTAATTAAGTTCTCCCATAAATTGTCCGTCCTTTTTAGATTAAAAAAAAAAGGAAAACAGAAATTTATGAACACAGGAGAGGTAAAATTAAAAAGAGAATAAGAAAAAACAACACACAATCCTCATATGGTACCAAATAAGAACTTAGTGACTAAAGTTCTTTATGTAAAATATAATTTGGGACGAGAGGTATTTTGAGGGATTTGACACACAAAACTTAAAAATATGTTCATTTTCCTATCCTGTTTACTTCAAGAAGGTAAAAAAAAAAAAGGCAAGAAGCAGGGCTGATGGCTGAGAGAAACAGCAGAGGGCAGCCTCTAAAATAAAGTGTTTCTGGATTGACATTCCCTCAGACCAACTGGCAATTACGCCTTTGAATTTCCCTGCATTTCCTTTAACTACAATTAGTTAGTTATTTAGTTGCAGCAACGCACATGGCTGTACTGAAGCCCAAAACCTGGAATATTAAACTGAATGCTGTGGTTTTGAAGCATGTGGCACGGGACGAGAGAATAGGACTTTTAGTGCCTGACATTTTAACTGATGTACAAACTTGTATGTAAAATACTTTAAAAGGTGTGTCACAATCCTAATTGCATTTTGCATAACATAGGGCACCACTTAACAGTGCTGCTCCATAGTTTAAGATTATGATATATTACACTTAAATAAAAGAATAAACTGGGATGTGGTTTCATCAGTGCTCCACAATTGAGTAGAGACCTTTTGGATGCTGAAAGGCTAAGAGGGTGTGCATCAAAGGAGAAAACTGTTTGCCAATTATTAATTGGAAAGTTATTCTACACTTAAACAGTAACTATAAAAGATATCAGCATTTGGTAAAGAGACCTGCGAGAAAGTCCACAAAAGCATGCATGAAACTTCAACCAGAAACAGGATTAATGATGGGTCCATGGTATGTATGTCATGTATGACACCAGTCTTTGAAGAGTTTGAGGGGTCTAGGCAACTAAAGGCTTTAAATGTTAATTAGTAAATATTGTAATAAAGAATACAATTAGTGGACACCTGAAGAAGTATGCTCTACTGGGGAGAAGCAGCACAGGTTCTGTAAAGTAAAGCTCTGCCCTAGCAATTTGCTGAAGTTCTTTGACAGGCTCAGTGACCTCTGAATGACAGCTGTTTGGTTTACCTGGATTTCCAAAAGCCTTTTGGCAAAATTCACCACCTAAGGTTTTAAGGAAACTATGTAGCCACATAAGAAGGGAAGTCCTGATGTGGAGAAATAATTGGCTAGAAGATAGGTAACGGGCAATAAGAGCAAACGGTCCATTCTCAACAAAGGAAGAAAACCATGAGTGAAGTTCTGCAGGAGCTCTGTGCTCTTCAATTGTTCAATAGTGAACTGGAAAAATGATAGAGCAAGCTCAAACTTTAGTGAGGACATCAAGTATTCAGGGAAGTGAGAAGAAGGGCAGACTAAAGAATTGCATGACTTTAGGAAACTGAATAGTTGTCCCATAAAATGGTAGAATAAATTCCAAGTAGATAAAGTGAGACAGGTGAGGTTGCAGGGAGTAGGGGAGGAACTCAACCCCAGATTTACCTGTACAACAAGTGATGAACTGATCATTATCACTAAAGAACAAAATCGTGACGTTTAAATAGTTCCAGGAAAATATCAATACAATGTTTTTCACCAGTTAGGGGATGAAAAAAAAAAAAGAACAAGGAAAGCAGACGTTAGAAATTATTACAAAAGGCATAAGGCAAACTACAGAGCATTGCTATGAAACTATTTAAATCCATGACCTGCTCCCACTTTGAACTCAGTGATGATGTGACTAGAACTGCACGAGAAGGTCGTCTTAGAACTGGAAAAGGGTCAGGGAAGGGGAACACGGATGATCAAAGTCACAGAACTGCTACCATAGGAAGAATGACTAAGATGGGGCTCAGAGATAAGTTAGGAAGTGCCACGGGCATGACTGGATACAGAGTCAATAATCATCCACTAACTATGGGTCATTAGTAGGACAAGGGAAGTGGTTCTTCCCCTCCTCCCATTTGTGAGACCACATATGGAATGCTTTGTCCTGTTTCGGGCTACCCAATACAAGATACACGCTGACATACTGGAAGGAGTCCAGAAGGCTCCTGGAAGGTCAGTGGCGTAGAGCACGTGATGTAGAAGGAGAGGCTGAGAGCACTGGGTTCGCTTACTCTGGAGGACAGAAGGTTAATGGAGATCTATTTACTAAGGTTACAGAGCAGACAGGGCCAGAGTCCTCCCCTATGTGGTACAGACCAAACAAATTAGAGGAAAGGGGCAAAACTTGCAGAAGAAGAATTTTTGATAGATAATAAGAAAATATTCTTCACAATGAATGTGGTCAAACATTGGAACAGGTTGCCCAGAGTGTGCTGTAGAATCTCCAGTCCTCAGAGACATTCACAACTAAATTGGTGTTGTGGTTCAACCCCAGCTGGCAAGTAGGATCCCACAGCCGTTCACTCACTCCCCCCCCAGCAATGGGATAAGAAGAGGGAGAAAAATAAAAAAAAAACGTTGTGGGTTGAGATAAAAGACAGTTTAATAGAACAGTAATGGAAGAGAAAATAATAACAGTAAAAGAATACACAAAATAAATGATGCAATGTAATCGCTCACCACCTGATGATCGATTGCCCAGCCCATCCTGAGCAGCAATTGCAGATCCTCGTCCCGCTGACCCTCATTTATATACTGAGCATGACGTCTGTGGTGTGGAATATTCCTCTGGCCAGACTGTCCTGCCTAAGCTCCCTCTCAGCTTCTATAGAAAGCTGAAAAAGTCCTTAAGTATTATTTAGCAACAACTAAAATCAACATTATTCTCATACTAAATCCAGAACACAGCAGCTGCTAGGAAGAAAATTAACTCTATCCTAGCTGAAACCAGGACAGTTGGGCAGGACACAAAGCAATTTGTCATAGCCAACAATCAAGGTGCTTTGAGTGAGTATGTATGTGGGGAGAAAGGTTGGACCAAACATCTTTGAGACATTCCCTTGAAACTAACTTATTCTGTGATCCTGTGATGAAATGAAGCAAATGGAAACAACTTTTTTTTAAAAAAAGAGACGAAAGTCATACCATTTTGAACTGAAATCCTCAACTGAATTCAACAATGTTACTCTATGCTGACATCAGAATTTTTAAACAGATTTCAGAAGTGTTAGAATGCTTTGATATTTGTAAGCTCCTCTGATAAAACCATTTAGAAAGCTTTCTCCTCAGCTTTTATCCACCCTTTCATTGTAGTCCCTGACACCAGAACTGCAGTCCCTAGTCTAATTCTGCGCATTACAGCTCACACATGCAACTGTGCACTGGCTGCTAGTCTTAGTTTTTCCCAGCTGAAATTCACAAACTTCACACAAACCTTTTAAACCCTGGCAGGCAAAACACAGAAAGATCAAAGCCAGACATCATATTTACTACCATTTTGTCTGAAAAAGACATATAAACTTTCAATGGCTGGGAATGAATGATCCATGTCTTCTCTCACACTGATGTCTATACCAGAGTGCTTTCAGTAAGCTCATTCATATAAACCCAACTCAGTAACTATCACCAATGAAAGAAGAGCTGGTGTCCATCAGTATGTGAAGCATTTTTCCCATTAGCTAAACTACAAAACCTATTCTGGAAGAACTTTTCACTAATTTCTATTCATGGTATAGGCCAGGAAAGCAGCGGCCAGTAACCTAGACTGGATGCAAGTTTAATCATAATCAGAAAGAGTTCCCACATCTATGGTCTACCATGCCCACTGAAACCCCACTTCATCCTCCCCTCCCGGATTCCAGCCCCCTCTTTTCTGAGGAGAGGGAGGATTCTTGAACTCCTGCAACTGAAGGAAGTACAGTATAGAATATAAATTAGGGGCGGGGGGGACACAACCATACTCCAATATTTAAAAACAAAAGCGGAATATTGGTAAGGGCGGATCGCCAAAAATCTGTCATGGTTTAATCCCTAGGGCCATAGGATTATATTGCCATTATCCACATTTCACAAGCTCAGTACAAATCAAGATCTATTGCTGGTTAACCACAAATTCAAACATTTTAACCTATTCCACAGTCACTTTAAAAGTGCACAAGGAATACCTGACTTCTTTCCAGGCTTATCTAGTAACTGTTTGGAGTTAACTAGACTTAGATGCCGAATAGGACAGCCCACATTACTGAAATAACTGAATGCCAGCAAGGGAAAGCAGGCTGCCGCTGGCTATGCTGGGGATGGTTTTGGCAAGTTATGGACAGCGTTCGCTGCAACAGCAGCTTGGCATAGGTAACACAGCATCCTACAATGTCCTGAAAAAAGGATAAGTACAGGAGAAACCCCCCTATTTGTGCTCCTCTCCCTACCTCTTTTTCCTTGTGAGAAGACCCTATTTTTACTCCCATGGACTGGTAAGATTCCCTCTGCTCCCACTCCCAAAACCAGGGAATCAGCATCTGTAGGCAACCACTGCACACCCCCTAGAGAGGCATCAAGTGCTCACACACCACCAACAGAAGTGCTCAGTAATTGTAAGCAGCTGCTTGCACACACATGAGACAGCGCCTGTTCTCCAGCATGGGGAAGACACTCTCTTTTGACCGAGTCTTCTTGGGGCAAAGTTTTATCCATCAGCATAAAACTGAAGCAAAGGAACAAGGTGTTTCTCCAGTCTTGCTGCAACTATTTCCTGTCCATCTGTGCGGTTTGGGTTACTGGAGGAGCCTGTCTCTTTCCTTTTGCTCTCTCATAAACAACATTTAATCCATCACTTTTTAGCTAGGCTTATTATTCAGGCAGGTCTGCATGGCCCCATGTTCTCAAAAGGTAAAAGCATAGTAGTGTAACAAATTAGCATAAAACTAAAATGTCCTTTAGAAAAATTTTAATTTCTTATGTAGAATGATGCTCTGTTTGTTTCCTCTTGGGTACAATTCATATACTACATAAAGGATGTGGAATCAGATAAGTAACAGAACTCCTTCCCAAGGACATCTGGTGAAAACACACACGAGATTTGCAACCCACGGTTAACGGTGCAACTTAATTAATTTTGTGATCTTATTTTGTCTTCTTTTACCTCAGAGGAAAAAAGGCACATTGACCTTAAAGTGAGTATGACTCCTTTTCCCATAAAAAGATCAAGCTAATAGAGGGTACTCAATTAAGCTAGAAACAGATGTTAACTCCCAATCCAAAATTATTCTTCTTGTTATTTTGCTCTTGTAATAAAAATGATTTAATTTTGTGCAGTTTATACTGTGAGACACGTTCTTTGATACTGATTTTTGGCTGCTCCTGTTCAGCAACAGATGCTCGAGTGATGTTTCTCACCAGGCACCCTCTCCAGAATCCATCTCCCTAATAATCACATTTGCTATGATGCACATCATCACCTTAAAGACCGTGTCAAGCTTCCATCTTGAGCCTGAGGCTGGACAGATACTTAGTCGTACAGATGACAGGACAACACAGGATATGTTTTCAAGTTTCTTGGATACTTAGGAAAGATGCAGATGGAAGCCACCAAACTCCTGTAGCGTCCTTCATGGTCTGAGAAGTTTCCAGCACTGCAACAACAATTTATTTCCATTTTGGGGAGGATTCTGGACATTGTTGCTTGGCTGTGGGATATACAGGAGGAGATGAAGGAGCTTCGGTAGTAACTTCTTCTGGTAGATTTCACAGCATCACCACACCACTTCCCAAACCAAGGCGGCAACTGGTTCCCCAGCGGGCAACCAAAACCCTCAACGCTTTTACCCGGCTACTTCCACAGCCTGGGTGTGCGCCTACGAGCCCTCCGTTCACCAGAGGGCACCGGCCGCTGGGAGCACCCACCCCTGCTGTAATCCCCACCGCCAGCCGCCCCAGGCCCCCTACCGAGCGGACGGCGGCGGGGAAGAGGCCCGGACACAGTAGCTGCGGAGCGGCAGGGGAGCCACCGCGGCTAACGGGCCCTAACGGCCAGGCAACAGTCACGCGCAGCCCCAACTGTCACCATCATCATCACCATCACCAACCGCCACCCCCCCCCCCCCCCCCGCACCTGTCACGCGCACGCGCAACCCCTCGTGACACCTGCCCGGAGGGCGGTTCCCTTCCCACCCCCCGCCCCGGTGTCTGGCGCGTGGCTCGCGGTGACGTCAGCGGCGACGGTGGGTGGGGGTGGGTGGGGGTGGGGGGTTAACGGCTGCGCTCTGGGCCCCGCCCCGGCCCCGCCTCCCGCCGGCCAGGCCCGGCCCGGCCCCGCCCGCCCCAGCGGCAGCCTCGGCGGCCGCGACCGAACCATGGCGAGCGTGGAGCCCGCGCAGTCCTGCGGGCCAGAGGCGGGTGGGGAGCGCGGGGGCGAGCGGGAGCGGCCAGGGGACCTGGAGGAGCGGAGCGTGGCGGCGTCGGCGGCTGGGGATGCGGAGCCGGCGGAGGTGTCAGGCGCGGCCGGTGCGGCGGCGGCGCTGCTGGGGGAGACGGGGCTGGCGGTGGGCTGCTGCATCGCGGCGGCGCTGAGCTGGGAGCGGCCCCTACACAGCCTGGGCGGCTTCGTCTGCGCCAACCTGCTCTTCTGGTGAGCGAGCCTGGCCGGGGCAGGGACCGGGGCTGGGGCCGGGGTTGGGACCGTTCCCCCCGGGAGAGGAGAGCCCCTGCCCGGCGACGGGCGCCTGCTCCCGCACCCCTGCGCTTTGCTCGCCCCCCCGGGAGGAGCGTTTGGCCCGCGCCCCCCTTCCCCGGCCCGTCCCCCAGCCGCCCTTTGAGGGGTGCTGACCCGCTCCCCTCGCTCTCACCTGCGCCATCGCCTCCCCCGCCCCCGGGGGCAGGGTATGGCTCTTTGCGTTGTGTGCACCTGCTTCATCGGGATCCTTCACCCGCTGTGTCCGCTCTCTGCAGCCCCCTCCCCATCCTCCCCATGCTTCTCACAGTCGCCGGGTGACCGGGCTGGGAGCAGATCTGGGCGGCTGAGGCACGCCCCGCCGAGAAGTTGTGTTTCTTGCCGTGGGGATGAGCGGTGGGCCTGCCGTTCTCTGCGGAGTTGTGAAACCCTCGTGAAATTAGGCCTTGAGCCTGTCATTAGCGCTGCGCTGCTGCTGCGGTCCGTTACTTCGGAGTTCGTTTTGGGGGTGCGCGCTTCTCCAGGTTGGTGGCCTAGTTAGTGGAGGCTTTGTGGAGTGGGGACAGCGGGAACGTTACTGCAGTGCACCAGTTCTCTTTTGGTTTTTGACTAAGCTTTTTGTAGTCAGATACAGTTTTGGGGGAAAAAAGGTAGAAACTAAGATAGGGACGTGTTCATTGTTGTGTTTGTAACAACTCTTCTGTTTATTTCTGTAGGAAAAACTTGGCTTTCTGCGTGAAACTTCTTCAGGACTTTCCCCTGATCTTAGGTTTTGGCGATGCCTACATTTTTTGTTTTCTGGTCTACTAAAATGTTGCTGGATGCCTGCCTGTTCATGTAGAGCAATTTATGTGTTAGGGCTCTGTGTAATAATACTGTTGAGATTCTAAGATGGAATTGTGTTTCCTCTCCTGTGGCTAAAACTGCCTCCTTTCCTCTTAAGCAAATGAGTGGCAAACAAGCAAAGAGGTGGATTAATTGCAAACTCCACTTAGTTCTCTATAACCCTAACAGTGGGATGTTTAAACATGAGATCCAAGTCATGGAAAGAGAACTTTTTGAAGCTTTGTGCTGCACAAGAAAATCTCTTTGTATAAATATTTTCGAAATCATTTTATGCTCTTTAGTTGCAGGAGTGGTGCGTGTGATGTCTAATTCAGGTTGACTTTTATTATCCATCCTGGTCTCGGATATCCAGGGTAAATCCTTTCATTGAGGAAGTTACATGGTTTTGCTCTCTTTTTCTGCATACATCAGAGATCATCTGTTCTTTCAGCGATTTGGAAGGGTCATAACGCTTTGTGTTTCTTTGCGACATGGCTCTGTGTCCTACTTTCGACTGGGATAGAGCTAATTTTCCTTGTAGTAGCTGGTATAGTGCTGTGTTTTTGATTTAGGGTGACAGTAATGTTGACAACATTACTGATGTTTTAGTTGTTGCTGAGCAGTGCTTATGCTAAGTCAAGGACTTTTCAGGTTCTCGTGCCCTGCCAGTGAGGAGACTGGGGTGCACAAGAAGCTGGGACACAGCCGGGACAGCTGACCTAAACTGGCCATACCATATGGAATCATGCTCAGCATATAAACTGGGGGGAGTTGGCCAGGGGGCAGCCGCTGCTCAGGTACTGGCTGGGCATCAGTCAGCGGGTGGTGAGCGATTGCATTGTGCATCATTTGTTTTATATTATTATTCCTTCCTTTTCTGTTTCATTAAACTGTCTTTATCTCAACCCATGAGTTTTACCCTTTTTTCCCCCCAATTCTCTCTCCCATCCCACTGAGGGGGAGTGAGCAAACGTCTGTGTGGCATTTAGCAGTCTGATAATATTTTCAAGGACAGCATCTAACAAAATACGTTTTTGCATCTCAAGGAATAGTAGCTGCTGGGCAACCTGTCTGCTATCCTTTTGTCCAGTTTCGATCATAAGCAAGGTATATAGTGCATGCATTATGCAATGCCTATAGAAAAATCTCCTTTGGTAGTCTTAATGGCAACTTGCTATGTGACCAGTGTTTGAACTTATTTTATCAAAATTTATAGTTCACTCTACTTTCTTACTGTCAAGATGAGTCACAATGGCAAAAGTCAGGGCAAGGATAGTTTTTATTTTGATGGTATTGGTCTACCTCAGCAGGAAGCTCGCTATCTTAGTGCCAGGGAGATTTGAGAGTTGGAGACAAACTAGGAAATATGTAGAGGCAGATATGGTGGCCAGTGAACTTCTGTGGTGTCAGACTGAAGAAAATCAAGGAAGATCTTGTTAGCAAACCTATGAAATCTGACACTTTGAAAATGAAACAGTCATTTAAATCTAGTTTCACATTTCCCTGCGTTGGTCTTGGCATCATGAGCGTTTGCAGCACAGTGTGTTTGCTGCTTTTCCTTTTCTCCTTTGAGGTCCAACTGGTCAGCCTGGTTTGTGATGACTCAGCCAGTCCCTACTGATTCAGGACTGGGAACGAGAGTCTGCTCCTGTTGCCTGTGAAGTCTCTCCTAAGCGGGCTCTGTGCTGGCTGGAGCCTAGGTTGAAGAAACATTTCCCAATTACTGCTTCATCTTTCTTTGTCATGTGCCTGCAAGTATCCCTATTGCCATGCAGAGGTAGCTGGACTCCCAGTGCGTAGGGCCTCTAATCTCAGTATTCCTCAAAGTTGAGAAGTCTGTATTGCTGGGTGGGAGACGTCTCTCACTATGTTGGCAATAGTGTTGGTGGAAGAGGGAGGAAGGGGAGGTGAAGTTTAATTTTACAGTTTTTCAAATGTTGGAAGAGTAGTGATAGTTCCTTCCTCCCATCCCTCTAATTTTGGTGGCACTGTATTTTCCTTCACAGTTAGTTTAATTCTTGTATGTATGCCATTCAAAACACTTCATGTATAAACTGTTGCAGTAGGAGCTGCTGAGGGTCAACTATTTCTCTGATGTCCTGTTGCAAAATCCTTTTTTTTTTTTAAAAAAAAAATCTATCTGATTCTAATCTCCCATTAAAAATCTTCTAACTGTGGTACTGTATATAAATGCATCTTCAGTGTTTACTACTGAAATAATTGTCTTGTAAGTACAAGAAATTTACTAATTTAATTTCATTTTGTTTTCCTTCATTTTCTGAATATTTCTAACAAATCATCATGGGCTCCTTAACAAGGCTTAAAGCAACTCGATCTTGACTTTAGGACCTTCTTAGACTGGGCAGTACTGTACTCTACCATTTTTCAGTTTCCTTTGTTTTCTAACATAAAGACTGCACGAAAGTTCAGACCCTACAAAAGCTGATGCAATATGCTTTGCTTTAATATTTTGAATAAATGTATCAAATTGTAATGCAATTTAGATTTTATATACACTGGCATATTTAGTGAACTAACATTTAATAAAATTTTCTCAAAAATGAATGAAATAGGGCTGTCAGTTAAAGTGAAAAAAATAATTCTGGTTATTGAAAAAGCATCCGTTGCTTATCACTTCCATTATTTGTTCAACGTGAACAGTTTTAAGCCCTTCGCCCCAAACGACCCCAATTGAAAATCTTTAAAATGAACAAGGGTTAAATATATATTATTTAGCACCTAATCATCTGAAATGTGATACAGAGTCTACTTTTCCGCTGTAGATAGTTTACAAACTGAAGTCAAAATACCACATGAGAAAATAAGATCTTTTTTTCCTATTTTACACACACAGTACTGAAAAAATGAGTGATTTGCCCAAGAGCAGAGAAACTCTGTGCTGGTGCCAGAGGCTTAGTCCAGGTATTCTAAGTGTTAGGCTGCAGGCTGATAACTTTCAGTTTTATGTTTATTCTTAGACAAATATTAACAGTCAATCCTAGATTTTATGTTAGTATCTACCCTAATTATTACTTTGTGTGTGTGTATGGGGTAGGGGGTCTAGTGGCAGCTTTTCATTTTTGTTCTCCCAATCTGTCATCTTAAATATTTCTATGAGGTCAGGGGGACAAGTTTATTTTTAGTAATTCTGCGCTGTTAGGTGTCTTTTGTAGTTTGCAGATATTTGTTTCAAAGGTATGTTTTATATTTGCAGATATATGTTTCAGACATAATACGTTAATATCTACAAGGTCATCCTTAGATGCTTCCGTTGCCTCTGTTCACCAGTTGCCTAAATGACTAATTTCCATAGCGTTTCTTGGGAAGAGAGGCAGTAAGAAAGACTAAGATGTAATAGATCTTTTCTCTGTTTGTCTCCTTGTGCAACAAATTTTTTGCATTACCCCGCTTGCTGTTCTTGTTGCTAGCCCAAATCCAATTTTTTATTGGATTATTTTTATATGTTTTTTGATATACAAATGTGTGTGTTACTGCAGGTCTGTTATATGATGTTATTGTACTGGATGAACAAATTAACTGACCAGCTGTGTAAAAGACAAGTATCATTCCTTGATTTAGACAGGTATGCTGGCCAAATCTACCGTTAAAAATAGTGTCTTTTGTCACCATCCACGCTCAGATTTTTTTTGTTTTGTTTGGTCTTGGGCCTAATGAATATTTTTTTTTTTTTATGGGAGAATTAGTTGATCAAGAGAGGAAACAATATTTCTTATATCTGAACTAACCATGTGCATTGCATCAGGTAAAGGCTGTGGTAGGAAGGGTATTACAGATATAAAATGTAATTGCTATTTAAATGTTAGTTAAAAAAACACATTCAGAGTTTAGAGGTTTGTTGTGTTTCAAGTATCCAGTTTGTTTTTAAGATTTGTTATTGAAGTGTTTATTTTGGTTTGGTTTGAAGTATCCAATTCACTTTAAGATTTGTTACTAAAGTGTTTCTTACACGAAATCTCGGCTTTGAAATTATAATGCTTACCATGAAGAAAGTACTCAGGGTACTTTTTCTTCATTAATTTAATTTTTGACCAAAGGAAATAGTACTGGGCTAAGCATTTCTTTCAGGTGTTTGCACACAAACTGTAAGTGGTGTCACTCTACTACATCTTGATGGATAGCTTGCTTATAAAGCAAGGTTTCTGCATATTTAGAGCAGTGTGCATACAGAGTGTATGCCTGCATCTGGATTTTTATTCTTTGTTGCGAGAAAGAAACTGACCTATTAGACATGCATCAGCCACATTTGTATAGCTGTTCATAACTCTATGTATGTTCGGTATGGCTGTCATTATGTTCCATTTCAAGTGTGTGAGAGAGGGAACTGTAAGTTTCTGCCTGCTATCAAGATTGACTGTGGGTACTACTGGAAGTGCAGTCCTCAGGGAGCTGCTCAGTCAAACAGCACATCTTAGTGAACTTGGCATCCTGAACCTTAGGAAGCCCACTGCTTACAAAATGTTACTTTCTCCTTAGTCTTGTCTGTATTAGGTGGTCTTCTTATTGCTAGGATGTTATTCCTAGAACGCTGGTGTGGTGATCACTAGTGTTTTTCAGTCAGTGTAGCAGTACTGCCTGGGGGTAGTGAGGTTGGTGGTTGTTTTCCCTCAGCAGTTTGTGTGGTCCTTTAAGGATGACTCACTTAGTCCTCATACAAGGATCATGTGGCTTTTATCCATCCAAACCACTCATTACCAGCATGCCACCAGATGTCATTAGTAAGAAATTCAGAGACTCTGCATAGATTTAATTGGCTATGTAAATTCAGCTTTTTATTTTACTTAAACAACTCTGGATTTTTTATGAGTCCAGATACTGAAATTGCAAATGGCAATATATGAATATTTTCTTCCCGATTGCTTTAATTCAGCTTTACATAGTAATTCAGCTGTTTCAGAATCCTTTTCTTCCCCTCTCAGACTTAAGTTTTCCCAAAACCACACTCAAATCTGAGAGTATGCTGAGCAAAATGAATACAGAAAGAATTAATTCTACCCAAATTTAAATCCATAACAAGAAAATATTTGGTTCAAAATACTTGCTTTCATTTAGAATATATGTGGAAAAGTCATCAGTGGCCGTGGACAGGAGGGAGGTTACCAAACTAAATTAAGTGAGAACTGGAATAAAAGAAATTTGTTAGATCAAAACATAAAGAAAAATGCATAACAATTAAGTGGTTTGGAGTAAGAGGGGGTATTGACATTTTGAGACCAGTTTGTAGGATGTTGACCTTCAGATCACTATCTTAAATTTGTCACATCTCCTGAGTCAGGAGAACACATCTATATGTTTCTGTGACAAAATGTTTTTCTTATAGCAGCCAGATGTTATATGTGATTTTAATTTGGGAAATTTCAGTCTTCAGCTATCTTTGTTATGTAGGTAATCTTATAGCGCCCTTTTTAGTTGTTTTGGGATTACCTTCTGAAAATTCAAAGTCTCAGGATAACATACAAGTAAATAGTTTAAGATAGATTGTAATCCTGCCTCAAACTCTAATAAGAGTTTCTATCTTTTATCCTTTAAATAAGGGTAGTAGAATACGTTATGTATTGACATATTTCTTTTGTAATTACAATATGTTCATTATCAGAAAAGATAAGAAAAAAATTCTGGCATAGGCAGTTCTGAAATTCACTGTGCATCCACATGAATGGGTTTCTTACATGGTTGTTAGTTTGTGTCTTCTAGTCTGATAGTCTTAATTTACTTAATTTGCTGCCTTTTACCAACCTTTTGAAACTTACTGGTATTGTGATTATTCCATTATATCCAGCTACAGTACAGTAATTTGCTGTTTGTTTGTTCTGCAAGCTTAAAAAAAAATGTTTGTGGTTTGGGTTTGGTTGGTTTTTTTCCCTAGAAGGTGATATTCCAAAATACGCTTTCTCAAGTAAAGCTAAAATTCTGATAGCAACGCAAGTTATGATGTAATTTTAGAGTCTACTTGTTTTCACTTAGGCAGTTTTAAGCTTATGTTCACTTTTCCAGTGCGAATTATTAAAACTTCTGAAGGCTTTGGAGTTAGAAAAGTGTAACAGAAAGTTAAATTAATTTAATGTAGTTAGCAAAAAATTTAAAGCCATTATCTCAGCAGCTTTTTAGTGACAGTTTGCATTGTTTTGGCTGAGAGATTGGTTTACAGGAATGAAAATAGACATTGTTTTAGAGCCAGACAGCATTACATAAAAACCTGGACAGTTTACAGCATTTTTCAACCAGTAAGAAGAAAACAGGATCAATCAGGAAAGAAATCAAATGGGATAATTGAGGAACTGAGGGAAAGCGAGCATTACTGAGCAATTTAGGACCAAATCCAGGCTGAGGACTTTGCAGAAGATGGAAATCCCAAACAAAGGAGAATAGACGAATTGCAGCATGGCTTGGGTTTATTCTGTCTTGTTAAAACTTACAAATTCCGTGTCTAAAGCAGTTGTCTTAAGAGAGAAACGACAATTTCTTTATGCATTAACTCAAAATAATGAGACCTTTCAAATAGTAAGTAGAATTTTGAGAACAATGGAAGTTTTAGGGGGTTATGCTATGCTCCATGGTAGATGTTACAGGACTAATGAGAGCATTAAAGAAAAGGAGATTTAGGGCAGCATGGTAGAGTTGAATTGTTTAACATCAAACTCCTGCTACTGTATGAGAAAATGGGATTAAGATTTCTTCTGTACTTTGCCAGAGTACAGGTTAATTAAGGTCATCTGGACATGTTTCCGCAAAAATAAAGGAAGCCAGGTTATTTGATGTTATGTGTTTAATTCAAAATAATTTTAACTTCCATGGAAATATCATCCCCTGTTTTCACTGATGTAACAGGTAGCATTTGATGTCATGGTAGACTCACAAGGTATGTCATTTAGGTCACTTTAACTTTCTCCTTCTCAATTTTTTATTTTATACGCCTATCTGAATGCAATAGGTTACAGTAAATCTGATCCACAAGCCACAAGTGTTGAAACATGACTCTAACTACTGCATTCACCAAGACATTTCCTTGCAAACAGTGTGAGATAATTTTGCAATGCCACATTTTATTATTGAGTTACCCTATTTCCCAGACCACTAATATACTTCCAAATTTACCAGCTTATAAGCAAATTTCTCTTTGTTTGAACGCAAAGTATTTTAAAGATTTTTTTTTTTAATATTTTTGCTTAGAGAATTGTAGTATTTTAATTTTTACTTAGACCTATTTATAAGTTTAAAATGTTGATTCTTTTAGTTGGGTTAGAGAGAATATGCAATTTGAATTCCTATCCTATATATAACTAACTGAAGCTAATAATCATGTAATTCTTTACAATTGTCCAGCAGTCTTTGCCTTTTGCCCTGCAGCCTGACAGAACTACCACTTCTGCAGGTGGCTGTCAAAGTAATAGTAATTTAAGTTTGTGGGAGTCTGTTTCTTATGACAAGGGATTTATTTATTACTCCAAAATCTTTATTCGTAATAACTTCTAGCAGGTTTCCTAAAGAACAGCTGTCCAGGCTTGATTTGATCTGTGCTTTCTGGCTGAACAAATACGATCCTAATCTTTTGACTAAAACCTGAAAAATAAGCCTCTTGGATAAATGGTTGATGACTGAATTGTCTTTGTCTTAACAAAGAAAGAATTGAAGAAAATGCTGCAAGTTTTAGAATAATAATCATGCCTCTTCTGTTTGGGTTTGGTTTTATTTATTTATTTATTTATTTTTATGTACTTAATGATAGAATTTTTAGTCTTATGGGCACTATCCAATGGAAAACTCATTGCTGTTGGCATGTAAGTCACAAATCAACTGCTTTGCAGTTCTTCATTCTATTCTGGTTGAAATATTTTATTAAAAGTCTTAGATATCTAAGTTCTTGGATGGCATTCTTACTTAGAAAAAACTTTAATGGAAAAAAAATGCTTCCTCCTAATTTATGCCTTTACAGAGGCTCACACTTTTCTCCACTAAATTAAAATTTATTTTAAATGTTTTTTAATGTACATATTTTAAGAAGCATTCTATTACAGTATTTCACATGTTTTCAGCTAAACAGATATAGAGCTATTTGAGTTCAAGCTGCCAGGCACGCAAAGTGGTGGTGTGCATAGTTTAAATCTGGATTAACATGCTGTCATTTCTTTGCAAAGTGGAAGATGTGGAGTAAATGTTTTTTGTGTTTTCTTGAAATGATTTTATTCAACAAATCATGCTTTTTGTATTGGCGAGGAGGTTTGTTAGGCAGAATTTATAAAATTTTTGTTCATTCTAAAATTTTTGACAGCACATATATTACACGTCACAAAATACATTTGTGTATTTTACTCTCTGCAACAGGGATTCTGCTGTACCACAGTTTTTGTGTATCTTTCAGACATGCAAACTGACAGTTAAATATGATACGAATTTAATGAGATTCTACCAAGTTCTATTCTATAAATAGATTCTACCAAAAAAGCATGCATAACTTGTTCTGCCGTAAGTGGGTATTTACTCTTTTTGTGCAGGGACGGGGAAAGGATTTTTGCACTGTAATACTTGAATAAGTATCTAAATACTTTGGCTCAGACCAAGATGTACTAAAGGAACAACAGGAAAAATGCTGCGTTATTGAATGTTGGATTTCAAATGTGTTGAATGCTTAAGCATTTGGATTTTAATATTTACAGATACTGCATTTTGGTATTTACAGAAGCTTAATATGAAAATCATTTACATTTAAAAGCAATTCACATAGAAGTTGTAAATTCATATGTTTAATAGATGTAAAGAGCAGGTTTTGCAAACCTGCTTTGGGATGTTTTTCCAATTAGAAGAGTCAGTGTTAAATTACCTTTAAAGAAAATATGGTTAAATTTAATGTATATTGTTGCCCCTTGATTCACAAGAGGGCAAACAAAATGATTGAGCCAGTGATCAGTAAGAGAACAAGCTTTCTGATACTGCCTTTGCAGTGTATTTTAGCAGTGTTCTTCGGGAAGTGCATTTCATGCTGTATTTAGAAGAAAATTTAACTTTACTCCCCTTCTGCAAACCTCTTGCTTGAAATAAGTGTCAGAATTTGTTGCAGCCAGACTGGTGCTGATAGCTCCAGCAGTAACCACGAAGAATGGTCTCCGTGTGCTTCCAAGCAGTAAACAGTTACCACCAGGAAACAGTTATGACCACTTTTTTTTTTTTTTCTTATCTACATGCCATCATTGTAGATATCTGTCTGAAACAGTGTTGGGCAGTTCCCTGTTAAGAGTAGGAGCAGACATACTTTTAAAATTAGTAGATAAAAAAAAAAGAACCATATCCATTATTGGCAGTTGAGTGGCTTCTGTTCAGTGGTGCATCGTAGCAGTGTCTTACAGAAAGACCTGTTGTATGGGTGAACTATGGCTGGAAGGTGTTGGTGGATTTTGACCTTAGTGTTTAATGAGGCAACAAGTATGTACCAACCTGCACTATTTAGAACACCACAAAAATACTCTGAAGAGTTTGGGCTCTGTTTTTAAGATGCAAATGTGTTTGTTGAGCACTGAACTAAAATCTGCAAATCATTCATGCAGACAGTAAATGTGTCAAAATAGGTGATGGTGAAGCAAAGCTCTATATTCATGTCTGTTATTCACAGCTTTCATGTATTTGTGTGATTATCTCTGGAATTCATCTAAGGATAGATGGTTAAGTGTACCTAATAAGGCTTTCTAGAAATAAATGGTTCTGGCTGCTGGTAATCTAATTTGTTTAATTCTTGATGAAATATTTTCTTACAGGTTGTGTTTGCAAAGTACAAGTCATTCCTAATTCTAGAATGTGGTAAAAAAATATACATTCACGGCTGAAATGAGGCTTGTATCATCAAATTGATAGATTTAAGCTTTCAAGCAATTTAGTAGGTCTGTGCCTTCCCTGTATCTCACAAGTACAATTAAAAATAGTTTTTGCCATGCCCTATAAGTGTTCATTATGTTTACAGACCGCAATATTGTATGACAGTGTTTGCATCTGAAATTTCTTAGCTGGCTTGGCTCCTTCTTGATATAACAGATCCAATGAATGACTTGTGCTAGTTAACATATCTTGCCAGTATTGACATACAAGCATCCCATACTATAAAGAGCTGGAGAAAAGATAAGAAGGATGGGGTACCTTAGGGTACTTCTCTCTATTTAGGTGATGTGGTACTAGTTAATATCACCTCCAGGAGCAAGTATAGGAGCTCTCTAACCAGATTAGGCTTAATCATTGGTTTTAATGTGTTGCTCTTCTACTATGTACAGTCTTGCTTTTGCCTTTGGGATTTCAGCTGCATTTCTTGTCCCATCTTTTCTTTCCATCTGACCTTCACAGCTATGGGAAGCTTGTCAAAAGGATGTTCTTTTTTTTTATTTTTAGTCAGAGCACAATTCTTGAACTTAAACATCATATTTTAGCAAAATATGAAAAGTGCCAAAATTCTGAAAAGGTTATGTTTGAATTTAGCAATTTACAAATAAGCAGTAGAGATTAATGGCAATGTGTATTTATTTGTGTGACTAAAAATAAAGAAGCATGACTTACTAAGAGAAGTTGCATTATGGGATTTAAGAAAATGATTTTGTACCCTGTAATTGTCTGTAGGTAGGAAGAAATTAAGGTGACTGGAATGCTGAAGATCAGGTAGAGTAGCTCTCAGTGGAGTTTTAGAATGGTGTACTCTCTTTTTTTGGTAAATCTCACACTTGTATATATATGTATATATTGTATATATCCATTATTTTAAAATTGCGATAGAGTTATACAGTTGAAGAATTTTGACTTTTAATTCTGAAAGTTGTTGCGTTTTGACTCTTAATTGTGCATTTTAGAGTCATTTCAGTCCAGCTGCAGTACAGCCAGACCAAGAAATAGAAACTCTTACGCCTTAAAGTTCTAAATTCAGCATATTACAGAAAAGGATTTGCCAGCCACTTTTAATAGACTAAAGTAGTCATAGAATGAAAATACTGTTCAGGTTGGTAGAGGCCTCAGGAGGTCTCTGGTCCAACCTCCAGCTTGGAAAAGATTAGTACTTAACTCAGAACAGATTGCTTAGGGTTTTGTCTTCACAGGCTTCAAGGATGGAAATTCCACAACCTCTGTGGACAACCACTGCTTAATTATCCTCACAGTCAATAGTTGATATCTCCCTTATTTCATTTTATAATCATGGTTTCTCAGTCTCCCACAGCGGAGTTCAGTAGCCCGCTTGGCTCCATCAAGCTTACATTCTTCCTACATAGAAGAATGTAAGTTGGAAGGAAAACAGGAGGTCAGCTAGTTTGACCTGCTCAAATTAGGTCCAGTTAGATCAAGTTGCTCAGCTGCTTACCCAGTCATGTTTTTGGAGATCATACTCCATAGTGGTCTGCCATCTGCTCACTGCCTCCAGTAGCTCCTTCACTTGACTGCTCTATACATCAACCAGAAGACCTCTTTCTCAGGTGATGCCACTCTTGTCATCAGCCCATGCAAGAGGCATTTCTTGCAGCCCCAAAACCAGATGGCTGCATCCTGTCTCTGGAGCTGTGTGAGTGAAGGCCTCTCATGTGCTGGGGATACCTAATTCAGCCAGTGCTGAGGACCGAGTCCCATGGCATATCATGATCATTTTTGTGCAGTCCCACACTGTCTACAGCAGAGTTTCTTGCCCCCTTGTCATACATTATGTAAAATACATAATTCTATGCATTGTTTTAACCTTATCTCTCAAAATTCTGCAGAATTTCATAGGGAGACAAATCTTGTTCATGTCTCTAGGAACTGCTGTTTCTTCCACAGAATAATTGTTACTTCCACAGCACTTGTAGAAGAAATTCAACAATTGGAACTTCAGCCTGTTTTGTTTACTGCTTAAAAAGAGAGCATAAAAGTTTGCTGAATAGGTATAGCTATTGATTCTTCTACTAAACAGAAATATCTTTGTGCAGTATATGATAATATCATTCTGGAGCCTTTTAGTTGTCAGATACATGCGTGTGTTAGAAATACTTCAGTAATCTCTGTTCTTTTCCTTAAAAAAGAAGGGGGAAAAGAGCCCTAACTCCTAATAATAAGCAAAAATACCACTGAAACTTTTTGTTAGTCAGGTTGCTACGCATCATGTTGTTAATTTCTATAAGAATTTTGAATCCTGGCACGGTTAGCATAATACGTAGTTTTCAGATCCCAGCATGCTGGACTAACCTTTTGATGAGCTTATGATAGACATTAAAAAAACTACACGGGGACCTTAACAGCTTTTGACCAGTTAAGGTTTCAAGGACGTAGATCTGTCTGACATATGGCTCACAAACAGTTTTTCTAATCCGTATTGCTGGAGCACCTGAGGGCTGACGCACGCTGGCTGTGAATGAATTCTTAAGAGGTGGCCTTTCTTGCAAACAGCACAGTCTAAATAAACAGTACTGAAGCAGAGAAGGAGTGTGACAGCTAATAATGTTAGGGCATGGGAAATCCAGTCAGAAGAACTGAAAGCTCTTCAAATAAGTGACAAGCTCTTGCTTGGCTACTACATTAGCTGCTCCAGCTAGATTGCTGTTTTTGGTTTTTTTTCCCCCAAAGCTATGGATCAGAAAGACTGCAGTATGGAGAAGGCAAAATGACATGACTTGGAAACATCTTTCAGAGAGGATGCTACCTTCTTAATCCTTGTTTGCTAATCCTTGTCTGCATTAGTGCAATTGTTTTTTAACAGCAGGTGACAGCTGTGATTGCAGTGAAACTAGGAGTGTGGTTCAATTGTGAGCATAAAGTAGGTCAAACATATTCTGTATATTCTTTGAAAGGCAGGCTAAACCTTCTTAGTAAATACCTGATCTTACCTTTAAGAACTAGTAAAATGTGTGCCGTATGTATGCACACGCATTCACATGCACATACACAAATATTGGTGTATTTCTTTAAACCATTGAGGACTGGCCAATGATAACTGCTAAATTGGGGCATAATGTTTGATTCCATAAAGTATTAATGCATAAGCACCATGAAGAACCTGTAAAGTAGGCACATTATTAAGCCCACATAACTTAAAGGTAGCATTTATTACAAGCTTCTGATGCCTAGAAGTTGTAAGAAAAATTCTTCATTTGATTTTTCTCTAGTGTCGCATCTCCCTCTCTTCTCCATTATCAACAAGTTAAATAAGTAGGTTAAGCAAAGTCTTCAGTGCAGTTAAACTTGATCCTTAAACAGAATCAAGGATGTTTTATGGTGAAGATTATCACCAAGAAAAATAGTGGGACAGCATAATGCAAAGCTGTTAGGAGTTTTGATTTAATGAGCTATGCTTGGGCAGCTTTGAAAGAGCTTACAGTGTGGTCTTTTTTTTCCTCTAAACATCTCTATTGCTTTTCTTGAGCTGGCTGAAATTATACAGAGGTACTGATTTCATACTGCGTTTTTTGATAGAGTAGTGTTATAATTCAGACTGCACAGATGTAGAAACCCTGCATATTCAGAGAAAAACTTTCAGAGTTAGTTTATCTGTTTGTATTGGAAATCATATCCTGGTCTGCTCAGGGTGATTGGGCATTATGAGTTTGTGTTAAACAGGAAAATCAGTGGCACAGACATTTTCTTTGATACAATCCTGGGTTTTGAGGATTGCAAGGAATATTGGAGCAGTTTTCCAAAACTGTGGTGTGTCCTGAGCTTGTTACAAACACCTAGAAGTTAATTTTCTTTTTAAAAATCCAGGTGTGCTCAAAGGGTGTTGCTTGGTTTCCTCCAGAGGCCGTGCTTGCTACTCCTTTTCACTTCCCTTCCCCCTCTTTCTTGCAGAAAAACTCTGCAGCAGCAACTGGTTAGGTGGCCAATTGCCCTGTTTTCAGATCCCAGAGGTTTCTTGGAAACCTCCCAGTTTTGTATGGATTTGTTTCTGTCGGTATTCTCATTTGATCCACTGCCTTGGACAGTGGCTTCTTACTGGTTTTGGCTATCCTCAGCTTTTTTTTTTTTAAAGTTAATTGCTTTTGCTTTTAGCTTGAAAAAGATACTAATGTGCTTATTATCTGTATTCAGATCTCTGTCTTAATGTGCTTGAAACAAGCTATTAAAATACTTCAGCTTTTTTTTTTTTTCATTTAATTGAATTTTAATTCTTATACACTTTGGATCCTTTTTTATGAGTTAAGATATTTGTCAGTAAAATGTATAGAAGAGCTAATATCCAGACACACCTAGATAGCAAAGTCAGCAGTGCATGAGATGATTATAAATAATACACTCTGAGTCTAGGTCTATTTGACTTGACTTGACATGTTCTAAAATTTTTATGTAATGAAAAACAAAATTCACAAAAGCTTATTCAAGACAAGTTTGAATATTATACTGTTGTGGTTTGGACATATACCATGAATGACAGAGTTTTACCTTATCTTTGCATTCGAAAGAATCTTTTGTATAAAAGTCTTGTGTGAACATAGGTCCTATAGGAAATACAAGAAAATGCCTAATGTTTTTGTAAGTGAATAAAAAATAAAATTGTTGTGCCAAAACAATTTATGTTAATAAAACCATAATTAATTTTTAAAAGTAATGTGTCCTATGCAGAAATTAAAATATTTTGTTTTCTATACTTCCTCTGTGCATAGATAAAGGTGTGGACAAAAATCTGCTACAAACTCAATGTATGTTCAGCAATTGCATCTTTAAATGAGACTGCCATGCTTGGAGCAGTCAGTGTTTGCTTCCTGTGAAAGGGTTGTGGGGAGAAACTAAATTCAATAACATAATATCAGTCTATTTTTTTCTCTTTATTTTCAGTACTAATAGCAGCTATCAGTCTACATATACTTACAATAAGTTTAAAAGTATTCAATGTTTATTTCTTCTTGACATTCTAGGTTTGTTGCACTGACCTCTTGGAGAGTGTATCATCTGACTTCTCTCATAATACTTGGAGTGCTAATTCTTCAGATAATAAAGGATTTGGTATTCTCAAGGATAAAAGGTAAGGCAGTATACTGATAGAGATCCTTGCTTAAACACCTGCAATTCAGAGCCTGTTAGTTCACTACTAAATCCACTTCGATATTATGGTTATTCTAGAAGTATTAGCTAATTTCAGAGAGAAATTAATATATCTATGATGATCTATAACCATTTTCAGTGAAGTTTCGCTGTATTTTGTAGAAAAGGCATTAGGAGACTTTAGAATGAGTATAATTGGTATCAGTGAACAATCATTCTTGTTTCATAACTGCTAGGTATGAAAATGCATTTTGTCTAAAATAGATGGTTTTCCTAAACGTTTCTACTTCTTCTGACATTCTCCTAATCACAACATTGTTGGAAAATTTGGGAGACCCAATATAAGTTGGTCACTTTGTAAACAGATTGAGAAAGGACCTATCATAGCACAGTTGAAATAAGAAACGAGCAGTATTTTTTTCTACTTCAGATAGTGTTCAGTTTCCAGTGTGTATGAAGTCTTATGTGAATACAAAGAAGTTTGAAAGGGATTTTGAGTTTGTTGGCTTTGGTGGCTGGGGTGGTTTTTGGTTTTTTTAGTTTTTTTGATTGCTATCCTGTAGTTCATTACCATCTTGAAAATCTTTGGCAAAATGCTTGTCATTAGTCTGTAATTTTCATTGTCAGGAAGATGATACTATTTTTTTTTAAAGTGTCTTATTTCGTCTGTGTTGAATCCCCATGCAAAATGTTTGAAAAATCACCTGCATATAGTGCAAAAGCAGGAAATAGGTGTAGAAGCAGCATGTTGTTCCTGTGTGATGTACTACCACATCATTTTTGACTCCCAAAGCCTTTTGTTCCCTGCTATAGTTAACAGCAGTTATTCACAACCTTTTTTTGAAGCATGGTTTATCGTCATTGTTTTCTCCAGAGTCTTTATTACCATTCTGTTTCCTGCTTGAGCATTGCAAGCTCAGAGGCCAACTTAAAAAGCTTAGCAGAATTTGAGTTTTAGGATCCTTGTTGTATAAATTGCCACTAATGTTTATACCTCACTAGATGGAAGGCAGTGATTTACCTAAGTTCTCTCTTAGCCGTAATTACTGATAGTTTTGTACTGACCAAATCCAAGATGTACCAATATTGACCAAGCTAAGAGAGTAATACCATCCCATCTTCATTTGTGTTTCAGTCCCGTTTCTATGTGGTTATTTCACTATTCATGATAGAGAGGAGGCTAGGAAGACCTATGTATACCAGCATACAGAATGATTATTTTACTATTGCTAACTTTTTTTATTTTACTACTGCCTTTGATGGCATTGTACACAGAGTTCAAGAACAATCAGGTTCTTGAAGTAATACTTTAGAAATCTTGTGGTAGTGACTTGAAATCAATGAAGTGTCACTGCAAAAAGCAGAAAAAAATTCTTCCCAGTATACCACTTCTGTGTAGTTACGTCACGCTTCCAGCCAGCCACTAGGTGGCAAGACTATTACAGATTCATAAGGAATGTAGAAAGTGGTTGTCAGTTTGTAGATGCAAAGCATAAGTTATCTTCTCCTTCCATGTGAAAATGTAGCAATATAAAATACTGAGGTTTTTCCATTTATATTTTTAACTGGTATGTTAACTTTACAGAAAACAGTTCAAGAACTGTTACTCTAAATTAATTATACTCCTCCTGTTTTGACTGTTACAAAGACTTCCTTAGTCATTTTGTCCAAAATTTGAACATTCCGTATGAATAAAGAAAAAAAAATATATTGTTTCTGGTTTAGTGCATTGTGTTTCATGTTACATTCCCACAATTGCAGGTGCGCAGCTTTGGAGGACCATCACTGACAAGTAGGTATATTATTTTTAATACATTGGTTATTTAATATCTTTTTTATTATAGCTAGTCTGGAATTAAAAAAAAAAAGTATTTTCCCTCCAATTAAAATAGAATTATTTGTATCTTAGCATCTTTTTAAATTTTAATAACATTTGTTCATTGGTTTTAATAAGTTTGTAAAAAGTGTGCTTTTTCTGATTTGAGTTTCAGTATACGGTAACATATCAAAATACTTTCAGAAATGCTTTTTCTTACACTGGCATTGTCATGTTTTGTGTTTTCTGGGAATTGGTGTTTTCTTTAAAGTTGATTATTAGGGAAAAACACTGTGTTGGTTAAGGAGGTAACTTTCTTTAAGAATGTCATTATACCAGTGCTGTCTAGAAGCAGGTAAGCTTGCTGGGGTTTCCCTTTATCTCTGTAGTAGCCAACACAAGTAATTGATCATTATAATTTCAAATACTAGCTGATATCCGTAGGAGTAGAAATTAATCAGTAATCGTAAAGTCTGTTGACTTGCCATTCGGCTGGCTCAATCTACAGTCAAATGTTTGTATCATGTTGTTAGTGTAGAGTATATAATTGATTTAATTTGTAATATAAGCAACATCTCTAAACAGTTTACAAATAATCCATTTTCAGAATACAAGTTTGTATATTTCAGGCATTATTCTTCTAAACAGACCACCAAGAATTATTGTATATCTGACATCATTTAAAAGCAACTGCTGCATTATGAACATCCATTAGCATGCTATTGTTTTACACCCTGACACTGAAGGGACAGTAATGCAAAGCTGAAAAGGGAAGATGCGAGTTTTTGTTTTCTGCCTAGGGATAGATACTGATACCATGGCAGTTACAGAATGCAGTTCAGATGTGCAGTCTTTTCTAAACTTCTCCAGGTATGCACTATCTTCAGGCTTTCTTTCAAACCTGAAGTGGAGCTATATGGAACTGGTAACAGGTTAGTTCATGAACTGAGCAGTGTAAAATTGTTCTAAAACTAATCAGTGTATCTGTGTAGACCAGCAATGCTTCAAAGATTTTAACTGAGGAGCCATTGCTGTGGCACAATACATAGTGTGACTTTCATTCTTTCATCTTGTTCCTTGTGAGAGATTTTTACATAAAACTTACTATCTTTTTGGTTTTTTACATCTGAATTTACCTGTTTACATTAGGCAAAAAAAAAATCAAATTGCTCATGGAATGGAAGGAAGCATAGGTTTTTAACTGCCCTTTGTTTCCAAGAAAAATAATTCTGCAGTCCGAGACCAGTTTTTTTTTTTTCCTCAGGTCCAGGTCCCAAAATCAGAATGATTGGTCTTCAGGAAAAGACTATAAATAGTACTTGGGTTAGGGTTTTCAGGTGTCCAGAATCTTGGATTTGACTCGCTGTTCTGTGGGAATGTCTGTGCTATTGGGTAATAAAAGACAAGCATTGTATGTCTCTATGTAAAGTAACTCGTAATGGTGAGAACACAAGGTCAGTTCATAAGTCTGTCTAGCCCAATATCTGCTCTCTGAAGGTGGCCAGCCAGGAGAGACATGGCCTTGGGTAGTGTATAAAAGCAGGACAAGCTTGCAAGGTGCTTCTCCTGGTGTACTTTCCCAGCCTCCAGCACCTTCCAGTTAAAGGACTTGTAGGTACCAGAAGCAGTGTCTTCCCCCCTACCCCCACAGCTGTTCTAGGTGGACCTTCCATGAATTTGTTCCATTGCTTTTGTTCTTACAAACTTACGATATTCACAACATCCTGTAGCTCAGCTATCCACAGCTTGAACTATGTGTTTTGTGAACGCAGCCTTGTGTTTATTTAATGCTATATAATAGTTTCTTAACACCTTTCTACCTTTTTTGTGTTGGAATAAATAGTGAGCAATCACTCTCAATATTCTTCAGCAAGTTGTGACTTTATAAAACTCTATCCTGTACTGTTCAGTCTGTGACTACTTAATTGTTCCTAAAATAGAAGTTCTCTGTAGTTTTGATATCTTCATTGTGCTTTTCTGAACTCTTCTTCCCTTTCTGTTGTCTTCTTTGTTGGGGTGGAGGAACAGGATTAGAAATAGCCTTCAGCATTCAGGGAGACCTTGGACTATACATCGGTATAGGACTATACGTTTTCATAAAAACACCCTCTCTTCTTTTCAGTAAGTCCCAATGCTTCATTGGCTTTTTTAACTTCTGCTGAGCTCTGAATTGAAGTTTTCATGGATTTTTTAATCATCTCAAGATTATGCTTCTGAGTAGTAAAGGTCAGTTTAAAGCCGATGTGACTTTAAGATTATTTTTTTTTTCCTATGTGAATCTCTCCACATTTCATCTGCCTTTTGTCAAGATAGTCACTTGATACTTGTTTAGAGTTCTGCAGTTCCTTGCCATTGGTATCCCTCTCTACCAGAATAATTCCTCTCATATCCCATGACTTCTTAGTCTCAGTAAGTGTTTGATGGGAGACTTTGTTGAAAGCCTTCTCAGAAATACAGGTGAGTTTTTACAGATGTCAGCATTCTTGTAGAAGCTGGTTGACTCTTTGAAAGTACAGAAGGCTTGTGATGTGATGTCCTTTACAGCGTATCATAGGACAGGCATGTGTGTCCTTTATTAGATTTACTGACAGTTTGCACAGAACAGAGATGAGTCTTTACTGGTTTGCAGTCCTCTGGCTCTTGCATACCTTCTCTAAAAATAGATGTTGCTTTGGACATTTCACAGTCCTCTGGTGTTAAGGTGGCTTTCAGAGAGATTATTTAGCATAAATGAAATTTCAACTGTTGCACCCTAGCTTTCATTTAGAACTTTTATAAGTTCATATAAAGACTTTGCATTTGTTTGCACTGTGGATGGGTGTTTGGTGGGTGTTTTTTATTTTCTTTTTTTTCTGAATACTAACATAAATGTGCCTGTTGATTCAGTTGAAACTGGAAGAACTGCTGTAACATACTGAGGCTGGGTGCATGGTTGCTTTCCATTTTACTCAAAATTGGATATAAAAAACATTTCATGCTATCTTGTATCAGCAAGCTGTGTCAAACATATCCCCATGCTGTCTGTTCACAAAAAACATGACTCAGCAGAGAATCATAAGCTTAACATACAGAAGAAAAAAATTAGTAGATCCGTGGCACTTTGGGTGAGAGGCAAAGCCTATTCTAATATATTAAATGTGTTCGTGCACATTCTCTGGCATCGAGGCCCACAGGCACAAAACAACTGTGTCTGTAGCATTTAACGGCCTTACAGTCCACACAGAATGGTGCTGTGCAGGCTGGGAAGGGTTCCTGGTCTGTGCCAACTTTGAAACTGCCTTGGGTTGTTTGGGAAAGTGGTAGTTGGCATGTGCCAAAACTGTGCCAAGAGCTATTTTAATGGTTTAACTGCATAACTGACCAATTCTAGTGCCTGACAACATTGCCACACCCTGCTTATCAAAACAGATATAGTCAGAAAGTAAAAAATGATCTCCACGGACTGGTTTCCTGCCTTACCTTTGTGTTATGTAATGCTGGTTTTGGAAATTAATATCAAACAGTTGCTATCACACTATAATGGTTCATAAATGGTGGCACAGCTTTATGATGATTTTAATAGTGACATGACATGCTTTGTACTATTACTTTTGCAGTTAGAGCTTGTGGTAGCTGGAGGGTAAATGACTGATTACCACTGTTCGGAAACTTGCATTTTTTTCAACATTTGTGTGCTTTGTGCATCCCTTCTGCTGCATATACACTCCAAGCATCAGAGATCAGAGTCTGTCAAATAAAGATACTGTTAATTTGTTGCACTTGCTTTTGGTCCCTCTTGATCTTTGTTGAGGACTGCTGACTAGTTAAAGCAAGCGTAGCCTAACTTCTTTTTCATTGCTGTAACCCAAACAGAGCATACTGGTTGTCTCACATTTAAAATGTGTCTATGTAAGAAGACCTGTGTTTTTATTTCTAGTGAAGTCATTTAGTACTATTTTAAGTTAAACGTTTTAAAACTGAAGCAAGATGACGTCTCATGCGGAACCTTTCTCAGTGAAGCAAGTTCTTGCACCATGTTCTGTTTCTGAATCTGCTTCTTTTTCTGAAGAACTTATCTACTGACATCTTCACCTTTTTTCAAAAATGGATAACAACTGTTAAAAGAGCAGTGGAGAAGGTCACTTGTCAAATTACTTTCTTTTACTTTATAAAGCAGTTCTATTTCTTCCTTTCCTAGCAAGATTTCTTTGAAACCTGATGCTTCTCTAGTCAGTGCTAGCAGATGTTTTAGAATATGCATGGGAATTGTGGCACACCTTCATTTCTTGAGTTGTGAAACTTAAGGAGGTCAAATTAATGTTCATTCAAAATTATTCCTTTATAGCAAGCCTAAAAAAAAGCCAGTTGCAGCCCGAGAAGAAACTAAGCAACTGACAGCGATGGGGGAAAAAACTCTCATGTTATCGCTAAAGATAAAGGAGACAATTCCCCCTTTCATGCAATTACCATGCTTCATTTATTATGTCTGAGGCTTTACATACCTCTGATTTGCATATGCTTTGCTTGCTGGGTTGGCATAAGACAATCTACAGGTCATTTGCCTGAAGATTTCTGATGTAGTCTGACTAGTCTTTTTTCATGATCCAATGGAGAAAGACTTGAAATACTTTGTGAGATATATAGCATGATTCATCTTGTCCTAAATGAAATGTCTATAGACTGGTCAGGTACGTTGTACCTTAATGGTGACTTTTTGTTTCCCCTGAATATACAGTAAGCCTAGGGTTGTGAGATGAGTTAGAGCACTTACCAACCTTTGTATTGTTATTCCCTGCTGGTCTGAAGGCCTGTCTGTCTTAAAGATGCCATTGACTGGTGCTCATGTTTACAAATAAGAAGCTGACTCTTCCAGCAACTGTCCTGGAATACCATTCCACAGCAGTAACGACTGCAGGGCTCGAAAAACAAGCATGGGGACTAGATTTGCCTCTGTCTCTTTGTGTATGCAAGCAGTTTCTCTGAAATTAATCTCTGGCACAGTATGATTGTGTATTCAGATGACCTTGAGGACATGTTGCTTAATAGTATCTCAAAAAAAAATGTTCCATACTTCAGGGTTTTGCAAAGGGATCTCTTTGTCGATGAGCGGATTAGGAAATAAGAGGTATTTTTCCACTAGGAAATCTAAACGGTGTTTCTGTTTTATGCTTGCTAATCCATTTCCTTGATGTCGTAGATCGGAACAAAGCTAATATAAGTCAAGGCCAGTCAGTACCAAAACACAGTACTATCAGCTTCTGTTGCGCAGCCCCTTACTCTCAGTTTGATCATCCAGGTGAGATCCATTCTTCACATGGCTGTAGACTGAAGAAAAAAGTTCCTGTGCACCTACAGGAAGCCAGAGGACAGAATATAGTCTAATAGATAAATAGGTAAAAATAGGCTTCAGAGTGCAAATATTTCCTTCTTCATTTGCTTCAGTATAATCTTGAAGGCATCTAGTGTACTCAAAGACTTCCACTCCTGGTATTTTGTAATGTTTGCTGTTCTGTTCATTTCAGCTCATACATTCATGTGAGTTTGTGCTGGAATATACATATGGCTGAATAACATACCTCAAATAATTCTGCTTAAAAATATGATTCACCCAAATATTCTTAATGTAAAAAAGTGGTTGCAGTCCTGCAGAAAGTAGATTCATACTTGTGAAACTGTAGTGTTGGCAAATGGAAATTGAATTTTACTTGCAGTTTAAACCTCCATCTTATTTATTCAGTAGCCACTGTACTGTTCAAATATCAAGTGGTAATGATCCTTTGCATAATAATACATTGTCACAAATCGGATAGCTAGCAATATGCACAGTGTTTTTTCTTTACAAATCACAAAGGCATGTATTATATTAATGTTCAAACTCCCCGCAGATTATGGAAAGAATTGTCTACATTACAAAAACGTCTTGATGCTTGGTTTTTGGTGGTTTTTTTTTTTATATTGTGTGACTTTTTCCTGCTTTCTGGCTAGTTATTTCCAAATTGTTAGCTCACTTCTTGGGTAGTATGTTCTTCAGAGTTTATTTTTATATTTGATAAATGGTAAAGTCAGCATTCTGGTAAAATTTCTGTGTATTCATTTTCTTACAGGAACAACAAAAAAAACCCCCAACTTAAACAGACAGGCTGTAACTTTGGCAAAGTGTCATACTTAAAGTCTGAAGACCGTTTAAGACGTTTTCCTACACGCCTATCCTTGGTTGTTGGTTGGTTGGTTCTTTTTTGTTTAAGGCGACAGGAAACAAAGGAGATGGCGCAGCCTTTGTAGGTGTTACGTATCTCACTGGTAGAAATAGTTGGTTTGTTTGGCTTGTTTTTTCCCTTATATTTCACAGAAATAATGCATGCTGCATATAACCAATTTCTTATCACATGGAGAGGTTTGCAAACTTCTGAAGTCAGGCACACTTCCTGTGGTTCTTTAGTGGTTTGTTATAACGTGATTCTGCCTTAGCCATCACAAGACATCTTCCTCTCTTCCTCGTCTGCAGGAGCTCAACTCACCTTTCATTATGGAGGGTGCATGGAAGGGATGAGGAGAAAATGTTGGGATTGTCCAACTGCTTTACTATTCCCAAACAAACATTGCATACGTCTTTCTGTGAGCCTTACTTGCTTTCTGTCTGTATTAGTAAAAAATAAAGGTTAAACATCCTTGTGGCTTCAAGAGTAGCTTCTGAGGAAGTAAGGGCAGACACAAAGGACCAGCAGAATTTTACTGGGGATGTTTTTTTGTTTGTTTTTTTTTTTTTTAACAGGGCTATATTCCATCAACCCAATTTAATATTTGCTGACTCATGAGTTATGTTTTCAGAAACTTTTATCATTCATCTTTGAGTATCTGTGTTGCTCCTAGCATAATGCCCAAACCGAGGCCTTATCAGCATCAAGTAAAAGAGATGAATTGTGCTGTATACCATAAATGTCTTGTAAATGCATCCCAGGCATAGATTTATTTTTTCCTACGACCACTGCAAATAACTCAAGTAGCTTATATTCTGTTGGGAACATTTTTCTTTTTCACTGTGTTGCTTGTTTAGTAAGTAGTTTCCTGTTTCGCGTCCGTGCATTTGGCTTGTCAAATACAGTATTTCCCTGATGAGTGTGGCTGGTTGATTGTTTCATTCCATTTTAAACTTCGAGCTCCTCTTTGAACCCTGTTTCTATTTGAACTCCTTGATTGTTTCATCCCATTTTCCAGTTTTAGCTCCTCTTTGAACCCTGATTCAATTCTGGCTTAAACCACAACCTCTACAGTGTCTGCCACTCCTCCCAGGGGTATTGCCGCTCGCTCATCTGAAGGATTAGTGCAGATACCGAATGAAAATGCTAAGGACATATCAATCTCATATAACAAGACACTTCTAACACCTGCCCTTTGGTATGGCTTTTCAATTAAATGTGAGGTTATCTTATGGGGATTGCATATAAGCCGTATTTTTTGCAGTTTGCTTTTAAGTGCCATATAGGAGAATTTCAAAAGCATTGCAACAGTTGAGAGGTATCCTTCCATCTTTTCTTTAGGATGGGCTAGGTACCCTTTTTAAAGAAATAAGCCTTCTTTTTTTGCTTGTTTGGATACTGAATAATCCTCACTGACTGCTTTAACAGCTTCGCAGCTGTGTTACTGACTTGGTCAGTATCTCTAAGTGAGAGCAGTTGATCTGAAATTGCTTGGATTGCCCTATTTTTTCTAGTTTTAATTTCACAAACCATAATTCCTTGAGAAATTCATTACTGTCTTCATTTGTCCTGCAGTCCTTTTCCTTCCTCTAGCCCATCAGTAGTCAAAATTATCAAGAATTATTTTAAACTTTTTATTCTATTTAGAGAGATCTGAAAGATTTACATACTGTATATTTTGGTTTTGCACCACTGAGATACTAGGAAGTCATTCAGAAGATTCCTGTTGCTTACCTCTAGAATTTTTTTTTTATTCTGATAACTAAAGTGTTTTTATACAAGTATTTAATTAAAAATTCAAGATTCACAAGAACACCTCACATAGTCTCGTTTGACAGTTGTTTTTTTGGTCTCGCTAATCTCTCACAGACAGGAGATTTCAGTAATCATTTCTAAGCATATTGTTTGAAAGTTTGTGGTGGGTTTTTTTGGTTTTTTGGGGTTTTTTTTTTAGCATTCTGTTTGTATCTTCTCAGGGAGAAATATATAAATACATTTATTCTTTGAATAAATCAGGAGGAGTAATTTCATGGAAGAGCCTCAGGAGATTTCATGTGGAGGCTTCTAGAAATCCTTACACCTAGCATTTTGCCAGTTTGCCTCCATGTTGGAAAATAGGTCATCTGGGCACCAGCACAGTGAGACGTGTATTTTGACTAGGCTTAAATAAACTAGGCTTGAAATACTTTTATTCAAGTGAAGTCACTGCATCATGATTAAATGTATGAAATAAATACCTAACATAAATGCAGTCATTGCAAACTGCAGGGTATGCATCCTGTGCAAAAAATGACTCAGTAATTAATACCCTTTGTTACTCATTGGTAAAAATGAATTGTTACACTTAGTTGAAAAATGCTAGCTTCATAATGATGGGAGGATGGAAATACAGCCTTTGTTTGACACTTTTTATTTAAACATAAGACAGTTTTTCTTCAGTAGTTTTCAACATATAGTAAAGCCAGCTCTATTCCATGTTTAATTTTTTGAAGTATGGAGCTGCAGTCACCGTTCAATTATTCATGAGAGTTTTGCTTCTGGATCTGCTGTGTCAATAATGCAGTTCTGTTAAAGGTGTCTGTGAGCACAGCCAGGTGGATTTGTACTTGGTGAGTTACCTAAGAACTGCTAATTCTGAGCTGACCCAGTTCTGGTAGCTCTGTGTCATGCTCGCTGGCATGTCACATAATACCCGTGTTATCATCACTGGAGGAAAAAAATGCAACCTCCCTGCTGCTGCCTACCATCATCTAGGCCGTCTCACATCTTTTTTTATTGCTATGTTTATTGTAATGATAAAATGTTTCTTTTGATCAGAGTATTAACTAAACATTAAGTACAAGATATGTAGAATTGCAGGTGTTTTGGTTTTTTTTTTAGTTCAGCTTGTTTCTAGCACTAAGAAAACAAAACAGCTCCTGGAAGCTGATGGGAATTGAAAGAAAGGTGATAAAGTGAATATAGAAAATTCCATCAAGGAGGTGAGTGGAGAAACAAACCAGAGATTCAGAAAGAGCAAATGGCCAAACTGGTTAGTGTTACTCAGGAGCTATCCCATGCCACCTAGCCCTTTCTCCACCTTTCATTATCTCAGTAACAAGTGCTTAGATCTACCCTTCCGTCTTAGACAAAAGCAAGCGTGGCAGGTGCTGCATTTGAATTTACTGATTTGCACAGTGCAGTTGCGCACTGTTTGCCAAGTTTTCCCAGCTTTCAGCAAGGGAGTTTGGAGGTGTCCTTCACGTCTTAATATTTTCATGTTTCTTACTGATATGGCAATATTGGCACCAGTATTTTTCAGCAGCAGAAATAAAGCTTTAAAAGTCTAATTACAGGGAAAACAAAACATACTTTCTTGTGTGTTGAGTTGTGGGACACAGTTTGGACATACAAGGAAAGTTGTAAGCTTCTCTTAAAGTACTCATCTATCCTATCTTCGTGGGTTGATTTTTTTAAGCCTGTTAACATCTCTATAGAAAACCTATATCTGAAAAACTGCAGAGGAATTGTGCTGGTAACATCAATCTCAGATCACTTTTTCTGTCTGTCTTCAGGGACGCCTCTTGAAGCAGGCAGTTAATCTTTGCTTGTTGTAGGGTGTAAGACCACCACAGGGAGTATCAAATGACTTAAAAGAAAAGGGACAATATTTGGGTACCTCCTGACTATAAAAAAAAATGCTGTTCTCTGACCATTTTTGAGCAGATCAGCTTTCTCATGCTCACCACAGCATCTGTTATTCTCTCCCTATTAATATTTCAAAGCTGCTTGGAAATTGTCAGCTACTGGCAGGCACACTTTATATATTGCTGTCGATTCTAAGTATTACTGCAGTATATATTTCAGTATAAAGCCCTTTGCTTTGTTTCTTTTTTTTGACTTGTTTATATTTACAAAGTGTTTATTATAAATAGCATGCTTCAGAGGCAGGGTGTAGAAGGGTACACTCTTATTTTGGCTGCCAGCCTAAATAGCATTATAAGAAAACCTGTCCAAGGATGTGATTGACAGGTATTTCCTCAATAAGAAAGTGAAACTTGGAATAAAGTGTACATGGGGGAAGTGACAAAGACCCCTCGTATCCTAGATAAAGATCCTTACAGTTGAAAGATTCAAAAGGTTTGGTCATACTCTTTTAAAATGTCAGCCAAAAAGTAATGTTCATTCTTAGACAGGTGTATTTCAACTCCCATGTTAAACTTAGGCTCAAGTTATCAACTGCTTCTTGAAGGGTAGCAAAAGCCTTTCTGCCTGGCTCAGACAGGGAAAGGAGAAGACTTGGATGCAGTCGCATCGTTCTGAACAGAAGAGCTGGTCACTCCCTGTCTCTCTCAGCCCTCACCCTGAATATTTATCCCTAATCCATAAATACTTTTGAACAAGTATTCAGTATTCTGTGATTTTCTAATTTGTGGCGGGAATCCATGTCAAATGTCTCACAATTTGTAGTTGTGACTGTGTAGAAATAGCTGTATATCGGTACACTAGTACTAACACAAGGTTACTGGTTGGAGTGCAGTCTTTAATTCCTTATTTTCAAGTGGAGGTACTGTACTCCAAGGCTTTGCAGACAGTGCAACTGGAAAAAAGTCAGTTCCTTCTAAACAATATACTTTTTTTTAGGGCCACTCTCAGAGTTAGAAAGGCTATCTTCTAGTTAAAAGATTTCAAAGAGCTTAGGCAGCCTTAGTGAAATGTCTAGACAGGTAGACCTTAGCTGCATATTGTTGTATCTTTGAATTGGTTAAAAGCAGTAGTACTTTATTTTAGAGTAGCAAGGTACCAAGCCCTGTTAAAGAGAACAGAAAACTGACATACAGTCAAAACATCCTTTTTGTAACTCTTTGTACGTTTATACCATAAAATAAATGTAACTGTCGCGTACTCCAGGAACAACCTGTCTGATTGCCACAGAGCTATTGGGTATGTTTGCCTGCCTCAGAGATTTCTTATGCTTGCAAATGTAATGTTCATATTTTTCACCTTTTGTGTATATTTTAAAATGTTTTTTTATAATTAGGTGGGCTGCATGGAATTATTATTAATGCCTAAAGCAGCAGAATATCATTGCAACAAATACCAGAGAGATCGTGAGTAGAGGCAGACTGCATTTCTGATCAGTGTGGAGCTTTGAACAGAATGACAGACCTCATATTGCTCATCAGGAGGGAAGTCGGCAAACTGACCTTTTTAAAGGGTAGAGAGTAAATTTAAAGTGGAAAGATTAATGTTAAAATGGCCATGTGTCCGACTCCCTATGTTTATTCCATTGCACATGTAACATTTTCACCATGGGTATTTTTATTCTATTCTTACCACTTTCCATTTTAACAGTTGAACAACTGTGAGAGATAACTTGCAATCCTGAAGTCATTTGACTTGTCATCTTAAAGGGTATTTATAAACTATAGCATTCAGGGAGCCCCCAATGTTACTTTAAATAGAGACTGCTTTTCGGATTAAGAAAAAAAACCAGACTGTTTCATTTTGGAATTGCTTTACTTAAACAGAAGTCAAATCATATTTGATAAAAAAACCTCCATGAAAACAGGTAGCAAGTTTAACCATGTGCTGTATTTTTATATTACCACTAAAGACTGCAGGAAAAGTATGTGGTATGGCTTATGCCAAACACAAACGTGAAAAAGATGTTTTTCTCCTGCAAGTACAAATAGCTTTTTTTTCCCTTTAAATATTGTGCTATATTATCTGTTTCCTGTAGGCAAAAATGCTGCTTTTGTTATTTCGTAATTTTGAGGAGAAGAATAGGGTTTGTTCCACACGAAAAAGTTACTGAATCAAATATCCAAACCTGCTATAGGTATATTTATCAGAGGCATTTGTATCCCAGTTTCCGTGATCGCTTGTCACAGTTGTTGCCAGTCACAGATTTTTTTTTTTTCTTGCCACACAAATCGGCATCAATCTGATGAGGAGAATATATATGCATGATGTACAGAAATGGTTGTGGGGCCTGTTGTCCCTAAGCATTGATTTCAGCATTGTGAGACCAGCTTTCAGGTCATTCTGCAGACAATGCAAAATTGTTGAATTGGTATCTGTTTTCTCTGCTTGGGAAGCTTGTGTTTCTGTACTATTATTTGGTTTGAGAAACTGAATTATTTAAATAATATTTTGTACTGTCTTATGTCTCAACAACAGGAACAAAGATTTAATATTCTATACTGCTACATCGTTTTCCATATACAATATGCTCCCTGTATGCAGCAAGAATATAGAAGTTACATTTTCAGTTTTGTAAAAATGCTGTTTTTCAGAAGGAAAAAATATGTGCAGGTCTCCTAACAGCCTATTAAGTTAATTTTAAAATTCTGAACAGTTTATAAAGCATATTGGAAATTTGGGGGAAAAAGAAACAGGCAGTTTATCTTAATTTGAGAACTTGATAAAAGAAGGAAGAAACATTTATGATTAGTGAAACAAGGTATTTATAAATATATACTAGTTATTGCCGTGGAAGGAAGAAGACATCGGTGCTTGGAATCTTTAGAATGGTGACAGTCAGGAGAAGGATCAGAGTAAGTAGAGTTGAGTTTATATAGTAGTTGGATTTTGACCTTTAATTGCATCTGGTTTGCCAAATACAAGCATTAGATTACAAAACGCATGATGGAAATTATTTACAGGGGGCATGAGAACCTATAGTCGTCCTTTTTTTTTTTTTTTTTTTTTTGTTTTGTTATGTTGCAGACGCCTGGGTTGTTGTAACACGTGAGGGTGTGTTTCCCAGCACAACATCTGATTAGTCACTAATTTAGTAAGGAATGTCCTGGCACACAGTTTTGTTCAAGCATGTGAGCCTATCAGCAGAATAACATATTATATTCTTTTAGGTGTTTCGACATACAGTTGAGTAAAACAGCTCAGCTCTTTTGACACAGACATTATGATATTCCTTCCTTAAGTCTCCTTTTTTTCTTTTTGCTGGCAAAAGAGATGTTGCATGTTTACCTATTGAAATCTATTTCATGCCTTAATTGTTTTTTTTTATTCGTAGTATTCCAAGATGTTTTAGAGTCTAAATAACACTGGGAATCAGTTGTATAAAGCTACACGTCTCTTATTTTTACACTGAGGAAAATAGAGGGTAGCATATGCTCATCATGTTTTTCACGCACTGCAAGTTTCCCCACTCCTTGAATACAGATGATCAGACCTATTCAGGAGACCAACCTAGTAACAATTTTCAGAGATAAATATTTACTGTAGCACAAAACCATGCAAATCCTCTCAAGTCCACCTGAATGTTATAGTCATAGCACCATATGGCGCACACTTCCTTTTCCTAGATCAGATTTGATATAAGGAGAATGATAACGCTTTCAGAAGTTCAGCCTTTTTTTTTACCGAGTGCCTGGATTAGTAGCACAATTAATAGATCACTGACGTAGCTGAGGCATCGATGTTACTGTAGGTCAGTTCATAATGTGAGGTAATGCTTAAGAGTATTTCATGGCGAATATAAAAATATCCAGTATGAAAGTAGTAGAAGTAATTTTTAAAATACTTTTAAATATTAACATTCTTTAAAAATCTGTATCAATAATTTCAGACAAGAAGACTGTGACACAATGCTGAGTAGAGACTGATGTAGTCCAGTTGAATTTCCAAAAGGCATTAGTAAAAGCAAGTGACTAACTCTGGAATACAAGAGAAGATTCTCCCATGAATAAAAAAAAAAAAAAAAAACAAAACCAAACAAAAAAACCAGATGGAATACAGGCAACAGCAGTGAGACTAAATGGCTAACCTTCATGTTAATGGAAGGTTGGAGAATGAGTCCTGCAGCACTATGTGCTCGAATCATTCTGAGAAATGTACTGACAAGTGATGCTGAAAAGGCACTGCATTATGGGATGGCCAGGCCTGCTGGAGGTACCAAATTATTCAAGGAAATGAAGACAAGGACCGACTGTGAAGAATTTCAGAAGATCCTTACGGATTCTTTTGCAGTAAAACAATATATGAAATTCAGCATAGGTAACTCTAAAGTTATGCAGGAATACCAGTCCTAAATTCACATATAAAATAATAAGGTCTGAAGGTGACTCTAACCACTCATGAATAAGATGCGGTCTCACAAAACCATCATTGATCAACAGACTAAATCTACTGTTAAGTATCAGTAAAAAGTACATACAGGGCAAAAGTAAGCACAGCCACGTGCCACTCTTAGAAATTTGTTTTATTTCCACATCCTGAATACTGTGTGTGGTTCTGATCTGCTACCTCCCAGAAAAAGATATAGGAGAAAAAAAGTCCAGAGTAGAGCAACAAGGTAGACCAAACATACGGAACTATTTCCATATAAAGAATAAGTAAATGAGATAGGACTTTTCAAAAGAGAAAAGGAATAATTAAGGTTAAATGTTATAGGGGTCTCTAAGATACCATAAGGAACATGCCTTCTCTCTCACGCTCTTGGAATGAGAAGGCATCAAAAGGATGAGGAAAAAAAATTAAAAAAATGTAATTCAGCTTTAAAAAACAGGATTGTTGTGACCATTAGGACTATATGTGGATTAAAAATATAAACTACAGGACAGTTGTTCAAAGAAAATTAATTGAAGGCTATTAAATGAAAACCCACCACCACTGGCTTTGAAAGTCCCTGCGTTGGAGATTGTTGGAAGCTGTATCATTACATATTTTCCCATGTTCTTATTCTGTTGCTTAGGTATCCCCAGGTATTCAGTCTGAAGACAGGGCACAGGGCTAGATGGACCTTTCACTGACCCGATATGGCTGTTCTTGTTAAAAGCATTACAAGCATTGACTTCTTATTCAATTAAGTGACATGGCAGGACTGAAATAAATACATCTTTTTATTTCTGAATTTGTATACGTTGTTAATAAATTGTATACAAATGTTCAAGTCTGAGAAATCCCGGAAGGGTATGTGAGATAGCTGTTGACCGATTTTAGACTGAGTGTCTGTTGCTACCACCACATTCCATGGAAGTTGCAAGGTCAGTGTGTACCTTAAGAACTTGCTTCTATGCATTTAGGTATGAGATCAGAGTAATAAAATCAATCAAAGCAGTAAGCAGTAATATCTGAGTTTTGCATGTCTGATCTTAAAAATGTTTAGAACAGTATTTTTTTTAAAGAACTTTTACCCAAATGAATGTATTTGTTTTCTTAGAACACAAACCGAGACAAGAGCATGTTAAGACTGCTGTCTTGTGTATTGATAACAAAGACTCCAGATGTGTCTGAACAGTTACTGTATGAAGTTACCATGTCAGGGCTGTACAGGAACAGAACTGTTTCCATTGTGAGTTCACCATAGGCAGACAAATTTCTTAGGATGTGTAGCATGGGAATTCAGCTGAAAACTCCTTAATCTGATGATAAATAGAAATATAAAGTTTCTGAAAAGAACACAGAATTCTTTTTAAAGTTTCAAATACTTTGCTCAAAACACTTCCAGATGTACCTTGAAAAATATGTATTTCATCAACCAGTAATCCAACAAAAAACATACTAAAAAGGCTTTTTCTGTAAAGAATATTAGTCTTCAGGGGCTTTCTTTGACAGTCACTGAAATGAGGTGGAGAGAAAAGCAGGACACATGAAAAGTCATTGAAAGATGATGCATTTAAAGTGTTCTGAATACTCCCAAATAGAGGCTTTTTTCTCCTTTTTTTTTTTTTAATAAGAAAAACTCACCTTGCTGGACTAAAGTAAAAATCTGAGTGTTATTTTTTGACCCTTCTACCTCCCTCCTCTATAGGAACATCCAGGGAGATGGACTCTATGATCCTTCTGGGTCCCTTCCAACTTGAGATAGTCTATGATTTGTGTATCAGCAGAGAAGGTTTTTCAAAGCAAAGGATGCTTTCTTATAGGTATCTCGGAGATGAAGATTCCAAACGCAACAGCAAAAACTGTGACAAAGTATCATGTGTTTTACAGATGTATATAGATAAAAGACATGCATGAATAACCAACTTCTAAATTGAAAGCTTAAGTTTTCAGTCTTCTCTCAGCAAAATCTATTATTGAAAAGTATTTCCTAGAGTTTAACAAAATTATTTATTTAGGAAACTTTAGACATCCATGAAAAATGAGGGAAAATGAAGTTTTAATGATGACAGGAGCTGCTATTGTGCTGTGCAAAACAAGGTGTTCTGTACATATGTTCTAAACCACCTTATAAAATTGACTGAATTTAAATAAAAATTAATAGTAAAGGAACAGGGAAAGGAAAATTTATGCATTTTATACTTTGAGACAAAAGTCTAGATAACTGAAGTTTATTTGCCTTCCCAGTAGTGCTGTCAGCCTCTCAGCAAAATGTCATGCATATTATCATCTTCTCAAGGCAGAGCAAAGGTTATCGGGTGCTCAGCGCTTCTAGCTGAGTGTTCTGGCAGCGCCTGCCCAACCAGTTCAGGGGATTCCTCTAAATCACAGATCTGCCTGTGCCCTTGATGACAAACGGGTTAGGCTGCAGGTCTTCACTGATCATCACTCCTAGTCTCCTTCTTGACTTCTGTTAGCCCAAGAGCCATTTAGCTCTGTGGGTTTTTTTGGGGGTGGTGTGATTGCTGGAGGGAGCTGAGATCTCTTTTGCAGTCTTGGCTGCCCCCTCGCCTTTTCTGTGGAGCTGTATGGTGTTTCATTGGCCTCCATAGCTTTAAATTTGCAGATATTTCACAGTGGGATGGATGTTAAACGAGCAGAGCGATTGTGGTTTGACAAGTATTTACTTTAATGAAACGCTGCTAAAAAATTGGGCACTCCAGTCACTCCAGCATAAAGTTAGTGTTGTTTTCATCAATGCGTCTCAGAATTAACCATCCTATCCAGTCTGCAGTTGTGTACGTGTATGAATTGTCATTGTGTGAAGCATACCATTGCTTTGTATAATGTATTTCTAGCTGCTCTTTCTCATTATTGCCTATCTTACCCTTGTACGTTGTCCTGTGATATTATGCAGGAGTATTTTCTTTTAAGTTTTGATGTTAGCATTTTACAAGGTTCTATGCCTGGTTTCTTTTTCCAAATGGTGGGTCTATTATGTGAGATTAAATGGCAACATGAACTGTGGTGAGGTGTTCCTATATTTTTGCTTTTCTTTTTTTTAAAGCAAGCTAGTTGATCTACATACACAAGTACATGCCTTCTAAAATGGCATGCACTCTGACATTATTTTCCCTGATCTATTTTAGTTTGTAAATACTTTAAATTTTGCTCCTATAAATTTACATTTCATTGCTTTCATTACAATGTATCAGATTTGCTAATGTGCCGTTACATGTGTTGAAGTTGGAAAATAGTGACAGATAACATATAAATTACCAATTGCTCCATCAGATAAAAATATGGCCTTGAAACTGAGTCACATCAGTGACAATCTAATATTTTTTTTATGCCACAGTTGCATAGTTTACTATAGTGAGACTGAATAAAGATAATTCGAATGAGAAAAGCTCTTTTTAAACAAAGAGAATGTATTATTGAAATTTTACCATCAGGCATGTTAAACACTAGAGATTTTATCTCTTGTCACATGGTAAACCAACAAATAGATAGCAAGTTGATGAGAAAAGTTAACAGTATAATTTTTTAATCTGTCTCACTTTCATTATATAGGCATTGAAGAAGACTGTGGCCCTGAAGGAATCAAGATGAAGTTATACTTAGTATGAAAGTGTTTGCCTAGCAATTCTGAATATTAATCAAGAACTTTGGGTCTTTGAGCTGGGACATAAGAATAGGGCTGATGTGAATGAAAATTATTAATAATATATAACTATGATGGATAATATATAACTAACTTCCATTATAATGTACTTGAAGTCCTGCAGTTATCACCCCTAAGCTTGTAAGGTCTAATTCAGGCCTGGTGACCTGGACTCTCCATCATCTTTGAAAGGTTATGGAGAACAGGAGAGGTGCCTGGGGACTGGAGGAGAGCTAGTGTCACTCCAGTCCTCAAAAAGGGCAAGAAGGAGGACCCAGGAAACTACAGGCCAGTCAGCCTCACCTCTGTCCCTGGAAAGGTGATAGACAGCTCTAAGCATGTAGAGGAAAAGAAGTTTATTGGGAGTAGTCAGCATGGATTCACCAAGGGGAAATCAGGCTTGACCAACCTGATAGCCTTCTATGATGAAATCACTGGCTGGGTGGATGAGAGGAGAGCAATGTGCTTAGTTCTGGGCTCCCCAGTTCAAGAAGGACAGGGAACTACTGGAAAGAGTCCAGCGCAGGACTATGAACATGATCAAGGGACTGGAGCACCTCTATTATGAGGAAAGGCTAGGAGATCTGTGTCTGTTTAGCCTGGAAAAGAGAAGACTGAGAGGGAAGGGTTGTTGTCAAAAGGATGGGGCCAGACTCTTTTCCGTGATGCCCAGTGACAGGACAAGGGGCAACAGGCACAAACTGGAAGACAGGGAGTTGCATCTCAACATGAGGCAAAACTTCTTTACTTTGAGGGTGACGGAGCACTGGAACAGGCTGCCCAGAGAGGTGGTGAAGTCTCCTTCTCTGGAGATATTCAAAACCTGCTTGGACATGTTCCTGTGCAACCTGCTCTAAGTGAACCTGCTTTAGCAGGGGAGTTGGACCAGACGATCTCCGAAGGCCCCTTCCAACCCCTACCATTCTGTGATTCTGTATCTTTGATTTAGTTGTGGCTTGCAATTTCACTAACCACTCTCTGGTGAGATTCGTTTACATTGCACAGAATAAAAAATTCTATGATTAGGTGGAGAACTGGCTCATATCATGTTCTTTGTAGGTTGATAGCAGCGTCAAAATGATGGTGGATTGTCTTAGCAAACTGTGAGCATACCAGCAAAATCTTTTAGACATGGGCATTGTCGGTACGTGGCTCTGAGTGTCCTAATAGTCTTAGAGATTCTACGTAGCTGAGCAACTTCTTACATTCTTAATTGAATTACATATAGAATTGTCTTCTAAATATTCTCCTTTTCTTGGTAGCTTGCTGGATTCTGTTTTTCTTGGCATTTTGTGCTGTGTTTAACACACATTAGAAAACATAAGAAACGTCAGGTTTGTGCTTTAACTCTTTGTATCAACACTTTTGAAAAATACTTTCAATTCTTCATGCATTCTTAACTATTTTTAATCTTTTGACCGATTTGTTCAATGCAAACTGATTTTATTGTATAGCTTGAGCTTGCTATTTGGTCTGCCTTTCATACAGTTCATCTCTTTGCAGTGGGGGAAGAAACCAATTGCTGAGATATAACAGATTCAGATTGCTATGAACTAAGAAAGACAGGTGGAAGACAGATGGAGGGGCAGGTTTCAAAACCTTGCATAATATGGGTACCTGGGAAAAAAAATGGCATTTTAATGTGTCTTTACTGAATTACAGATCATGATTATTGATGAACTAGTACATAAGTACCTTTGTATGTCTTAGGGTAAATAGGAAATGTGGTATAATAAACAAAATCATTTCATATAACAGTATGTAAAGAGTCTATTGAAAAGTCTGGAAAAATATTCATTTATCTTTAGAAATTGCTCAGATTATTGCTAGGTGATGTACGATGTGGGGGTTTTTTTCCCCTCCAAAATCTGTTTCTTTTATAGCTGTTTAACAAGATCCCATGGCCAGAAAGTCACAGAGCAGTTGAGATTTTCACCCTTAGTGGTAAGATCTTCTACCACCCTGTCTCCAGCTCTTCTCTGTTTGTCACACAAATCCAGCATGATCTATTGTATTTGTACCAGAAGTAGATTTGCTATCTTCATGCGACTAAAATATAGTCATTTGCTTTCTAAACTGCAGTTGAAGTGTCTCTTATTTCCTTTAACTCCTCTTTCTGCTTGTGTTCAAAAACTTGGAAATACTCTCGTGCACCGTGGCGCATTATTATGTGTGCTTTATGATGAAACACTAATACTTCACAGTGACAATTCATTGTTGACGACACAAACCAGGTTTTGCTGTCTGTTAATAGTCATGTTGCTTTCATACTCAATTTTTTATGATTCTTTAAAAATACATATTCATGTCCTTTGTTCTACCAAGTACATATTTCTTGCATGCAATATGTTATTCAGCTTTTTGAATGCTACATAACTTTTTTAATGTCAAACCTGAATGCTGTGGGATTTTTTTTTTCCTGAATATGCAGCTTGTGGTTTAAAAAATGTTTTAACAGTTACTTATTTCATCTAGGTACTACAAAGAAGAGTTCTGTGTAATATGCAGGGTTCCATGAAGAGAGAAAAATTTTCCTGAGTGCTTATTTTGCTTGCTTTTGTTGGTCTCTGTTGAAAGATTTGTATTTTTTTTTCTAATTCATTTTTTGTCATTCCTAGTTCTAGGTACAGATAAATATGAAACTGTTTTGTGTGTAATAGGCGTCTTTAAGGGTTTTTTTTAGCACACTGCTTACCAGGTTGAGGTTACACCTGCTGTAATATTCCCGCAACGAACTGAGCATGTTCAGCAGGTCTATCTTGATTTTTCATTTATGCTTGTATGAAACACTTCCTGTCTCTAAAACGAGCCTCCTGTGTATATCTCATAGTATATGAAGAGATCCCAAACTTAAGTAAATATAATAAGCATTTGCAATTTGAAGTCAGCTTTACATGGTCAGAACGAATTGGGAAAGCATGGTATCATTCAGCAAATTTAGATGTTGAAAATATGGCAAAATTGGGTGTGCGCTTCAAATTGATGAAATACAGTAAAATGTATACTTTTGTGTGTGTGCTTATAAATACATAAATGTACACATGCCTGCAGACACACACAAATGTGACTGGCATATTTGGTTTTCTACATTGAAAAGGGGGGGGGGGAACATTCCATTTTTGGGGACTTAATTATGTTATTAACATGAATTTTTCAATTGCAGAAACATGCATTTCAAATTAGTTTTAATCCTAAACATGCCTTTGACAATGATGGTAATTTTTAAACACACGGTCTTACTGAAAATGTCAGCATAAACGATCTACAAGAAGTAAAATACTAGACTTCCCATTCTTTCTGGAAATGTGAGCTAAACTATATGTGCTTTTTGGAGTATGTTTTTTTCCCATGAATCAGTTGAGCATTTTTTGGATTTGTTCAAGTGTACACTATGGTATTACTTTTTCATCCATGTTGCCAGAAGTGAGACTTGTTCATAGCTGAATAATTAGAACAAGGCTAAACACATTCAAAGCACCATGTTACTCTTCTTTTAGACAAACAGACGCAGAAGGCAGCAGCGGCTGTGACTAGTTCTGGAGCTGTCTGACCAGATAAAGCATGCCACAGACTGACTAATCAAAATCTTTGAAAGCTTGCAGACTGGGTGAGCTACACCATCTACCACACAATGCCAGATCATCACCCTTGCACTCCCCATGGACAGCACACTGCGTTTCACCCAACTGCTAAAGCCCTTGAGCATCTTCAGTATTCGAATACGTAAAACAGCGCATCTGATACTTATTTCCGATCCTCTCAGCTACTCAGTAAGGCTGCTTACTTGTTGCGGATGGAGTCACACATTTCACTAATGAGAAGCAACAATATACTTTATTCATATAAAACTGCGAGTTAACAAAGTTCAGTGCTACATGCGACGGTGGTTTAATGTGATTGCATGGCAAACTAGACTGTTATTTACTGTATAGAGGACAGGGTCAGACAGATGCCTCAGGGAGACCCTCTCATTGAGTCACAAGGTCCAGAGAGGACCCCCTTCTTTTCTGAACTTCTCAGAGAGGAGTCTAGGTGTGGCTGGATCCAATTCTAGTCCCAAACTTGGTCAACAGTTTATGTTTAAAGGATTATATATGAGCAATCAATCCTCCATATCACTTGGCTAAGGCTTCAAAGTTCAGCATGCTATTAATCACTTACCGAGAATCCGTTGTGGCAAGGAATCGCTTAACCTCGAGGTGTAACCTTGAAAGGTGTCCCTACTCAAGGGGAGACCACCCTGGCACGCAGCCCGCTGCTATGCAGGAGACCTCAACAGGCCCTGGGCTGTCCACTATTTATAGAGTAAGATGATTGATTTATAGTCATATTTGCATACCAGTGAGACATCTGGGTTCCTGTTCCAGACAGCTCTTGGCTACCATGTTGCTATCCATCCCACAAAGTCCAGCCTAAGTTAGATGCAGCCATCATGACCCCCACTGGTGGTTATGGCTTGGGCTGGGGTGGGGGGAGCACACTGCCACACTTGTCTCTGGCAAGAATGTAGCTTTTATTTTCCTTTTTTTGCTGGTGGGTCCCCCTGAAGTCTTTGGTGCTTGCCTGTAAAAGGAAGAATTTGCACAGATGTCTATACTGTTTGGGGGGAAGGCCGTTTACTTTATAATTGTGATACATGTTCAGTCCAAATCGGTACTCAGCAAGAGCAAAACTGGGAAGATTCCTTGATCAAGCAATATGTCAGGCTGGCATATGGTCTGCATGCCAGCACATCTTTTGGGGCATCTTAATACCTGAAGGTAAAAGAGAGCCATTACTTACCAGCTATCAAGGAAGTTTTGAGAAAGGTCTACAAGCGGTTTGTTTAGTTGAAGAACAGGGTAATGGAGATGAACAGAAGTAAGAAGGATTGATTCTTGAAGTTATCCAAATAAAATAAAAAAGATCATGTACTCTGGAAAGCTGTGTGTAAAAATGTGGTAATGAGGGCCAGCAGAGAATGAGGAACACCTCACAAAAAGGGACAAAATGTGTAAACCAATAGAACGCTCTCACTGGGAATAATGGTGTATATTTCTGATCTCTCCCACTTTAAATTGGTTATAGTAAATGTAGGAGGAGTTTGTAAAAGAACAGTGAGGATGTTTGAGGGCATGTAAGAATTTATATGAATGAAAAAGTGAGCAAAATAGGGCTTTTAAAGCTGAATTAGCTGCCAAGAGCACAACATGATTGATTGTCTCTTTTTCCTTTTGATTACAAAGTCAAGAGCTTTCATGTTACTTTCAGAAGTAATGGGGCTAGAGGGAAGAACTCAATGTAAGGTGGAAGGGATTGTTACTTCTATTGAGGAACCAGCAGAGCTAAGGGGAGGGAAAATTTCAGAAAATGCTGGATGTGAGAAGTGAGAGAGTCACAGGAACGCTGGAAGATGGAAGCTCGAAGAGGTTGCTGAGAGGAGCAGGGATTAGTCCTGTAAGTTGAGGCGTCAGAGGTGGCAAGGAGGAACTTGGAAAGGACAGAGAGGACTGACCAAAATCCTCTGCAATTCAGAAAGTTGTGGCGTTAGCTGCAACTAAGCAAGGAAGTGAGAACCTCCCTGAAAAATAACTTGGGCAGGGAAAGGGCTTTTCCATCCTCGGTTCTGCCATTTCTAGTCACTCTGAGTTTTCCGTGTTGAAAAAGTTTAAAACTGATTTTTAGCAATTCTAATACTAGGCAAGCTCTTTTCTAGGCAGCTGCACCTTTCAACTCTGCAGTCCCATCAAAAAGACTATGATAATGCTCTGCAAAAATGATAAAGAGCTGTGAAAAGCTAACGGGAGGTAACTGTCATCTACCTGTTCCAGTACAAGACTTCTTAGAAATCAGTTGAAGTGGCCAGATCACAGCAAAGAAAATTGGGTGGGGTTTGGTTGGGGTTTTTTTTGTTTTTAAACCATATGTAGTTAAGCTGCACAAGTCCTTACCGCAAGATGTTATAGATGCTACCGCAGGATGGAAATCCAGTCAGAACTAAAAATACAGACATCGCTGCTGGTTAAGGAAACCGATGAGCCACAACTTGGAGTCGGGAAGACTATTTGGAGAAGGCAGCAAAGCATTTTTCCCTAGGCTGTGCTTTTGGACACAGTAGGAGATGCCAGGAGCCCTTTGGCTGGATTCAGTACAGTACTTTTGCTCACCTGCTGCTGTTCCACCCAAGTGTACTTGGAGACGTCATTCCATCTCATGCAGCTGTGAAATAGTCTGGAGCTTGATCTGCTGGAAACCTCCTGATGGGCCAATACAAACTGTAATTCTCTCGGGTGCGAAAGAATTCAGAGTGATCAAAAAATTGAGATGAATGTCCTAGATAGATAGTCGTCTTTGTGATACTAAGCAAAGTACTTTAGTGTGACTGCGGTTCAGCTAATTATGCGCCCATGCTGTTCTGAAGTCTGATTTGCAAAAATGATGAACAGTGATATCAGTAGAAACTAGTTTTTGAGTATTGAAGTGTTTTATAAGTGCTCAACTTCCAAGTTAACAAGTCCTTGACATTTCAGTTAGGTGCTCATTTAGTAGACACTTTTGAACCTAATCTTTCCAGGACTTGCTTATCAATAAGTAAATAAGGTGATATTATCCTCCTTACCTGACTGAGGGATGGGGTAGAGTTCTAAAGAATTGTAAAAGTAAACAGTGAACCTTTTTTTCTGCTGTAGCACTGAGCACTGTCTGCAGAGTATGACAAAGAAATGAACAATCCAAAGTGTACTTGAAGAGTTTGGAGTACATCGAGTCCAAGACTGAAATACAGGGACAGACAGTACTGAAGGCTTTTCAGCTCCTGAGTGTGATCATCAAATGCATTAAAAAGGAGTATTCTGTGAAAAGGCGTTTTACATAGTAAATGCATGTGGCTATGTAAGACTATATTGCACTGTATGTAAACAAACAAAAGCAACTCCAGTTGCACAAGGGGTTTAGTTTTGCTTGCTTTCATTTTTGATGCTACATTTAAATTTTGAGTGGTGCTTTTGTGTGTTTGCAGATTTCAGTTATTTCTTTTGATTATTTTCCTAACTAGAGGACTTCAGAGTTTTAATCTGAAAATGAAGCTGTCACACAATAACTTTATTAATTAAGATTTTTTTAATTTAACAGCTCTGTTGTTTCCAGGGTGAGGCTTGAAGGAAATTCAGCTCTAATTATTTCACCTATAACTATCAGAAGTAGAAAAAGAAAAAAGAAGAGGGAATGATATTGGAATATGCAGGTATAGGTGACCATAGAACATCTCTGTTGAGTAAGGCAGCACGGTTATTAATGGATATTTCTATATTACCTTGCATAATTTAAACACAGGACTTTATTCCTGTTTTTTTCCTCTCTCCTTTCTTTTAAAAGTACAGTGTGATTAAGCTGCTTCAGGAAAGACGTGTCTTGTGAAAGACTGAGGAAAGGTATGAATACAGAAGATTGGATGAAATTAAGAAAAGGAAAAAGGAGTTAACTGGAATGTTTGGGCCAGTGCTTAGGAAGTTGTCATTCACAGACAGCCAGCGTTCCTGTTTCTTTTGGTTTTCTCTGTTTCCTGAGATCATACTATTAATTCAGATACTCATACAGTAAATATAAATCATGCAAATTAAAGTAATAGATCTATGGTTAAACGGTTTGGGGAATTTGTGCTATATTTATCTAGATCTTACTAGTCATTTTGAAGCATTTTATATTAAAATAAGAAGAAAGGATAGAATCCTTTGTAGTTTTGAAAGTTAAGCCGCTTTCCAGTTACCCACAATGCAGTACCCAAATGCATTACCCACAGCGCACCAAATACAGCTTACTGGGTTTTAATCTGACATACCTTTTGTTCCAGCTTTCCTTTTTTTTTTTTTTTTTAAATTTATTTTTAAGATGTGACATCCCCAGGACAATTCCTGCTATCTCATGCAGTAGAGGCAGGTCTAAAACTTTCTGGGTTCCCTCCTAGAAAAATAGGTTGCGGTGTGAAGATCTCTAGATGTAATATTTGTTTGAAAATATATTAAGAACAATAGGTCACGCTGTTTAATGGAGGAAGGAAGCCACATGAAGGAGCAGTGCTGAGCAGCGTGCTGAACAAGCTACGTATGTGATCCTTGGAGTCTTGGGCTGCACTACAAAGCTTCATCAGCACAGATAAGGTTGCTGGGGTGTTGAAAATTAATAGAGATGTAGCTGGTGTAGCTGGAGTGACAGAATCCCTGTCATGCAGGCAGCAAGAAGTGATACGAGGAAAGTGAATTTGTCAATTCACTTTAGGTTGTTCACAGAGGCATTAGAAGTATTTTGGCAGAAAATCTCCTGTTGTCAGCATACTTTGATTTTGAGGATGAAAATTTCATTTCCAGTACAGTTTGCTAGTATCCCTATGACAGCTGAGACTGCTTGTGGCAGACAAGCTTATAATCAGGGCTTAAAAGCAATGCATTATTCTTTATTGACAACTTATTTTCTTATTCCTTATTTTAAAAGAATTATGAAGTTTTTATTTCATCTGTGAATTTAGTCAGTGGAGAATTTTGCCCTTCTGACAGCCTGTGACTGACCTTTATTGGGAGGGAAAAGAGGACATTTTTACAGTTGCAGTAGGCCCTTTGCTCTTATATTTGTAAGCGTGTTACTTCAAAGTTTGTGTCATTTAGCTTCCTATCATTTTGTTTGCTGCTTACTTACGCCTGAGAAGAATGGGAGACATGGAGTAATATTTCCCAGTGGAAGCAGGAAAATAAAATGTACTAACTGGGTGGTGATTCTCCCTCACATGACTAAAAGAAAAAAAAAAACCACCACAACCAACTGTTTTGCTTTTGGCAGTGCTTGCTACTAAACACCCCGTCATAGTGTGTGAGGTGAGTCACGACCTGTTTATTTATAGCCTTGGCCAATCAAAGCCGAACACTCTGAACTTCATTCAAGACCAGCAGGCACTTAGGATGTCTTGTAAACATTTGCTCTCTGAGCAAGGAGCGCTCTTCTTGACAGCAAACAGGACAGGTGCCTGGGTTGTCGCTTCTAAAACACCAAACAGACTAGAAGATCGTTGCCTGGATTATCTAGATTGGGAGAGAGAGAGAGAGAGATAATTCCTTTGCATCTGAAATGCCAGACAGTGAGGATCTGGGACAAGATGAAAGGTACTGTACGTTGATTCTGATGGCCTTCTCGTGCAGCGCAGTACGGACCGAGGCTTTGTGTAATTAATCTGTGTGCTCCTGAGGTCTCAGCCTAACATCAGTTTGCTCTGTTTTATAACAGATCATCTAATTCTCGAGGGGTTCGCCTCTAACGCTAACCTAAGGCTTCTTAGGAGAGAAGTATTAGATCTTAATGTCGGCATAGAGGTTAAATTGTACTGTTCTTAGCCATTTCTTAAACTGAAGCTGAAGGGAAGAAAATACTGGGTGGTTTCTACCTAGTGACTTTTCCCAACCGTGGCACAACTTACAAGCCTTGAAATGTCAGAGAGACAAATAGTTTCGTCGGAGCCACATTACTGACAGAACCATAACTTATTACTGTGAGACAGGGCACTGTGTCCCTTTGAGGTATGCCTTCTTTCTGAAGTTTAACTTTTACCTTAATTAGCTTATAAGACCAACGGACAGGAGAAGAAGAATTAATAACAATTTCACAAATACTATTTTCTCAAATATGATCCAGCATATTCCTAGGAAATAAATGCACTAATTAAATTTAGCTAGATAGACAGCTTTTAAAATAGATATCTTAAAAGTAGATCTTACTGATGTTAGGCTATGACAGTTTATAATTTAGGCTTCTTAAAGTCCACATGGTCTTTCCATAGTTGCAAATTTTACTGCCCTGATGTTAATCAAAATATTTGCTCTAAAATGGTGTTAATGGAGTATTTGATATTGCAAAAAAAATATTTGTCAGGTATGTGGAAATAAACGTTTTTGGTTTTTTAGAAGTTAGTTAACAAAATGCCAGAATATAGAGGCAAATTTAAGAAATCACAAGAATCAGAAGTGAGTATTTCATTATGGATTGAGATTTGATTTCTTCTAGTTAGATTTAAATTTGAACGTTTATGTGGGGTTTTTTTTCCAATATGTATGTCAATATGTTGTTGTGAGATAGATGAAATACAGAAGACATTTCAGGTTGTCTGCTGTAGATCAATGTATTCAGGCATGGTCACCTAATTGGATGAGTGTGGGTGAATGAATCCCCAGTGGCATAATTGGGTCTCTGCAAGGGTGGGGTCTCCTGTGCATTTCCGTTTGCAGGCATCTAAGTTGTGTTCTATATATGACACAATAGACACTATATAGATTAAAAGTAATTGTAGGTAGCATTTTGTTCTTTTCTTTTAAGGAAATGTTGACTCATTACTGATAGCCAATAAAGTATTAATTGCTCTTCATTAAAAAATGTTTAGCTGGATCTCCAGTTTGTTAAATTGTGTATTTTTCAATATAGGAAAACACCAATATGCATGACACATTAAAAAAAAGAGGTCTCAGATCATCATCACCTTTTTTTTTTTCCTTTTGAATTAATTTTGTAAAGGAAATGTATCATGTCCTTCCTTGAAAATGTGTTGTGGTTTTTTTAAATCAAGATGGGAGAAAATCTTGCCAGCTGAGAAGAATAATTTTGGAAAAAAAAATTTCGAAATTTGGATTTGGAAAAAAAAAAAAGCAGTAGTGTTTACCAGTATGTAAAAGGATGCAACTGGTATGCAAAACGTGCAAGCTTTGTAATATCTAACTTCCTTTGTTCACAATTCTTTCTCTATAAAGGCTTGCGGAAAGCTTTGGCAGTTAAACAGAAGTAAAGGCCTAAACCTCTGAGACTTCTCTTTTTATGAATCAAAGTTGTTTGTTTATTTGTTTTTAAACAAAAAGGAAGAACATTTCTAAAGGAGTAAGCTGAAAAAGCATGATAATAGGGACAGCTCTACCCATTTATCATTTCTGAAACTGTCATTAAATTAATTAGCCCTGGTCCTAGTCCCTCATCCTTTTCTGTCTTTGCTATTGAGCAAAAAGGTTTGAGAAAATAGTTTAATCAAAAGGTTCTGATGTTCTGGAATCAGTTTGCCTTTTTGTCTTGGTGGTAAAAAATAGGATATAACTGGAGAACATTCCTACAGAAGTGCTAATGAGATTTGGTGGAGGTCAGAATGTTTTGGTCCAGGTTAAGTAGGAAGGAATAGAAGTAGGAGCTATGGGAACTGTACTGGAGCAATTAATTTTAGAATTGCAAAAGAAGAGATTGTAATGTAAATGCACTGATAACGGGGTAATATTGAGGACACACTGAATTAAAGCTACTGCTTTATATGTATAAAAAAGGAGGGCAGTGGTATTTTTGTAGAAGCTATAGAATGAGCTTTGTTCCCTGATCGGTTTCAGTGCACTGCACTCCTTGTACCTCCTTCTCAGATACAAACAAATACTTCTTGAGTTCATGTCCTACTTCAGAAAATATGTAATATTGCATCATAAGTGTATTTCATGAACATTATAACATCATAGTTAAAGATGTGGCATTGGTCAATAGTCTATTAGTCATACTGTAAATTTAAATGTATAATAAACAAAGGAACATATGCACAAATACTTCTTAGTAAGGCTGGTAAAAAAGCTGAGTTGCAAAGATTAGGTTCCTACTCATATCGTGTTTTGTTTTGTCATATGATCCTGGGCGGTAGCAGATCAAGAACAGCAAGAAAAGATGTGGTCAAAGGTAAAGGATTGAAAATAGTTTACCATAAGGACAATGTTTCCCCTTAGTAATTCTTTATCATCGGGTCCCCTATAGTTTTGGTGTAAGATGGTATAATTTTTTATATTTTTTTTTTAATTTAGAAGATTGACAACTCACGAGGGACCTAACGATGATCAAGAATGTATAAAAGGAATAATCAGTCCTGATGTGGTGGAAGCACCTGGTTGTAGGTGCTTCAGATACCAACATGGAACTTCCTCTATCAGAACAATGCCTGTGTTGTTCTAATCACTGTCGCTTGCCTATTATTCAAAAAGATGGTGCACTAAACTGTTAGCCAGGAACCTTTTATGACTTGAATAAAAATAGGAGAGAAAGCTACGTTATTTCGAACCAGTAGTTTTTGAACTACAGTCTTACAGTGCACAATCTTTCTCAATATGTGCTTGGACTTACAGAAATGGGGATCCAGTTTAAAGTCAAATCTGCATGTTATTTAATTACTCAAAGCATGTTGATTTGTAATTATATAAGAATATTTGTGTTTTCTGCTAGTATGAGTTAATAAAGTGGAAAGTTTTTTATTTCCTTTTATGATTGAATTTAATGCATAAATGTGGGCAACAAGTGGTTAGCTCATGCCAGGAACTGTCAGTAATGCAGTAATGCATCAAAGTAAGTGATCCCCTGTTCATACTAAATACATTAAATCCATTGAGAAGACTCAGAATTAACTTCCGCACAGAAAGAGTTAAAGATGCCTTATAATGCTACACACAAAGTCATTTTCATGTTTTTGCAGGTTAAAAGTATTGTCTGGCACTTGAAAATCCAATTTTCCTTTTTTGTGCAGCTGCTCTGCAACTCAAGGAATGCTCAGCTCGTCTTTCCTAGCCGTTTGACTTTGAGAGGCCTTGAACTAGGAGTATCCCAGCTGAAGAATGTGGAGGCTGAAGGAGGAAAATAATTGAGTTTGTGAGAAAGGGTTAAAAGAGTTGTCTTTGCAGAAGAAAAATAAATGTGAAAGAATTGCTTCCAGCAGCTGGGTAGAGCTGTTTAAAGTTCTGCAAACAGAACTTTATGCTCCTGTTGATGGGAAGAAGACTTCCTTACTTTTCTGGACAAAAGTAGTGCAATAAAAATGTCTCTTTTGCATCACAAGTTTCTAGTACAAATAGGAAGCTGGGCTGGAAGTTCCCAGCCCTTATACTGTCTTGGTAAAAAGACAACAGTACATAGTAATAGCGTTATAGTCTTTGCTAAACAGAAAGCAAATCTGTAGTAGTATTTATGTGGCACTGGAACACTCAGTTTTCATGCAAAGAGATGTTTAAGAAATGTATACTTATTGACTAAGTCATGACTTTGAACTAATAGCACTTGACTATCGGATCACATTTCATGTTTTGAATGACCTCAAACTGGAGTAGCTGGTGTTCTTCTCGGGAGAGATGGACAAGAGTAGTACGGGTCAAAGGAAGGGCTTCCCATGAGACCTGACCTATCAGTTTGCTTAAAAGAGGAGTTGGACAATGAAATGCCCTAAATTTAGTTGGAGTATATTTTGTTTATTTGAGCGGGACTTTCAGCAAAAAGCAATGACTTTTAGGATGATCTGCTGTGTTGAGGAACTTGTGTGCTGGAATTACCTTAAAAAAAGTTAGAGTTAATTAGTTTGTATCTGATCAGCTAAAGAAAGACAATACAGCTCCTTATGAACACTTCATAAGATGACTGATGTTCTATTTGAATTGAAGAAATGAACACATCCCCTCCAAAATAACATCCTGGTAGTAATGGGTCTTTTTTTTTTTTTTTAGCAACCTGTAGGACCAGATGAGTTTCCCTGTCCCTTTGCAGAATACTCAAGTGTATTTTTGTAAAAATAGGATTGCTTTCGTTTTCAGAAAAGCTTGTTTTTGACTAGTAATATGAGAAAAAATACCTACATTTATGGAATTGATACTGTTTAGCAGTACACCAGTGGTAAAATGTTCCCCTGTCAGTTGAAGAGAAGAAAATACCATTTATGACTTTAGTTTAACACACTGTGCGAGAAGCATAATCAGGGATGAAAGGTTGTTTATATTATGTTTTGTTGAAAGTCACATGTTCTGACCAGTCTGCTGTGCAGTCCATTGAGAAAAACACATCCAGCCTCATCAAATGCTGATAATTTAAGCATATTGCTTGTACAGTAATATTAGCAAAAAAATATTCACGGTCAAGAAATAAATGGGGCATGGATGTTACTGCAGGCTGTGAAATAAGTTCTTTTTTCACCTTTTTATTGCACGCCTTCCCTTGAAAAAAAACACAGTAATGGCAAATTGGACTGACTCACTTTTAATAAAAAGCAGAAAATTGAAATGTCCCATGAAGACAGATGAGGTCAGAAAGAAAACACTTCAAAAGCTTGAGAAACAATGTTGCAAGGTGTTAACAGAATTCATTTAGTTCTTAGAAATTATGGATTTGAACTACAGGAGAGGTGATAATTAAAGGAGATTTTTGGATTTGGAAATGTTGTTAGTTACTCTTTAAGGTTGACAACTACATTCTCCAGCTTCGATTTAAAAACAAAATCTATCTAACTTTGCAAATGTTAGGGATTCCAGGTGTGTCCAAGCCTTAACACTGAAGGCATGTCAAATGCAATTGGTTAAAGGATGTTGGCCCCAGTTTGCCATGTTGGTGAAAGCCTAAACCTGTGCAGCGCCTATAGATTAGCAATGGGAATTAAAGTACATACAGGTATCTACAAGCTGGAGAAATTTCTATTTGAAAAGCTTCATAGAGTTTGTAGCAAAAAGGTTGGAGATGAAGATTGTCCTTAAAGTTTGAGAATGGAGTGTATTTGTGGATACTTCCCGGGTTCCTCGTTCTTTCAGTGATACAGCATCCTTTTGTGGAACTCTTTGAAGCAAGCAGGATTTTACATGGTGCCCCAGTGATTCATTTAAATTGCAAGTTTTGTTGACTTGGTCATAGCTACATGACATAAATATAATTATTTTAGTATACTTAATGATTGCATAGCATCCAAAAGTGGCACAGGATAAAGCACAATTCTACATAATCACCTTTTAAATTAGCCACATAGGTCATTAAGATGCTATGCTGTGAGTTCAGCAGTGCTTGCTACCTACTATGTCTTTCCATGTAGTGCACGTAACATACACGCATTTGTTACACTGCAGTTCAATAAGGCTAATCAATATTGCATTGTTTTCTAACACACAGTTCAATAGTAGATTTGAGAGGTTTTGCCTTCGGTATTTTAATACACTTAACTGTAAAATGTGCTTTTTACACTATTTTACGCTTTGGAGAGGGAGAGGGAAGATTATGTTCATTTTGAGTATGTAGTCACCTGAAATTTAAATGCAAAAAAAACCCATTTAAAATGTTTTTCACAAGCTTTTTAAATCTAAATAATACCTTATATCCGTTATCTCTGTACTGGCATAATGTAGAAGACAAATTTTAAAATATATTTTTGGCATAGGTCTTCATGTATAAAACATTTGTTTCAAAGAAGGGTAACTGCATCCTTATAATCACTCCCTTCTGTGCTGTGGTGATTCTTTTCCTCACAGGAAACATGTGAGAAAGCTCTGAAAAGGTAAACCTGTTTGATTGGGTTTTGCTAAGAGTTTACACACTTGATTTCATTTGGTCAAGTTCGTACTTAACTCCTGGTTGCTTATGAGGTTTGTCTTTAGATATTCACCTCCCCTACAGCTGCATCATTCTATAAGCTCTAGATACTACTTTTTAAAATACTACAAAATACCCACATTAGCTGTTAGCTGTTTTGATTTACATATCTTTGGGAATGTAACTTTCAGCTCTTCCACCTTGAGTAATACATTCTAAGTTACCCTTAAAATTACAGAGTCTGCAGAGGTTTCAAGCGTGTGTGGTTACAGTTGGGAAATCAAGAAGGTTTAGAAGCTCTATAATTACGAACTCTTTGTTTATGTAGGTGCAGTCCTTCAGATCCACCACATCCTAGTGTACTTTGTCACTGCTGCAGTTCTGAGTAGAGTATCTACGTGAAGATACATACAAAACTGTGTACACATAATAAAAAAAAATCCAGCACATCACGAAGAGATCTTTAAACCAGTAACATGAGAGCTACTGACCTTTCTGAGAGAAATGTGACGGGGCTTTGCTTGAACAGATGTCTAGATACAAAATGAGAGCATGACACCATCAGTCATTTTTAGAGAATGTAATGCCACTGACTCTTCTGGCCAGAGTTTGTGACTGTGATGGGTTGAAGCATCTGGGGCGGGAGGGTGTTGGGTTTTTTTTTTTTGCAGCTACTAGGTAACAGCTTATGCATTTGCTCAGTTTTAGAAATGATGTGGTAGGTAGTCAGAAGGATATGAGTAATTAATTTTCTCTCTGAACACCTTCAATCTTATCGAGAGTAGTTTTAGGATAAAAGTGTAGTACTATGTATATCAAATTCAGGATAAGCGATGGGAGCATAACATTTTATTCTTTTTAAATTGTGCATAAAAACTTTGAAGGTGTTCAGAGAGAGTTGGCTGCTCATATCATCAATGGAGCACCTTGACAGAAGTCCCAAAAGCTGTTTTGGCAGGAAGTATAGGGTTCATAGTTAAGTCATTTATTAAGGTACTCTAAGTAACTCTGCTAATATTATGCTGAAGTAGGTTTTTATGTTCTTGGTTGACTGATGTCATGCGCTCCACATTCATCATCTGCATCACTTCACATATCTTTTTTGGTTTTCCTTTTTTCTCTTTTACTGGGATCATTGAAAAATGAATTTGTCTGGTGTATGCAGAGTGCACCCTCGATAAGTTTGCTGATGACACAAAATTGGGAGGGGTGGCTGACACACAAAGAAGGCTGTGCCACCATACAGTGAGACCTGGACAGGCTGGAGAGTTGGGCAGAGAGGAACCTAATGAAGCTCAACAAGATCAAGTATAGGGTAACCGCATGTGCCAGTAGAGGTTAAGAGTTGACCTGCTGGAAAGCAGCTCTGTGGAGAGGGACCTGGGAGTCCTGGTTGACAACAAGCTGACCATGAGGCAGCAATGTGCCTTTGTGGCCAAGAAAGCCAATGGCATCCTGGGGTGCATTAAAAGAGCATGTCCAGCAGGTCGAGGGAGGTCATCCTCCCCCTCTACTCTGCCACATCTGGAGTACCGTGTTCAGTTCTGGGCCCCCAGTTCATGAGGGACAGGGAACTACTGGAAAGAGTCCAGCGCAGGGTTCTGAACACGATCAAGGGACTGGAGCACCTCTTTAATGAGGAAAGGCTGAGAGATCCGTGTCTGTTTAGCCTGGAAAAGAGAAGACTGAGAGGGGGCCTCACCAATGCTTATGAATATCTGAAGGGCAGTTGTCAAGAGGATGGGGCCAGACTCTTTTCAGTGGTGCCCAGTGACAGGACAAGGGGCAACAGGCACAAACTGGAACACAGGAAATTCCATCTCAACATGAGGCAAAACTTCTTTACTTTGAGGGTGACGGAGCACTGGAACAGGCTGCCCAGAGAGGTTGTGAAGTCTCTGTCTCTGGAGACATTCAAAACCCACCTGGACGTGTTCCTGTCCAGCCGGCTCTAGGTGACCCTGCTTTGGCGGGGGGGGTTGGACTAGATGATCTCCAGAGATCCCTTCCAACCCCTACCATTCTGTGCTTATGTGTCTGTCAGTTTTTGATCTAACGCAAGTTTAATGTTTCTTTCTGTTTCTACAAGTGCATGACATACATAACCCCTCTATCTTTGCATACATACAAATCCATGTTGTACATCCTTCCTTTCTCGCTCACCCTTCATCATGGTCTCTTGCTACCCCCTGGTTTCAACCCTCTGGCCTGTGGGTAACACTGCCACTCAAGTGGGCTCTGGGGAAAAGGGACAGAAGGGACAATGTTACCAGGGCTGGCAGTTGTTGGGAGGTGTGAACAAGAAGCAGCAGCACGTGCATCTGACTGTTGCACTGGAGATCAGCAAGCTGACTTTCTTACACCTCTAGTTGCCTAAGATCAGAATAAGGCTTCAAAATAGTCCCTTGTGTTCCTTGTAAAATAGAACAGTGTGGTTATAGTAGAACTGACACAAGTGTCTCGGGTTTTTGTGTTGCCTACAAGAAACTGCCAAGTATTCTTTTGCGGAGCAAGCTTAATAGTGGGTTTGTAACGTTTTAAAGCAAACTTCACCTGTACCATGTGCTCTTCTTGCTTGGCTGCTTTGTCAATGCACCACATGAAGACCACAGAGCCAAAGTATCTAGCAATATATTTTATCTGCACTGCAGCTTGTACTTTCAACATCTTTTAAACTTGGCAAAAGAAAGCATTGTTGACAACCAAGACAAGCAACTCTGGAGAACTTTCCCTGCAAATGTGCCATTTTTCTGCATAACACACGTTTGTTTTTAATTGTTATTAGTTGTCCTGGTGTGCCTTGTTTTATCTCCTCTTCTTTCATCTATATTGTCTTTATATTAGTGGTTAGCATATATGAAAATTATTATTGCATTATTATTGTAGTTTCTGCTTCTATTTTTTATCTCCCCGTTTTTGGAATTAACTTAAAGTTCGTAAGCCAACTATCTACAATTATCCTATGTATTTCAAAGCCCTGTTTTGATAGTAGGCATCAGGCCTATCCATTTTCTCTCTTTGTGCTCCTACAAAGTACCACTTTCATTGTCAACAATTTTAAATAAAGGATAGGAGTAAAGTCTGTAAAATGACTTTGTAATTCACAATACTGTCATAGTAGTAGTTTTCAACACCAGAATAAAGAGGCAACTCTTAAAGTACATACTATTAATGCTGCAGAATGGTTTACAAAAGCTGGAAGCAATGTTTCCTTAAGGAGAGTAGCCTATCCATAAAAACTGCAGTTCTCATATGAGAAAACCCTTGTATACTACTTTTCTCAAGCCACTAATTATCAGAGAGGATGGAAATGGAAATCGCTATTGTGGATGGGAGGTGGACAAAAGGTCTGTGTAATATTGCTAATCCTTCCCCTCATGTTCTTCATAAGTTATTTAATGGTTTTATTTATGTCCTCTGTCAGAGGCAAATACCTGCATGCAGTGCCATGCATGGGTGGAAAATACGTTGCATTTTGTCTGACAAAAGTCACCTAGTCCAAGACATGAGACTTTCATCCTGTGACTTTCAGGTACACTATTTTAAACTGTTTATGGTTTTTTCTTGAAGGGGGAGGGAGACCCTCACCCTGAATACTTGGTAATGTAAGAGCAAATCACTACTGCAATACTATAAATACTATACTATAATAAAGTCAGGAATAAGGCAACAGTTTGGGTTTTGAACTTTTCTCTGTGATTGAAATACTAGTTATTCTTTAAGTCATGTTCTGCGCTCCACTATGCATACAATAGTTTGAATATGAATCTCTTATGCATGCCATTTATGGTCTGTATGAAATGGCTCCCAAACCTTGCTCTAATACCGACGTTGCTGTGTCACCACCTCGTGGTGAAGTTGCTGTACAGTAGTTAAATACAGGCATAGAGAAAGATGAAGTTTCTCCGTGTGAGTTTAACTAGACATTTTTGACCATAATTATTCCTGACTTTTTTACAAAAATGAAGCTGTTCAGATTACGTATCCGAAAATAGAAGAAGGTGGTTTAACCTCCATTATGTAGAATAAAAGTGGGTATCATGTATGTGGGAGCAGATGACTTATTCCTGGCTTTGATATAAGTATGTAAAAATTCACAAATTTAAGTTTGGGCAACAGTTGGACCAAAGTGTAAAATTCAGCATAAGCCCAAATCCTCTTATCCCATGTGTTTAAGAGAAATGAGAGCAAGAATTTGTAATTGTAAGAAAAAGTGGCTTTAGCCCTTGCTGAATTGTATGTCAGACATGTTGTCTGGGGTTTGGCTAAAATGTTAATTAAAGATCTTAAGGAGAACTGAAGTTTGGTGTTCTTTTTGCTGAGACACTGGATTTGAAATTCAGAGTTTGCTTTTTCCTTTTATAATAGTTTGTAAATAGAAGTGACATATCTTTTGGGTTATACAACTGAAAATTTATAAATAGAGACTTTTTTTTAGCTGGAAAATAAAGTGAAACAGACATTATATATATAGTTACATATCATTTTCCTAGTTTTGTTATTAATCTGACCAGAAATCTGAGGTAACAGTGTAATCCCAAATTTTTCTTTTCATTTGATGGTATAATGTAATATACAGTGTGGACTAGATTATTTCACTTTCTATCATGATTCATTGATCAACGTGTCTGCCTAATTTAGGCCACTTGACCCTTTAATAACGATCCCTTCAGTGCTATGTTAGCGTATCTTGCATGCTGCCTTGTGAGAGAGATCACTGTGCAATATCAGCACATAGACCCAGCTCTGCAATGAGAAGCAAGTCAGAAGCTTATCTTTATAGAAAAAAATCAATATATCTCTTGTAGTCCAGCGCAGTTATACATGTAACTTTGAAGTAAGTAATTTCCAGAATTCAGATCCATTTTCCATTATCTCCTTGGGCTGTGTAAATAAACTGGTTGCTCTTGCTGGAAAGATCTGCATTGCAGTTCTTGGTACAAGTCGGGTGTGAACTCATGCCCGTATGAAAACATTACTGTAGGCTTTTGCTTTATAGGCTGAAAAAGTAAAAATAACATGAGGGAGGATTTTTTTTTAAAAGCACTTCTAAAAAACAGCTTTTAGTTTGTGTGTTCCTGAAAGTTTGTGAACTAATTCTAAGGAATGTGCAAAATGTTTATGAGGGAAAATAAGCCTATTTTGGTAGGGTTAAATTTGCTATATAGGAATCCACATCTGTTTTGAAAAATGTTAGGCGTTAAGCAAACCGAAAAGCAGTACTCTGATTTTAAGTATGCACCGTTTTGTTTGCCACTCACGGGAACAAACTCCAAAGTAACACCTGAGCCAGGAGGCTTAATAGCTGGTGGACATCAGGGCTGTGGTACCTGTGCATTGATATTGCCGGTGGCTCTCAAAAATACAAACATATTCAAAACTTTACAATCTTCACGGCTTGCCTTGTGTCAGGAAATGAGAGACATCAACAAGTTCATATCCTAAAACATAATGGTGCCTTATTAGTAAGAATGAATCATAGCTAATAAGATACAGTACAGCAAAGGTAGATTACATATGTGTGTCCTCAGTAGAGAAGGTAGACAAAAGCAACCTACTAACCAGCTTTCAACTGAGAAAAGTCTGAGTGCTCATGATGGCTTTTAACTTTTACAATATGTGCCAACAAAAATGACTAAGCAATCTGTTGTTGAGCAAGGATAATATTAACGTGGAAGGTTTTAATCACTACAGGTAGTTTTACAAGTGATGATAGATAATTATTTTTTTTAGTCTTATGTTCACTACAAAAAAAATTAAAATTTTGTGTCGTGTTACTCAAACAAATGTTTAAATGTTACTTTTGAACACTAAGTTCATACAGGGTAAAAATCAGCAGTCATACAGCAAAAATCTTATCAGTCACTTACTGATGCTTGCTAAAATTTAAGTTGTCCCAGGGAACTATCAGGGGGCATTTGCATTCTGAATAACGATGAGAACTGTTAACAGGGGCCTTCTGGTGTCTTAGTAGCTAAATAGAAGAGTAATTATTTGGAAATAAGAGTTGACAGTTTGATCTGACCGTCTGTGTGTATATCCTTATTGCTGTACACAACCCTGGTAAATACATTTTTGTTTATACTGTAGTTTTTGACTTATCCTGTAATTTGAGCCACCTATGACAAAATGTTACTATTAATGCAGTGATGCGTCGGGCATTTAATTATGTATCTGAGTCAAATGACTGTGGGATTGTTTATGGCTTAACTTGCATTCACTGTGATCAAAAGTGTGTGTATTGAGCATTGAATTATGCAAAAGATAACTTCATAAAACTGGTGCAGAATTTACTTCATATTCTGAATATTTGCATTGTGGTGCTTCCGTACTTTGTGCCAGTTTTATTTGACATTGACTGGCCTGTGTGTGTTTTTCCTTTCATTTGTTGTGTCATGAAACATCTTTGTGGTAGATGTTTTGTGTACTCCAAAAAGGTATACAGTGTGGTCATTTAAACTGGATATTGTCTAAACTGATCAGCCCCAAATTAGAAACATACACTTTCTCACGTTTTTCAGCAAATTCTTCAGTACATTTTTTTTTAATTTTATTAAAAGGACTGAACTCTTGTGGACCATCATGGCTTGCAAAACAAGACAAAAAATAGAAAAAAACAGCACAAGGATTATGTGCATGAAATTGAATTTATTAATATGTATGGCCATCCTGTGGCAATGAAAAGTACTGTGTTGTATTTTTTTAAGAAAAAAATAATATTAAGAAGCAAGTTTGGGCTTGCTTAATTTAGATGACAGCTATGTTTTCATATGGCCAGAATGAATAAGCAGTAATTTCTTCTGTAATTGCTTGTAAGGTCTGAGAATTGCTACTACTGAGCAGGGGGGGGTTGATTAAAAAAGATCAAATTAGCCCAATATAAAATAGGTGTAAACAAGTACAAGTTTCTGTAGCATAGCAGCAACCATTGGATCGCTGGAGGCTGTAGCTTTACAACATGATGGTTTCAACCAGTTTCAGCTTTCATATGAGCTATAACCAACGTTGTTGGGTATTCTTGTTTGTTTTACTCAGCTGGAAAGTCATCAATTCCAGGCAAGACTACAGACCGAGAATAAATCAGTGCATTTCAGAAACACTAATGAATTTATTTGTATTTCTTCAAGAAATGTCTCACTTCAAGGAACAAAACCCTGGCAAGGTAAGCACTCCCAAGTAAGACTTAACAGTTCAATATTGTTTAATAAAAAGGTGAGATAGATTTTTAAAAAAGCCAGCAAGCACAAAATGGAAAATAATGTACACATTATGATATACTCAGTCATGAGTTTTTGGTAACTTTTTCCTGTAGGTCATCAGTGAGCAAAGCTGCTCGCTGTGAAGTCTATAGCAGTATAGTCCCTCCCCTTAGAGCTCCTGGAATTTCACCAGTCATTGTGTGGAAAGGAAATTTAAAACACAATAATTTAATAAAAACTTGAAAAAGCAGGAAAAGTATGCAGTTCCTGAACATGCCCATTTTTTTCCAAGTAATTGTAGTTTTCAGAAGTAGCTGCACAAATATTATATGATAGAAAAGAATCCTTCATATTTTATTGTGATAATTTTTATTCTCTACAGATTTAGTTGTTTGGGGTTTTTTAACTGGAAAGACTGAGCTGGAGAACCCAGTTCATGAAGAGACAAGCATGAATAACGTTTCTTCTTTCCTAATAGGAATATTATTATGTAGTTCTAGCCAAAAGTGAAGCAGCTTTCTTTTCCAAATAAAAATTTAAATAATGTAGAAGTATATCGTGGCAATAGTAGATTTCATTTTTTATATATTTATTGATAAATACAGACATTTAAAAGGAGATTAGGAGGTTTTTTCCCCTCTTTTGATCTCGGTTAACTTTGCCAAAAAGTCTTTCATGAAAACAGGCCCTTCAGAATCAGCAAATGGGAAGTAGGTAGTACCACAGTCAAATAGTAGTTTGAACTGAAAATACAGATGAACAACAGGATGAAATACATTTCGAAGATGAATAAATTATACCAAAGAAAGATATATGTTTAGAATAATAAAGTTATATTTAAAAGAAGTAGGTGTGTTTGAGGTAAGGGATATACACAGTCCCATAATTTTGTCATGTAGCAACATGGCACAGTAACTGTATGTTAAGATATATTTAATACTGATTTAGAAAAGCTAATTTTGACAGCATGTTTTCTTTTCTTTTTCCTGACCTGGTTCTCTAAGCCATGTCAGTATTTTACTGCAATAATTACAAGCAAATTAGGCACTGATGCTGTGTGCAAAATTTCTTTGAGCTAACCATTTTATTGCAATTCAACTCCACAAGCAAATGGATTCTTTCTGTAAACTTTCAACAGATCAGTTCTGTACTCAGTATTGTGCAGTTGTGAAAGAAGCACTGTATGTCTCAGTCACAGCAGAGGCTGAATCTCAAGTTTCATACTGAAAATTCAGCTCGGTGTTGTCGTTACAGGGATGCTAGAGTAGCCAACAAGCATCAAGAGAATGTTTGCCAGCATGTGAGAGAGAACAGTTTCATGAAGCAACACAACAGGGGAGAGAACTGTATTCATCAGAATTTTTTGCGTTTGTAAGCATGCAGCAAGCATGCTTTATAATATTTCAGTCAGCGATTTGGGGTGTTTTTTAGCCTTTTTTGTGTAATGAAGATGAAGTAATTTCTAGTAATTTTAGCAATAGCCATGACCTTGTGAAACCATTACGGTAAATGAATAAAAGTAGCATATTTTTAGAATAGAAGAGGGGATATATCCTAACTAGCCAGAATGGACTGCTTAATGGGTATTTGCTCGAGATGTGTTAAAGTATTTCCTAATGTAAAAAAAACTATCTTCCATTTTCCACTGCATTCTAGATTTCATTTAGCGTGTAACATTTTTCTTTTGCAAAATGATCTAAATATTTAAACAGTGGAAGTGTTAATGGCCAGTTTGTTTTTTTTTTTGCCAGTTTTGCCTACTAGTCTGCAGCGTCTGTACATTTTTCACTGTCTTGGGAAGTTACATTCCTGGAGTTGTCCTCTCCTATGTCCTGTGTAAGTATAGTCTCTTTTTCAATCATGATTTATGTATGTGGTTTGTTCATTACTTCGTCTCTGTATATGGAGTATTTATTTATTTTTATATATATACACACACGCGCGCGTATGTACACATACACATATATATGTAGGTTCTGACAAGGGCTATTTGTGATGGGGAAGTCAGCTTACAGGTTTTTTCAGCTTCTTGATTCTGGCACAATGTTGCACAGTCGTGTTTCTCAGGTAGAGATATCAAAATCAAGACTAAATCAAGATAATGATAAATGTTATAGCGATCGTAAATTGTGCCTTACCGGAAGTAAAAAAAGTGTCAGTTGATATGAATCCAGTGGTATTTTCTGCGACGAGTAGGAATGGCTGCTAGAAACTGGATTCGAGAGTAACGGTTTGACATGGGCATTTCACAGTGCTTTTTTATGTAAAATTAATTGCATTATGTAAAATGAGTAGTTACCTTATGCAAATGCGTTGTTTAATCTTTATTGAGTAACTTCTTATAAAGCAATATTCCAATACAATTTTTCTCTCTGTCTTCGTTTTTATCACAGTATTGTGTGCCTTTTTATGTCCCTTCCTTAAGTGCAATGAATTTGGACAGAAAGTGTGCAAGAAAATTAAGACTGTTCTGATGAAACTAGATTTTGGAATAGTGGAATATATCAACCAGAAGAAAAAAGAGAGATCTGGTGAGTAATAAGTATAGTCCCAAGTTATGTATTTCTGTATGCAGAGAAAATGTTATTAACCTTGCAGACAGCTTGGTTTGTCCTGTGAAGCCAAGTGTACAGGTGTTTCTTGCTTTGAACCATTCTTAGCTTTATAAGGAGTGATAAAGTATGTCAGACATCTGGGTATGGTAAAAAAAATGTTATTTCATGGAAGGAAACAAGGCAAGACTGATGGTTCTCTTCCTGCTTGATTAGATGTACTGCTTACAGATTTTCAGAAAAAAACTACTCGCTGTAAAGTGTGCAATGCTTACCTCTATTTAGAGAAGGCAAACTTATCCAGGAGAGAGACTCATTCAAGAACACAAAATGAGTACATAACAGAATTTTCAGTAAGAGACTGAGCTCTCTTCCAGTATCTAAATCCGCCTGGTTTTCACTCTCAAGAATAATTTTTTTTCTTCCCCAAATACTCAATAAGCATTTAAGAATTACAGTAGGATAGTAGCTACAGATTAATCGGGTTTTTTAGTTAGAAAGGGGAGAAATCGGTTCAAAATGAATTTTCGCCTATCTCACCTGAAAACATTTATAACATTGGAAACTTTTAGATTTTAACTAATAAAGCTATTTGAAGAAAAATGTTTATATGAAAAGTGTTATCTTTTGTTTATGTTTTGTGTGAGCTACACTTTTGGTAATTAAACGTTTGTAATGTAGCCATAGGACTTGCAGGTAGCCTGCCCCTTTTAGTTAGTATTACATCAGTAGATTTTATATCTGCTTTAAAACGTGTATTTCTTCTAACAGTTCATCACACAACGTGCTGTTCCTAGACACAATGAAAGGAACCATCTGCCTTTTCCCCTTCTCTTACATATAATGCAGTAGTTGTTGGAAATATGGAATAATGCATTGAAAATTTTCTTTCCTGTGTTATTCCACCTTGTACTACTTTTAAGTGAAACTGGCAGAGAGATCCAACTGTCGTGACTGTGGTTTTCCGCTTATATTGGTTTAAAATATTCATGAGGCTATTCTTGGAGAGAGCGGAAGCAAAATCTGTGTCTCTGTTCAACTGTTAGGAGCAGCATTCCGTCAGACTTCAGAGGGTGCTTTGTATGCATATTTGTGTATAAATGTTGCGAAAGCAGGGAAATGGGGTGCAAAAAAGAAGAAAGGTTTTGTGAATTAAGATTTCACGCAATTATCCAGAAAATTGCGTGTTCTCCTGTAAAAGTAATGTGCTCAGATAACTACGCTGCCTGTTTTAACAGAATGTTACAACCATACATCGTACCAGCAGTGTAGTTTAAAAGATAGATATACTGCCAGGGAACGTTATGTTATGGTGAGCAACAGAGACTTCTGAAACTAAGTAAGTAAATGTGATGGAATGTATTTCGGAGCGACACTCTCTCTCCCGCTTTGGCTGCTGCAGGATATGTTTTGATAAACATCTAGCCTCTCAATCAGACTTGTTTTCCTCACCTTAGTAGCGTGTTACATCAATGGTGCACTCTGTCAACAAGTGAAAATGTACTGTGCTATGCAACCTATGTGACAGGGAACGCACACTGAACCTCAACGTCTGTTGTCATGAGTAGGATTAAATTTTTTTTTTTCTTTCAGAAACAGCAAAAACAAAACCCACAGAAGATGACAGTGAATTAGACATATCAGCCCTGTGTCCTAAGGTGACTTTTTTTCAGTCAGCCCTATCTTTTTTTAAAATATATATAGATAATGGAGAGTATCTAGACTACTGTCTCTCTTTTCTGTGGAAGACTAACGTGCCCGGGAGGCTGTGTTCCATTCCTGAACTAAGCAGTAGGCTTTAAAAGTGATTCATAGTCTCCGTCTTTAAGCTTATACTAATTAACTTACTTCATTTTTGACTTCTGGTCTTCAAGGTAATGGTTTCTTTGGCCTACTAAACTGTTTTTATTTTGTATTGGCTGTAGAATGATTAAACTAGAATTTAATAACAAAGGCAGCTATTTTTATTTGCAAGAGCGAAATTGCAGTTAATTTTTATCAAATTAAAATATAAAAGGGAAATGTTAGTACAGAATTTATCAGATACTTTTGTCATCGCTTGTCTGATCATTTTAAATGATAGTGTAAATCAGTATATTATCTGTCTTTCCAGACATGTATGAGAACACTCTAATACCTCCTTTCTCACTTAATATTCTAAATAACTGGCAAAAGACTTTCCATTGTTCTGAGAACACTGGTTGATATAAAAAGGATTCAGTTTTATAGGAATTCTTACGGAGTATTTGATCAGTAGTGTATAGAGCCTGACTTTGACAGCGATTGCTTTAAAGGTGTTTATGTATTCTAAAAGTAAATAGGATTTTATCCCATAGGATAAAAATTTCTAGCCGATGTAATTGAGTGTTGTTGGATAAATTCATAAAGGATAATGATTTTTTAATTTAGCTAATTTTTTACTGTCTTATAGATAATGGTGGTTTGTTTTTTTTAATCCAAGTTTATGCATTTCTTTACATTTATGCATATTTCTTATTTGGAGGCTCATTCTGCTTTCATTACAGTAGGATATTACTTTCAGAATGAATAATTGGAATTTTCTATGCTGCTTTAGTATAATACAGCTTTCAGTTATCAAAAACAGGGGTGCTTCAATTTTAAGTATTGTATACTGTTATTTTAATTTTTTTTACAATTAAAGCTTAAATAGGAGATGATTTATATTGCTATGACGTGCAAGAGGCTTCTTTTTCAGTATCTAATCATTGGCTTCCTGTAGCGTGAATTTTTAAGTATAAGACTACCACGTATGGGACTTTTTGATGTTTAGGTTAGTCCTGCAGTTGTTGCCAAAGAGCTGTCAGTGTCGGACACAGATGTATCAGAAGTATCTTGGACTGATAATGGGACCTTTAACTTATCCGAGGGGTATTCTCCACAGACGGACACATCTGATGGTATGTAATGGCTTCATCTGTTTCATCAATGAATTGCAGTCATGTAAGTTACCTGAAAATTATTAGAGAATTTAAGGACAAAAGTTTTTTGGGTTGGTTTTTTTCTTCCCCTACAATCAATTCAAAATTAATTCCAGTGTTTTATGTAGTTTTGGATGCATCTTGTGTAAGAGCTGTCCTTATCTTAAAAATAATAAAGTACATTAGTATGTGTCTAAATAGATAAGTAGTGGTGGGTAAAACCAGCACATTCAGTGAGTGCCTGATTTAACGCTCTCTTCTGTCAAACCTTTTAAGCAAAGTTCGTGCTACTGGTTTTGTGGAGCTATACAGCTAAAGGCTGAGGAAGAAAAAGCGAATACTTTGAATTGCTAAACAGCCAATTAAAGAAAGAATTATTAGGTTTCGGTTACTAGAATGCTGATGGAGACAGCCAGCAGTGAGCCTAAGTGAGATGTGAAGACTAAGACTAGGAAAAGATTCTCGAGCACTTGTCTTGATCTGGACGAGATCTTAAAGTTCTTACTTTTTACAGACTGAGCTTTCAGTTAGCACATTGCCTGAGCAAAGATTAAGAACAATAGTAGTTTGGTGTCATCTTAGCCATGTATTTGTTGCTCTGTTCATCTTGCATTCCTCCTCTTCTAGGAAAAGTACACTGTAAATGACAAGTAGGGTGATATTACTGAACATTTTACAAACCAAATTAATAATTTAAATTATTTTGTTAATATTTCAAGTGGTAAATAGACAGCATTGTACAATCACAGAATCGTAAGTTGGAATTGTTGTTCATCTCATCTAACCTCCTATTCAAAGCAGGTTCAACTTGATCAAGTTGCTCAGGGCTGTGACCGGTTGAATTTTGAGTATCTCCAATGGTAGAGATTCAGGAACCTCTCTGGACAGCCATTTTCAATATTTGATCACGCTCATGATGAAAAAGTTTTTTCTTATAGTGAGTCGAAATTTCCCATGTTCCAGCTTGTATCAATTTACTCTCATCCTTCCACTGTGCACCATTAAGAAGAGTCAAGCCCCATCTTCTCTATACCTTCCCATTAGGTAGTTAAAGACAACTACGTGATTCCCCCTTTGCTGCCTTCTCTTAAGGCCGAACAAAGCCCATTCTCTCAGCATCTCCTCATATGTCGTGTTCTCCAGCCCCCTAATAATCATGCTGACCCTCCAGGAGACTCATTCCAGTCTTTTATTGTCTGTCTTGTAGTGGAGAGGTCAGAACTAGGCAAAGTATTCCAAATGTGTGCTCTCAGGTTCCAAATAGAGGGAGAAAATCCCTTCCATTGACTTTCTGACTTTGTTTTAATATAGCTCACTACGTGATTGGTCTTTCTTGCTGCAAGGGTATACTACTGACTTGCTGTCCGCAGGTCTGTTTCTTGAAAGCTGCTTTCAGTATTGTTGCCCCCAACCTGTACTGCTGCACAGGTTATTCCATTCTAGATGCAGGACTTCCCATTTGCTTTTGTTGAATTTCATGATGTTCTTTTTTATCCTGTTCATTTCTTCAGCCTGTTGAGGTCCCTCTGAGGGCAACATGCCCTCCAAAATATCAAATACACCTGCCCCAGAGTAGTTCCTTTCTGCCCGTGAACTTGCTGAGAGCGCACTCCATCCTGTCATCCAAGTCATTAATAAAAATGTTCAACAGTGTTGGCTTCAGTACCTTTGAGAGACACCACTAATAACTGGCCTCCAGTGGACGTCGTATCACTGATCACACATCTTTGAGCCTGGCAGTCAGGCCAATTTTCCACCTACCCTACAGTTCACTTACCCAGTTTGCTCACCAATTCGTCTGTAAGAATAAGGTGGGAAACTGCGTTAAAGGCCTTGCTAAGTGAAAAATAAACAAAATCCACTCTTCTCCACCCACGGAGCGTTTCAGCAAATGGGACATACACGCAAGTGCAAGACCAGATGGGATGCATCCGATGACTGGCTCATCTCCTCTCAAAGCTCTGTGCATTTGAGCCACTGCTCTGCATTCAGCACAACCCTTCCTCCTCACCTTTCCAGCCTGTTTTTCCTAAAGAAAATGGAGAAAATTATGTACCCGGCATTTTTAGGATTCATTTCATTAGCCTTTATGAATGCTGCTATTACTTGTTTTCATAGAAAGTAAGTTCAAACTGATTAATTTTTACCTTCTCATTCAAACACTAGATGAAAATATTCCCTCAGGTCTCTTCCACATGCCATGTACTGTGGTCAGTATATTTTACGCATTTATAGTAAGAAATATCATGCTATTAATGCAGTCATTAAAATCTAATCTTCTATTTGTTCACATTCTGCTTTTTATCCTCTTTAAAATGTGAAACTATGTTAGTCATGTGTAGAGTTTCTGTTTTCTGTTTCCTATTTAATACAAGCATTGGCCAAGAAAGGAAAAACTTATAAATTAATTGTTTGTATTGGTTTTATATCTTTATTTAAGCATGTAAACATTCTTTTTTATTCTACAAGTGTTTTAAAGGCTTGTAATACATTCATACAGACATATTTGTAATTTATATAGATTGTAAAGAAAAATGTTTAAAGACCTGTTGTGACATTACAAATTTTAGGACTTTATGTGGCTGGTGTATTTAGGACTGGCTGTGCTAAAGATTTGCATGGCTTGTTTCATATACAGCTGGGTACCATTTAAAAAAGATATTATCCTCAAATAACTTTCTGAGTTACGTTGATACCAGGTGACTTGTGGTAAGTAGGTTTACGACCTTAAAACCGTTTTATTTTAGATGTAACACAAAGCTCCTCTGCATTAAGACTACATAAGACTACTAGTGGATTAGTCGTCTTCTATGGATTCGTAAATGTATTCAAAGGAGAATTTACCAATTGCATTTTTACATTTGGCTGCTTTTTTTGGAAGAAGCCTGTCATGTTTGCTAACACTGTTTCCTTGTGTTCATCCTGTAATAGATTTTGACCGACCTAGTGATCATGAAGAAGCTTTCGCTAGAGATCTTTCAGAATTTCCTTCTTTAGAAAATGGTGCTGGAACAAATGATGATGATGACTCAAGCATCGGTATGCCCGTCCAGCAAAAACGAAAAAAAGAACAAACGTATTTCAAGGTGGATCACGCTTCCAGACAGAGTAAAGAGAGACCGTCGACTGCAGGGCTCTCCTTGCCTTTGACCAGTGACCAAACCTTTAATTTAATGAGTGGAATTGCTGGGGATGTCATCGCAGCCGCAGTGTCTGCTGCCATCAAAGACCAGTTGCAGTCCGCCCAGCAAGCCCCCTCACATGCAGTGCCCAGTTTGAGCGAGGAGACAGACACAGAGGAAGCTGATGATTTTGAACTGCTTGACCAGTCTGAGCTTGAGCAGATTGAGAAAGAATTGGGACTTTCACAAGGCCAAGAAGCAGAATCCCAGGAAAAGAAAAAATCTTCAGGTTTCCTTTCAAATCTGCTCGGAAGTCATTAACCTGGAAATTGCAGCTGGTAACATAGAAGAAATTAAACATAAAACACACAAAAAAATCAAATGCAAAAAAAAAAAAAAAAAGAAAATTCTGAGCTGTAAGCTTTAACTGTCCCTTTAGATGTGTTATAATAATTTCCCTTATGCAGAGTGAATTAACTGGATAAATATCAGCTGATACTGATAGTTTAATGTTTCTGGTAGTTATACCTCAATGTAATAGCATGGAAATGAATTATCTATCCACTGTTTGGTTGCAGATGAGTGTTGGAGGTCAGTTGTTCAAAAGAATTGGGGGAGAGGGGTTTTTTTGTCTTTTTGCTAACCATGTATTTTGGGGTCCTGAGCCAAATTTTCAACATCGGCAGTTTATTTACTCTTGGGTGCCAACCATGTAATACAATTAATGATTCACACTGGGAGGGTAAGTTATCAGAGGACTGCAATGAGATTAAATAAATCTCACCTCCTTCAATGGTACCAAAAAGTATGAATCCCTGCAGTTAGCATTATGTGTAGTGCATCTGCTATATATGAAACACTTCAATTGGCACAACTCTAGTTTAAATATGTGTGCAACACTGTCAAAGAATTTGATTTCATACTTAAAACCTTTGAATTATTTTGGATATGGTGATGCATTTCCAAGTTTTTTGCTGTTTTAGGCTTGTAGAGTTGTAAAGTGGCATGCTGTTTGACTGACCACCTGCTGTGTTCCTTGATAGAGTCTGGTCCTTGGCAGTATTGCCCATGTAAAGTCAGCCAACACATTTTTATATTTAAGAGTTAATATCATGTAAACTGAACACCTTTTTGGGAGCAGGTGAGGGTAGTTATTGTTTGGAACAGAGGTTAGAGGTAAACAAAAAAAACAAAAACAAAAACAAAAAAAAGGCTTTATTAGGTGCCACTTCCTTAATTCAAGATTCTGTGGGTTTTGGTTTGTTTTGTTTTTTTTTTTTCCCCAGGACAGCTGCCATTACTTGCAACAAAAGTTCTGTTGCAAGCTGAATCTTTTAAGATACTGAAAAGTATTCGGCGAGGTTATTTGCTATAGAAGACACTCAGAATCTTCTTCTTGGCACGTAATTTAAAGCAAACAAAAAATAACTTGTTTAAATTATTTGCCAGTTTAAACTCCACACATGCTCAGTGAGTGGCATGGGATCTTAAGCAGGTAACTTATTTAACTTTTTCTAGGGCTTTTTTGTTCACCTGTGACAAATTAAATTGTAATAACAAGCAATAGTAATCAAAGAATTAGGAAGAAGTAAAGCTAGTTTTTTTAATGTGATGTAAACCGTTAGCAAAGTTGAGGGACCATGTCAGCTGCTGTTACTACTCAAGTGATTTTCCATTTGCTGGCATTTGAAGAGGTGAATGCTGTCATCCAGGACCCTCAGGAAGTACAGCAACAGATTATACAAAATCTTCCACTAACATGTATGTGTAGGTAAACCTGTGTTTGAAGTTAACTCCACTTCAATTTGTTTCTCTTTCCGAGGTGAAAAAATAGGCAGATGGCCAAAAAGAGTGTAGTGAAAGGAAAGATGCTGAGAATTTTTGACACTGGCTTTATCGTTGCTTGTGCTTTTGTGTCAGTAATGCATATTGACCGTGTTTGCTGTCCTTTACCAGTAAAAAAGTGAGCCTGTGCCTTCATTATCAAATCCATTACAAAGTGGATGCTGGATATAGATCCCACGAGATACAGCTTTTGAAATTAGAACATCTTAGCATTAAAAGCAAGTTCCTGGAAATGATGAAAAAACCATGGCCATGTCACTTTCCAAAGCGTTGGTTGCTAAGTTTCCTTTTTAGCTTCCACCAGCCAGCCTGCTCTTCTCAGTTTGAGAAAAAATAAAAGCAGCTTTTGCTGGGAAATCAGTCCGTTTAAAGGCCGTTTAAATTTCTCGGATGAGTTCAAAGCCTCGTTTCCTTGCTGCACGATTAGGACAATCTATAGAGTTAGAAGAGTACAACTTCCAAGTTGCTGATGAAGCTTTGCAGGACACCCAGACAACTGTGGGCGTCCTTGTGCGGGAGCACTGGGGGCCAGGAGGGGAAAGGGGCTAGGGGCCGGGGAGCGGCGGGAGGGAGCCATCACATCCTTCACAGGCTCTTCTGGAGCAGATCGATGGGACGGACTAGCTGGCTGTCAATGGCAGCATTACAACAGCGTGCACTTTATTGTTGTTTTATGAAGAATACTTGTGGTTATAGAAGTACGTAACGCAGGGGCACTCTTCTAGAATAATAGATTAGATCAAGAAGGAAAAGCAGTTGGAGGAGTTTCTCAGACTTTTTGTAAATGATCCATTTTCTGGTTTCAAGATAGAAAAATAGATCAGTTTTTCTCCAGTACGAGTCTCAATTTTTATTTCTTTTTTTTTTTCAGAAAGAAAAACAAAGCAAAACTTGAACAAGCGAATCATTAAAGTTTAGGGGCATAATTGCTTATTTGTCTTTAGAATTTTATTTTTTTGTTCTCGTGGTAGTAGATTACATTCAAGCTCCTAAATACTGTGTAATGGGAAGAAGGTAATTCTGTAACGTTTAATATTCCTCCTTTGGTAGTGGAAGGATGCTTAGTTTTCTGCAGAAAATTACCTCTTCCCCCCCAGCCAACCACAAACAAAACACTTTGCTCGGACACAATACATTCCACTGCCAGCAGTTTGACCACAGAACAAAAAAGAAAATGTTTCTCTCCTTGGTGAGATCCCTTCCTTCCACGCTGCCTTCAGTTGGAAATCCCCCGAGGAAACCTTCATTTTGCTGTATTCCCTTCATTTTGGTGTATTCTGTCAGCAGCCACAAAATACCGGTTACTTAAAAATTCCCATCACAGTGGTCCACAGCATCTTTCCTGCCGAGTACTGGCCATCACCTTCCCGTCTTCCAGAAGGGAACAGAGGGGCAGGGAGAAAAGCAAGCCAGGACGGGGTAGCACGGAGCTTCGAAACAAGCATTTGTTCCTCGGGATACCTGCTTATGTGCAGTTTCCAGTCGAAAGGCAGCGCTGTCAGTGACAAGGGTGAGAGCAGAGAGTGTGGCAAGTGCCCCCGGGGTGACACGGGGTACGACTGTGCCGTAGGGTGATTCCTGCCTGCGTTACCTGGTAGTAAATCGAGAATGGGGAGGCATATTTTTGCAGGAGGGTGTATTTCTGCTCGCCCTGCAGTGGCGCCTTCAGCATCCCTGCTGGAGGAGAACGGCCCGTGTCACGGCAGGGTCTGCGGGACGCAGCTCGGTCCTTCGTCATTGGGAAATGTCCCCCTGCCTTAGTACCTCAGAGTGACAGACGGGAGCGGGCGCCATTTGATCAGCGGCCTTAAGTCTGTCAAATCCAGCGTAAAAACACCCACTTTCAGCACTGGGGGCTTCCTCCATCTATGTACCACACACCTACTGACCCTTCTTCAGTTTTTTCATGAAAAAAACCCCAATTATTCTATGCAGAGGAGGGGAAATAATTTTAACCCAAAGAATAGGATTTGAAGAAATACTCGTTTTACTTGTTTTTTGTTCGTTTTGCACTTTTCCCAGGTGGTTTGAGCCTCCTGAACAACCTCCCCGTAGTCTCCATGTCTGTTCTCAGCACACGAGCAGCGTCACAGTCAGTAACACACCACCCGTCCGGGTAACCAGAAACTGGAAAACTACAAAATGTCTTTATTTAAAATATTTTGCAGCACTTTACCTAGCCTGATTACTATTTTGTAAACATGGAATTATTATATTGTTTGTAAAAACCATTTAATAAATATGTGTTAGTTTTTATCTTTCACCATATCTAATTGTATGTTTGTTCCAAAAATTGGGGGGGGGGGGGGGGGGGCAATAACCAACACAAAACCCAGCGAGTTCCCGCCGCTCCCACGGTTCCCCCAGGGGCGGGGCGGGCAGGCGGCGCTGCGGGGCCTCCGCGCCGACAGGGGGCGCTAGCGGCGGCGGCGCCGGGCGGAAGCGGACGGGCCCTGCCCTTCCTGCCCGGCGCTACGCGGCGTCTTCTTCCTCCTTCTTCTCCGCGGGTGCCGGCAGCTAGGCCGCGGGGGGATCTTTTGCCCCACGGGCGGCAGGTGCGTGTCCCAGCAGGGCCTGGCGGTGGTCGGGGCGGCTTAGTCCCGACGGGGCTGGAGGGGAGGGGAGGGTGAGGCGAGGCCCGGCCCGGCCCGGCCCCGGGGCGCGGCCGTTGGGACGCGCGTCCTGGGGGTGCCGGTTGCCCGCCTCATGGCGGAGCCGCCCTCTGGGCCACGTCTGGAGGGTCACGGCTTCCGCCTGTGCCCCTTCTCGTGTTTTGTTTTGGTTTATTGTATTTTTTCCTCTCGGGTTTAAGTTGTGCTGTCACTTCTGGTGTCCGTATAATCGTGGAGTCGTAGAACGGTTCGGGTTGGAAGGGGTCTTAAAGACCATCTAGTTCCAACCCCCCAGCCATGGGCAGGGACACCTCCCGCCAGACCAGGCTGCTCAAAGCCACATCCAGCCTGGCCTTGAACACTTCCAGGGATGGGGCATCCACAGCTTCTCTGGGCACCTGCCTGTTAGTCAGGCCTTTGTGTCTTGTGTCAGTCTTACAGACACTGATTCGATTTAAATTCAAATAACAGTATCTAAAATCAGCTGTACAAAAGTCTCTGTGGGGGGAACAAGATTTGTCTTGAAGGGCTTGGCTGTGCCTTGGGCTGAAGGCTCGTGAGTGCCTTAAGTTTGGTTTTCCTGAGCCCCACACAGGGGAAAATTCTGCGTTTTGGTTTTGCAGGTTGAAGAGGTGCGGGAAAGCTCAGGTGGGTGATGGGAAGTGGGAAGTGTTGGCGTAACTACATGGGATTCTGTAGGTGCTTTTTCTGCTCTTTGCAGCTTGAATTTTAGATGTTATTTCTCCACTTAGTAGTCAGATGTGAAGGTTTATGGTTTTAGATGGTCTCAGTTACATATCTCTTCTTCTGATTCGTTTTTTGGGGTTTTTTTCAGTCACCCCCAGGGTGATCTGGTGTGTAGCTGCTGTCTATCTGTAATAGACTGGATCAAACTGTTCTGTCCCAGAGGTTTCTGCAAAGATTTTGTGAGTAGCAGCAAATGTGATTCTGTGTCAGTTGCTTTATGTCAGTAAAATACCTGCATGGGCTAGGAAAGGGGTAGAAAGTTCTGCAGGTGGGAGGGAAATGCATCGGGGAGCAGTAGGGATCCCTCAATAGGCAGAGTGCATTTTCCCCTGAAACAAGATGCATGTGTTACAATAATAGATGCTTATAGTATTTAAAATAAATTAGCATGGCCTTTATTTTCTGTTATGTATTTTCCATCACTGTAGGATTACAGATAACACAAGCAGTAAATTAGGAGTCCAGTTCTTCCAGGGAATGAGTATGTCATAAAGTACCTTTCAGCTCTGTGCTTATTTGTGTTTTTCACCATGGCTTCTCCCTGTTTGTAGTTTCTGGGAGCTGCTGTTCCTCTGCCTGCCTTCAGACCCTCTCCTCCTGAGGTATTATTTCTTTTTTTTTTTCCAGGTTAAACTATGTTTTTTCTAAATCAGTTAAAAGATGGGGGTGGCGGGGTGACTTTAGTGGTCTCCAGCTAGAAAATGCTTTTTTGCTTTTGGAGTGTTCAAGAGATTCCATCAACTTTGTTTAGAAAAAAAAAAAAGTTTCGTTAACTAAAGGAAGGAAATGTATGGCTTTGACAGCATCAGTTACAGGTCACTGCCCTCCAATTGCCCTTTGACAGCCCCAGTAATGCAGCTCAGCTGGATGGTGGGAAGTGGAGGAAGACCAGTGGCAACAGTGGCTTCAAGTGCTAAATCTAGGCATGACTGGCTACATCTCCAGGTTAACAATTCTGGGGCATAAAGTGTTGTCAACGGCACATGCACTGCTCCAAAAAAGCTGAGAGGGGTTTATTTTTTATTTTTTTTTCCATTTGATAAGGCTGTGGAAAATGGAAAATAAACATGAAAGCAGGTTTTCCCTTTTTACCCTTATTTTGGAGAAATCACTAGTCTCCTCAAAAGCCTATAGTTGGCAGAAAACTAACTTGATAAGAACCTTTAGTTTCTGATCTCCAGTAAAAAGCTCGGTGCTTTCAAAGTGCTGCTTCTAGGGAACCCTCTTGTTCTGTGTCCAAGCCCTGACAATCACAGTGAGTGCAGGGTCCAGAGCTGGGATGCTCTGGTGCTGCTGTGGTATTAGTAATATCTGATAACTGTATCAGAGTCTTGTATTTTTTTTGTTCCTTCTCGTACGTAACATGCTGTTTGCTAATGCTGGTGTTTAATAAATTTAATTCTGTAGGAGAACTGTATCTCTGATGCTGCCTTACATGGGTGCTGTCAGGATGTTGTGTTTGGAGTTTTTTTGTGGCTGTTACTTATCTCTGTTAGCATAATTATTATTTTTTCCCCACTTTTTAGTGATGGCAACCTACACTTGTATCACTTGCCGTGTGGCTTTCAAGGATGCTGACATTCAGCGTGCCCATTACAAAACTGACTGGCATAGATACAACCTGAAGCGTAAGGTTGCTGACATGCCTCCTGTCACTGCAGAGAATTTCCAAGAGAGAGTCCTAGCGCAGAGAGCAGTAGCAGAGGAGCAGAACAAAATCACTGCCACTTACTGCACAGTTTGCAGCAAGAGGTTCTCTACCTTCAATGCCTACGAGAATCACTTGAAGTCCAAGAAGCACCTGGAGTTGGAGAAGAAAGCTGTTCAAGCTGTCAGCAAGAAGGTGAAAATATTAAATGAAAAGAACCTGGAAAAGGGGCTGGCCCCGGAGAGTGTAAACAAAGATGAAATGAACGCAGCTATTCAGCAGGCCATCAGAGCTCAGCCATCTTCATCTCCAAAGAAGACACCTTTACCTCCTAGTAATGCAAGCGGCTCTCCAGTTTCAACGGGAAGCACCAGCTTATCACAGAGTAGAGAACGATCGGAAAAACCTCCACGGCTACAGTGGTTTGAACAGCAAGCCAAGAAGCTGGCCAAACAACAAGCAGAGGAAGAAGAGGATATGGAAGAAGGTAAGGCAGTAAACTTACTGACAAGAGATAGCTTGGGGTAAGGTACATTGTTGGTTTTGTATAAAATCCTCCTTCTGTTTCTGCAGTAGTACAGCATTTTCCATCATGAAAGGTCTTCCTGTTGATTCAATTTTCAGGTTAACAGTGGAGTTAAGGTTGGCCCATGCTTGCAGTTAAGGACTCGGGGTTAATGTCTGAACTGCCAGCTGTGCAAGACGCTAATGCCTGTGAAGGTTCAATATTAACACTTACTAATATGAGCGTTATTTTCCACATGAAACTCCAGGGGAAGTTTCCTTTAAGGAAGGCTAACATAAAAGGTTACCCTAAAACTACTTCTGAAAAGTAGATGAGCAAAAATCCAGTCATGACCATTTGCTTATTGTCCCATCAATCACTTTACTGATCTGTTGAAGGGAGGTGGGGGTGGTTTTGTTTTTCTCTGCCCACCAAGATCAGAGGAGAAAGTTTGCTCCTTAACCTGACACTGTGTGGCATAGCTTCTCAGCATGTTGGCATCTACATTAAAACTGGTTTAAGGGTGGCCGCCCCAACTGCCTGTTCCTGATGCGTCACCCTTGCCGCTTGTGCAGGTACAGCTCATCATTGGAGGTTAGCCTGAAAAGTGGACAACTGAAAAGATCAGAGCTACAGAATTCCCAAAAAAGGGTTGTTCTTAACCTGGGTGCTTTCAGTGCTGTAGTTTACAGTGCAGCTCCAAAGGCATCTGTTGGAGCGATTGAATGGGGTGATTAAACTGCAGCAAGGGGACAGGTATGAATGAAGTGGGACCACTTCGTTACTGAACCCGTTGTGTCATGTTATTATGTCTGTTACAGTAGTTTTATGCTGGTGAAATTTCAGTTGCAATTCAGGGAACCTGTTCTATAGGAGAAGAAACGTACACCTCTGAACGTGTATCTTAACATCTAAAGAAGGAGCCGGCTTCCACCAGTTTTGTATTAATGTGTTAGTCATAAATTCTAATGCTAAAATCTCAGTAGGTTTCTGAATGTCAATTTCCCTTTTAAGTGTTTGTCTAGGAATGTTTCCTACAAGTCCTGTTAATTCAGTGTCAGGCTTTTAAAATCATTAAACTATATCCTACAGCAAATATCTCTAATTAGCAGACTACAACGCTGGGGAGCACCATGTTCCCTGTTCTCAAACACTCTGTGCTCATGGCAGTTGGAAGGGGACCAGTAGGAATAGAGTACTGGGAAGTGCTCACTGCCCCAGATCTGAGCTTCTTAAAAAAGATTTCTGGACTTGTCTAGCAGTACAATCAGATTGCTGGTTCGTCTGTCCATTAATGAGCTCTGCAGTAATCTTGCAAATGTGTAAAATTGTTAGTATATCTTGGTATATACTAATGTATAATGTAACATAGTATATCTGTGGCAGCTGGCTTTGGTCTTCTCTGTTGTTAAAGATGTATGTGTGAACAGGAGTGTGTTTTCACTCACTGCTGAGTCACTGCTGGAAATGAGTATTTTCATGATTCTGACGGAGTTGTATTGTTTTTAATGAACCATGCATGCATTCTTGTGCTGTGCTGAATTAAATTTAAGGCTTTGAAATGGCAATAAAGTGTTAATAGTTGAGAAAATGAAGGGGAAAAGAAATATTGGATCTGCCAACTTTTTTATGAGTAGACTTGAGATTTGCTGTGCATCTCACAAAGAAATGTGTTTTAGTGGCAATAGTATATTTTTGCACCTTGAAGTGACTGTGTGGCACTTAGCTGCAAGAGTGGAAAATGCAATATTTTCTATGATAACTTTTTCTAACTTAACGGGGACTTGTTTTGCTTTGGAGAAGTAATCATATAAATAATTTATTTTTCTTTTTAAAAGACTGGGAAGATATGGATTCCGATGAAGACATTGGCTCTGAAGAAGAGATGGAAAGTGTGGGAGAAGAAGAGGGGGAGCAGGCAGAAGCTGAAAGCACTCCTGCTGTTGGGGCCATACCAGTCACGGACTGCTTGTTCTGTCCCCACCATTCAAGATCTCTCACGAAAAATGTGGCCCATATGACAAAAGTTCACAGTTTCTTCATTCCAGACATAGAGTACCTTGTGGATCTCAGAGGACTAATCAAGTACCTGGGTATGCCTGTAAACATCCTCTGATTTTTGATCAGGATAATTCTATACTCTTATTGCTTATTTTCACTGGTGTATGACTTAAAATGTTTTCGGTTTTTTTTTTTTGGTGTAAAATATGAGTGCTGTCTATTTCAGTATGTTGATCATGAACAGGACCACCGCCTTTCCAGGGAGAGTGAGAGAAAACCCCCCTGAGCAAACATGTGGTCATCTACCCTGTAGGTTTCATGTGGTTTTCTAATGTTGAGAAAGTTGTTCAGCTAATATGAAATTTAGGACAAAACTCTACTGCTAAAGTGTGTGTATGAACTGTGTTATCGTACTTGTAAGTCACAAGTATTTCCTTCATCAGTTTACAATATTTGTGAGAGAGCTATAACCTAGGAAAAAAAATTTATCTTCCTTGAATACTACAGATAATGATGAGACTAAAACAATTTTGGAGGTAGAAAGCTGTATTTGAAGTATGAAATTTGTTATTGAGAATACATAATGATCCATACCTTGTCATATGAAATCTTTAAATGCACAGACTTGGAGCCATATGGTCAAAGCATAGGAACAGCAGGGCTTTTCTGGAAATGAAGAGCTCAAGGCTCTGCTTTCAAGCTGGGAAGCCTACATCACAGAAATGTTAATTATTGACAAGGGAGGCTCTATTCAGACCAATAGGAGTGTCATTGTTTTCTACAGGAGAGAAAATTGGTGTTGGGAAAATCTGCATCTGGTGCAACGAAAAAGGGAAATCCTTCTACTCTACAGAAGCCGTACAGGCTCACATGAATGATAAAAGCCACTGCAAACTCTTCACAGATGGAGATGCTGCCCTGGAATTTGCAGACTTCTATGATTTTAGGTGAGGAGGCTTTTGTTTGAGTGGAGCACAGATGGGGACAGGCAAAAGGACAGTTAAATATTAAATCAGAAACTATTACCTGTTCTTAAAATTTAGCCCTGTTTCTGGTTCTGATGCTTATTTTGCGTAGCTGGTTCACCACTTTTCTAGATACGCATAACAACATGATTTGTTGTCCTCTGCTGTGACCAACAACACCAGTCCTACATGGAAATTTTTTTTTTTTTTTTAAAGTAGCTGGAGCTAAACAGAACTGCTCTGATTTAGAGACCTCCAGTTGAGATTTCTGTAACTTATCCTAAGCTGTGTTTATTTAGGTCAGAAATACCTCCTGTTATGGTGACGTGGATTTAGAGGCACTTCTTGGAGGGGTCGTTCAGTAGCTGTGCAGAGCTGGTGAGCTGCACAGTGGTGGCTTTTCACCATAAGTGGCTGTTAAGTGTGCAGCAGCAGAACCGTGGTGGGTTATAGAACAGGGTGGAGGAAGGGTGGCCCTTGTCTTCAACCTCTGTTCAGGGCAGGATGTTCCTGGGAAGAGCTCTCAAACCAAGGTAGGTGAAACGTGATGATGTTTGTGGCTTGCTGTAGCCGCACATGGCAGTTCTTCTGTGTAATGGGTCTGGATAGCTGTGGCTGCTCACCATGTATAAACCATGTACTGCTGCTCTTCCACAGGAGCAGTTACCCCGATCACAAGGATGGGGAAGATGTGGAGGTGCCTGGAGAGCGCCCAGCAGAGAGAGAGTTGGATTATGATGATGACACCATGGAGCTGATCCTTCCTTCAGGTAGGCATAGGATTTGTGTTATGAGGAACTTACTCTGCCTTTCTCACAGCTGCAGCCGTTACCTGCAGCATAGGTCATCGTTGTGTTTTTCCTTTGGCAAGGGAGAAAGTGATTTTGCATCTTAGTGTCTTTGGAGTTTTGTCCTCACCTTCCATTATTTTCACTACCAAGTAGTTCGGCTTCTTCAGCATTAACATATATGTGGACTGGGGCGGGGGGTTCCTTTGCCTGCTTTACCTCTTCATTAACATGTGACTCTTGCGGTGTGCTCCAAGAGTTTCCATATCTTGCTTTAGTGCAACTTTGGTTATCTAGTGTCGTTTTTGCAGAAAGTCAGCTGGTAACTAATTTAGTAAAGAACCTTACTCTTGCCTTGTATAGTATTTGGCACGCTTGCTTGCAATTTTTTTTGTTTTGGTGTTTTTTGAATGAGGGGACCTCAGCCCTTTCGTTCTGAAACGTGCTGCCAACTATGCAGTTACAGATTTCCTGAATGTCAGCAAGTTACTTCCCTGGTAAGTAACCGGGGGAAGCTGGTTACTTGAAACAGCATTGCCTCTCTGCTCGTTCCCCTAATTAATTTTTTTTTTCTGATAACTGCCTGGTTGTTATTTGAGCTTAGGCCCTCTTGAACAACAGCACTCTTTGGGCGTTTTTTTTATTCAAGGTAGAGTGCAGTACAGCAGCTCTTACAGGAGTTAACACCGAGTTCCTAATAGTGCTAAAGTTTTTAAGGTTCTGGGCCTTTTAAAAGCATTTCTTAGCGTAGGGATTTTCCACAGTTTTCACAATGTGCTTGAATACTGCATTTCAGAAGCTGCTTCATTATGCATAACAAGATATCCCTTCCTCTGAACAGGTGCAAGAGTGGGTCATCGTTCTTTAATGAGATACTACAAGCAACGATTTGGTCTGTCAAGAGCAGTGGCTGTTGCGAAAAATAAGAAAGCAGTGGGTCGGGTGTTGCAGCAGTACAGAGCTTTGGGCTGGACAGGTCAGACAGGTAAGTGACAGTCTGAGGTTTTTGCAGAGAAGGAGGCTCTAGGACGTCATCGCTCTACAATTAAATAGGTCGAGTTTGTTTCACGTTTGTGGGGTTTTATGCAGTAGTTTGTCTTCAAGTTAGTTCCCTTTCATTCCTGATATCCAGGCAGAATAAGTAGTAGGAAATTGTTTGTGTCTAAAATCCAGTGCAGCTTCCGTGCAAGCCTTTCAGTTCATTAGCACGTGTGTTTGTGATATTTGCTGATTTTCTAAGGTTTGTTGGTTTCTAGGGTAATAATCCTTTCTCTGCCTGCCAAAACCACTACTCCCGCTATTTAATAATGTAACGTAAAACACTCTTTGATAGTTAGAATACTTTTTCAGCTGGGGAGCAGGGATCTATATCCACTTCTGAAATAAAAGAATCGCGCACTGGAATGCAAAACAACCTTTTCTCGTAATGGGTAATGGTGATGGGTGTTCATAGAGGGAACTGGCCTTTCCCAAGAGAAGAGTGAGAAGTGTCCCAGTATGTGAAGGAAAACGTACAGCTAACTGCCGATTTAAATGGACAATTAACTGATTTGCATATTAGTAGTAAGTAATCTTACAAACATTTTTCCCTCTTTCTCTTCCTCCTCTCTCCCTGAAGGGGCAGTCTTTGCTCAGCAGCGTGATATGCAGTACCTGCAGAGGATGAAGTCAAAGTGGATGCTCAAGACAGGAATGAGTAACAATGCTACAAAGCAGATGCATTTCCGGGCGCAAGTCAGATTTTGAGTTCCCAAGAGAGCTGCATGCAACTGGTTTTGGGAAGGGGGATTTGATGGTCTCTGGGTCGAAGATTCTGTTATTAAAATGGACTTGGTACCTATCAAATGAGGATGTGTATGCTGGTGTGCATTCCTGTCTGAGGAGAGCAGGGAGCTTGTCTCTTCCAGTGAAATAATGGTTGACCTAACTTAAAAAATAAAGTATCTTAAATGGAATGTGGCAAAGTAGTCATGGCTATGAATGAAGATGCATGCATAGTCTTGCTGCCCATCTCTGTGCGGTCCATTTCGGTGGGGCAGTTGGCATTTTCATTTATCTGAATATCCTCAGTTTCCAATTCTGCAAAATGCATGTGGCCAAGAGGAGGTCCAAGATCTAAGAGCCTGAGATGGAATATATTGAAGGTGTTCACTTGTGATGCCAGGCATAAGTTAGCTGGGTGTTTTGGACTTCTAGCTGGCACTGTAGAGGTGAAAATGTGAGATCAGAGATTCTGGGAGGGTTAAGTGATAATTGTTTGAAGAATTGCACTGGTGTAAAACATAACTGCAGGATTAATATTGTCCTTGGAAGTTGACTGTACTTGTCAGCTATGGGCTGGATTAATAATTTATAGTGCAGGTTTTTTATGTTGAATTTAATGAATTTTCATTACCTAAAAGCTGCTGAAAATTACCAAAACGTTTAGATGAATGTCAGTCAAAATATCTGATGATCTGTTAAAGATTTCCTGATTAGAACTCTGAAATCGCTATTGATGTCAGCTTTTGTTGTTCCTGTTGAGTACTGGTGTTTCGTATGATCTTCTTGGAGGAAAGTGACCCAAGACACGTATTGGTTAGAGTGGAGGCACGCTCTCCCACTTAAGCAGGTGAACTGTTACAGGCAGGTGTAGAGAAAACCTGCTTGTAAAAGAGCTGAGGCAGCAGCGCTAGTGTTGATCCTGGTAGTGTAGATGTTAAAAGCTTCCATGACCGTACCAGTTCTGACCGTCATGTGACGAGGTGGGCACTTAGACACAAAGGTGTAGCCTAGCTCATGAAGACCCGAGCTGTAGTGTGCTGGACACTGTGAGTGTATGCCACAGGAAAATTGCTATTTGTTTGCGTGTCTTTTCATTGTGAAGGCAGCTGCAGCTGGTTACAGTTAAGTTGCGCTTCTGCATTTTAGGATTACTCTGCATTCCCTGGTAGTGGCTTTCATTGGCATGATTTTAATACGTTTTCTTCCTCGCCTGTGAATAGTGTGTGCATAATATCACTGGCAGTGGTAGGGGGAGTGTCAATTAACACTATATTTTGACTTCTTAAAATAATCCACTAAAGTCTCCCTAAGAAGAAAGTTCAGAAAAAGTAGTACTGTTGGTATATTAGCACTTGAAAGAGTGGTATATTTATGTGACTCTTAGGAAAGTGATCATTTCACAATGGAGGTGCATGCTATGTATTTTTATTGTGTGGATTTGTCCATGGTGTTTTGGGTTTGGGCTTTTTTTCTTTTTTTAGTAAGTTATGCTGCCTTGGAAGTTTTTTGCTTGTTCCTGGTTTTACTGAGAAGACAGAACTTGATCAGTATTGGAGGTTGGTAGATTTGACGCAGCATTTACTAAGTCAAGTGACTAATACATTAAAAACAGTACAGATCTGAGTTAAGGGAAAACTGAAGCAGAGAATTTTAATGAAAGGCTGTGTTTGCGTCCAAAATCTTGAACTAAAGTTGGGTAGATAAATGAGTACCTCCTTTTTCCAGGCAAGGCAGAGTTACTGCCATTGTGTATCCATAGCTGCATCTAGCTCACATTTGAATTTATTCTAGAGAGTTTGCTCTGGATTGGGCTTTACTCTCAAAATTAGAAGTAAGAGATCTAGTCTCAGCTATGTGACTCAGGCTATGTGAATCTTAAGACATTGTATCCTTTATTACACTCGTAACCTGGCCCAACTTGCAGTTATGGTATGGATTTCTAGCACTGAGGGTGTATCATACATGTATTTGTCAAGCCTCGACATCTGGTAATTGGGAACTGCTCATATCCTTTTCTTTGAAGTTAGAGATTACTATCAAAGGGTCTTACGCTTATGGATGACCTACATTGTCTTTACACAGAGAGCTAAGTGAAATGCCACAAAAATGTAGAAATAGATGGGTTACACTTCTTAGGCAAAATCTTAACTTGAAGCCTCCTGAAATGGCTTTGAATACAAGTATGAGTCATCAGTGAGCGTCAGGGCAGTATTCAGTCTGGAGCTTTTGGAAAACGCTCATGGAATATCCAAAACTTATGTTAAGGACAGGACAATTATCCTGAAAGAGTCTTGGACATAACCTAGTACAGTTGCTAAAGTCTTAGAGGTAGATGTTAAAGGAATCTCGGCAGTGAAGGCAGAAATACAAGGAGATAATTGATAACTGACAAATGACTTTGGGGCTGTAAGGTTCAGGCTGAAGGTGCATGGGGTTTGCTGCTCTCCCCAATGTGAAAAGGCAACCAAAGAAACTCCTGTTCTCTGTGCAGACTTGCTCAAAGAAGCCTGCTGCTTATGCAAAGGTGGGGATTGCCTGAATTTCCTGAACAGCCTAGTTCAGAAAGAAATGCAAGTAACGAAAAATGAAAATTTGTAATGGTTTGTCAAGTCACAGGGAAGCTGAAGGAGGCAACTTGTATAGTATGCATCTATGATTCTGTCCTCTGTGTCTTGCTGCAGTTTACTCAGAAGAAAATGGAGGAGAGTTATGGAAACCTACTCATATTTTAAAGGAAGAGTTTTAAATGTAAGCTGAAAACGGGTGTCTTGGAAAACCAGCAGAGGGCATAGGAAAGCTTTTCCCAGAATTGTGTTTACTATGAAAATAAATACAGTCTGGTAAGAACATATTCATGCGGAGTACCCGTAGGGTGAGAAGGCCAAGCTCGCCACTAATGTGAGTTAAGATTAGTACTAGACTTGTGAGATGAATTGCTGTTAGTGTCTCTGTGTAGGTCCAGGCAGAGCATTGCTAGCAAAGGGTAGCTAGAACAAGGATGTTCCACTGTGTTCAGTAGCAGTGCTACACTCTGCACAGCTTGCAGGTAACTCTAGCTATGTCAAAGCATCTGAGAGTATTTTTATTAAACATACTTCACAGTGTTACAATTCAGTCTTTTACCTCCCTAGCCTAAATCCTGAAGATGTACGAAGGATAGCGGAGGGCAGTTTTTTGTTTCCAATTCCAAATGATGATGGTTCATGTCAAGAAGCTATGTGTCCAGCTATGACCTAGCCTGCTCCCCTGCTCTGACCTTTCTGTCTCTTACAACCAGAATGAGAAAAAAGTTTAGAGGTAACCAAGTGTGTTTGAGACAGTCCCTGGATATAGTGGGTACTCCGGGGCAAGAATTTCCTGGTATGATTGTAATTCGGTGGACGTTCTACTCCCAGAAGAGGAGATGATTCCTTCTCAAGCTGGTGCATCCATAGTAGGAAAGGCTGGGAAGAAGCATAGAAAAAGTATACCCCTTTTGGACAGGGCTGGGGTTCTGCTCCCCTGTCAATCCAGTAATAGCGGAATGTTGAAGTGGTCCCGATGCTGCGTCAGGCATTGCAGATGAATCAGCAGAATGAAAGAGTTGGCGAAGCTGGCAGAGTACATCTGCCATCTCCTTTTGGAAATAGTTCCTCTGTTTTGTACACTTAAGTTATCTAAAAGCAACCCAAGTGGTACTAGAAGGAAAAACATGTACCCATTGTGTGGAAGGGAGGGGCTAGGAAAGAGAGAAGCATATGGGATGTAGAGTGACAGAGACACAGGAGAGTCAGATATGTAAAACATCTTAACAGCTTGTTACAGCGCAGTTGCATGTCAACAAGTAAAGATCTATTTAAAGTGAGCACTCCCTTTAATAGTGCATTATCGATCCCTAATTGGTTTCTACAGCGTAGAGCGGCTGAGATGTAAAGGAATTGGACCATTGCCCAGCTAACATTTGATGCTTGAGGAGCATCTGAGTGAGATTCTGTGCTACAACTTTTAAGAGTTATTTTTCATCTATCAAAACTGGGGCATCCTGTGCTAATGGGCTTCATCTGTGCAGGAGTTTGGTCATCTTCCTCCACACTATCTGCATAAAGCTACTGGTGGAAAACTGCACTTCAGAGACACAAGTGGGTTTATACTATTATGTTCTGTAACAGACAAGAGATTGAAGAGAAAATTTAGGGCACATCTGACTGAAAACTAATAATATATCTTAAAAGCTTTGGATCTTAGTGGTCAATTGCTTTAGTCCAGCTGCCTACAATACTGCAGCTGGAGAATGGCAGTCACCAGGCTGTCATTAAGTCCTGAATCCTCAGCAGTCGTCAGCGCCTGGATAGTTGAGAAGACCAACTGATGGCCCTTCGTGTGTCAGAGCAAGCCAAACCATCTCTTCTCAGGAACCTGACACAGAGGAAATTTCTGTTGCCTCTCCCACTACATCCCAAACTACCCTGCCTGAGTGAGGTGCAGCAGCCGGGCACTTCAGGAGCAATACGAGCAGTAACAGGAGACCTGTAACCAGCTTTGTGTTAAGGATTTCTGCACGAGTCTCGGGAACCAGATTAAAAGCAGAGTAATAAATACTAGCTGAGCCAGGAAGGGAGTCTGAATCACTATCCTCTAAAAGTAATCGGCGCTTCCCAGTGTAAACTTATGTGACTCTTCCCAAAAGCAAAAAGAGATCATTAAACAGGTTTTTAAATAATGACATTGCCAAACAAACATTTATGTCTTTGTACCTCAGGAAGAAGGGTGGTCTAACACGGAGACATATTTTCTATCATTCATTACACTAGTTGTGTTGGAGTCTTACTTGCTTCCCACGTTATTGGATTTATTTTTCCAACTTTTTTCTTTGCCCAGAATTTACAGTGGTAAATTCCATAACCTTGGGTATGGCAGTTAGAGGTTTTGCTTCTTCTGCGTCACGTGTTAATAGGCAAAAGTGAACCTGAACCGGGGCTTGGAAGAAGTGCATAATCACATCATCAGATGACCTTGTATCTTCACGTTCCTTTCTTGAAGGATCTTCAGGAAACAGGTCTGGGGAGGAACTACTGACAGTCAATAACTCGAATAACAGAATTAGCAGCAGCAAATGCTATTGGTTAAAGGGCTGGGGGCAGGTGGCGGGGGCGCGGGAAGTAAACCTTTACACTTCTTATGAGCTCTAGAGGCCACAAAGAATAACGTAATGTTTTTTACAAAATGAAATTTGTAGCTAGATACATTTCTCCTTGGAACACTTCTTTCTTTGTCCTGCCAGCTCAATGAGAACTTTGTTTATTATTATTATTTAGTAATTAAAGCATGCCTGGAAGATCCAGATAAAGGTTTACAAAACTAAGTGGCTCATTAAATAGTCACCAGACCAATGGAAGGTGCATTTCTACAACAAAGGGGTAAACCAAGCACCTCAGATGTGTAAGAAGAGCGCTGCAGGACAGGCCAGCACTCAGCGCTGGGGACGTTTTCCAGCAAGCTGGGAAGGAAAAAGGAGCCTTCCTGAGCACGCGCCCGGTGGCACATGGGCTGCAGTGCTCCAGGGGATTCTGCCTCTGCAGCACGCTCTTGTCAGGCTCTGCAACACGCACAGGTGCAGCCCCAAATACCAGCTGAGGCCCGAGTGTGGTGTCCTTGTCTCAGTTTCCTCTGTTATTTGTGGTTCTTTTAAGCTAGAAGAGGGGGAGTGCTTGTAAACCTCAAGGCCAGTTTGCCTTACATCGCTCCACCTCAACCAAATCCCACCGCACAAAAACGATTTTACATTTCCTATCCCTGCCAACGCCTGTTAATGATTTGGCAAGGTTTATACCGTCATCTATAGATATGTTGGCTTCTTTTTTTTTCTTTTTTTTTTCTGGCTTGGGTAGCTTTCCATCCTTAAATTTTCCCTCTTTACAGACGTGAAAGCAATCTGGCTTTCTCTGGGCAAGATCTGCCTTTGGTCTCGCACAATTCTGCTGCACTAACCACCACTAACGCTTTGAAAGGTAGGGCAACTATATGTTTACTTACATTATACGCACTGAAAGTCTTGATAAAATATTCAGTGAAGTGTTCCAAAATCCAGATATTTTCTGACTTCTTTCATAGGTGCAGTCATACCTAGCCTACTTAATTACTTGCAATCATGGTGTTTCAATAAATCCTGCCCTTCAAGTCGCCATATTTTAACTAAACTATACTGGTGAAGTGCATCCTTTCAAAATACAGCAGATGAAGAATTGTTGCAAGGTGTTTTTTCCACTAAGTGTTAAGCAGTACCAACTGAAATTACCTTTAACTGCCCATAGACCAAGGATAAACCCAGAATGTTGGCTTTATTCAAATGATGTATGGTAAGTGCCTGGTAAATGGCATTGTCTTTCTTCATCTTTAACATAGGACACTTGCCAGCTGCATCTGCTTTTCTACCAGTAGAAGGTTCATTGTCCCACAGAGAAGAGAATAGCGGCCTGTAAGGTGCAGAGATCTATCCGTCATCCTTGAGTGCTTTAGAGGCTGGCTGACCGGTGTCAGTAGAAGCCCCATAGTTCATTGTACAGTCTATTTTTGTTTGCTTGCTTGTCTGCTTAGCTCAGCCCTGCCTGCCCTAGCTGCATGAGAGAGAACAAGTTAACGCTTAAGTTTGTCCTTGACTCTTCCAACACCTAAGTCACCATGGTTCATCCTGCAATGCGGTTCCTGACAGAAAACCAGCATTTTATAGGAGAGGGGAGGAGCAGTACAGTCACGGCTTGGTCCCATAGCCATTTACAGGGCACAGAGAAAGGATTAGGTGTCTCAGCTGTGGCCACAAAACTCTCTAGCAAGGAGCTGCCAAGAACTAATCAACAGGACCCAATGCAACGTCTCACCTTGCCCCAGGGTCTGGGCACCTATCTGCGGTTGTAATCTGAAGCAGAGGCTCCTCTCCTGAGAGCAGGTGCTTTTCAGATAACTGACCAGGACCGATTTGAACATTTAAGTGCTTGCAGGAGGGTGCCTACTTCTGAATTAATTGGCCGGCTGTTCAAATTCTTTGTTATGAGGCAGCTAAATATAGAAATCGGACAGATGCCTTTGAAGTTTTATTTTAAATGACTCGGTCTTTTGGCCCCACGAATCATCCATTTTTTTCTGTACTGTGGCATGTCTCCAATAAGCCATCCCAGTACAGCCATTAAGAATAGCTGAGGTACTTCGGGCGGGATTACAGCCAAAGCCATACGTGCGTACCTGAGTTACTCAGGATCCTGTATACAGGAAATTGGTGCCAGAAACTGCCGTCAGCCCGCTTCAAACATTTATCATGTCTCAACGGCAAGATCACCCGGATTTAGGAGCTCACCAAGCATTGAATAGTTTGTGAATCCACCTGTTCTTACCGATGGCTAGGTAGCCTTGCACTGTGCGCTTGTTTTGCTGCTGCTCATATCTCCTTGTCTCTAGGGCATCTCAAGCTGGCTAGTGGCTCCCGGAGCTCGGTAGAGTACCCCCAGATCTACGCTTTGTTCCTTGACACCAGCCCTGCTAAGAGTTGGAACTCCAAGTAAAGTAAAAGAAGCTCCTTGATAACTCTAGCAGACAACCAAAGGAAATCTAATAGCAAAATAATTTTTTACACGTTTTTCTTCCTGCAGTTTGTGTCAGCAGGAGCAGATCGCGGCTCCCATTCTCGCATGCTCGCTTAAGCGAGGCTTTCCAGCATGCAGGCTCTTGAACTTTCAAGCCCATTTATATGCCTGTCCGTGACAGCTGCAGCTATTAACAGCAAATCGCTCAAGCAGAGAGAATAAATAAATCCTCTGTTATTCTGTATAATATTTTACTGGCTCATTGATTGTGAGGAAATAATCCCGTTTTGACTGGCTGTCTTGTTTGATGTCCAGTGGCAAGTGCAAGAAATCACCATGCCTGGGACTGAAGGTCATACAAATGCATTAGGTCGTGTGGCAGGAGCTTGACTGTGCCCCACCTGCCCATATGGTCAGTGGCTCTTGTGAACAGTTTTCCTGTAGGTCTTTCAAAGCTTCACACAAACAAATATCATAAGAAGATTAAAAGGCAAAGGTTGCCTTTGTATACTTGATCAGATCCCGCGCTGTGTTTTTGTGGCTTAAAAGCCACATTACAAGAGCAGTTTATGGGCTTTCCTCCCTCATCAGCATTCCATTCTTGCTGAGACCTTGCACCTTTAATAAATCTTCTCAGGGTTTTATTGTGCACCAGTTACATCTGGGGTGCTCCCGAGGTCTGCATGACCAAAGCATTCATTCCTCTTGGCGACTATCTCAAAGGGAATCTCTTGAGGATATTCTCAGGAATACACACGTCTTTATCTTCCCTGTTTTAATTCATTCATTGCCTAACAGCACCTCTCAAGGTTATCGGAGCGAAAAATGAAATCTGCAAGCACAGCTTAAAGGGTTTGGACAAAAAGAAAAAAGTAGCATGATAAGGGGAGGAGATTTTCTGCAGTCCAAGACCCCTGCGTACCAAATGTGTAAAGGTTTGCAGCCTGCAAGAGAAGAGTCCTAATGGATCTTTAGAGGATAATATTTACAAAGTAGGTGCTTAATGTTCTGAGAGTCCGTTGAAGATGCAGGTGAGCTATTCCTATAAACTAACCAAAAGCTTCAGAAAAATATGAACTGTAGCCACTTCAGCATTTTCCAGCTATGGAATTGGTGACTGGTTCTCCGGTAGATGTAATTTATTTGATTTAGTTCCTTTTTAACTTCGTTGCTTCTCTTATTTCTGAGTCATCATGTACCTGGGGCTTTTGCTTTTTTTCTCAGTACAGTGCTATGACTAGCTATTTTATGGAGCCGTTGAAGACTAAACTGGAATTCCTTCATTAATACAACAGCATCAATTTATGAACGAGTATCCAGCAGGTTTCAAAAGACTGTCTTCCTCCTTGGCCAAGGTGATGATATTGCAAAAAGCCTCAGCAATCTTGCACGCCTGTTCGTCTTCCTGTCTGACGTGCCCTTGCTGGAGTACAGCTACAGATCAAGGTTACAGCAAGCAAGAGGTAAATGTAGCCAGAGAGAAGGAAAAATAAATCTTGCAGTAGGGACCAAGGTCTCTCCTACAGCTGGAGGGCCGCAAAACACTGGGATGTTCTCCCCAAAAGCTCAGCTCTTTGGAAGGGCTCCGACCCCAGCTGATCTTTGAGGTCGGCGTAACATAATTTGTATTATTTACAAACAAGATTTTAGTTGCTCAGTACCTTTGGTTAACATGGGGCGTGCCGTCACCTGATTGCTTTCCTCTTCCTGCTGTCTGTTGTCTGCATAAGTCCTGTATTTGAAGAAGCAGAGAAACCCTGCTGATTCAGTTGTTGGATCAGTCCCTCGGGCAGCAATCGCCAAGCTTACTTCCAACAATGTCTCCAATCCATTCGGTTACGGAAGATACTCCTCTTTGCAAGGACCCAGTACATTCAGAACGGCTTCAAAAGGGACAAAGAATGGCTTGCTTTTTCTATATGAGTTCTGCGCCTCACTTGGAGACAGAATTTGCTTTCTCACATCCAAAAATTTGTTACAGTTTTGACCAGAGGCACACCAGCCTCACAGAAAATGCCAACTTCTGTCCACATCCAGTAGCAAACACAGAAGTTGCCTCGAAGTTAAATATAGCTCACACTAGCAACAAGAGGATAGGGCAGACTCTTCCTCTTTTGCGATGGTGGTCTGTAGTGCAGCTAGTAAAAAGCAAAAACGTTTCTGTCACAGGGATAAGTTGTCTCCAGAAGTCAACCACCACAAAGGGAAGCGCAGCCAGCTGGCTGGAAGCAGCTCAGTCCGGCTTATTGGGAGTCTGTGAGCTTCTGTGCTGTACCTCGAGGGCTTCCACCAAAATCCAGCTTCTGTCACAGCTGCAGAGTGTCTGCGTGAGAGGGAAACTACTCTCTCCTGCAGCTCGCAGGAAAGCCTGGTGCATCTTGCGAAGCTAATGGGCTCGCGTTAAGAAATCCCACCTCTGCTTCCGACCCAGGCACGTGCATTGCACACGCAGTGGCAGAATCCAGTGGAGACAGCTGCCTAATGCTGGGGCTCTTGGGTCTCAGTTCTTTGTGCTGAAAGCGGAGAGTAAAAGATATGATTTTCCTGAACCTGTGCTTGAAAACAGCACTGAAGCATGAGCAGACGTTTTGACAAGGGAGAATTTGTCCTGAGAGCCCTGAGGTAAGCAGGTAAAAAGAGGGAATGGGGCAAAACGTACAAGGAAAGACACGTGGCTGGAAAAAAACTACTGTGAACTGTGATAAACACCACCCCACCCTTATTCATCCCACATGACTGCGTTTCTGCCTGGCAGAGAGACACAGCCAGGACTTCGGGCCAGTCATACTGCCCATTTCAGCTGACATAGCGACGCCACTCTGGACACAGGAGTGCTCGACTCACAGGCCACTCTTTTTGCCACTATTCAGTCAGCATGAAGATGGGTGTTTCAGAAAACACGGACACCTGTGGTGATGCCATCCTGGCAAAGGATGCCAGCAGGACTCTTGAGGGAGTCTCAGAGAGTCTCCCCTCTGCTTTCACCAGGCTGTTTGCCCTGGAACTACTTCCAGCTTGCCCTCGTACGGGGGATGAGTTGGGCAGATGGCACACGGGGGCAAGTAGATGAAGAGATTCACATTTGTTAGGAGCAGCCTCATTACGTTCCCCTGCGCTGGTACTGCGCGCAAGCCGTATGCTTCTAATGTTAGCTCAGGCGCCATGTGGGTGGGAAGCGTTGAGGCTTCCTGCACGGAGCCGTAGCCGGAGGAGCGTGCCGAGGCGGCTCACACGCTCCCTCTGGCACTCGCCCGTGTGAGGAAGGGTCCCAGAGCGCGGTTGCAGCCGTGCAGCTGCGCTCCCCGCTGCCGCCTCCCCCAGCTCTCCACATAGTTCCACGCGCAGGGGCTCCATCTGCCCCACTCCGCTTCTCCTCCTGCGGCTTGTCCACAGCCACGCTTAGGCTCTAGCTGAGCGTCAAGCCCCGAGGATTTTCAGCCAAAAGAAAACCGGGTCAGCCTTTGCATTCCAAGCAGAGCTGTGAATTTCTTCACGGCTCTTTCTTCTTATTGCTTCAAGGTCGGAGAAATAACCAACTGGACCTGATGGGCCAAAGCCAGTAGCCGTAAACCCTGTGTAATCTTAAAGGAATATAGCCTCTCTATCCAGCGCGCCTTCCCCAGCCTCCCAGCCAAACTGCGGCAGCTTTTAGATTTGTCGCCTGCACGCAAATGCCCTTTTTTTTCCTTTTTATCTCCTTTCAGTACTGTCATCTTGTATGATTAAATAGGAGTCAATAGCGTCACAGTATGAGATGTAGATGGCTCAGTAGTATAGCATATGCTGATTCACCTAGGCTTGCTTTTTATTTGGCTTCTAAAGGCAGAAGCCCAGCTCATCAGCATACAGAGCTTTATTAACCATGTTCATGAGCTGAAGTTTTTATCTCACTTGGAACCACATTCTTGAAGTGATAATGAACTTGAAAATGTTCGTATTGAGAAGATAGCCCTGTAAATCAAAACCTTTTTGGCATATTATTAGCGTGGTTAAACAAGCTTAAAGCAGTTAATGACCGAATGGAACAGAGCAGCATGCGGAACACCAAGAGTGACGCTGATCCAGCTGATCAGCCTGAATTATCTGTGAATGGGAATTGTGCTAAATACCTTATCACAGTAGGCACAATGTTGTGGACTCAGTGTTCCCTTTTGCCAGTGCCATTTCATAGATGCTGTACTTGCGATACTTGAGAGCATCTTCCGTTATCTGGGCAGATAAGCAGGCTCCATGCTCAGCCGTAGAGCTTTGTCCACTACCTTAACTTTTCCTCTGCATCATTTCCAGAGGTGTAAGACAGTATGGGGACTCTTTTTGGGGAGGGGAAGCCAAGAGGTCCTGGAGAAATGGCTCCATGCAGCCTAGGGCCTGGTTATCCCTAGGGTCTACAGGAAATCCCCTCAGCCCCACTGAAAAGCCTTCTCCTCTGAGATCCGGGCTGAAGTCAAGAACAAAAGCCCAAGATATTTTGCAGCATTTTGGCAGCATTTTGCTTACTGATGGCTGCTTTTGGCAAGCAAACACCCCTGGGAGAGTGACAGATAATGCAGAACGGCAAGAGACATGATCATTGATCAACGGGACAAAAATTAATATGTTAATCAGAAGAGTCAGCCTCACATACTGAATTACATGTGGCATATATTTCTGTGGAAAGTCTGTTCTTTACAAGCCCACAGGCTTAATATGCAATTGGAGCAGTGCCAAGGCAAGGGAGAGGAATATTAATTTTCTTACTACAGTCTACTTTAAAGTGCATTGGTACTGCGGCTTCAACGATGAGTCCAAACTTCAGGTTTTGATTATTTTCCTTTTTAACGGGAAGAACTCCATGCTCTTGTCTTAATGGACTAATCCGTCCCATTGGACTTCATATTCTTTAAAATACATAACTGCAGCACTGGAAGAGGTTTAGTCCTTTCAGAAGAGAGACTACAAAAGATTGCCTTCATCTTGCTCACCTTGCTGTAGTGACTAATAGAAGTCAGTCGACATTGCACAGATCGATGATGCAGCTGGTGCAGTTCCCTGACTTGGTGGCGGTTGGTTCTAGGTGCATGGTGGCAATAGCAGCTCTCTACCACCTTCTCCACTCTCTCCAAATCCTTTTTTTTCCCCCTTCTTTTTGTTAAATTTGGAGAAAAGGGAAATACGGCAGAAAAGTTGAAAAAAACCTTTAAAATATTTTCATGCATGGTTGGATTAACTTCTTTCCTTTTACATGGCACTGAAAAAAAGCCATGAAGAACAGAGGAGGCCCCAGTGTCACAGAAGTAAGTTTTCACAGGAATCATAAGTCTTATCTCAATCCCCGCTGCCTGGAATACCAAACCCTCCCCTACAGCAAAAGGAGGCAAATCCAACCCTCCCCTTCTTCCTCCAGTAGGGACCTCTAGGATGTATACACAAATACAATAGGATTGCATTTTTAAGCTTCTCTGCAAAGAAGGGAGCAAGAGCTTTTATTAACTATCCCTCTCTCCCTACTGCCCAAAGATACTGAGGATCTCCTGGACCCGAAGCCGTCCATGAATCTTCAGCTTTAAGGAGCAGCCCCCACTCTTTTCCCTCCCTACCGCTATAATCCCCCCCCTAGAGCTGTAACAGCTGAATACATTGTTTTTGCCAGCTTTCCTCCTCAGTCCTCAAGTTTCTAACTGTAAATGTCAATTGTTTCTAGGGCAAGGCCAAACTCCACAAGACGTTGAAGGAGAGAACAGAATTAGTGGAAAACCTTTTAAAAGCCTCAAGACTTTAAACTGTGGCAGCAGTGCTCCATGGGTTCCACAAACAGCCTGAGGAGGAGTTTGTATAAGCAGCATGGTATCTTTGTATATAGCCTTGATTGTCTTTTCCTCCTAGGTCTCCTGCTTGTGTTCTTACCCTACTCCAAAATAAGTATGACACACGGGCTCCTCACCTGCCTCTCAACTCACACAGTGCTCTGCTGCTGCACTTGTACTTAAGACCATTTTCTTTTCTGCAACAGCTGCGCAGTTTCTCCTTCACATCTGTTCTTCCTCCACATCTGTTTGGTAACTGCAGAGTAAGCAGATGAAATCCTGGGGGTACCCTTTTGATTGAGTGGGGTGCTAAGTTTAGCTTCTTAAAAGCCTACCCAGCATACCAAGTTGCACATTGTTGTTATTTATATTGTCAATACCCATCATGAAGTTGGGAAGACGGTGGTCAAATGCCTGTATTTTGGAAAAATCAAGGGTACTAAAATCTAAGTAGCTTACTATAAATAATTTTTTATTTCCCTTCTGTTTTTTCCAGTTCAGGCTGAAAATGAGCTATTCGGCTAATGCTGACCTCGCCAGACTCTCAGCCTTCCTTCCCTAGTGTCCTGCATGCCTTGAGTATCACTAGGCTCCAGTCATCTTTGGCTTCAGTTTCTTAAGTGCACTTCCTTCATACACTTTTCTTGTTATCTTTTCAAGAAAGTGGGTTCCCCTGAATCTGCTTACCACAGACTTTCCTTTGTCCAGCCCAGTAGTTAAATCTCTGTCTTATGAGCGCTTTCAATTCATATCTCCATGGATGTAAGACCATGAAAATAAATCTATTTTTGAAGGTTTCTAAGGCTAGGTTTCTAAGGACAACTGCTTGTACTCACTACAGTTTTCTTTTACTCCTCCACAGCTGTGCTGGTCCCTGTTGTGTCCTGTTTTAGTGTCCTGCTCCCTAAGGCAAGGACAGTCTTTTAGTTCACACCTTGTAATGCAGGTCAGAGACCTGAAATTCTGGTTCCTCCTTCCCCTTCTCAGTACCTTGCATCAGCGTCCAATGTCTGTCTTAGAAGCAGCTGAATAATGATGATTGTCTTATAGGCAAGTGACTCAGGTGTCACATCCTCCCTTGTCTGACTGTGGTGAAGTTGAGCTTGAGTCTTCTCAGGCTCCTTCATAAAGTTGGGACAATTATTGTTTTCATCCACTGCTTTGTTTTTTGACTCAGGCCTCCAACTAGCCGTACGCAGTGAAGCTGGCTGTAAGGCTAGAGTCTCACAAACAGCTACAGTGCACATTCACCTCTGCTGAGCTTTTCTTCAGTTGCCCAGCTCTTCAGAGCAGCAAGTCACAATGCTTCGTTCTGATAGTCCCCAGTAAGAAATAGTTTGGTTTGTTCAGATCTGCCTTACCTGGACAAGGGCTTTTGCATATTTGGTTTTGCTTTTGGTTTTATTTCGATTTTCTAGTTCTCTTGGAACATGAGAACATCTGAATTGGGTCAGATCAAAAGTCCACTTAGTCTAGTATCCTCTTTCCGGTAGCAACCCTAATGTTGTGAAAGGTCTATTCAGACCAATGGCCCATCCAGCCCAATACTCTCTCCAGCAGAGGCAATAAGAAACACTATTTAGCAAGAGCCTGGGAGCCTGGCCATTTTCAATGATCCATTCTCCTTGTATTTCCTCAGCAGTCATTCTTTTTTAATAGCAGCGTTGAAGAGCCATCCCTGTTTATTTCCTTTAGCATCTCTTCATGGTCCATGAGTTGATCTTCGAGCCTACTGATACGGTGTGCCTCCAACAGTTGTTGCCTGTGGTCAGTTTCAGAGGTTCTCTATGAGCAACCTCCACCACCTCCAAACTGAAGCCCCAGCCTCTGTTAGTGTCTCCTTACGGAGGCAGCTGCTTATTCCCTTCATTTTTGCTAAACCTTCTCCAACTCTACTATGCCCTTTCTTGAGATGCAGAGAACAGGACTGTACACAGTACTTAAGATGGTTGTAGTTGTGCAAAGTCTTTATTAAGGCTAAAAGTATACCTTCTGCCTTGTTTCTTCATGATGATTCCCCACGTTTTGGTGGCTAAACGTGCAGCAGCCAGCGAAAGCCATCTTCAGAGACCTGTCAGTGATGACTCCAAGATCCTTCTCGAGTTATAACGCCAGGTTCCAAGTTCAGCATCATGTACGTATGGATTAAATTATTTTCACCCCAGATCCTTAATATACATTTATCTACCCTGAGGCTTATCTGTCTCTACTCCCATCCCACACACATAGTTTTACAAGGTCCTCACCATCAGACTGGCATTTTGCTGCCAGAAAGGTTCTCGTTACCTCCATGATTTTGGAGGTTTCATTGTTCCTTTCCCAGGGAACTGATGAAGACATTGAAAAAACCTGATCCCAGCACTGGATCTGAGGTGAGCCCTTTGGTAGTCCATCCTAAGAAGTCAGCATTAAGCTAACACTTTGCTTTCTATCCTTTAAATCCACAGAAGGAGCTTTCCTTCAAGGCAGCTCATCATCTTTAAACAGCTTCACTGTGGAACCTTGTAAAAGACTTTTTCAAAATCTATGTTTATGCGGCTAACTGGATCTCTTTTATCCGCACACTTACTGACACCCCCACAGAGGTCCAGCAGGCTGGAGCAGAGGTTTCCCATTACAGAAGCCATGCTGGCTCTTTCCCAGCTGGTTGCGTTCATCCAGTGCTCTGAGATCTTATTTTCTAAGACAGAGTCCCCCTTAGCAGGGCTGGCAGGGAGGATCACAATTCTGTGCATGGGGCAGGTGGGATGGAATACCCTGTTGGTCAGTTTTGGGACACCTGTCCTGTCCGCTCCTCCCTGCACGTGGGACCCCTCTACTGCTCTTCCACTTCCAAGCCTCCAATGGGGCAAATGATGAAGTTAGCTGGCCTTGGTTGTTACAGCAATAAGTATAAGCAAGAGTCTCTCTTGCCATTCTTGAAAGTACCATTTCTTGGCATAAATTAGAAACAATCAGGTCCTATCAGTGTATGGAAGCAGACAGTGTCTGAAAAATACGCTGTTAATTTCAGAGAGTTCAGTTAGTTCGAAGAGGCTTAACTGAAAAGTAAAGTTACTGAACAGAAACTTGGTTCTGTTTTACCTCAAACCAGGCCATCTGTTCAGATGGATGCATGATGGTGGTTCTCTCCACTGTTCAGCGTTCCTAATGTGCACTGCTCAACAGCATGCATGGTCTGCCCCAGAGGAGGCTGCATTTCACTGACACAGTACACACCATGTGCCGTTTGACTGATCTTTTATTAAATGCTCTTCCCGTGACCATTGTTCTTGATGTACTGCCATTGCAGAGCAGTCTTTCCAGGAATAAATTTTTTTAAATGCAACTGTAGCTTTTATGGTAGTTATCCTGGCAATGAAAACAAGAAATAATGGTAAATGGGCTTCACAGTCAGACTGTGCAATGAAAAGATGTTCTTGAACTTTTAAAGTGTTTTAATGGTATGGACCTTTTTTTTTCCTTGCTTGAAAGGACTCTGATTTCTCATCTGATAGAAAAGCAATGTTTGATCCTCCCCATGCATTCATCACCATGGTACCAAAATGCCTCACAGGGAAATAAGGCAGGCACTTGGCAGTCTTTTCCTTGAGACTTCCAACAGGAGAAGTGGTCCTTGCAGGATTCTGATAGCCTGCTCATGTCAACTTATTATTTTTATTACATTGGCACGTGTACATCAATGAAACGAATGCAAGGATTTCTGGGCTGCCTGGATGCCATTGTGACAGATGGCTGGGAGTAGGGAAACAGCCCGGAAAGCATTTCTGCGTGTGATGGTGCTGCTAGTTGAAGGCAACATTGATAACCTCAAAGTGCTTGTTCACTCTGAGAACATTTTCAGATGTTTTAGACGATGGACCTGTCATTGACGATGTGGCCAATTTGGTGAAATACTAAATTTTCATGAAGTTCAGAGATATGTTTCAAGTGTCTTGGGCTGAGCTTCTTACATAATGGAGAAATTAGCACAGCTATATTTGCAGTTTCCGTGAGAGGCTACTCTCTGCCCATCATCATCAAGGGAGCAAGTTCCTTTGGACTGACAAACAGGACAGACTCTTCCAGCAATAGCTGAAAGTCCATATTTACATTCGTGAAATTCAATAACAAAAGGTCAGAAATGTAACCTCCAACAATGGATAGGAACACTTTTAAATCAAAATTAACTTGTCTACTTCTCTTTCTCCTTTACCATCCCTCCCACACACACTCTTTCTTTCCTCCCCTGTGTGCCAGTTTTTCCAGTGGCTTCTGGGGTGCTGTGGAATCGGTATAGAGCATTTAAGTAGCTCTTCCCATTCTGCTAATTCCAGTTGACTGCAGATACAGGTAACAACAGCACTCATGCCATTTTGTGACCAATGAGAGGAAGCTGTAATGTATTTTCTGAAAGAACACTTATTTTCCGCTTTGAGCTCATCTGGCTGAAGACAGACCCTGAGCTTATAAGTATTTCTGTTTATCATTGTCCTGCCCTTTTCATCCTATAACAATTTCTTTCCTTCCAGGAGGCACAGTGTGGATAAAGTGCCACAAGATTAAGCCTAATGATAGTTCAATTTCCAGAAGGTGGAAACGGTTCAGTTTCCAGCAGAGGGTGGGTATGCAGCTCTGGTGGCAGCAACAATTAGTCAGAGGAGAAATACGCATGTATTCATCTACAAGATACCATTTTTTTAGCTAGGCAACATCAACACAGATGTAAGGGAGCAAATACCTGTGGAGAAAGAAAATATCTGGCATGAAATTTACCCCTTGATATAAATACCAAATACATCAAATGTTTGGACAACAGATTATATTCATTAAGATGGTAGAAAACCCTTTTTACCTGATCCACTATGAAACATGAGCAAGAGAAGGACTAGAAAAAAAGAAAAGTGTCGTCTTAAATTTTCAGAGGATTCTTTAAAACCTTGGCACCATGTCAGGCAGCATGTGGTATATATTACAGATAGTTCAGTTGCACCTCACAAACATATCTTAAAGGTTTGATTTTTCCATATATCATTTAGCAACAGCTGGCATGCTTTTTTTTCTTTTTTACTCCCTTACTAATACAAAGTTCTCAAGTGGGTTGGCAGTGCACTCACCTCTTTCTAAGCAGTGAAGCACCAAATTCTGCTTTTTTGCCCATTTTGAAGAGCTAGATGTGAGACTCAGTTGAAAGCTGAGAGAATTTATTTCTGCATCTGATGCGGAGCTGGGTTATGGTGAAATCCAGGGTTGTCCTGTGCAGAGATGAACATCAATGATATCTCTTCATGAAATGATGTCTCTGCTTTTATGAAAGGAAAGAAAACTCCAGAGCCACAGACACAAAAGTCACTCTGGCATCTCCAGATGCCATTTCCATTTGTCATGTCCATCAACAAGTAGGGTGACCCCAGAGCTTGGCAGAAGAACAGTCGTAAAGCAGACAGGTTTCATAGAGTCATAGAATCATAGAATGGTTTGGGTTGGAAAGGACATTAGAGATCATATAGTTCCAACCCCCCTGCCGTGGGCAGGGACACCTCCCACTAGACCAGGCTGCTCAAAGCCCCATCCAGCCTGGCTTTGAAACCCCTCCAGGGATGGGGCATCCACAACTTCCCTGGGCAACCTGTTCCAGTGCCTCACCACCCTCACAGTAAAGAATTTCTTCCTAATATCTCATCTAAATCTCTCCTCTTCCAGTTTAATATCATTACTGCTCCTCTTATCCCTCCACTCCCCAATGAAGAGTCCCTCCCCATCTTTCCTGTAGGTCCCCTTTAGGTACTGGAAGGCTGCTGTAAGGTCACCCTGGAGCCTTCTCTTCTCCAGGCTGAACAATCCCAACTCTCTCAGCCTGTCTTCATAGAAGAGGTTCTCCAGCCCTCTGATCATCTTCGTGGCCCTCCACTGGACCTGTTCCAACAGGTCCATGTCCTTCTTGTGTTGGGGACTCCAGAGCTGGACACAGTACTCCAGGTAGGGTCTCACCAGAGCAGAGCAGAGGGGCAGAATCACCTCCCTCAACTTTCTGGCCATGCTTCTTTTGATGCAGCCCAGGATATGGTTGGCTTTCTGGGCTGCAAGCACACATTGCTGGGTAATGTTGAGCTTCTTGTACACCAACGCCTCCAAGTCAGTCTCCTGATGGCTGCTCTCAATCCATTCTCCACCCAGCCTGTATCTGTGCTTGGGATTGCCCCTGACCCGTGTTTCTAGAAGATTTCCTGTACAAATTCCAATGAAATCATGTAATCTGCAGAAAAGATCTCTATCTGAAAGACTCTGCAAATCTGATGAAAACACGTCTGTTTCTGAGCAGATCTAGCTGGACTGGTTTATGGTCTAATGCCTTATAACAGTCTCCACTCCCTGCAAATATCTTGTATGTATCAGCATATCTCCTCCTATTATTAATTTGTCAGTAATTATATTGTTCTTTTTTTACCTCAGTGGGCGCTGTGCAAATGAGGGAAATCAGACCAAATATCAGGACTTTCCCAGTCTTAGCTGAAATAAAAAATTACAGGGCAAAAGTGAAGATGGTATATCAGCTTCAGTGGGGAAATGCAAGCTGGGCACCATTCGTGAACGCAATGCCACTTCAGGTACAGAAATTGTAAAAAAAGGCACTCCAGATCCTGAGGAGGAGTCACCGAGTAGATTAACGCATCCAAAATATTAGTGAATGAAGCTGACGTTTGAAGAGGATGGGATGGGGAGAAGGGAGCCTGCTTCAACACCCAAGCTAGGTTCATTTTGACAGGTGCCAATCTGGTGAGTAGTAGACACTATCATAAGTACACTTCTAAAGAAGAATTTTAAAAGGTCGATAAAAATCACAGCAATGCAAGCTTTCTGGTTACTTAGAAACAGAGCTCGGTGATTCAGAGCCATTTCTCAAACGTATCTTTGATTGATATCGTCCCTCCAATGCAGGTAACAGAAGACTGATTCAATCTATCTGACACAGACTATCAGGTCTGTTCTTTCCCCTGTTCCTCCCCATCTCCTTCATTTCCTTCTCTGAATCAATGTATTTGTGAATCTTGGACTGGATCCTAGCCAGGAATATCTGAAAATGCAGTCTCATATTGCCCAAATCTATAAAGAGGAAACTATTCAGACAATTGATGCACCTTAAGGGCAGAACATTAAATTGATCTGTTGGCAAGGAACACCATGTGTAACTTTACACAGCAATTCCCATAAATACTGATAAGATTAGCAGCCAAAGCACAGAATATCTAGAGCTGTGGCTTTATTTTGGGAGTAGCTATGAGGATAACGGTTTGTACTGTGTGCAAGCACTTGCGCTGTCTATAAGCTTCCCCCTCCCAAATCTGTGCCTTAAGATGAGCTCATGACAATGCATCACCACGTATATTTGAGGTGACTGTATTACTGAAGCATGGCAAATCATCCAGTGGAAACAGCACTATTAGATAATCAAAAGGCAATGGCTCAGATCTGCTGCTGCCCTAAGCAAGTGGAAGGGAGGTAAGGAGCTGTAGCTTCCTACAGCTCCCATTAGTTTTTCCTAAATGTTGGAAGACCTGAAGGTAAGTTGTGTGAAGTCTTTCCGGGGCAGCCTGAATCTTGGTTCCCTTTCTCCATTTTCTCAGCTGAAAAAAAAAAGAGGAATAAAAATGTGGGTGCATGCAGCATGCCTGGAGATCTACCACAGCATCGCACCAAGGAAAACCTGCATTTTTGCTTTCTTTAACTCTTTACTAACTGAAGGTCTGATGTGAAGTTCACAGAAATCAATAGCAAATTTCCCCATGATTTCAGAAGAATCTGTGTTAGATCCCTATTCTTTGCTAGGGACTCTCAGGTTGCACCGATACTCACTTCATTAAGAAAAATACTTTTCTAATCTCTCAATAACTGTGTGGCATTCTAAAGAAAGTCCAAAAAACAACGTTAACTGCTTCTCTCAGCAGTTACATCCAAGCCAGTATATGATGGCATAGCTCCAGTGAAATTGCTAACATCCAGTGTTTTTTTGACTTTTGGGGGCTTTGGGTACCTCTTCAGAGATTCACAAGGCCTGACTTGAAAGGGGAGCTAAATAGGTTTCCTCAGTTCATGTACATCTCTCTAGGAATGCATAAACCACAAGAGATGTAGAGACACAGATCAACTTCAGCATTGCAACCGAAGTTCTCGCGATCAGGAAATCTTGCTGGCAGATTAGAAAATCTTAGGATATAGTCTTTCAGTTTCGAGTAGGTTGGTGATATCTGCATTTTCAAATTCCTACTTGCGTTTGAAATCAGAAATAACATTACTCTTAAATTGTACCCTCAGAGGGCTACCAGATTTCACCATATGTAGAGCATGAAGCATGCGGATGCCTTTCTTATTCAAACTGATTCATCTTTCCCTAACACAAAGCTCTGAAGGAGTTAAAATCTCAGTCTAGTAAAGACTGAGGTCTTGCCAATTTTTTTTTTTTTTTTTTGTAAGGTGCCAGACATAAAAATAAAGGAGATGTATCAGCACACTTCCTTAGAAGCTGAGCTTCCTGATTAAGAATAAATGCAGGATATACAGTGTATTTCATGCTGAAAAGCATTCCCTGCTAAAATGTCATGAATACAATTAGCCATTAGCAACATCTCTACACACAGAGAGGACTTGGATCAGGAAATAACAGAAACAGGCACACACTGCTAAAACGTGGAGAGGGAGAAAACCACAAAACAAGAGCCAGCTGTTGAGTAAGTATTGTCCTGATGCTGCTCCATTTCTGTCTGTAGTCAGGCTGAGGAAAGTGAATGAGCGATCACACTGTAAAATGCCCAGCAGGAACGACGATGCAGAGGTTTTGTGCTCCTTATTATTGTGCAGTGGTGATGTTTAATCCTGGAATGCTGCATTCCACCAGTGTAACTAACCCAGGATATCTATACGTCTTGCTTTTTAGGAGTGCCTCAAACATCCGTGAATGAGAGTGATTTCAGTAATAGGAAATCCTTTTTTTTTTTTTATGTTCACATGATACAAATACCAGTGACAAGCCTGAGCACTCCAGTGGGAAACTTATCACAGAATCACAGAATGGTAGGGGTTGGAAGGGATCTCTGGAGACCATCTAGTCCAACCCCCCCCCGCTAAAGCAGGTTCACCTAGAGCAGGTTGCACAGGAACACGTCCAGGCGGGTTTTGAATATCTCCAGAGACAGAGACTTCACAACCTCTCTGGGCAGCCTGTTCCAGTGCTCTGGCAACCTCAAAGAAGTTTTTCCTCGTGTTCAGATGGAATTTCCTGTGTTCCAGTTTGTGCCTGTTGCCCCTTGTCCTGTCACTGGGCACCACTGAAGAGCTTCTGGCCCCATCCTCTTGACACCCGCCCTTCAGGTATTTATAAGCATTGGTGAGGCCCCCTCTCAGTCTTCCCTTTTCTAGGCTAAACAGACACAGGTCTCCCAGCCTCTCCTCATAATAGAGGTGCTCCATTCCTTTGATCATCTTTGTAGCCCTTTATTCTGAAGGTTTCCTACATTTGATGCTGCTTGGGTCCATCTCAGTGAATGGGCTGTTTGTTTATTTTGTGATTTCTTTCCCTTGCAACGTTTTCCTTGTTGGGAGTAGGAAAGACTCCTACTGGATTGGCAAGTGCAGCATTTGCACATGTGCCGGGTTCTGAGCTTCCCTCACCTGTTGCCTGTAGTACAATAGGAAACATCTTTGCAGAATCTTTGCATCTATGGTGTATAGAAAACCTGGCTGGTACCAGGTTTAAGACATAGGTGTAGGCAATCGAGCATGCTTCAGCTTTCTTCAGTGCTTGGGGTTAACTTGGCGTTAGCTGAATCTGGTGCTTTGAGGGAAGCCTTTGCTATGTACTTTCTACTTTCTCTTGAATGAATTGCAATGTTTTCCATTTTAATGTGTAATACAGCTAAACATTGTATCTTCCAACACTACTTCCAGGTTTTTCTGACACACAGGTGAGGAGCCAGATTCTATGACGTTAGGGCTAAAATGAGTAGAAACACCTTGGGTTTGTGCCTCTCGTGGCTGGATTTGTGAGGTAGCATCATAGCTTGGACTGAGTACTGTAAAAGGAAAGATACGAAGACTGATGCCCAGAAGCTGACGTGAAGCATCTACTCTGCTTATTTCAGTTTCAAAGGGGATCATTTCAAAAATCTTTCTCATGTGCAAAAAAAGAGCAGTCCTCACAGATCTACAACCCTCCCTGCCCTAAACTCCAAAGAAACATCTCCCCACATACTTATGATTTCTTTTTTTAATTGGGAGTTGATTTTATTGTCCATGTTTTAGTGCTACAGCTGGTTCTTATGGCTGATGATTTTTTTTCTTCTCCCACTGAGTCTAATTTCCTCAAAACTGAAACAAATCGTATAATTCTCTCCACGATCATGCTGCAATGATGTTGTCATATTTATTTTAATCTTCTCTTGAACAAATCATATTAAATAGTGCATATTGTAAGATTAATTAATTTAGACTTAATTGGCAATCTGAAACCTACCAACATTTTGTTACTGTTCATCGTAATGACTTTAAGGTGTACATGTATTCTACCTAAATGCTGGGGCCAGTAAATCAGAAACAGGGTAAAGCTCTAGGAAAAGAAAGAGGCCTAAGGAGGAAAGGAAAACCTCTAGGTGGAACCCACTTGAGATCCAGCCACGTTCCTATGGTGAGGCAAGGCTGGGAAGTTCATTCCCCAGAAATAAATTGCAGTGTTTGGTTCTAAAGAAATCTCTGGTGGCAAGATCAGCTGAATGGCCATTGTAAAGGTTGGGGGGAGTCTGTGGCTTGTACCGAGAAGGAAAAAAAACATGTTGCTGAGCAGGACTGTAAAGTAACCGTATATTCTCAATGTGTATTTTCTTTCTGTTTTCCTTGGTGAATGGGAGAACCCCAAACCTTACCTTTGTTTTCATAAGTTAGTTATGCTCAAGAAAAAGTAGTTATGCCAGCTGAGCTAGGAAAGATGTATACAGGCTACTAGCCATGCCAATATGCTCAAGAAAAAACATCAAACAGGATACAAATTCTCCTGTGGAAAACCTCTGTTTCTGAACTGTGCTTGAGCCCTTTGTGCCAGAATTGCCCCTTACTCACTTTTCTGACTCCTCACCAGAGCTGAACACTGTGCATGCCAGTTCCAACTCGGTTCACCAACCTTTGGCCACTGGGCTTTCATTCTGATGCTCTCTCCTGAAAAGTAAATGCAGAGCTCAAGGCCACTGTGTAAAGCAATCATTCTTGCATCTTGAATAGGCACATCTTCTAGTTTAAATGTTCAAGTCAGTCATTGTATAAATATGCAAGGCAAAGAAATTGCCTCCCTCCCACCCCCCACAGAGATCAATGCATACCAGACTGGAGAAAAATACCATTTTTCTAAAGTTTAGGATTAAAACTGAAGTTTACTTCAATGTCTTAGTTGTCTTGGAGTAGGACTACCAGATCCCTCCTTGGTTTATTTAATTGACCCTAACATAAGTTCTCTTTAAGGATTTCTGAACTGTACGTATCATAGAATCACAGAATGGTTCAGGTTGTAAGAGACCTTAAAGACCATCTAGCTCCAACCCCCCTGCCCCGGGCAGGGACACCTCCCACTAGACCAGGCTGCTCAAAGCCCCATCCAGCCTGGCCTTGAACACTTCCAGGGATGGGGCATCCGCAACTTCCCTGGGCAACCTGTGCCAGTGCCTCACCCACCATCATAGTGAAGAATTTCTTCCTAATATTTAATCTAAATCTCCCCTCCTTCAGTTTAAAACCATTACTGCTTATGCTATCTCTACAGTCCCTGATAAAGAGTCCCTGCCTGTCTTTCCTGTAGGTCCCCTTTAGGTACTGGAAGGCTGCTATAAGGTCTTCCTGGAGTCTTCAATGTGTGTATATATAAAATGTATGTAATATATAATATAGTACATATATATTCCTAAAAGGAAAGAGAGAGGGTGGGGGTGTTAAAGTATCTGATTTAAGCTGGCCTAAAGGAAGGCCTTTGTGCTACCTATAGATTAAATGATACTCTCTCTATATATATATATTTAATGTTTTACTATATGACCCCAAGGCTCAGACCCTTATCGACAGACTTTTATTGACAGACTGACTCTTTATCAACTTGCTTCAGCAAGCAGCTTTTGCTTCAGTTTACTTGAAATCTGAAAACAGCATCATGGGTTAGAGAAATCTGAAATTCATCATTTACAGCTCCTCAAGTGTGAATTTAATATGAGACTAAAGCTGACAGTATTATTGCTGCCAGGGTGCATGGCTCTGAAACCATTCAGCAGGGCCAGAATGAATTAGGTTTCTATCTGAAAAGGACATCTATTGACAAAAATGCTTCAGCCCTTTTCTCAAGGGAAAATCAAAAGCATTCTTTTCCAGCATTCACATACAGAGCTTTGGAAAGCATTTATTTTACAAACAAAACCAGACATATTGCTTCCTCTCTGTGCTGCACTCATCATCCCAATATTCTAATAGATTTAACAAGAGGCACTAATAAAAAACGTGGTTTGAGCTGAGAAAATGATTTATAATGGATAACTTACAAACTAGGTTAATTTAGTCTCATCCCTTAAAGCAACTAGTTCCCTGTGGTGGTATTTCACCTTACTTTGTAAGCCAACACTGTTGTTAGAATTACTAACAACGAACAAGCTATGGCTATGAGTGACCAGCTCCATCAGAGTCAAATTTAGATAGAATTATTCATCACACTGCTTCCTTCTTCTTCCTATTGCTATTGGAGTAGCTGCCTTAAAGTACTTGAGATTTTATTATCTGAACTATGGGATCAGTTATAATTCATGTGAAATTGTTTGTTTCCTGGCAGGATGATGCCACGTCTGGGGATGTGGGTAAACTGATTGTGATGACTCTGTTTCTCCCTTTGGATGAGGAAAAGTTGGAAGAAAAGCTGAGGAAGCCATATAGGCTTTTATTTCCTCAGTAAGTTGCGGCAATTTAAAGCTAGGTAGCAGAGAGAGTTACTGAGCTTAAACTAATAATATTGATTTTCATTTCTGGAACACACAGCCCCTCTCTAAAGCGTTGTTCTGAGAAAAAAATATTAGGCATCTGTCCCTCTGGCTGGGCTTAGCAGAATTAGATGTGCTACTCTTAGACTGAATTAAGCAGGATGACATATAGCAAATAAATAGCAATAATTATATGGTTTACTAATTTTCATCATCACTACAGTTATTCTTGTAATCTTATACATACTGAAATTGCAGAGATTTAGCAGAGGCCCTAATATTGTCTTCTAACTTTTTAGAAGCTACCCTTGCATATCTCAGAGAGCACGTTTGCGTAGTTCCTGTCCATATTTTTGTTACTAAAAGTCTTTTTATGCATTTTAAGGAAACTGTATGAAAAAAGAGTAAAGTAAAAAAGGACCCAATCCCATGCACCAACATATGCTTGGGGACACCCAGCTGGAAAGCAGTTTTGCAGAAAAGGACCCGGGGGTGCTGGTGGGCACCAGGTCGAACACGAGCCAGCAACGTGCCCTTGCCACAAAAGCAGCTAACTGTATCCTGGGCTGCGTTAGGCAAAGCATCGCCAGCAGGTCAAAGGAGGTGATTCTTCCCCTCTACTCAGCACTGATGAGGTGACACCTGGCGTGCCGTGTCCAGGTCTGGGCTCCTCAGTACATAGGCATACTGGAGAGAATCCAATGAAGGGCCACAAATATGATGAAGGGACTGGACCATCTCTCCTGTGAGAAAAAGCTGAGAGAGATGGGACTATTTGGCCTGGAAAAGAGAAGGCTCAGGGGGGGATTTTATTAATATATATAAGTACCTGAAGAGAAGATGCAAAAAGGATGGAGCCAGGCTCTCTCTTCAGTGGTGCCTAGTGATGGGACCAAAGGCAACAAGCACAAATTGAAACACAGGACATTCCTTCTGAACATCAGGAAACGCTTTCTCTGTGAGGGTGACTGAGCACTGGCACAGGCTGCCCAGAGAGGTTGTGGAGTCTCCATCCTTGGAGATATTCAAAAACAATCTGGACACAATCCTGGGCAGCTGGCTTTAGGTGGCCCTGCTTGAGCAGGGGGGTTGGATGAAACGACCTCCAGAGGTCTTTTCCCACCTCAGCCATTCTGTGATTCTGTGAGGATCACAGGCCAGACCGACCCAGTTAGAATGCCAAGACAGCCCCTTGGCTACCATCTCATTTGAGCAGGTGACTTCTGCTTGAGGGCCCATGGATGGAGGAAGAATGCGAGGGAGGAGGAGATCTAGGACTGCATGAATGTCTACATGTTTGAGCACTAAATGATCTGGCTCTAGGAGTCAGAATGAAAAGAGAAGGATCCTGTGAGAGATCATGATAACTGTCAGCAGCTCTAAAGATCAGATAAAAAGAACTGGGTAGAGTCTGCCCGCAAGGCCTATTGCTAAACCATATTCTCTCATGCGGGTGGTTCAGTGAGATCAGACACCGCTTCTCTATACCTTCCCAAAGAGCACTACCTTGACGTTTGAGTGATCTCCTGGGGGTCACTGCCTTTATACTTGCCGTTTCTTCACTATGTTGATTATGGTAGAGTAATAAAAGGACCAGCAAGTGCCAGAGAAAGGAAAGACTTGTGGGTCATGCTGTAGAAGCAGTACTTGAAGGAGAAGGTGACAGAAGATAGTAGACCTTGAAGACATGATGAGGGAGACAAGATTTTCTTTTGATTAAAAAAAAAAAAAAGAGTGTTGCACTAGTTATTCTCAAGATAAAAAAAGCAAATCCAGTCCCAGGACCCTTCAAGGCAGCTGTTTCATGCTGATCTGAAACCATATTTAACAACACCATATTTCAAAGGGTCAGTGATATAGGGGTGTCATAAAAAAGGTTCTGCAAACACATGAGAAGACCCGTTTCAGTGAGATGATTAAGAGGGGTAAAATGAGAGGATAAAAATGAAGCTTTTAAATTTTGTCAGGAATATGAAAAGACATTTTGCTGCAGACTTCCACTGCTTTGCACCTTATTCTGCTCAGATTAGGCTTAGATGTCTGGTAAAAACATTTGATTTTCATTTCCATACTAATTTCCAGTATTACTACAATTGGGAGAGAACTTCCCTGGTGGAAGAGTTATGAGTACAGACCAAGCTTACCTTAGTCGTTGCTGCCTGTGTAAAACTGTCATGTCAGATTGGTAGCTTTATATCCAATTCTCTTGATACGAATGTGCCAAATGGGAAGAACTCACCCTTGAACTTTGACATACCAAGATCTGTATTTCAATTAGGATGTAATTTGACAATACAACACTCTTCTAGCATTAATAAATGTTGTACCTTTGGTGTAACATGAGATGATATTGCCAGTCACAACATGAAGGTTCTGCAAGTCTTTCTCTGATTGGCAGAACAGAAAACATGCCAGGTTTTGCAGCCCATGAATTTTGGGAGAGAAGTGAAGAGAACTGGAGAAGGCCCATGATCTGCCTTTGGCAATTATAAGATTAAATGAAGACACATGTCTTAGTTCTATATAGATTTTATCAGTGTACAGAATAGCCCAGCAGACTGCATTTTCCACATTTTCACCAATCTTGCACATCTTTTTGCAATTAACACATGGTTCAAAGACTGGAATGAAAAGTCAGTGATACTTTATGTTTATGTCATCTGGCTTTCCTCCATCATTTCTCACTGAATTATTCCATGTTGTCTGGGAACAGCATTTGACAACAGCAGTCCTCGAAAGGTTGGTGCTGCAGGAGCTGTGTAAAGCAGATCCTGCAAACTCTTACATGGGTAGTCCTGGTTTAGTCAGATGATGATTAACAAGGAGGGATGATCCAAAACAATTACAATAATGTAACGTCTTTTTAATGATTTCAGGCCGCTAGGCTGAAATACATGATGTTGTGAAACTCAGTGGTGTAATGCCTAAGAGTTGGGTGGCCATCCAACAACGCAGGATCCACAGCACTCCAAGCAGCCGTGTTCCACGTGTGGAGGAAAAGCGCTTGTGCCTATAAGGGACCCTTCCACAAAACTGTGGTGTCTAAGGGTGCAGGAACAACAAAAGCTGCATTTTTTTTCTTAAGGTCAGTCACATTTAGATTTTCCATGTATATTAGCTTTAGAGAAAGTCAATCCTGATACCGAATCTTGATTATAATTTTTTTTCCTGATAAGCTTAGCTTTCTTATCAATTATAGAGGTCCAGATTCCGATATTCCAGTGCTGTTGAGTCATATTTTTTCTGTCAGTATTTCCAAACGAAAACATGAAAATGAAACCAAAGAGGACCATTCTTAGAGAAGTAGCTACTCATTGAAATAGTGGAAAAATTTGACTTCTCAAAAGATTATTGAACGCATTATTGAATGTTGTTATGATTATTATAACACTGTATTCTTACAAGCAGGAAGGAATTTCTGGAACGTAAAAGTTTGATGTTACAATGGTGGTTTGTTAGTACTTTAGCTAAAAGCTATGGCAAACATAAACAGACCCAGTCCTACATCTGCCACGTATAGTCATAATTCAAAGTTTATGAAAGTGCATTGATTGATATCAGCCTCTGGCAAAGCATTACCGATGTGAATGGCTACCTCAAATAGATTGGCACAGGAGCAAAACACTTGGAGCAACACAGGAGCAAAAGGCTTGTCTCCAAGTCCATTGTACAGGCCTGCTGAAATTACTGTCAAGAAAGGATAATATGCAGCAGCATAGTCACTCTTCTGTACACCAGCTTAGCATTGCAAGACAGTATATTTCCAGGGCATGTACAGAAGTATTTGTGCAATTGTGTGACAAATTGGTTACGTTTAATTTAGTTGTACAATGAAGCCAAGACAGAATAAATGCAAAGAGAAATGTTAACACCCTCATAGGTGTGGCTAGCAAAAACCACGGATACGTCTACACTGCAAGATATCTGCACTTTCTGGCTGATGGGAGGCTTCTAACCAGCTAGACCACACTGTCATACGTGGTAAGGAATGGTTACATCACCTTACAAAGCCTGGTGCTGACAATGTGGTGTGGATATACAAGGGGAACTTCGCAGGAGCAGCCTGATTCCGTATCAGGATGAGCCACGGGCAATCCCTTTCCCCTCTTACACATCTGTTACATCTGTTTTCCTTTGCAAAGACCCAGGAGTGCAGGCAGGAAGGCAGATGCGGCACACACCAGCAACCCCCTTGATCTGAACAAGCACTAGACCAAGACCATGAGGCACGCTGCAGAGCGCGTTTGCCCTCTTAGGCACAGAAACGACCACTGTGTCTGTCAGTGGCCATGTCTGGGATCTGTGGGGCAGGACTCACACGCCTCATCAATATAACAGCAAGGCCATTCTAGAAATAATATGTAATGCATTATTAGACATTGTCTTTAGACAAATCCAACAGTAGACCTATTTTCACACTACTTGATACTTTACTTTTGTATCAATTTACAGGAGCAGAAACAGCCATAAAGGGTCAGACCAAAGGTCCATCTAGCCCAGTAGCCTCTCTGCTAATGATCAAATGCAGGTGCTTTGTAAAGGCTGTAAGAACTAGAGAAGCTTATATGATAATTCTTAGTATTACTTTTGGCCTCTAACCATTTGAGAATCAGGAACTCCTAAAGCCAAATGTGTCTCCTGTGTATTTAGTTATCCTCATGGGATTTCTTTTCCATGAAATAGACTCATTTCCTCTTAAACCAGTGTAAAAACTTTAGCATCTGCAAAATCCCATGGGAAGGCACTCCACAGACAGTGTAAATACTTAGTGTGAAGAACCACTGCCTTTTGTTTGCTCTGAAACTGTTACCCACTACTCTCATCTGATATTCCCTAATTTCTACCATGGAAAAGACAATGAACAATTGATCCTCCTTGCTGCTCGTGACTCCATTAGATGAGCTGCTCTAGTCAGCAGGTGAACCACTCACACTGTAGATAGGGAGACACCTCATTTTGTGAGACACAGGAGTAAGAAATTCAAAGAATGAGGTTGGGACAATTAGGGACAATTTTAGCTGATACTATGACATTGCCATCAGGTGTGCCCTAACATTTCTTGAAAGGTTGAACAGACACCACACAAGGGATGTTCTCTCCTTGCCAGCAGTAACTCCAGCACCTCTGCCTGGGGTAAGTCATGCCTCTATTACTTACTGTGTGTGATAAGGTTTAAATGACTTCAGTGAAAGTGTCAGGCAGCAGGTTTAAAATTAAACAAAAGGACATATTTTTTCACATATGACTGTGCTGTAGATTGCAATAACTCTGTGTGTTGTCAGGTCAAAACTACAAGCAGGTCAATGAGAGCCTTGGAAAATCCGTGAATGCATTAGAAGCTATCAGCTCGTAGTTGTAACCTCCAGCCTGAGAAACCCTTAAACAGCTGACAGAAATTGGGAAACTGCAACAGAGGCATATACAGAGACTATGCATTAGTTTACATGCACCTTTTTTCTTATGGTTAGAGTCAGAGAATTAAGCTAAATGAACCTTTAAGAGGGTTTGAGATGTATTTGCAGAGATCCCTGAGTACCAAAACAGCCAGTTAAAAGGGATGTTAAGAGAGGTTACAATACTCAGCTTCTTACCTGTGTCTTCTTCAACATACTTTTTTTCTGGTTTGTCATTTAAAAGTTCTGTTAATGAGAATGCCACTGTCTTGAGAGGCATTTAGCATCTTTATCCTTACCCTTACCAGGAAAGATTTCCCAAGGAACTAATTTGCAGTATCTTGCTGCAGAATATCGCTTGAACCTCATGGAACCCATTGAATACAAACTTCCATATTGACTGTGCCCTTCAGTAGCCTCTCTGTCTCTAAGAATGGCTTTTCCAGCGTGGGTTGTGTCTGTTCTCTTCTAGACTCATCTATGTTATGTTTTCTAATTTGCTAAGGAGAATGTCATAAACAGCCGCATCAAAAGCCTTTCTGAAGTCAAGAAATAGCAATTGCTTTTCCTTTGTCTGCAGCGTCTGTTACCCATCACAGAAGGAAAGTGGATTATTCTGATATAATCTATTCTCACAAAAAAGTGACATTGTTTTTCACTCTCTCCTTGTTATCCTTCAAGAAGTCTGTCTAGTTACTTGTTCCAGTACTTCTGTTTCCAGAAACAGAAGCTTTGCTGACTGGCTGCATTTTCTTCCTTTCTTTTTAAAGCTTGCAATATGTTTACTCTTCCCATTACCTGAAATGCTACACGTTCTCCATAAATTGTCAAAGGTAATTTTTAACAGCGCTGAAATTTTATCAGCCAGTTTGGTATGCGTCCTAGGACACGAAGGTGCTATACCTGCCTTGGCTCTGACCACTCAGCTAAATGAGCTAATTAGCAGTAGTAAGTCAATCTGATGATGGTGGAGGTCTGTGGAGCTACAATGAGGTTCATTTACTCCCAGACTGGGGCACATTGAACTGACGATAACAGCTGCCATTGAGAGAACAGGATTTTCCAACTCTGCTGGGAACATGAGAGGAAATTCAGGCCCTTTGTCTGAGCCCTTGAATGGGATTGAGAATATACTGCTAAAACCTTGTAGGGGCAGGTTCATTAGTTCTCACATGTAATTCACTGCTAAAGAGAATCACACCAAGATGAGGAAGAGATGAGGCGCGTACATGCTCGGATAAATTGGGATGTCTTCCATCTCACCTTGTTGCAACAGGATGTAAGTAAGCATTGTGACTATTTTGTAGGATAAAAGCTATGAAATAAAACCTGTTGTGTTCCTATTTTCTGCTATCACTGATTTAAAAATCTTATTGTAGCACTGTAAGACACACAGAAAATTTAATTACACTCTTAGTAGCTGCACAGTGATAATAGAGTGCACATTTTGAAGGTTAAAGGCAAGACGGTGGTGTTTCTAAAGTACCCGAGATGTAAATGTTACAAACGCCGTTTTTGCGTGTGTGGCCATCTGCGCTCTGTGCAACATCTGTAAAGTTGTAAGTGACTCTTTCCATATGGTGAAAGTTCTGGAAATTGACAGACTAATCTGTACAACTAGGAAATACTCATATAAATAATATTACACTAGGATCTGGGGGGGGGCAAGGAAAATTTGTAATGCCATATGTTTTAATTTCTGTGCCAGGTACAACGATTTTAATGAATAATCCACTGCGATTGTATGTGCTTTGCCTGGGAAAATTACACTCTTGATATCTTATTCTCTCTGCTGCATTTCTGAACCTCTCAGACAATGACAATGCTAATGTCTACTTGAATAAAATCTCATATATTATGTTCCTTGATTACATAGCATGCCACAAAACCAGCTCTTTTAGTATTTGGTCTTTTCCAACGTTTGTCAAAGAGGGTAATGCCAATTTAATAATTTTGGGTGAATTTTTGGTAGAATTTTTGGTGGAAGGCAATCACAGTTTTGTGTGCCTTTTCTGGAAGGAAAGGAAAAGAACAAGGCAGACAGATCAGCTGGCTGCAAACAGTAATGAGTTATGTTTTTTACGTAACAAAATGCAACCTGTAAAACATACCGAAAACAGGAGGCAAGGAAAATCAGTGGTGCAGTGCCCTTATTTTCATTTCGTATATATTTTTCCTGCTGTGGAGTGGGAACTGTGCAGTGGGTATGTCTGCCCACCAGCTGCTGGTGGAGTTGTCTCTCCTACAGGACTAGAGGTAGTTCCAAACTCTGACCAAGTCACACACATCGTAGCTGAGCAGGGGTGTGGGGAAACAGTGAGCTGCAAAGTTTGTTAGTCTCAGCTAGACACTTGCAGAGAGGCTTGTAGTAATAAGGCTCTCATGCTTGCATAGGGATCATCATCAAAGCTTACATCCAGAATTGTGGGACGTGTGAGTGTCAGGACTCATTTGGGACCATTGTTAGAAGGTGTGAAGAATATCCCACTCCCTCTCCATAGTCAACATGGCTCCCATTCTTTACATTCTTATCTCATTCTTTCTTAATTCAGTGGCATTCTCTGGCACCTTTCCACCTCTCATCTCAGTAACAGTTTCTGGACACACCGCTAGGTAAAATGGTTGGAATTGTGGATTGCAAAATACCTGTATAAACAAAGAAATGGTGGCAGTTCTTCCTCAGAAGACATTAAAAGGTACAAATATGAAAACCTAATGGGCATAGAAGTTTTATTTTGAAATTTCCAGTCAGTGTCTTGTACTTTCCTACATCTGTTTCTCAGGTATGAAATGCAAATGCAAGAGACATTAGTAGCTTTATCATCTATATTAGTGTGGCCATGCTGTACAGTTTATACAACAGAGACTCCATTTGTTTGTATAACAATGAATTGTGAAGGCACAAGCAAGAGACTGTGACAATTGTTTTGACTGAGCAAGATGGGCATGTTAGATGTAGGAGGACAACTTTTTTATTCCATGAAGTTCTCACTATAAGCCCCCTCCTGATATCTGAGCATACATGTACAGATATTTGGCTTTTAGGTTTGACGGGAAAAGAAACGCAGACTGACTATGCTGTACTCTACAGTATAGCATAATTTTCATAGAATCATGGAATTGTTTGGGTTGGAAGGAACCTTTAAAGGTCATCTAGTCCAACCTCGCTGTGATGAGCAGGGACATCTTCAACTAGATCAGGTTGCTCAGAGCCCCGTCCAACCTAACCTTGAATGTTTCCAGGGATGGGGCATCTACCACAGCTCTGGGCAACCTCCTCCAGTGTCTCACCATACTCCATGGTAAAAAATGTCTTCCTTATATCTAGTCTAAATCTACCCTCTTTCAGTTTAAAGCCATTACCCCTTGTCCTACTGCAACAGGCCCTGCTAAAAAGTTTGTTCCCATCTTTCTTATAAGCCCTCTTTAAGAACTGCCAGGCCACAATAGGGTCTCCCTGGAGCTTTCTCTTCTCCTGGCTGAACAACCCCAACTCTCTCAGCCTGTCTTCATAGGAGAGGTACTGATTATCCTCATGGCCTTCCTCTGGACCTGCTCCTACAGGTCCATGTCCTTCTTGTGCTGAGGGCTCCAGAGCTGGATGCAGTACTGCAGGTGGGGTGTCACGAGAGCGGAGTAGAGCAGCAGAATCACCTCCTTCGACATGCTGGCCACTCTTCTTTTGATGCAGCCCAAGACGCGGTTGGCCTTCTGGGCTGTGAGCTCACATTGTTGGCTCATGTCCTGCTTTTCATCCACCAGCACCCACAAGTCCTTCTTGGCAGGGCTGCTGTCAGTCTCTTCATCCCTCAGCCTGTATTGATACTGGGGGTTGCTCTGACCCACACGCAGGACCCTGCACTTGGCCTCATTGAACTTCATGAGGTTCACATGGGCCCACTTCTCAAGCTCGTCCAGGTCCCTTTGGACAGCAACCTGTCCCTCAGGCATGTCAACTGTACCACTCAGCTTGGTGTTATCTGTGAACTTGCTGAGGGTGCACTCAATCCAACTGTCTATGTCACTGATGAAGATACTAAATAGTACTAGTCCTAATACAGACGGACCCCTGAAAGATAACACTTGTCACCAATCACCATCTGGACATTGAGCCATTGACCACTGCCCTCTGGATGCAATCATCCAACCAATTCCTCATCCATTGAACATTCCACCCATCAAATCCATACCTCTCCACTTTAGAGTTAAGGATGTTGTGGGGAACCATGTCAAAGGCCTTACAGAAGTCCAGATAGACAATATCCGTAACTCTTCCCTTGCCCACTGATATAGTTACTCCATCATAGAAGGCCACTAGGTTGGTCAGGCAGGACGTGCCCTTGGTGAAGCCATGCTGGCTGTCTTCAATCGCCTCCCTGTCCTCCATGTGCCTTAGCGCAGCTTCTAGGAGGATCTGTTCCATGATCTTCCCAGACACAGAAGTGAGGCTGACAGGCTGGTAGTTCCTAGGGTCCTTTTTCCTACCCTTTTTAAAAATGGGTGCAATGTTTCCCTTTTTCCAGTCCTCGGAACTTCACCTGACTGACACAACTTTTCAAATATCACTGAGAATGGCTTGGCAACTACATCAGCCAATTCTCTCAGGACTCTGGGATGCATCTTGTCAGGTCCCATAAGCTTCTGTTTGTTTGTGTTCCTCAGGTGGTCACAAACCTGATCTTCTCTTGCAGAGGGAGGGAATTTGCTCCCCTAGTCCCTGCCTTGTAGTTCATCCACGTGAGAGGTGTGGGAAGAGAGGCTGACAGTGAAGATTGAGGTACTCAACAACTTTTTTGGCTCAGCCTTCTCCTCTTCCATTGTTACCAGTTTGCCAATCATGTTTTCTTTGACCTTCCTTTTCTGGCTGACATACCTATAGAAGCCCTTCTTATTATCCTTTGTGTCCCTTGCCAAGTTCAGCTCCAGCTGTGCCTTGGCCTTCCTGACCCCATCCCTACACAACTGGGCAGCATCCCTATACTCTTCCCAGGATACCTGTCCCTGCTTCTGCTGCCTGTGCATTTCTGTCTTGCCCTTTAGTTTGACCAGCAGGTCTCGACTCAGACATGCTGGTCTCTTGCTGTCTTTTCCTGATTTCTTTCACCTGGGGATCAAGAGCTCTTGCACTTTATGGAAAGCATCCTTAAAGATCTGCCAGCTCTGTTCTGCTCCCTTGTCCCTGAGGGCAGTTTCCCAGGGGTCCTATTGTCTAACTCCTTGAAGAGCTGTAATTTTGCTTTCCTAAAATCCAGGGTCCTGACTTTACTCTTCCTCTGACCTGTATCCCTTAGGACTGTGAACTACACCAGCGTGTGATCGCTGCAGCCCAGGCTGCCTCCAAGCTTGATGTCACTGATGAGCTCATTTGCATTGGTGACCAATAGGTCCAGTATCGCATCCCCTCTGGTGCAGCTGTCTATCACCTGGCTTAAGAAGTTATCCATGATGAACTTCAGGAGTCTCCTGGATTACCTACAGCTTGCTGTGCTGCTTCTCCAGCAGATTTTGGGGCAGTTAAAGTCCCCCAGCAGGACGAGAGCCTGCAAGTGCAGTGCCTCCTGTAGCTGGAGTAAGAAGGCTTCGTCAATAAGCTCCCCTTGAGTGGCTGAACACTATCAGTGTCCCTGTTAAAAATTCGAAAGTATTATTGAAGTCAAAGTGGGATTTGTGATTTACTTTGCCTCGAACAGACAGATGAAGAAGTCTTCACAAAGTCTATTTTGACAGTGAGTGTAAAACTATCTAAAGTGAAGGCTATCAAGGTGGCTGAGACCACCTGTAATTCATTGGTTTGAACACCTTTCTCTCCAGCTGGACACCTTCAGAAATTCCTCAGCTTGAAAGAATTATTTGACCAACATGCTGTTTCCAGACCTGATTTGGTTTTTAATGTAGTTGCAAATACAATAAACCCAAGTAGAGTGAAATGAACTGGCATTTGAGATTAATGTCAACGTCTGTGTGCAAATACTTACCATCACTGGATAGCACTATTAGCTATATCTAGTTTATTTAGATAGCAGTATTTAGTACTGCAGATTCCTCTACACTGCAGATGCAGGCTATTAATCTAGAACATGACCTCTTTTAGTTATTAGTTAATATAATATTAGTGATACACATTAGTTAATACAGTAGTAGTGATACAGGCTACAATGAAGATCCCTTGAGAAAAAGTACAGTAATTAAACTCTATGTCACTAGAATTTTTCACGTCCTATAATGAAGCCAATGAGTTAATGAAAAATAAATAAATAGAGGGAAATCATGTGGAAACAGCTAAAGGATTCTCATTTTTTGGATTGACTTTTCTACAAAGTATCAAAGATGAGATTAAAGGAGTGTGGTCGGGAGCAATAAGAGCAAGCTCATTGTAGAATGACTTAGGAAAGCAAGTCTAGTGCTTTAGGGCACAAGTAGATCACCCATATTTAACATAGTTTAATGTTTAACATATATTTTTACACAGATAGGCCTGACCCAGTGTGGAAATAAGCCATGTAAACTTTCTTTCGAAGATTATTAAAGAATGTTGCCAGAGCCATGACATTTCAACATTTAGACTCTTGATCTTTTCTGGTTTGTTGAAACCTATGTTCCTATGAATATTTGCAGTTACCTCAGGCTTCTGTTCATGTACTTGCCCTGGAATCCCTTAGAGATTTTTATGCTGCAGTTTCATGTTTATTCAGAATGCAATATCAAATCGATAAAAAGTCAATAATGACATTCAATTGGATAAAAATGTATGCACTATGTTTTTTGTTTGATATCAAAGTTACTAGTGAGTGTACATGGGCATCAGAAGACAAAATACATAAATAGGCAGAAAGATCAGTTAATTGTACTACTGAACTTTGTTCCCATGATCTACAGCTTTACAGTGCTAATTAAGGTTAGCTGGTAACTTCTTATATCTGTATCAGCTGTTGTAACTGACAATCATTGCAAATTGGGTATACATCCCACAGGAATATTTTTTTATTAAAGATGCTAAAGCTCATTTTCCCTGTGATTCAGGTGAACATGACCAAGACATAAAAAGGTAAAAATCACTGGGTATTATTATTTACTCTGGGCCAAATCATCCAATTTGCTCCGCTCTGAATGATTCATTGCAATATTATCAAGAGAGACCTAGGAATGCTTATTACAAATAAAGCAGGACAGACCAATTTCAAAAGAGGTGATGATGTCAGGAGGAGCACCTATGAGAAGAAAATAGATACAGAGCTGAAATTTAAGGTAACATATTCAAACATCTTTCTTCAGATTTTAATTAAACATCCAAACTTATCTTTCAAGTAGTGCTATGCTTCAAGCACTTGGCTAAAAAGAGACAGGAGGCTCTGGGACATGCAGAATTTGAAAAGCTCACAGCCAGTCATGTAAGCTTTATAAAGGCTGCCCTATCTCACATGAAGACAGACGTGGCTGCCCATGCATATTCATGCATTCTAATTCAATAAGGGAGAGCAATTAGTTTCTAGTATGCACAGCTCAAGAACACTTCCCTTTGTCTCTTGAGTGTATAAGGTTCTTCAGTTAAACAAAGGGCACGTGTCCTTCCTTATTGTAAATGATGTAAAAAACCCTTTTAGTTAATCCTAAGGCATCCTACAGATTGATTGCTTTGTAAGTACAGCGGGTAAAAAAATAAACAGCAATATATGGTATAATACTTCCATACTGCGTCATGCCTCCATAAATATATAGCGCAGCTAGAGCAGCCTATGGCTGCCTTTCAAACTAGCAAGAAAGGGTACTGATTTTTTTTTTTTGGTGTATGCTGGCCAAAAGCCACTTGCTTTCCTGCACTGGGAAAAGTTGGAAAAAGAACGCTTTTCTAGTTAGTTCTGCACCTTTCTCATCACAACATGAGTCGCTGCTTTCCAAACAGTTAGGATGGCTCCCTCAGAATAGCTGCCCTGCAGGGTCCTTTTACCCTTGGCAGCACAGCTCTTAAAGACGCTGTGCTGCTATTTGTGGCTTCCTACCACAGCTGCACATCAAATATACAAAGCAGAAGCCAGGCATGCTTTGGCAGCAGAAATGAAATTATAATATGAGGACTGGAAGAGAAGTGACTTGGTTTTTTTTATTGTTCTGGTAAGAAATTAGTAATCAAATGTAAAGAAAGAGGTAATTGCTTGCTGTTTCAAGCAATTGTTCCAGAACGAAGTGTTTGTAACCAGGAGAACAAGGGTCGAGTTCACTAATTGGAGATTCATGATTAGCAATAGGCTCAATCTAGGAACATTTTAAAGTTGTATCCAGGATCTGTTCATCCAGTTTAGCATTGCCCACATACCTCTTTCTCTACCATCGCCACCGCAAATGACAGAGAGAAAAGGAACTGTGCCAAAACAGAGGTGGGAGTGGTGATGCTTTTGTTCTCAAGAAGTCCAGAGAAACAGTGAGAGGTTGAGATGCACTTAAGTGCAGTCTGAATTTGCCCCGCTCCCATTTCTCTAGAAAAGATTGATTCACTTTTTAATGAGCTGCATGCACACAGGTATTTGGTGCCATTTTGAATGCCCTTAAGTGTTCTGCTTGATCTCCAGATGCTGCCCCAGGAGAGCACAGGTTTCTTATAGGTCCTATGGTGTATCTGCAAGCTCTGTGTGAACGTCTCAGAGGAATGCAATGACAGCTTGTATCCAAAGGGCACTGATTTCAGACAAGCACACTTAAAATTTTCACTGAAGTGTCTGGCAGTGTCTGAAGCCACCCCTGTCCCAGTGCCTCCACAATGTCCAGTATCACACTGGCATGTTTCATTTTGCAATTTTAGCAGGCAGTTTTAGCATACCAGTTCAAACTGGTTGACTTACCTGCAGTCTATCCTCTTCCTGCAGCTGTGCTTCAAAAGGGTCACGTACGTAGTTAACACATGCTTTGATCTCTGCAGGAGATTTCATTCAGTTCAGTGTTCAGATTCAGGTTGGACAATACACAGCTCACCAGGGAGGGGCAGTTAACGAGCCACCAGTTCTGCAGCTCTTTAGCATATTTTGTCCAATTTCTCTTTGCAGTAACCTCACAGACTCTCAGTGTGAAGCTACATCTGCTAGCGAGAACACTTGTCCCTAGCATGCCTTCCTGTAGTGAAAACGAAGTGTGTGGTGAAGGAAGCAGGTATCCAACAGATTTGTGCTCTGCCCTTTGTGTACTTTGTGCGTTGGGAGTACACGCGTGAAAGAAGTTCGATGAAAGAGAGTAAGTCTTGCCACACGTCAGCTCTGGGTGTTATTGCACTGTAGGCATGTCCATGGTTCCCTTTTCTGTCCTTGCCCTGTCCTACCTTGCTTGCAAAGTATCACAGTGCCATAAATAAAGAATCCTTCCTAAAAACCTCTCCTTCCCTTCTCTGCATAAACCTCTATTCAACACTCACCTCCAGAAGTGATCACTAAAGGAAATCCTACATTTCCTTTACTATAGATTTCAGGCCACAGACCTTGATTAAACACTCGTGAGCTTCCACCAAAACCAACCATTTCCTTTTCCTTTCCCACACCAGATGATATGCTCCTGCATTACCTCACGTTTTCTGCAAATATCTGCAGAGAAAGAAAATGACGACAAAAAAGCTAAAATAACAGATTTAGCTAACATCTCAGTTCGACAAGGTAGTCATGTGGCAGGACTGTGGGATCAGTGAGAATGGAGTATTTACTGTTTCCCCTTTAAGAAGTATAAAAGATGTCACTTCTGGTTTATGTAACTGTCTTTCTGCAACAAGATTATTTGACTGGCAAATACAGTGGATTTTGTAAGAACTAGAAGACCTTCTTCAGTGATGTAACACCTTCCTAATCTAATCCAGCACGGCCCGTGGTGACTATTATATATTTTTCTTACAAATTTATCACAAGAAGCAGAATTTTGGCTCCCAATACACATGGGAAATCTCATGAGATAGTATTTTCTTTTTTTCTTTTTTTTTTCTTTTTGAGACAGCTGGTGGGTAGCAAGATAAAGAGAACAAGAGATTATTTCACAGAAAAGCACACTCAAGCTGCAACCTTGAAATTATAAATTCTATCTCCAGCTTTTCTATCGATTCACATTAATGTTTTGAAACCCCTTAGGAAGCAAAGTTTCATATCTGCAGGAGCTGGTCTCTTTTTTAGCAGCTGTATAACAGATAACTGATAACTTCCACAGGTCACTTCTGGTAGAGCTGCAAAACTCTCAGTCCAACCAGAGGCAAACCTGGCAGTTTGCGTTTTTGGCAGTTTCTCAGAAAACACTTACTAGATTAGGTAATCCTGTAAGTTAACACTGAGTCATCATAGCTGTGACACCTTCTGTGGCTTAGACCACACAGAGAGGTTTACAACTGTTGCTGCATCAAGGGTGGAAGATCTGGTCTTTAGTTCAAATAACAGGGGCTCACATTTTTATTTCCAGAATGAGATTGAGCCCCCGGAGACAAAACAGTCAAGAACTGCCTATGGTGTGAGAAACAACCAGACCAATGCTTGCTAAGCCAGGAATGAACATCTCAGGTCTAGACACATGCTCTTTTCCTTTCACCACATAAATAGCAATAAAATACTTCAGCAAAATACATACTTCGTTGTTGCCCTTTGTGGTTTGGTTTATCAAGAAAAACATCCATTCTCATTTATCGGGTATCTGATGTGAGTTTTGATACCATGATGTAAGTCTCATGACCTCCAGTTCCCACCACCACAAACTCACTGTAGTGGTTCCTTCTTGCTTGCAACTGCTTAGGGGAAGTTCTCTTTCCTGCCTTGTGTGTACTGAAGTGCTGACCACACCAGGCTTCAGATCGTGGTGGTATCCCCAGAAGGCGTTTCAGTAGTAGAAGCCACATTTCACTTTCCTTGCTACCAATGTTGGACAGTTTGCAATTTTTTAAGTTGTTAGACACATACTGGAGGCATATGGAATGGACCAAAAGCCAGGGGTGGGGATTTGGGAAGCTGTTACGTTATTTTTGATGCCTCACCACTACCTTTTGAGGTTTGAGATCGCCTGTACTGCATATTGCAGACATTTCTTATAGACATTCCTTATAGATCAGGAAATCCAAGGAAAATGCTTATTAAAAAAAATAAAAGGTTTATTTTTCTTTTCTTTGTAAACAGATAAAAAGGGATCTGTACAGCTGATACTAAAATAAATTCACTTTGGCCTTGCACAGTAGCTTTTGTTCATACCACATGTAATGGAAAAGCTAATTGACATTCTGTCATTTCAGTTTCAATAAGCTGAACTCAGTGATGCCGCCCTCTAGAATCTGTGACAGCTGATCTGTTTCCAAAATAAACCAAGGAACTAAATTTATTTGCAAACAAAGATTACCTCATTCTGGAAGCCATGTTAAGCCTTTTTTTCCCCCTCAACAACTGGTACAAGGAAAAATGTAAAAAAAATACTTAAAGATCGAAAGGGAGACTGAATTTCACAGAAAGCTATGTTTCACGGTGGAGAAGAATTAATCATAGGTAGTTTCAAATTTTTTAAAACTAAATTAGCAGCTCTGAATTAAAGCAGCCTGCTGGCAAATAAGACAGGAATTCAGTAAGTAAAACATAGTAATTATGAATGGCATGATAATATTCCAAGAAGAAAAATTGTATTAAAACAAAAATTTGAAACTTTTATATCATCATCCATGAAAGCATCTGAAAGCACATTAAAATAATGGATGCAATGCATGTTTTCATAACTCTCCTGTAAAAGGAAAAGGATGCCAATCGCCATTTCTTGGACAACACAGGAGAAAAGGCGCTACAGAGAACTCTTTGGGCACCGTGGGCTCCTGTGCCAGGAATGCCGGGTGGTCTCTGGGTGGGTGATGGCAGGGCCTGGCAGCCGGGGGCACCGGGGCAGCCCCAGCCCCATGCATCGGGCACCTCCCTGGGGACGGGGATGAGGCCAGGATGGGATGTGGTCTCATGGGTGGGCCCGTATTGGTGTGGCCATGGCCTACAACACAGTAGGAGCTGTAGCTCAAGCTGGGGCCAAAAGGCAGAGGCTCAGGTTAAGAGCAGCTCCCACGGGTAGGGGCTGTCTCTGGCTGTGGCTCCCCTGCCACCCCCAGTCATGGAAGGAGGGACAGGGACAGCCTGCAGCTGCCCTGTCCCTGAGCTAGCCCTGAACCCCGGGAGCCAGCCCTCTGGGAGGGGGGATGCAGTCAGGGCCCCAACACGGACGGGAAATGCCTGTGAAGGTTTGAGGACAAAACGCCAGTAGCTGCTAAGACTGGTGCTTTTGCTACGTACAGATGCATCAGAGTCGAGCAGTACTGGGTTGGATAGGAACCTAGGTACACATTTCCAAAAAAGCAAGAGAACAATGTGAAAACAAAGATTGTTCATTAGACAATCGGTTTCTGTCTGCATGAGATTTTAACTGGTTGACATAACTGTAAAAGCTTTGACTGCAGGACGACTGTGTGTTCATAACAAAAATCGGGCACGTTCAGTGAACCAGCAAATAACACACAGTCACTAGCACGGCTATTAACCATCTGCACAGATCTTTTAGTGTAATAAAGTTGAACATGGAAATTTAACAGATGGGGATATTACTCAGAAGCACATTTTATGTTGCATTAAACATGTAAAGCGCATTTCAAATTAAACAGAAGCATTTGCTTACAGCCAAAATGCCTTATTTTTGTTTACAGGTGATCTCCATCAGTTTTATTCTGAAAGGGACATATACATGCTATTCAGTAAATAGGAAAATAATGCACCTGTATTATTATTTAAGAAGATTTCACTTTCTACTCTCTCATTAGTATTTTGTTTTGAATGTAATACACTGGCAATTACTCTCTTTACTCCTTTATTAATATTTTAAAACTATATCATCTTGTTTTCCTCAGAGATACAGGAAGCAGCAGAATGGAACAAACCCATCACTGTGCTGTTCTGTTACTGTATTTATGGTACAGGCTGATGCATTATGGAAACTTTTTGAAAAAAGAAAGAGCAAGAGTTGGTTTCTAAATGTGCAGTAACACAGTGCTTCCGTTCTTATAATATCCCCCGAGTAGGTTGTTACCTGCATACATTATTCCTGTGCAAACTCTTCCGTACGTAAAATTTCACATATAGTGTTTATCCTTATAAATAATAATTTTAAAAAAACCCAACCTTTTCTGTCCATTCCCTGAACATTTCCCTTACGTTCACGTGCCCTCCTCTGTTTTTTCTTCCTGGCATGTTCCACCTACAGCTGATCATCCTCAGGTAAAAAACTGTGCTTGAGTTTCCATTAGTTTATTTGGAGGAAAGAATTGCGCAGTGCTGAGCTGGCGTAGTGGGAAAAAGGATGTACCTGGAGCAGAAATGAGAGGAAAATAGAGGAGAGACAACTTCCATTCCCTCAGGAGCTGTACTTCTCCTGCCTTTTCCATTGCCTGCTGAAAATGCAATTCCTTTCACTGTCCCACAGTCTTATTACCTCGGTGTTATTTTTATCAGTATCACTGTTCCTTATTATTTGTCTTGTTATAATGCCTGGATACCTTAGCCAAGATCAAGACTGTACAAATATGGCCTCAATCTGCCAGTAAAATATTGCAAATTCTAATGCAAAAGGGAGGAACAAGAACAGAGAAAGCGAATATTATTGTTTCAGTTTTATGTAGAAAACAAGACAGAGACAGACTAAGGGAGATGTGCCTGCATCTGGGGGTCTCGTGCCAGTTTGGGTGTCCCACTGTTCCCAAAAGAGATGGCAGAAGTGACAGCCACAAGTCCTCCAGAGGCTGTTGGACACCCGGCTGGGAGTATGGCTACCTGCCTGTGTGTAGGTAACCAGGTGCCTGGGTTCAGCTCGCTTGAGATCCCTTGGTTAAGGTTGTTCAAGGAGCGCGAAGCAAGGCTGTGCTTGAACATAAATCCCTGAGCTCCAGTTCACTGTCTTAATCACAAATTAATTCTTCCTGTTTTCGGCTTCTCCTTTTTCCTTCTCCCAACCACCTACACTACTGCTGCTACAAAGCAGAATATCCTTTCCTGCTTTAAATTTTTCTTCTTTCTGTATCGATCTTTGGTTTTGGCTCCTGTCCCCCTCTCCCTCGGCAGACGGCTGAACGCTACCTCAGCTGGGGGCTGTGTCATATAATGCTCTCCACCCCTTCTGCTCTTTTGTCGCCATCTCCTCCCACCCCCAGCGTGCCGAACAAGGCTAATGCACTCGGAAACGCAGGGATCGATAGCCTTTGCAATTTCATTTTAGCTAGCATGCCAGTAGCTGTTGGTAGACATGCAAACAGGTGATGTATTAAAAAACTCATGTCTATGAAATATCCACTCGCAATCAGCGCTCCAAATTACGTATGTGTGAAAAAAGCTTCCAATTTGCATTAGACATGTTCCCTTTTAAGAGTCACGTTACCCGTTTATTTTGGGCAAGATTAAGTCAAAAAGAATGACCTTCTTAACACACTCTATTATTCTCTATAGTCACATCTTTCATTCTTTTCCTGACATTAAGAAGTTGTTCCATTTCTGTGTTGACATTTTTACCTTCTCTTTATTTCCTTTCCAAAAGCTATGTTATTTATTGAATTTTTGCTGACAAACAAAAGGATGAGTAAGAAAAATGGCATAAAACCCTGCATACAGCAAATGGCAAGGGCATGCTGTATTCCTCTGATGCAGATGAGTAACTTTTTAGCATTCATTTCTCACTCCACTGCTTTAGTTCCACTGTCTTTTCCTTCTGGTTCTGCATTAGTTCTCTTTTACCCAGTATTTTGGACTCATCTGTTTGTTCTGACATTTCCTGTTTTTTCATTGTCTGCGATTGCCCCTTCTTTCCTTATAATTAGTCTACTTGATTAACTCTGTCTCTATTTCTGTTTAGTCTCTCTGGCAACCCCTTCAGGTATTACTTTGCTGTGAAAAAATTATATGTAGAAGAATTTAGTAACTCCACAGCATCTGTAGTTCATCAAAATGTCACTGTCAATGTGACATTTTTTGTTTTACATTACTAAACCTAGACAAATCCATGTTAGTTACCTACTTAACAACCACCCCGTGAACAAAACTAATTTTAGGGTTGGAGCATCTAACACCAAGCTAAATGGCCAGCACTGGCTTAGCTAATACAGAGCTCTCAGAACGAAGATTTTCATGAGAATGGGCACTAGTGGACCATGAGAAAAGGTATAATGATACATATGTCTTACTCCACTACAGGAAGACAACCTCGGAATATGCACTTTTCTTAGAGCAATGCTGTAAACTGCAGTGTTGTTCTTTGTCCTTAATGTACCTACCGCATGGCCTCCATAATAGATGCAGGCTGTAGGAGGACCAAAAGGGCTTTAACTGTGCCTTGCCCCCAATTAGCTGGAATGTAACTCTCCTGCAATATGGGGCTGCGGCGTTTCTGCAGATAGCGTGGTGCCTGAGCTGGTCTCCAGCCAGGCCGAAAGGTCAGACGAGGTGTTTGGTGTATACTCAGCAAGCCTCTCCAGAGAGCTCGATCGTGGACCGAGGAGCGGTGCTTTGGTTCTCTGTACTTCTTCCGTCTTCTAATAAAATATCCACACCAAGAAAGCCACTGCTATCAAAACACGGCTGGTGAAGGCAGTGGCTGAGCTCATCCAGGTACACCCTCACCTTGAGACTATGTATGAACCAGCCAGCGAAGATGACGGGTGATTTCATCACACTTTGACTATAAATGTGGTTGTGGAAGAGCATATGGCTTCACAATTGTTTTTTGAGGGTGGTTGTTTTTTTTTTTTCCTTTCTCTTTCCCCGCACAGGCAGTTGCTGTCATTTTCACGAGATGAAATGTGCACTGGTGTTATACTTGATGCTGAATTTCACACATACTTTCCTTTGGCAGCCCCAGCCAAACTTTAAAGAATTTCTAACCACTGTGGGGTTTGTTTTTAGAAGATATTTGATCATGATGCTTTTAGCAGGTTTAATTTTGAAAATGAGGTGATGTAATGGATTTGGAAAAAGAAAAAAAAAAGCTAGCCACGGAAGACTGGGAGGACTAATGTTTCACACTCAAAGAACAACTGTTGAATGTTGGTTCTGTTGAGCTTTTACAGGTGCGATCTTTTGCAACGAATAACCCAATAAAGTGAAAAGAACTGTAAGGGGGCTGGGTCCTCCGCTGGGGTTCCAGGGCTGAGGAGCCCTCTCAGCCCCGGGGGGCCGTGACGCGGCAGCGGGAATGTGGGGTTTCTGCCCGGCCGAGGAGAGGAAAACACCCTGCCGCTGCGCACGGCCGGGGCCAGACCCCGGATCAAGGGGGTGGCCATGAAGGGACGGACGGCGCCCACCGCCAGGCCCTACCCGTGAGGGCAGGGGGTGGTGGCGGCGGGCTGGGGGCCACAGCCGTTGGGGCTGGGGGGGGGCTGAGGGGGGGGAGCGGCGGGAGGGCAGGGGCGACCCTGCCGCCCAGGGGAGGGGAAGGATTTTCATCCCGCCCGGGGTGCAGGCAGGGGCGGCCGCTTCCCCGCCGCCCGGGGGGGAAAGGAAGTGGAGGGAGGCGGGGCGGGCGCCTGGGCGGCTGCGGGAGGCCCGCGGCGGTTGCGGTAACGGACTCTCGTCCCCCCCGCTGCCAACTGCCGCCGAGTAACGGTCCACCGGCTCGCGCTCTCCCGGGGGCGGCCGTTGGCGGCTGGAGCCCACCCGGCGTGTGCCGGCCCTGCCCCGCCCCGCCCCGCCAGACCCACGCCCAGGCGCTTCCCCCACGCACAGCCTCCCGCCGCCTCACGGGCACACGCCGCCGGGGCGGCTGGCGGAGCGCGGCGGAGGGAGGCGGCGGCCGCGCCGGGTCACCTTCCCCCCGGCCGCCGGCAGCGAGAAGGGGTGCCCTCCCCGCTCTCTCCCAACGCCCCGCCGCCATCCTTCCCTTCGGGCCGTCCCCGCCCCGGGTGAGCGGGTGCCCCGGGCCGGCGCGGGCATGAGCTGCTCCGCGGGGAGCGTCGTCGTCGTCCCCGCCGGGGAGCCGCAGCGGGACCCCGCCGCCCCGCTGGAGCTGCCGACTGCAGCGGGGGAGGCGAGCGGGGACGCCCCGGAGGAGGGAGAGAGCGGCGGCCGCAGCGCCGGCGAGGGCCAGAGGGGCGGCTCGGAGGCGGGGGCCGCCGGCGGCGACAAGACGGAGACCCGCTCGGTGTGCAGCAGCGAGAGCGGCAGCGGCAGCCACCCCGGCGGGGCCGGCCCCATCTGCAAGATCTGCTTCCAGGGGCCCGAGCAGGTGAGGAGAGAGGAGCGGCCGGGCGGGCAGGCGGATTGACCCCACACACACACACACCCCCCCAACCACCCGGCTCCCGGAGGCGGCGGGGGCCGGGCGCGCCGGCGGCGGGGAGCGATCAGCACCAGGGACAGGGCTCGGCACCGCCTGCCCGGCCCCCGCCGCCGCCGCCGCCCCGGCTGCCCGGCGGAGAAGGGGGCCGAGCGCTGCTGCCCGCTCTCCCGGGGAGGCCCGGCGTCCCCTCGCAGACCTGCCCGCCGGCGGGAACAGCCCTCCTCTGTTTGTCGGCGGCCAGAGGGGTGTTAGCGAGCCTCGGCTGCTGTGCCAGGTCGTTGTGACAAACGCTTGGGGCAATTCTGAGTGGGCGTGGAGCTTTAGGGCAAATCAGAGATTTGCCATGGGTGGCTTGCACACTGTATGTACATCTTCTTGCCATCAAACTCGATGGCTCTCCCCTCAGGGACTTTAAACGATACGAATTTCTCGGGTCTCTATTAGACTTCAAAATGAGAGTGTTAGCTTACAGGTAATGTTGAGAAGACCTCCAAGGATCTTCTCTGTCATTACATTACTGGGCACAGTATTAGTAATGGATCCATAACTAGCATTTTATAGCTTGTCTTGTAGTTTAGCTAAAAGAAATCTTTTCAAAGAAAGAAGAGAATGCCGATGTATAATACAGAAATATGTGAGCTACCGGGAGAAGTTTTCAGACGGTATTTGAGGTCCTGCCTGACAGCTGGCAAGCTGAACAGCGCAGAACCCTGCTCCAAGAGCACGGTTTTCTGTGACGTCACCCATTTCTTTCCTAGAGATGACTGCAAATAACTGTTGGAGAAATGCATCGAACCACTTTAGGTACCATTTGAGATATTTGAAAGGGTTAATACTACTGTTGTTTGATGCATGGTGATCTTTCACTTGTTTCACATACGTGCATATACATGCATAGACAGTTGTCTGTCTTTGTCTCTCATTAGAAGCACCTAGATGTTTTTAAGACAGTTTAATTTTTGAGTATTCTTATAGCCTTTTTAAGCCAATCTTTCACATATTGAAATTGAGACCAGTTCATTGTTACAAACCTGTAAATATTTTGGTACTGAGCATACATGTACATAAAAGGTACCTTTAAAATTAACGTTCCCGTATTGCCTTTTCAGGGGGAATTGTTAAATCCTTGCCGCTGTGATGGGTCAGTACGATACACGCATCAGCTTTGCCTGTTAAAGTGGATAAGTGAAAGAGGGTCATGGACCTGTGAACTCTGCTGTTACAGATACCATGTTATAGCAATTAAAATGAAGACGCCATGCCAGGTAATTTGTTTGTTTGTTTGTTTAAAAAAATATGTCTTTCCAGTAATTTTTAAAAACAAAATGGTACTTAAGTTTATTTCAAGGTTTTGGGAAAATACAGTGGAAGAGCCTATATGCTTTACCAGTAGCACTTGCACCCACTTGAAGTTTGTTTTTAAGAACAGTTACAGATTAAAACGTGCAGTCATTTGATTCTGTTATGTTCTTCTAGCTTTTGGCTTGCCATAGAAATGGTCTTCAGAGACTGTTAAATTGTGTAATTAGATAAGTCATACTGAGACATGACAGAACTTGGATCTTCCTGATTCACTTGCTAAACTTTAAACATGTCTTTATATTTTGTTAAAGCCTCAGTCAAAGGTTGATCTCATTCATTTTTCAAGCATGGGGCCCAGAGAAGAGGGACAAAGAAAACTTCTGTTGCCTGTGTATTCACCTATTGTAAAAATGTAAAAGGAGGTGACTTTTCAGTCTCGGTACAATCCAGAGTAGCAGAACACTCTTTAAGTTTTGTCCACCAAGAGCTGTTTCAGAAGCGGAAATGTGCAGTAACATTTTTCCCAGCTCCCTTTTAACAGCATCACAACATGCAGCTGGAAGTTAGAATATTATAGTGGTAGCATGTTTAGGGAGAGGGGAGGGGAAACGCAGAGCTTTATCAGATCTGTTAAGGAAGCCTTAATACCACTTTGCATATCAGAATTCTTTAGAGGCTTAAAATTCCATCCTAGAAATTGTATTTCATACATCTGAAGAACACATTTAGTAAGATAATTGTATCTTTTTTTTAGTTTTGATCATATGAGCTCAGAGATGATGGAGCTCTCAAAGGCCAAAGCACTCGGGTCATTTTTCTGTGCCTGAGTTTGACGGAAGTTTTATAGAAAAGACGTGCTTGGATGGTAACAGCAGTCGTGTGAATGTGATAAGCATTCCTTGGATGTAGGACATCTGGAGTATTTGCTTACAGCTGTTCAGATTAGGTGCAAGTACTTTCAGAGCCAATTGCGACTTCAAGTTTTTTCTTTATGAATCCACAAAGGAATTTTTCTTATAAGCTTTCCTGGATAGAACCTTTATGATGTAAAAAAGTAATGGATTTGTAAAACGCTCCAAAAAATGAAGGTGGTAGATTCTGTTTCTACATAGACTTTACCTGGCAGTTTGGCATGGGATTCTGTTTGATCCTTTTTGCTTTTTTGAACCTTTTAAAAATCTTTATTTCCTGTATGTCCACAGCAATCTCATCCTTTTCCTAGCAAAGGTTATATCATTATCAACAGTCTACAATGATAGTCTCTGAAATAGTCATTTGACAGCAAGGGCATGACACAGTGGCCTGCAAAGAGGCATCTAGTACTATTTGAGATGTCCCAAGGTAGCCAAAAATATCTACACAGGATAGCAGATATGACACAACTTACGAGAGACTTTGGAACTGCAGCTGGAGGCCAAGTGGGATATTAAAGGACATTGGAAATGTGATTAGACACCTATATGTGGACAACAGAATCAAGCCCCAGTTTGAAGAACAACTATTCAATTTCTGTGGAAAACAGAAGCAAAGAAGAAAGAAAGTGTCAGTAGGTGACAGTAGAAAATGTTTGGTCAAGCTACAAGTCAAGTAGAAAAAACCTGAAGACCCTAAAGTTAAATGCCATTCTCTTCATGACTTATGGCACATTTTGGGGGGGAGGGCAGAACTAGATTCATGTTTCTTAAAAAAACCCTTGTTTTATTCTTAACTCCATCTTTCATTTTTTACGTAAATTATTTAAGTCTGTCCTTTTTTATTCTTGACAAAATAGGATACAAAAAGATTTCATGGAGATGCATGCTCAAGTAATAAGTTAGCCATACGTTCCTAGGGTCACACTCTCGACACTCAAAGGGTCATGCATCTCTTTGGAGGGACTCAGTGGTACCTTTCTCATTCTCCTACACTGAATATTCCTCTTGTAGTTACAGAATCTAAAAGGAACTCTCAAAACTGCACTTGTCTGTGTATTTTTGTAAGGATGATAAGTCTTAAAATGCCCTCACTCCTCTCCCATATTCTTGACTATAATAGTATTGTCCATTTTTAACAGCCGTCTTGGTTTAAGCTTTTGGATAGGTTCTGAATCGTTTGTTTGACTACACAAAAGCCTTTTTTAAGGTAGCTTTTTGGTCAGGTTTGATAAAAAGCTAAGAGTTAGACCATTTCAGTATGGAAGTAGTTTACAACACATTCGTTGAGGTAGCTGATGTACTTAAAAGTTCCCAAGCAAGCAAGACTTTTTGCATTACGTTAGATAGAATATTTGGACAGAAGTAGTTCGCTCTCTCTACAACTAGTAGTCTGCCTCAGTCCATGTTCTCAGAATTGTCTCTACCAGTCTTTTACTTATTAGATCTGTGTAGGCAGTGTCATAAGAGAGAAAAAGGATACTATTTACCGAAATAACTTTTTCTCCAGTGATTTGTCTACGCAGATGTACAGCAGCTCCTCAGGTTTACTTTTACTTCAGGTATTTATGGAATGTAACAATGGTTAGGGAGTTAAGAAGTAGATTTTTCTGCGTTTTCTTCCAGAACATTGGAATAGATGTGAATATTCCATTTAATATCTAACATATTCTATGGTTTCTGTTGCTTCATGGCAGGGAAAGTAATCCCAAAGGGGGGCCTCTTTGGAGGCAATGCATTCAAGGAACAAAATTTGCTATGGTAAGTGACTATTCCAATAGCAATTTTTCCAGTGTCACTTTGTATATTTCAGCAACTACTACTTAATTCACAATTCTGGAAACATGTAGACTTTTAATATAAGAATAGATTTTAAAGCATAAAAAATAACAAATTAACCGATGCACTAACAGTAGAAGATGAGCACACAAACACCTTGATGATCTTTGATAGGATGTTTCACAGAGAAATGCAAATTTGGGTTTTTTTTCAGTATCTTTCTCAGCAACAAATCACAAAGACATTTAACCTTTCACTAGTCCATTAATGAAAGTACATACTCACGTTGCTGGACTTGCTCCTTATAGTGGGGTGAAATTAGATCCAATAATAGGCAAGGTTTTGTTAATAACTAGAAAAAACCCCAAGCTATAATGAGAGGAGATGGAACAAATACTGGCTTGGGCAGGGAGTTTTGGAAGGCTTTTGAAACAAATTAAAAAGGAGGGAGAAACTTGAAATGTCTGACCTGGAAATTGAACCCTTTAGAATTATATTTCAGATTAACAAAGAGAAAAAAACCACAAACAGATTTTTTTTTTATATTGGTTTGTTAAGCTTTATAATTTGTACAGATTTCCTTCCTGAAGGAAATATAAACAGAGTGCTTTATTTTTTGTTGGTGCTATTTAACTACTAAGCTGTTAGCAAATTAGCTTGCTAGACTTGCAGTTAAATATGAATATATATTGGAGAAGGTCAATTCTCTTGTAAGATTCGGAAATTATGTTAAAAAGTGGAATATAGTCATGCAAGGGATGAGAAAATAGATTTTGGTGCTAAAACCCATAATTTCTGTAAAAGTGAGCAATAAATATAATTAGAGAATAGCCTTTTCTAGACTGTTACTATACTCTCTCATAAACTAGTATTATGTTAGATGTTTAATATACCCTGTGCTTCTGTTCATTAAAACATTATATTCTGGTACTTTAGGTGAACTGGACCTATTCCAAAAGTGATACAGTAGATTGGTGTGCTAATTTAAAAGCTTATTGCATGGCAATTCAACGTGTTTTCTGACATCAGGAAAATCACAAAACAGTTATTTAAAAAAGTGAATTCTTAGTTGTTAGGTCTGATTTCTTAATATAGAAGAAAAAAATCAGGTTGTACTTAGTATTATTTAAGCAAGTATGTAGTTACTGGAGGTGAAGTGTGGTTCATGAGTTCAGTGGTTTTCAGTGGCCCAAACTGTGATTCTAAACATTTGAAATATTCATCATAAAAATTACTATATGTTCAACAGTTTTCATGAATTACAGGTTGAATTTGTTGAATACAGGTTGAAGTCTTGTTAATGTGAGTGCTCCTCACTCATTTGAGTAATCTCACTGGCATCAGTAAGATAAGTATGAGCAAGACTTTATAGCAGACTGCATGTATGTATGTGCATGTTATATTAAAAAGTGCAAAAGTCAAGTTCTTCAGATACTTCAGTATGGAGGCCAGTGTCCAGAAAAAATGTGTAGTAAATGTTTAGTGAAAGTTATTGCTAATTACTACGCTCAGCTGGATGAAAGCATTTACTTTTTGTAGGCATAACTAAGAAGGGGAAAGGGAGAAGGCTCAAATCTCTAATTGCTCTTTTAAAACTATACTATGTACTAACAACAGTCAACTGACCTTGCTGCCGTTACACTGCCTGTAATGAAGATCCAGGAGGATGCATTGTGCTATTCACTATGTTAACACACAAACAACAGAAAGGATTGTCCCAATCTTGGACAACCAGTGGTCTCTGTACAGTAACCATTTGTAACTATCACTGAGGTTTTGGCATCTCAAATGAGTTTAAGATGCCTCTTGAAAATAATGAAGCTTTGCAGGCACCCTTTGAATGTGAAGGAAGTATGTAAGGGCTGTTAGAAAATAAAATACTTGGCTGAGATAGGTATCATGAACTGAACAGAGATGAGATTCAATGTCTGAGTAGTCATTAAAGGGTAATTAATGTGTCAGTAAAAGCCTGGAAGGACTTTAAAAATCAAGTCAAGTCTTTATTATTTGATGTGCTGGGGAAGAGAGGAACCAGGATAGTGGAGAAAGAAGGGCAGTAACATGGCTGAAGTAGTGGACTAAAAAAAAATTGCATTTGAAGCAGTCTTGTGGTCACTGAGAAAATTACTTTTGTCATGAACTTAAAAGCTGTGTTACAGTAATGGAGACATAAGATGAAAGTGATGAGATATTATATTTTTATATATGAATAGTCTTAGATATGCTACATAGAAAACACCCCCAAGTTTTAGAAATATTGTGAACAGGAAGATCCAAACAAATATTTAAATTTAAGATAATTCCTGGGTTACAGAACAGATTCGTGGATTAGAGGGTGAATCCATACTGCTTGAGGAAGGCTGGGACATGAAAATCCCAGAGATTTTAATGAACTTAGATATATGGTAAGATCCATACAAAAAGTGGTAGAAACAGATTAATGTTTTAGTTTTGACAGGAGAGAGAAGTCTGAAACAGAAAAGTAGATCTATCAGTCATTAGCATAGGTTTTTCATTTCCTAAGCATCTACTTTTCGCCTCTTCTAGGGACAAGTTACTAGACTAGATAGACCTTTTGATTTGGTACACTCTGAGTCATTTCAGTGACATGCCTGGGTGGAAGCTGGTGATTACGATCAGAGTTCTATGTAGCGTGCCTAATGAGTTTAGAAAGAGAAGGATAGCGGCGCTGTTGGAGAGGCCAGTGGTGTCAAAGCTGTAGTTCTTTTCTGTGTTGGAAAAGGCAAAATACATTTCCTGTGTACTTTCTGGGAAAGATCTGAAGAGGGAAGTCTCTGAATGAGAGACTGAAAAAGAGAACTGGGGTGAGTGGATCAGGAGGAAGGGCAAAATGAAGTCACTGATGCAAAGTAGAGAGGTTATAGAAGAAGAGAGGACAGTAAACATTTTACCACTGATGGAAAGGACGGAATTGCAAATATAGAAAGCAACAGAGAAAAAATGCTAATGGGATAATGAATTTCATGTTGTGTTATCTTTTGTCTGTTTTTTTGCAATTAATACAGAGGGACTTGTAGAAAAAAGGAGTAGAGAGTTGGAAAATAAAGGCAGCATTTGGTTAGCCATTCAAATGAGAGAACAAATTTGTTATGGAACAAGGGAGCAGGCCACTGGTGCAGTACTAGTATCCTAGGAGCAAAATATGTGGCTGTTAGCATACAGAGCTGAAGGAGTGCCAGGTGGATATTACAGTGGAAAGGAGGAAAAAACCTGTAGAAACTGTAGAATGGTGTAGAGAATTGGTAGCTAATGACAGGTAAGAGGCAACAGGGGACAGAAGAATCATCAGTAACAATGATCTGAAAGTCACGAAATAATGAAGAATAATATGTGAACAAATGAACTGATCCTATCACAGTGTTATCACAGTGATAGTTCGGTAGGGATAAAGAAGAACTAGTAATGAAAGACTAGATATAGACCTAGGTAAAAAGCTAATCAAAGCAATGAATGGCTGTTTTGTTGACTATGAACACTGAACCATATTTCTAAGTCCAATGAGGAGAGATGATATTCATCTAAGAGATCAGAGTGGTCATCAACATGGGAGCTGAATCCATCAGGAAGGAACATGGGAGATTATAAAGAGAGTTAAGAATTGAAATTGGGCGGATCAAGTATAAAGGGGTTAAATGCACAGAACATAGACGCTGGAAAGAGGGGAAGGAGACTGATTTTGTTTTAGAGAGTCCTGTGAAAGAACTGAGAGTGAGGAAGGGGGGGAGATTTACGTCAGAACTGACAAAAATTGGAAACCAAATGTTTCAAACTTATGATTCAGTTCAGAAACTTGGATATTCCTAGTCTAGTGAGGATTTAAACATTGTATGGCAAAAATTAAGCTTTCTCACTGGTTGGAATGGATGAAGAGTGAAGAGGTGATCTAGAAGGTGTACATAGTATTTGTGATTTTGCTACAGCGGTTGGAGTGTCACCGGCAAACACCTGAGATCTCCTTTCCTGATTCTCTATGTGTTCATGCTTTGCTAGATGGAACATTTGGTCAAAGTTGGCATGTCAGCTGATAGAACTCAGGAAATCTGTTATTCTCGTCAGAGCATCAGCTACAGCATGCAGGGAGCTAGACAAGCCACTCTGGTGCTCACATCTGTCTATTTAAGATAGGGGATTTTCAGTAAAAAATAGATTAGGCAAAGAAATGGTGATTATAGCGTGGAGAACAATTTTGTACTAGCATATGGATAGGTACTAACATATGGATTTTAAACTAGTTTGCTTGTGTTCACTTAGGCAGTTCTGTTGGACTTCCAAAGTGTATACTAAGTAATCAAGTATCTACATACAATGAATAAAACAGAGCCTGTTTTTAAAAAAAGGATCAAAAGTATGTAGGTGTGTGCCCCGCATACATTACTCTTTTATTTCCTGTAGCTTATTAAAAAAGCAATTGTTTCTTTGTTTCATTTGTGAAATGTGCAAATTGTGCTCAGGGCAGTTTGATTGCTTGAATGGTGTGAAACAACAGTTAGCACAACTGTGAACTGTACTTGGAAATAAAGTTTTAATTACAGGTGTTGTCCTGATCTAGTGGTAAAAAATATAGATATGGATAGAAAGATTTAAAGAGTGTCATTATCTTGGTGTATTAAATAGTGGGTTAAATACTTCAGAAAAAAAAAAGGATTCCTTTGAGCCAAAGATTTGGCTAGCATGAGACACTGCACCAGGTTGTTTTTCAGATGAAATATCTTGAATAAAAGTTATTACTAGGATTATAAGCATAAATTACATACTTGCAACAGATTCCATAAGAAAAATAAATCCAAAAGTTAAGAGAAATGTGAATGGGAATCAAAGTTGCTACATGTACGTAGTTACTACGATTTTAAATGCTTAGGATATCTAAGTAAACAATGCAAGGCTGAAAATATAGTGTGGAGCCCACATTCAAGAACCTTTGAGCTACTAATTTTGTCATTTTTTTTTTCCTGTTTGATTGGATATTTTCCCAGTGTCTTGACCTTCTAGCTTAAAATTGATGAAATTTATTTAGCGATGAAAGATTTGTGAGTTTTTCAAACACAAATTTTTGTCTTTTTGTCTTATGTCAAAAATCCTGATGATTTAGATTTTAATTCCTATCAACACAGATTAGTGAAAAACATTGCAACCAAGTACTGATTGTTTCAGCAGGCTTCTTCTATTTCTCAATATGAAAACTTGTTAATAAATGATAGTGTACTCCTTTTATACCTCTTGTCTATAATTCCTTAGCTCATGCTTATTTGGCAATGTAAGTAGCCTGCCCTGGGTACCAAATACCGTCCTAATCTCCTGGCTTCTCTACCAGTTATGCTGTGTCAACTGTGAAGTGCCACTGTAGTTTTTTCCACAACTGAAATTTGTCAAAGAAAGTTGGCTTTATTGAATTGATTTTGAAACTTGGCTTTAATGCTCCTTGGTTTTGAATGTTGTTCAGTTTGCACTGCAGTCTTCAGTGCTTCATGCACATGACTGGCAGTCATGCTGACTTCTTTCCTAAGTTGTTCAACTGGGGAGACAGCTTTTCAATGTATTGCGCTTACATTTTTTTCATTTTTGTCCCATACGTATGTATGGGACGTACGTATGTATCCCAAAATGTATGCTTTGTATTCAGACTGAAGACTCTTTCCTATTGCTTCAGCAATGTGCAAAGGACGGCCTCTGCCTCCTTTCATGCCAGTAGTGCAACAGCGAAAGAACAATTTGGCCTCACTTCTTTTGAAGTACTTGTCTGAGTCAGAACAGTCTCTTTGCATCGTGAGTTTTGCCTGCACGACTCTTTTCCCATAGGGTTCTTTGTTTTTTGTTTTAATTTATTTCATCTTTCCTTTTTATTTTCTTTATTTCTGCATTCCTTTTTCCTGCTACTTTTGTTTACATTTCAGTGAAGCCGATGGAGAATGAGTATTCCAGTTTTAGCCACATGCTGTTGCCTTTCCCTTTATTATTTTTTCCTCCTATATTTTTGCATATTTTTCTGGCAGTGTCTTCCCTCCATGGCAGCATTAAACTTTGCCATTTCTGTCACAAGCATATTCCCAGTACAGGAATACACTGTATCGATATCCACACAAACTATATTATCAGATGAGGCCATTTCCTGAGCTAAGACTCATTTTTGTGGGTTGTTTATGCCCAAACAACAGATATAATTGGAAAAAAAAATTCCTTAGTAGTTTCAGAAAGTCATGAACCAAACCACCAAGATGAAATACTTGCCAGCTTCATGTGTATTCAGCTACTCTGCTGACACTGGAAGAAAATTATTCCAAGCACTACAAGGGTCTCGAAAAAGGCAAATTCCATAAAATTGGCATCCAGGAAACTGTATCTGGAGAAAATGAGAGTAAACTTCTGTATGCCTTCTCTGCTTTCGTGCTAAGGAAGCTCTCTCTGCAGATCGGGCAAGAACAGATAGAGTCCTCTTCTTTATGTATCTTTCATTGCTATTATCTGAGCAATCTGGAATTTACAATCTACTATAACCTGTGGTTACTCCCAGCACATTGTGTTCCTCCCTGGGTGACTAAATTCTGCATCTCAATTTCAGGGCTGCTGTTTCATAGGAGGCAAGCAATGTGACATATTTTACTTGAAGGAATCAGCGTAACAGCTGATGTGAGCTCACTGGCTCACATTAGAATAACACAAATAGAATACAAGAGTCTTACACTCGCAGACTTTCCCTGCATTTGCAACACCATCCTCCACATAACCTCCTTCTTTAGCGACCACAAGAATCATTCAATGTCATCTTCCAAAAAGGACACTTTGCCTGCGTTTAGATGTACAATGATGACTTAAAAACCTCCTGAGGCTTAGTAAAGAGGGTCGCTTCCTCCTCAGGCAGCATTTACAGAGTATTGCCTATCATCTCATTGCTTTCTGGATGCTTGCACCAAATAGTAATTCAATTAATTACTGATGCCTTCTAATATCTGTCAAATTTAAGGGAAAGATCTTCATATCATCCACTACTTCGTATAAGGAGAGGGACCATGAAATGCATGTTGGGGATTTCAAAATCCTCTACTTAAGCCTGTCCTTTCCTTCCTATACCCTTGGGTAAAAGATCTAGAAAATATGTGGCATTGCTGGTTATTCTAGGGAAATGTGTCTACTTTAGAGTTTCTGCACTGATAGTTGATATGGTTACTATGTACTTGAGTGTGTTTAGAAATTTGTGTAAAATCTGCTGTGCATTCGCTGGGAAGAGTTTATGGTTGTGGGGATTTTAGAATCTTGTCTTTCCTCTGGGCCTTTCCCTCATGCTTTTGTAGATCTCGCTGATATAATTGCTGTGAACCTAGCCCCAGCAATTAGGATCTACAAGATCTAAGGACTTCGGTCTTCTAGTCTAGGCTGTTTCAGAAGGGAGGGTAGTTTCAGTAATTCAAAGAGACTCTCAGATGTGTTGGTGTTTATCACATGACACAAGTGAATCTTTGTCTTCATTGTACAACTCTCATGCATCAAGTCCTCATGATAACCTCCAAAAGGTTCTTTTCTTCCTTGTTTGGGTTCAGAGGTACAGGCTTCAAGTCTGTTTACTTAAAAATCACTTAGCATTTCCACAGTGCTATGTCCTCTGACCCCGAATTAGCATATCTGAAGTGTGAATAAGAAGCCATGTCTTTGCCCCAGTGTCACTCTCTCCTTTTTAATCTTTCCCTAACTTAGCTGATGAATTGGCTGGGTTATCTAAGTACTGAACCATTGTTGTCTCTGACATATGTATCCCTAAGGATGTGACTCTTGGTTATGACATTAAATTTGTGACTATTTCTCTACTCCCCTCAGTAACTATGCTGTCTAATCCTTTCCCAGTATTGTGACAGAAGTCAGGAAGATTCTTGGGATGAAGACCTGCTTCAGCAGGAGTTACACTCTCTTTTTTTTTTGCCTTCTGGTAATCAAGGCCTAATTCCATTCACTTTAGGGGAATCATAGGATCACAGAATCATAGAATGGTTCGGGTTGGAAGGGACCTTAAAGATCACCTAGTTCCAACCCCCCTGCCACGGGCAGGGACACCTCCCACTAGACCAGGATGCTCAAGACCCTCTCCAGCCTGGTCTTGAACAATTTCTGAAAAGCACTTTCTGAAAATTTCTGTATGTGTTGGAAGGCCGCAATCCTACTGCTCAGTCTATCTGTGGCACTCAGCATCTCTGCAGGGTGTTCTGGGTGCAAAGTAGCAGCTTTTTAGCTGTCTGCTGGAGATTCCACCACTGGACTTGGTTAATGTGTTGGCTGAGAGCCTGAGCTGCTTCACTTTGGTGGACCATGAGCAGGCATTCAAAAGTGACATTCTAAAAGCTGTTCTTCTATTGGAAAGTTGCCGAGGCTTGTTTTCATAGTCACAAAAAAATACCAACCTTTCTCCTTCAGCACTGAGGCTGCCCACTCATTCCCAGTTACCAGACTGGAGAAATGATGCATTCCTTTCTTCAATCTCTCTTCTCCCTTAGAATTCTCTATTATCCTCTATATAGAATCCCCTAGGCCAATATGGCAGAAATGGTTCTCTTCACTGCAGCATAGCAAAAGCTGTCTGGTGTCAGTGTCAGAATACTGGCGATTTTCCTGATTATTTTTTTTTTCATACAGTTTTTTAGGGTATTGAGCCACAGTTGATATTCTGTACTTCAGAGTTGGATGCTGGGTGAGTTACTGACAGTCAGTCAGGTCTACTGGGCAAACCTACCCAAAAAAGAGTATTAGGTCCTCCCCTTACCACATGTCTGAGCCAGTTATTTCTCTGTGTGCTTTGAGCCATGAGATCTTATACTAGCTATTTCCGTTATCTCTGTTTGCAGTCACCTGTCTTAGATGCTCTGTTTTCTCAGCTTATGGTCTTGATATTTCTCAGAGTCTAGTGAGTGAGAGAGAATTCAATCTAAGATGGAGAAACCTTCCCTGCTTTCTTCATTAGGCATCGTCCTCATAAGGATAATTTGCTCACAAACTTTGGATATCAAGAAATTTTTGTCTTGTAGTAAGGCAGAAGTCAGACAGTGGCAGAACCAGGACCAGTTGAAGATCTACTTTTCTGTTTCTATCCATCCCAGAGAAGTCAAAAGAGCAGCATTCTATGTGCAAAAAAATTTCCAAGTGGGTAATGAGTTGTTTCGGGACTTCTATCCTATAGTATCACTAGGGTGTTTTTCCAAGTGTGCCCTAAACAAGTTTCATCGGCGCCCAAGTGTTATTGTTAATATTGTTAAGGAATCCAGAAATAGTGCTGACTGTAGGGCAGAGCAATCTGAGAGCTGCTCCTCTGAAAGGAAGACCAATACCTCTGTCATACATAATTAGAAAATGTAAAGAGGGGACTAATACCTCTGTCATACATAATTAGAAAATGTAAAGAGGGGACTATTTTGTAGACGGAACAAAATGTGACTATGTTTATAGACGTGAACTTGAAAAGCGACAATTTGCAGAAGAGTAAGTGGTTCTTTGATAGGTGTGCGCTTACCTTTCATTCTCTTAGGTACTTCTTCTATTTGAGAGAAACTGAGGCTATTTTTATTTTTATGTCTGTATTTATACTGCAAGAGATGGTACATGGGTTATGTGTAAGTCATATAAGCACCATTAAGCCAAGAACAATTTATAGTTTAGGGACTTTCAAACACAATGATATGAATGGATATTACAGTTTTGGATATTACAGCCATTGCTTCTTGCAGTACTATGAATTGCGATGCACAATATAACAAGTCAGAAAGCCAGGTACTTTCAGTGTTCAAAAGCATCATTTATATTGTGCAATATAATGTAATTAAGGGATTTCAGACATATTCATGATATGGTTAGAGAGAAATATAGAGTTTCTGGTGTAGTGTATACTATAAAGGCAACTATTTTATTTTTTTACAGATAGACCTATCATATTTGATGATACTTAGTATCTAAATTGCCATTTTCTGTAATTAAGCACTACATCTTATATGTTTTCAGATCTTAAAAATGATTCTTATAAGCAACTGGGTGATCAAAACCATAGCTACCCCAAACTATTAGTAAAAATTTGATTAATGATTCAAACATAGTTTGCGGTTGTGATTATGCAGCAGTACCTGAAAAAACTATGGCAATTGACTTTTAAAATTTTGCTGTTTATTAGGTTTTTTTAATTAATAACTTAATAATTAAAATAATAGTTACTAATAATTTCAGTAAGCATAGGTTATATTAATTCTTCTACATGTATTGTGCATCTTTTTCTATCAAGTTTTAATTATATATATTATACATAATATGTAATATATAAAACAATTATAATAAATAAATAAGTTAATTCTTCCATTAAGCCAAATTTTCAAGCAATATGTGATTTACCGTATTCATTTGTACAGTCTAAAATTTTATAATTATGACTAAATTGTCTTCAAGTGAAGATTTATTGCTCATTTAATTGATTACAGAATCAATCTAATTGATTTGCTAATCTAATAAATTGCATTCTAATTGACTTTTAGAGCAGGCTCTGCCAGATTTTGTACAAGCCAGAACCCAGGATTGTCTTCTTCATGATTGCATGCTAGTAGTGCTAGTAGACAATACCTTGGTATTATCCTGCCTTTTAACCTTTGCCCAAGATACCCATAATCTTTCTTAGGGATTAGATAAAGCAACAACCTTACCTCTGAACTCAGGATATGTTTCTTTAGTCTTTTTATTGCCCTCAAAATCTGAAGTTTCCTTTGTTTTATAACTTACGAAGAAGCATGTGAAATCAGGGTTGTCTCTTCCCCCATGTTGTGCATCTTCCAGATTTTCACGTGGAAATTCTCATCCCATTCTGTGAATTAGCTTTTGTTCAGGGCCAAAAAGGCCAGAGGCCAATATTGGTACTCAGTTGTTTTCTGGTGAGGTTGTGACTTAACTGCTGAAACACATCATTGCCACATAGCAATAGGAAGAAGACAAGACAGTGAAGGTGCGTCTTCAGATCCTGTGCCTAACCAAGGGTACAGAGTTGTTTTGTGCCAGAACTATGGTGAAGTCCCTGATTCTCAGCTGTGAATAATGTTGCTGCAGGATGCAGGTGAATCTAGTGACAGTAGACGGTGAGGCACTACTTGATTTCATGTCTTTGGATTCATAGACTGCCTAGAAGCAGATAGTGGAAAGCGGTAAATACTGCGTACTTTAAACAAAATGTTGGTAATTGATGCTTTAGAACTTCTTAACTGTGCTTATCTAGTTGAATTTGTTTGTACATCTACATTCTTTGGCTCCATGACCTAACCATCATTTTGTATTGTGCCTGGAATGGAAAAACACATCAAAACTTAGCATTTTCTACCCCTTTTACAGTACTTAAATGCTTTACAGGACTCCTCTTTCAGTGAACTGGGAACTTTGAACTGTAAAATTCCAATTATATGGCATTTCTTCCACCTTCGCATCATTTATATGGTTCTTTTCCAGGAAAGGCCTTTCCATGGCCTCTGTTTCAGCATCCAGAACCCACTGAAATAGGCCAGTGTCAGAAATAGTTCCTGATGCTTTGTACCGTACTAAAATCATCTCCCTATTCTTCCCTATGGAGGTGATGTGAATAGAGGAATCAATTTCATTTGCTTTCTCTTTGGTTCAGTGAACATCTATGTATTGTATGGGAACTGGAAGTGTTCCAATAAATTACTTGGAAGGAGTTCTACTATTGAATATCCTGAATATTATGTAAATGTCAATTATTAAAATAGTATTTTAGAGATGGAAGTTTAAAACTTTGCTTTAACTCAGGTGAACAATAGGTTTGAGTCAAGGTCTCTCACAAGGGAATGCATCAACCGTTAGGCTGTAGAATATTCTCAGATAAACCCCCTGTGTTTCCTCTTGTATGTGTTGTAAAAAATTATTTAATTATTCACAGAGTCAAGAAGACAGAGAAAGAGTAGCCAGCACTTTCGCAAAGTCCAGCTAGCAGATGAAGTGTGAGTTTCAGTAAATGAGCTGGAATTAATACTTGAATACTTTCAATAAGATAGACCAGAAGACATCAACAAAAACAGTCAAGAACAGATGATGCCTCTATATACTGACTGGTGGCCAGGGCATTTTCGTGGAAAAAGCTTGTTCTGTCCCTCCATGCTGAGCAATTTTTTGCACATCTTTGGTGAGTGCATTAATATCATAATGAGCTGCACAATCTTAGCGTCATGCTCAGCATTTTTTTCATGTAATGAAAAAAATTTTCTTTTTTTTTTTCAACAGTTTTAGCTAGAATTTACAAACAGTTCCTTTCCCAGAAGAGAAAGAAAAAGCAACTCCAGAACCCTTTTTGATACCTTCTGTTTGTGTCCCAAGAGAAGTGCAGAGTTGTATAGGCAAAACATGGTTAAGTGACTACACAGCATGAAAACTGTTAATACCTCCTTCCCGCAGCTGGTTTCTAATCTTGCTGAGACTTACTTCCTCTGAGTAATCAGAATAACTATCTTTTTCTCAGTGTTATTCCAGGAATGTGGATCTATCCATAACATGACAGTCTATGCTTGAGCTAAGTTTTCAGTTTAATTTTGCAGATCATCCTTAAGTTGCAGAGAATGCAACAACCATGGCAGGCTTTCATTTCCTCCATGCATTCATATTTAAATTTCAGGTAATGCTATTTAGAGCACAGCTAGGTTGCAATGAAACTCAGTATTTCCAATAAAGCTGCAACAGAAATTGAACAGTTCGTACTTTACAGTAGGAATAGTATTTGTTCACTTAGAGTGGTAATTTTCATTCACTGGCTTTCACCAAATTTACACATGTCCATGGAATGTTCAAAATACTGATGAAACAAGCCACTAAGCTAAACTTAATTGGTTGGAGTCTTATATGAGTTAAAAGCTGCCTTGAGGAAAGCTCACTTTCACCTTACATATTTCTCACAGATACATCTCTACAAGACACCGTGACTTTTAAGTATTCTGTGGTATCTGTTTTGGGCAGAATTTCATCCTGGTAGATTGACAGGCAATTCTAAATTAAAAGCGGAAATCAGGAATTAGAAAAAAAAATACTACTTGGTACAAATAGGACATTTAGCAGGTTTCATATTTTTGTTTCCTATGCTTTTGGGTGTTGAGAATACTATATTAGTTAGTGTGGAGTGATTCCTGGTTCAGGTATGCTCATTAGTGAAGGGCCAGCCTTTCTTTTGAGACTGGATAAAATTACAATCCTTACTTTAATAACAGGAGGATTAACACACAGGATTAATAACCTTATTTTAATCAATAGGAATTGATGTTTCCAGAAACTCTGAATGCCTCATCAAGTGGAGACGTAGTTCACCTCCATATGCTGTTAAAGCTAAATATTCCCTTTCTGTCTCTAAGAGAGTGAAAACAGTCACACAGTCCTGCAGTCCTGCCTCATTCCTTTTATTTTTTTGGGCAGCAGCATAAGATAACTACTAATAATTTCTCAGATTAAAAAATAATGTGAGACTAATACAGTTTTCATCACAGCTCTGCTTGTGTTCTCAGATCTTGATTCTAACATCATTTAAAAAATCATAAGATAGAACGTTGAACTATTCTGCTTAATAAATAGTAAGATTTTGAAAGGTGAATGTAATAGAATGTGGATTTTGTACATTGATCAGGATGTTCAGGCTTCTGGGCACTCAGAAGTCTGAGATGCATCCACTGTAGGTGTAGATGTTCTGCTCAGTCCCAACTAAATAGCTTGTGTGGTGCACAGATGGACAGTATCTCCACAGTAAATGTTATCCTTTCAGAATGTCGCAAGGAAAATATTGGTACAGCCTTCCAAGCAGACTGATAAGTTACATACAAGCCAAACTATCTGTATTCATGAGCTCTCTAATAAATGAAAAGATAATGGGCATTATGACTACAGGCACTCTATGTGTTAATAATTTATCAAAATAGGTAAGCATTAATGGTGAGCTGCAATTTTTGTGGTATTGATTCTTTTTTAAAAAAAGGCATAGTAATAGAAGCCTATAGCCAAAAATGACATCTCAAATATGTGTGTGTGTGTGTGCGCTCAAAACTTTACATTTTCTATCCAGGTTGGTCAATAAGTTAACAATATCACTCCATATTAAATCATGCAGTCAATGTGTGCTTACGGCAAAACTTGTTAGAAAACTTAATTATCTAATCATCTCAACTACTAACAAGATAAAGTAAGGAACAGACATCTCAAAAATGTTGTTGGACCTAAATCATGGTGTTCTTTTGCTTCTGTAGGAGCTTTGTTCATATGTACGTGGATTGCAAATCCTACTATGCATAATGAATGACAGTGGGAAAGAACTTCTTCTTGTCCGAGCTGTCTGATTCGAGCAATTAGAGCAATCTAACAAAAACTTTTTGAAGTCATATAATTGATATGTCTTCAGGTTAATTATGTTACGTTGTAATAGGTCACTGCCAGCTATTTTTAGTTACTTTTATATAAAATATGCGTTCCAGAATGACTAGAGGGAGTGAGAGGCTTCAGTCAGCAGTGTCCATAAGAAGCTGTGTTTCTGAGAGAAAAGAGAGGGGTAATGCCCAGCAGCTCTTTGGTTTAAGGAATTTTGGTGGATTACAAACTGTGATAGTTGAAACAGGTACACATTTGGGGAGCCATAAGGAAATTTCCTATGTTCTTTATTAAGGATGTAGGAAAAACCAAAAACCTGTAGTTTCATTGCAGACTTTTTTGATGTAATGTATTCTAAGTACAAGCACAGTCTCAGTCAGTACTTTTTAGATCATTTTTCTGCCACGTATTTTACAATAATCAGTGGGGTTTTGCAAGGCACCATTAAAAAAAAGCCAAGTTAATAATGATGTATCTCAAAGATGACAGATCTTTGAATATTATATTCATCCTTATGTTAGTAAGAACATGCATATAACTGTATTAACTTTATTCTTTAACAGTCCATCAAAGCAGTATGTTTCTTTCAAATTCTGAAAGTCTCAACCTTAAAAAAAAAGGAAATTACGTGGTATTTATGCTTGACAGAGCCCTTAGAAGAAAAGAGGAACAATATTTCTGGGGTCAACATTAGAACTATAAAGTACCATTAATGTATTAGACTCCCAAAGGATTCATGAAAGGAAGACCAGTGGTAAATAAAAGATTAAAAGAGCCAAACATAATGAAGTGTCAGTAGAAGTAAAAGTGTAGGAAGTTATCAAGGGACAGACAGTATTACATTAAAATCAGAAACATGAATTATGTTTTGTTTATGAAGGCACCATTTTCAAAGGAAGATTTCATCATCATTGTATATTAAAGTAAAATGTGTTCTTTTCATGGGCAACAGGGACGGCATGGTACATCATAACACTACAGATATGATGGGAAGGGATATGAAATAGAGTCCTGTTTCATAGAAATGTAAATGAAAATTTTTTAATGAATCTGTGAAAAATTGCTCAGAGTATTATTATAGTTATCTAGATACACAATATTTAAAATTTTATTTCAATTTCTAGTTTTTAAGCAAAAATGGTAGTCTTTCTCATAATATTTATTTTTTAAGGTCATGTACTTTACAGAAGCTGACACTAAAAGGCTGAATAGATCTTTTCTAACTTGGCAAAATACTTAGCTGAAAGAGCTGTTACTGCTGATGGAATGTATAGCCAACAAATGACAAAAACAAATTAGGAAGTCAATTTATAATCAGGAGCAATTACAAGTTGTGAGACAAGTAATATGAAGAAAATGAGAAACTTTTTTTGAAATAAAGGATTTAAATTATGACACACTAATAATGAGATCATTCATTTTGGAATGTTAAATAATTCAGTCTGTTAAATTCTAAATGCAACTTCTCAACATTAACGATCACTGAATTATTTTACTACATTATTTTTGTGACTCTTTATTTTAAGCCATTAATTTGACATTAAAAGGTGAAGCAATTATAACAACACGCGACAGGGCATGCTATAAGGTAAATGGTTGTGAGAAAACAAGTAAAGTTTAACTGGCCTTTGGTACTATAAAAAGAATCTTACTCTTAGATTATTCTCTTCTTGGGTGTCTGTCATAGTGTGTACTCACATATTAGCTACGCTGTGAGTAAGACTTCAGGTAGAAGAAAATAGTGTGACCACAAGTCCAGTTCGTCTTCGCAAGCCTTGTTGTGAAATGCGATGCCACCAAACGATACTGTCCTATGTAGTTCCTCTTGTTGCCTAATGGCTAATAGTGTCCATGGCTAAGTAGAGGACTGAATCTTCCAAACTTATTTACATGCAAATAATGTCATAACTACCTTCTTCATTATGTGAAAAATATGCCTGTCTCAGTAAGATCTGTTCGCCTTTTATGATTTGTACCCAGACTCAGTAAAATTTATGGGTAAAAAATCAAGACAGTCATTTCCCAAGAGGTGATCTGAAACTGTTCTGAATCTAAACTGATTGGAGGAGGACAAGGAGGAGGAAATGTCAGTTGAGGTAAGTTAGCCATCAGGAATATCCACGGTCTTCCTACCATTAGCTCTAAGAAGAGACATACACAGAAACCAAGGTCCCAAAACTGATCACATGTTAATGCTAATCCCAATCCATCCCACCCTGTCACTCTTATGGTGTTGGATTCTTCCTGCAGACTGACTAGCACTGGGAGGCAAGTTAACAGTTTTGCGTAAAACCTTCCAGGCCTCTTGAATGCCTTCCATTTTACGCATGCAGTTCTTCCTCTTCTATCTACTGTGGGATCTCATCAATTAGTTTAATTTACAGATTACGCTAATAGGGAGGTAACTTTCCTAACATGTTTAAATTGCTTGGTTATTGCTGACCTTTATCTTGAGGAAGGCAGAGGACTACAGCTTCATTTGTAGAAGTTAGTGAATAACACAAAGGCCAAAGTAGATGAGCAATAGAAGAAAACATTCAACCCCCTTTTGGGGTTCTTGGTTGTTTTGTTTTGTTTTATGTGTTCTTTGATTTTTAAAGGCAAAGGAGTTAGGAACTACAACCTGTGGAATGCTTAAGTATTTTCTCAGTAGCTGGCGTACCTCTTCTTCCTGGTTGGTAGCATGCTGATATGCTGAATCTTTGGAATTACTGAATTGATTGAGATTGAGAGATTAAATTGCTTGCATTCTTGACAGACAATTCATCTGATCAGGAGAACAGCAAAATAACTAGAACACATTCTTGAGAAGATGTGAGGAAGAGGTGAGGATCATATCTCTGTTTCTTAGGACTTTTCAAGGTCAAGTTTTTCTAGAAAGAAGTAGTTTGGGTATGCCAATGAAAGCCCTTATGAGATGGAAAAAGATGGTAGGAGTGGTTATTCTGGTTGGGATTGGGAGATAGGAATAGAAATTGGTTGTCAGACAACACCAGAATATAGGATAGGCTTTCTATCTAGGCTGCATGCTACATTACTTAGCCCAAATGTTTGGACTACTTTTCCTTCTGTTCAGTGCTATCTTGCAGAATACTTATGAGTAATCTAAGGGTTTTTTTAAAAAAAGAAAATCAAAATAAACTGAAGTGAGTTTAGGAACTTCTGAATTGTTGAAATTGCACTGTGAAAGATCTGCTGTTTATTTCAGTGATATAACAGGTTTTTTTCGGTTTATTGCCAGCTTCTTCCATGAATTTGACAGTTTAATATTTTGTGACAGTTAAAGCTTTACTTCATGCAAATGTACTTTGATTTCAGGCATTCCAAACAAATTTATTACAGGTCTGTCTCACACTGATAATGAAAGAAGATAGCAAGAGATACATAACCAATAGCATTTTTGACAGTTTTCTGCCAAGTAGCACTATGTGGCTTCAGCTGCGAAATGAAAAATAATCTTGTTGAACATATCCCTATAGAGTCCAATGAGAGTTCTATGAATTTCAGTCCTGACATTTAAATCCTGTATACAAGTAATAGCTGAGTCATGAGATGCTCACACCATTCTGTCATACATCACTTGTTAATGACCTTCCTTGACTCTATAAAAAAAATTGTAACAAAGGAAATGAATAACCATAGTTTCTTTACCATAAAAAAGGTATTATTTAATATGAATAGCCCTATTCCAAACTCTGAAGTTCAATGGAATAGCTAGCGTGAGTTTTGTAAGTTCATTGTAAAGGGATAATATTTCAAGGTAGACATTTTACAAATTGTTACCCAGCTATCTTTTTGTACTATTATATTCAGAAGGCTGCAACAAGAAGGCATGCAGCACCAGATGTGCAAATTAGGCAGGCAACAGTAGAAAAGTTAATGGAAAAAACTGTAAAGAGAAGAAAGGGCCAGAGGACCTCGTTGCTCACTCAGGCTCTTCACAGTGGCACTTGATGGAGGAAAAGAACATAAATTGGAACAAAAGAGGACCAGCCCAGATATAAGAAAAACATTTTTCAAGGAAAACATTTTTCAACCTGAGGACAGTCAAAAGTGGAAAAGGATGCCCAGAGAGGCTGACCAGTCACCGTGCTTGGAGGTTTTCAAGGTGTTACTGAATAAAGCCCTGAGCAGCCTGGTCTGATGTCATCGCTGATCCTGTTTTGAGCACGAAGTTGAACTAGAGACCTCCCACAGCCCCTTACCACCTGAATTATTCTAGCATCCTATGATCATACAGTACTGGGTAAAAAGAGAAAGCTTTCATAAAGTAACAGCAAAAAGGAAAAATTATTGCCAGATGGGAAAAGAGGTAATAGAGCCTCTACTTCAGTAGCTCTTTCTCCACTTTTTCTCTATTGCAACCATATAAAGGGGCAGGTATGTTCAAAGTTAGGAACAGGAAAGATGGTAGTCTACGAAGTCTGCATTCTAGCTCTGGAATAGGTGATGGGGCTAGACTGGGGAGTCTGCCAAGCTAATTTAGACAATTATGGCCAAGAAAAACTGTATACCATATATGTAAAGAGTAATCTAGAATGGTTTTTTCCTTATGCTGTGTTTTGCTTTTGCGACTATTTGTTTTGACAAAATTTTATTTCTATCCTTATCTTGACAGAATTCAGTAAGCGTGCTCTTCTATATTTAAATCTTGTCATACCATAAATAAGAATCACCTCACATACAGAGAATACAGCCTTCCTTGGAAAGGCGGACCTAGTTCAGGTGCACTGAAAAGAAATATTCATGGTACCTATATTCAGGGCTCCTCCTGAGTCTTCAGGTTGCTTCTATCCTAGCTGCAGGTGTCTCATGGTAATTTTATCACTGGTTAACCCAACTCCTTTGGTATGTCTGGAGATAGCCTGGAACTTCTTTGATGAGCAGCAGGAAAGTGGAAAATGGCTTCAGACTTGAGGGGGCCAGGATGGAAAGGAAAGTTGTCACTTTCAACTTGTCACACCTACTGAAGTTTGTCCTCCCAACATTTTTTTATTCTCTTAATTAGCCTACAAATATGAAAGGTTGAGTTCCATTCCTATGACTAAATCTTTTTTTGCCTATGTATTCAAACCAGAAATAAAACTATTAACTCTTCTGAAGTTCACAGCTAGATGGTGGTGATAGTGATGCTGGAGGGGCGGGGGAAGCAACTATAAGTTTCACTTTAACTAAAAGTGAAATAGGTAAAAAAGTTTATATAAAATGCCAGTATCAAGGATATTAGTAAAGATTTATGAAGATATGTACAAATATTAAAATAATTTTGATTTCAGGAAAAAAGTGGAGTTGAATGTACAATCACAGAAAATAACATTTTTATCTTATACAACTCTGTTTCTCTTTTAGTGGCAAAGCATTACTATAACACTGGTTGAGAAAGTGCAGATGGTTGCTGTAATCCTAGGATCTCTGTTCTTAGTAGCAAGTGTGACTTGGCTTCTATGGTCAGCCTTCAGCCCTTATGCAGTATGGCAAAGAAAGGACATCCTTTTTCAAATCTGCTATGGAATGTATGGTTTTATGGATCTAGTATGCATAGGTAAGCTCAAAATCTTTAAACAGCACAGACTGTGGTTTAAGACTGTGACTATATCTATTTTTCTAATTGGTCACTCTAATTGATCACTCCAGTTCTTTGCAGATTTATTCTCAGGTGGTACCTTCGGCAAATATTGCTTTTTACAGTGTTAAAAATACTGCAAAGAGAAAAGAACCAAAGAAACTTTGCTCTCAGATTCATCAAGTGTCTCCCCAAGATCTTGGTGGTGAGAATAAAATCAGTTTCGATTTCTTGAAAAAATAGATGGCTGGCAAAGTTCAGGAAGTTAAATTGATGAAAATAACAAAGACATTAAAATAATTAGTAAAATTACACGCTGTCAAGTTTTCTACTGATGCCACTTTGCATTAGATTGTACAATCATGAAGCGCAGAAGAAGCCCTTGAGGATGTCATTGAACTACATGTCCAAAATTAAGTTGCACAGGCTTAATATATGTTACTGTGCTAGTAACAGAAAAGAACACAGAAGATAGGCGTGAGTTCCTTGTACATCATAAACTGTTATGAAACACTCTAGTAGTGCTAACTATAATAACTTACATTAATATTAAAAAGTTTCAAGTCATTTAACTCTAGATGAAATCTTATAAAAGAAAATGCAATTTACTGCAAAGCTATTTCGGACAGTTTTGGAATTTCTGAAAATATACTGGACCCAGAAATATTAATTAGAAATCCCTTTAGTATTTGATAAAGCTACCTTGAATGGATTGTTAGCATAGCTACGATTATTTGCAGAGAAAATTTAGTAATTGCAGTAAACATTACACCACATTCTTATAATTGCAATTCCAAGAAAATGCAGAAGTCAAATGCTCTCTGATGTTTTCTTTGAGACTGCTGAGTGATAAATGTTGATGTTATCCCCATCTCATATATGGGAATTCAGGACAGTGCTGAATTCTGTTCAATAAGGTGCAAAAAAAGAGAGTGATTCCTAATATCTAGGCTCTTGCTCCAACCATAAAGCCATGTCATCTTTTATTGAAACCATCCCATTACTGCAAGAGCATTTCTATTTCTGCTGGATCAGCAGTTCTGTTTATTCTGTGATTTTTTCTGAGAAGCCCACTCTGGAATATTTTAGAACACAGGCTTTCTTCTGTGAACCCAGATCTTCTCAGACAGAAAAATGAGCAAAGCCTAGGTCTCTAGTACTCTGGACAAGTGTTCAGCTTCTAAATGAAAAAAAGGCTCATCTACATATCCTCTTACATGCTGATTCCTGAGTACCACTTTTTCAAGCTTAACACTCAATATTGAGGTCTTTGCTTTTGTTTAAAAAAACACTAAGTGAAGACAAAATGTACTTCAGGTATTCTAAACTTTTCATTTATATGGAATTCTGTTTTTTCACAAAGATTACAATTGTAAAAACTTTACTTTGGTATGCATCAGCTGGTTGGAATCACCACTTATTTCGAATTATTTCCATTTCTTTCCATTTGTTCGACTGTTAAAATACCTAATCACCACATTAATGTCCAAATCAATTGAGAACATCTGTGGGTAATCAGAAATATTAGTGTATTTATCTGTAGAAGTAAACTATTCAATGGATTGGCACATGCAGTTATGTAGCTGCCTTTTAAGCCAGCCAGGCTCAAGCCACCTCTGGACTAGAAGCTACGGAACATGTACCTCATGTGGCTGTGGAGCTTCTAGCCTAACTGGCACCATGTAGGAGCAAAGTGGACGTGCAGCTGTCTTCACCCACCAGATAAACTGACTTGCCCGTAATTACATAAATGCATATTTTATAGTCCCATTACAAGTAGTATGTGGAAATCTTTATGTAAAACTGACTATAATTAAACATTCGGATACTGTTTTGTAATTACAAAGTTCAGTACAGATATGACTTAGCAGTTTACTAAACTGTATCTGGAGATGCAGATGCTGTATTAAGGAGGTTTGGTAATTGTAGAATCCCAGCGATCCAGATTCATTCAGCCCACTTATTCTGTATATAACTTCAAGTAATCTGAATTCTGTACGCTTGTAAGACTGGGAGTTCTTGTAACACTTGAAAATCTTTATTAATACATTCAACTTTATTCAATTTTATCTTTTTTCTTTCATGATAAAGTGAGGGATTTTAGATTGATAGTCTTAATTTAAAATGTTGCAATGAATTTCTCTAATAGATAGATGTAATTATTACTCATGAATGATTTAAAAAAAACCCCAACACTCTCCATTATGCTGATGACTTCCCAAAGGTATTAACATATGATTTTACCATAGCATATTATATATAATCTCTTATATCATAAAGCTTGTAATGCTTACAGCCAGCCACAGTTCTTACTTAGTATCCCCTTTCCTCTTACTTGTGTTTAGTCATCCATGGCATTCTCATAGTTTTCAGATGGATTTACAGTGAGTGAATACCTGTACTCCCACTGGAATCTGTCTTTATTTCGGTGAAAAATCTATGCAGACATACGGGTTTTCATGTGCAGCACATATTTCAAGACAAGTGCTTGAGTTACTGGTGATATGACCAAGACTTACTCCAACTGCCTTTGGTTATGCCTCCCTATAGCTTTGCATAAACAATATGAATATTTTTGGTCATTTGTGGAGTGTAAATATCTGTATTTTTTTAAAAGCAAAGCAGTTTGCCTAAAGGTACTGTCAAATTTATATGACATCCTTGAAAACTTGCGCATATTAATTTGTTTTCCCAATGATTGATTTATATACCATACGTAGCATACCACCCACCTTCTTCTCGATTAAAATACATGTAACTTGTATTTTAATTCTTGGTCTTTTGCTTTTCACCAAAAAAAAGATCCCAAAGATTACAGATCACCAATATAATAAGTTCTGTTCATTCCAGTGTACATATTTTATTGATACCCATTTTTCTTCTTGTTCTACTCTAAATTTTTCCAGAATTCTTCCTAACAGGATCATTTTAATTATCAGTGTTAGTTTCAACTGTACAAGTCAGTAGTTTGTACATTTCTGCATCTAAACTGGTCATAAAGCTGTTCTTTTGTTTCTCGCTGATGGTAGAAGTTTCCCTAAGGCAAACCTTGAACATTTTAATCAAGTAGACCTACTGCCTGTGAAACCCAGAGCTACGGCAGTGGTAGTGCTAGGATCAGACCATCCATGCAGGGATTACCAAAGGAAGTAAATTCATGAGCTAATATGAAAGGAATAAATAATATAAATCCCTTATTTAACTACTGAAGGAGGGTACACCAAGCCTCTGCCATTCTACTTTGTAGACCTAGCAATCGTTTCTCATAACAGTGAAGTCATATAATCTTATATATTTTCACTGGAACATAATCATAACTACTAGTCATAGATGGTTCTAACATGAACAACATTTCTCACAAATGATAGCAGCTCACTTGCAATCCCAGAACAACAGTGCAGCTCCTTTAGAGTGTGAAAAGCGATTGTAACATTGCACTAGAAACATGAGTGGTGCCATCAGCACTGCAGCAAGGGAGTAAGAGATGGGAGCCAATGTGAGGTGTGAATAGCCCTCTGAAAGCCTTTCTTCCCTGCTGAGGAACTTGATGCCTAACGACATTCATATAACTCCTTAGTTTTAGAAATGTACAGGCTGAAGCTACTTATAATGAGCGCATCTAGCTGCACTTAATACTCCTCTACTCAGAAAGTAGGTTTTTTCCACATTAATCTAATTCTAAATAGTTTAGAAAGAGTTATATAGAGAGAGCTATTTTTAGAGTGGACATGTTTCACTTTAGTGCTTTGAGCAATTTACTGCATTTTTTTATATCTGTGGTCCCTAGAATAGAACTAAGAGATGACATTTTGTCCAGTGGTAAAGTCTGTTTCTGAAAAGGGTTTTTTATTCCCTGGTAAAAGTTTGTGATGTTTCTGGGAGGACCATTCCTAAATGAGTAAGATTGGTGTGATAAATAAGACAACTTTGGAACCTAATACCACCGAATCCTAATGAACTAAGATGAGTTGCCTGCCTGTAAAGACATTCAGTATGAAAAATTTCAAGTGGTCTTGTGAGTCGGAGTAAGAAATCCTTTGGATAGAGTGAAAGAATCTCATAGTACTTGGTGATAAAAGAAAAGAAAATTATGATCTCTCTATAATCCTATTGTCTGGATCCCATGACAATCCCTACATCTCAGAAATAAATCCTGAAGGTAAAGTCTTCTTAGAGCCTTAGGACATTTTGCCAGGTCTGTCACCCCAAAACTTTGTTCCTTGTAGCTATTAATTGGACAGAATATCAGAACAGACAACAGTGGAGAATTCTAACACTTCCTCTTGGGATCATCTGGGTAAACAAGTAATTTTTTTCCTGAGGACTGTGTACCTATGTCCTCTGTGGTATTTGGAACAAGTCAGTATTATTCATGGATTTATCCTTGTTTTCGCTCTCATACCCTCATTCATTGCTGTGAAACTTTTAAGAAAAAGGAGATTCTTTACCACTTTCTTACAGCTTTACTTTAGTGACTAACTACTTATATTTTCAGCATCAAAGGCCCTCTGGAACTAGAAAATATCCAGCGTTTAAACCTTACCCAGATTTCCCCTTGTTTGTGGTCTTGGAACTGTTAATGCTGGGAGCCTTTTTTTCCCCCACTCTGTGGAAAATATCTTTCAAAGAGACAAAAGATCTATTGGAATTCTTTTGCCTCTTCTACATAGGTCTTTTTCAATCTGTAGTTTTGTCAGATGGGAAATAAAGCTTTTTATGGGAGGAACTACGGAAGTGCTCCTTTTCTCCAAGTCTGACAATTTTATTTCAAGCCTTGCAATATTTGATGCTTTGTTTGTTAACTCTTTTGGAGCATCTGTGAATAACAGCTTCCATTTTAAAGAAAAGATCTCTTCCTTGCTATTGTTGAAAAAACTTTGAAAACATAATTTCAGTAAATCCTGAAAGCTCAGAAAAAGCAAAAAAGAGCTTCCTAAAAGAAGAAGTTGTATGACTTTTTCTGTCATAATTTTGAGAGGATACTTTTGACTGTTTAAATGTACTTCGTGTACCTAAATGATCCCTTCTCAACTGCTTCCTTATGCTGTTCAGGTTCCAATGGAGCGCAGGCAGGTATCGAAAATCTTTACATTGGGGTAAGCAGGTTCTCTCAATTTTGCTTCATCACCGTCTTGAGGGAAATTGAGCCAAAGAATATTACAATCCAGTGACAAGCAGAGGGAAAATTACGCTCATCTCCCTTATCATTCTATAGGAAATCCAACAGAACAAAAAAAGGCGCAATCTTTGTCACAGCAATAAAACCATGGCTTATTTGGTTTGTGGATTTTGTATGTGATCAAACACATTTATTCTTTTTAAGACAATACAGCCAGTCTTGAAGGTGCATTTATGTATTAACATGGCTGCTAAATTTTTAGGACATATCTGAGAAGATGAAGGTATACATCTTGCAATCATGAAAATTTTTCACTAAAATGCTATGCTGATACGAAATACATTTAGAGTATTTAGCATTTAATTAAGTTTATTTTGTATTAGTTTTGCTGTATCAGATGCTTCAATGAATTCTAGGCAACTTGAAAGCCTTACAGAGGTGCTGCATTTACTATCATGTCCTTCTGAAAGCAATCTTGTTGTTTCTCCATCTTTCAGTATAATGATCTTTAAAAATGTGTTAGAGTAGGCATTGCTATCTGCAAATCATTGCACTTGAAGCTGAGGTTTGCCGTTCATATAAATGTTTTTATCATCCTTTCTGCTTGTGTCATCTTTCTTTGAATGTCTCCTTTCTGGTATCAGTTAACCACACTAAGAGACCTCAGACACTTAAATAACAATTTCATTGTGTAAGAACAATAAAGCACTGTAGCCTGTGACTCCACAGGTCGCATTGTACATGTGGCCATGTATAGGAAAATTTTAGTCAAGAGACACACTGGACAAAAAATTTATAAATGTTTTTGGCTAGGCAGATTGCTCTCCTCCCAAAGCAGGGAGTCAGACTGAAAATGTGACATTGCTCAGAATCATATGTTACCAGGCTGGTTGGGAAACAGAGGAAAAACCTAATAAGAAGGCTCAAGTCCCATGTCTCTCCCCAGTAAACCCATATATGAAATACTTATACATAAAGAGCATGTGTATAAATACATATACATATATACATATGAAAAATGAAGAGTTTAATTTAAGTAAAAAAATTGCATGCATACAATAAGCATAAATGTTAACTACATGGAAGCTCATCAGCAGATTGGTCTGTTGAGGACTCCAAATACTTCTATATTTTCTTTGAAGTACCTTTTAAAAGATTTCCTGGGTCTCAACAAAAAAGATGTTTCTCAACTTTTGTCTACTGAACTTTGAAGAGAATGAGCATGGCCTATCACCCTTTCCATGCTCATCATAGTTAATATTAACATTTAGTTTCTTCTTGCTCTGCTGAAGCAAGACAGGAAAGTCATTATGCTTACAGCTGTTTCAAGTTTTCATAAATCTTCTGTGCTCCCAAGTTGAACTAAGAATGTGAAATAGTTGGATTTGCTTGTATCTGTACTGAATTCTACAAAACGCTCTTAAAAAAATTTAAGAACATCCTGTTCAAAGGTCTAACTTACTTAAAGATCTACTTACACCAGTACAAATTTCAGTAAATAGTTCTTACCATGAACAAGGATAATACTAGCATAAACTGTCAATTTACAAATCTGCCAGTAAGGTTCTTTTTTATCGGTTTACTTAAACCTAAATACTTTATTTAGTTAGGCATGCTTAGATTATTACAGTATTGCTTATGTTGCGCTTTCATTCAGAACAATTTTATTTCCTCAACATGTTCCTGCCTCACAATCTTAAACACATGAATAAACAGTTATATTGCATATGTACAATTTATTTGAATTACCAGAGTTACAAGTAATTTAATAGGCACTGGCAATTGCCCGATTCATCACAATGTGTTACATCTGTATTTGCTGTCAAAGTGGTATCCAGTGACATTTTGTACAAACTAATTTTTTTTTTCCTTAATTTCAGGACTGATAGTACATGAAGGTGCGTCTGTTTATCGAGTGTTTAAGCGCTGGAGGGCTGTGAATCTACACTGGGATGTGTTAAATTACGATAAAGCCACAGACATAGAAGAGAGCAATCGAGGAGAACCCTCAGCAGGAAGGACATTGTGGTTACCACTGACTGCGTTTAGAAACAGAAGTTTAGTTCATCCAACACAGTTAACCTCACCACGATTCCAGTGTGGCTATGTGTTGTTACATCTGTTCAACCGCATGAGACCTCAGGAAGATTCCTCAGAAGATAATGGCTCTGGGGAAGTAGTGATGAGAGTCACCTCAGTGTAAAGATTATGCTCACTGTGCTACACAGATAAGGATAATGTGCCCTGATGTTACAGGACTTTGGAATGTAGTTACAATGAATGGTGAAACCATTAACACTTGAAAAATATATACAAATTTTTTAAAAATTTAATGCTTTTTATATGATCAGCTAAAACACAAATACATTTTTCTGGAAAAAAAAAGTCTCTTGCTTTTTATATAGTCTGGTTTATTAGATCTTTTGTCAATTTGTACCTGAGGTGTATACAGTATAGTTTAACTCTTAGGTCTTTGAATGATGAGGAATCTCATTTTTAAGTACAAAAATATATTTAAATGTATTTTCTTAAACTCTGGCTTTAATCCACTACTGTTATTTTTCCCACTTTCATGAGGATTAAACTGAACAACCTTCTTCCAAAAAGAAAAACAATGTTGACACAAGTGAAGTATTCTTCCTTTTCTGTCTTTATTTTGTTGTTGTTGTTTGTAGCTCAGTTCAGGTGTATGAAAGTAAGTAAAGGACATATTGTCCTTTGCCTTTAAGCAGAAGTCCCTTTGGTGTTCTACAGAACACGAGGGAAGATGCCAGCTCTTCTTTTAGCTCTCCCACATGGACATGCAAGATGTCAGACACAAGTATGACAGAGGCAGGGGAAGAGTCTTGCACTTTCTCTCGAGTCTCTTAAGATCTGCGGGGTGCTGGGGCTGTGCCTGTGCACAGAAAGGACTTTACCTTCCACGCAGTGGTGCTCAATTTAGCAGCCTTTGAATTTCTCGTACCATTCTAACTATAGCACATTGACATTCCATTTTTTTAAAAAAAAAAAGAAGAAATGTATATTACAAGTTCTCTAATAATAATAAATCCTAATGGAAACTGAAATAGAAATAATGCAGAGCCTTAATTTTGCCAGGTAACGAATCATCATATTAAAAATGAGCCAATATTCATCTTTATCATGATAGCTAATCAATGCTGTGAAGTTTGCTTCTCTGTTTTTGTCTCATGGCAAAAATTCTAACATCATGTAATCAAATGGAAAAGGAAATAATTTCCAAGTTAATAATTAAGGCCATTGAAGATCAAGATGAAAAAGTAGGGCTGAATTGACTCTGAGCGTTCTAGATTACTTAAACCAGTTTGTGATGGGTTGAAGGTGTCTGGCTGTCAGATCCCCACCCAGCTGCTCTCTCCCCCTCCTCAACAGGACAAAGGGAGAAAATAAGATGAAAAAGCTTGTGGGTTGAGACAAAGACAAGGGCATCGCTTATCAATTACCATCATGAGCAAAAAAGAGACAACATGGGGAAAACTAATTAAATTTATCACCAATTAAAATGGAGTTGCATGGTGAGAAACAAAGACAAAACCTAAACCATCTTAATTCCACCCTTCGCCCCAGGCTCACCTTCACCCCTTCACCCCCAACTCCTGTACCTCCCCCCACCCCGAGCAGCGCAGGGAATGGGGAATGGGGGTCTGCGGTCAGCCCACAGCAGCTCCCCTCTGCCGCTCCTGCCTCCTCACACTTTTCCCTGCTCCAGCCTGGGCCCTTCCCAGGGGCTGCAGTCCTTCAGGACAAATCTGCTCCAGCATGGGCTTTCCGCTGGCCACAGTTCCTTCAGGGCATGTCCACCTGCTGGGGTGTGGAGTCCTCAGGGGCTGCAGTGGGAATATCATCTGCTCCAGCGTGGTCCTCTCCATGGGCTGCAGGAGATACCTGCTCCACCGTGGTCTCTCCAGGGGCTACAGGGGAATCTCTGCTTGGGACCAGCTGTGTCCTGCACGGGGCAGCCCCAGCCTCTCCTCACAGAGGCCGCTTCTACAGCTCACACCCCTGCCTGGGCACCTGCACCCAGTACACAGTTAAACATTTTTCTGTTTCAAAGTAAGTTTGTAAGCAATGGCTGAGACATTTTAGAGTTGTTCTGTGGAGTAGCTGTAATGCTGCGGCTGGAAAATTCCCTCTCGGGGATCAACAGGATGGTGCTGGAATCAGCGCGTGCCTTCCCTTTATGAAAACCTCTTGTGCCACGACCAGACACCAGAGGCTTCTGCGTCTGCACTTGGAAGGGAGATAGATAGAAATAATTTAAGCATTGGAGCTAAGAGCTCTTTACATATTCATAAGCATTTAGCCAATGAACTCTACACAGGGCCCAGCATTCTGCATTACTGTTTCACAAGCTGAAATTTACACTTACTAAATCTACAGATCACTTACTGCTCTTGAAACAATTAATGTGAAAAAGCAGTACGTAAGCCATGAACAACAAAATGCTATCTCAAAAAAAGCCAATTTATTTCTTGTGTGGCAAATTACCAACATATGACTGGCAATCTCATTGAGAAACTATGAGAATTCACTTCCAGATTAGCTTTAAACAATTTCCCAAAGGAGGAATTTGTGGAGAAACAGAAGATAAGAGAAATTATGACTGGAGAAATGTGCTATATCACTGGGAATTTCTTGATGTTAATTACTACTTAAATAAAGCCCACTTTCCCAGAAGGGCCACAATTCCACATGACCAAATTGGAATCAGAGTTAGTATCTCAAAAGCACTTGTAATACAAGGAGAATAAGGCATTCTGTGATCAATACACTTAAAAGGTTCTGTCTCACACCTTTTAGGTACTTGGGATCTCTGAGATGTGAAGAATATTTCAGGGATCTTTTTACAGCATCCTAAAAACGAAATTGAGAACTATATGAAAGCATTTTTTTGTAAAGAAATCTTTTTTCATTCACATACAAATAATTAGGGTAATGGAAAAAAATGACTCGCCAGAAAAGATCAACAGATCTAATTTAAAAGAGGACAAGATTTCTGTGTGCAAATATTTGAAAGACACCTGGGTCTAGAACACTTAACAGCTTCTGAGGGAAAAATAATCAGTAGTGAAAGAATTGTTCAGGGCAAATATCAGAAAAACCTTTTTATAAGCAGGATTTGTCATCATTAATCATTTCTATGGCATAATCATTTTGCATATGTCTGCATTTATGTATTTCTATATATATAAAGCAAGATTAGGAAATGATGAACAGTGACAGGATTAGTATGGGCAGGGTGCAGTTGTGAAAAAAAATATTAATTTAGATCTATGGCTGCATTGTGCTGTGGAATGTTTTCAGCGGCTAGTGCAGGATATGAATATTTCTCTGTTGACCTTGTATTTGGATTTGTGCGGTACTGCAGTGCTGTGATCACCTACATGCAAGATGGATGAATTCCAATCAGAACAGGTGCAGAGAGGGGATATTAGGATGAAAAAGGAGTAAGGACTCGGTTTCACATGAGGAAATTAAAAGAGCATGGCTTGTTCTGCTTAACAAAAGTTGAGAGCAAATGCTATTGTTCTCACTTAACACCTTGCAGAATAAAATTTATTTTAGGCAAAGAACAAGCCTAAGAAGCAAAAGAACTCAAGGACACAAATAGATCACAAATAGATTTAGCTGGAAGTTCAAGGTAGTTTTAAAATATTTATATAATGAATCACAGATGACAATTCAAGTTGGAAGGGCCCGTGGAAGGACATCAGGGTCCGCTGCAAGGGCAGAACAAGTTGCTCAGGGCTTTAAGCAGTCAGGTCTTAAAATTCTCCAAGGATGGAAATCGTATAACCTCTCTGGGCAACCAGCTCCGGTTCTTGACTGTCCCCAGGGTGAAAAAGTATTTCCTTCTATCCTCCCTCTTCTCTTGTTCCCACTTATGCCTGTTGGCATATAAGGTTTTAAAATTTTTTAAGTAAAAAGATCCAGCTTTATAATACAAATACAGGTTGGGCCGAGAATGGCTTGAGAGCAGCCCTGAGGAGAAGGATTTGGGAGTGTTGGTGGACAAGAAGCTCAACATGAGCCAGCAATGTGTGCTTGCAGCCCAGAAAGCCAACCATATCCTGGGCTGCATCAAAAGAAGTGTGGCCAGCAAGTCAAGGGAGGTGATTCTGCCCCTCTGCTCCGCTCTGGTGAGACCCCACCTGGAGTACTGCGTCCAGCTCTGGAGTCCTCAGCACAGGAAGGACATGGACCTGTTGGAACGGGTCCAGCGGAGGGCCACGAAGATGATCAGAGGGTTGGAGCACCTGAGGACAGGCTGAGAGAGTTGGGGCTGTTCAGCCTGGAGAAGAGAAGGCTCCAGGGAGACCTTACAGCAGCCTGCCAGTGCCTAAAGGGGGCCTACAGGAAGGATGGGGAGGGGCTCTTTGTCACAGAGTGTAATGATAGGACACGGCGTAACGGTTTCAAGCTGAAAGAGGGGAGATTTAGATGAGATATCAGGAAGAAATTCTTTACTGGGAGGGTGGTGAGGCACTGGAACAGGTTGCCCAGGGAAGTTGTGGATGCCCCATCCCTGTAAGTGTTCAAGGCCAGGCTGGATGGGGCTTTTGAATATCAATATGAACCCTTTTTAATATCAATAAGAAAACCAATAGAAACCCATTTTTACTTTAAAAATATAGAAATAATTATGTAAGATAAAGCTGCTTCATAATTTCTTGACCACAGAAGGCTAATCTGATGAGAGCTCTACAGAATAGCTCCCTGGATTCTCATTTCTTTCTTTTGGAATTATTTTTAAAATTCAACTTATTGTTAAAACAAGTCATGCAATAGTTAAAGCAACCCTTTTCACATACTCTACTCTTGAAATTGCATATCATCAATATTAGCCTGCTCTGGCGTGTAAATCAAATTTAGCATTTTAAACAGCCTGGCGATGAAATAGGCAGCACGCTAACTGAGCTCTGCCAGTCTGATTGCACGCTAGACCAACCACAACAGTTTCACAGGATTTTTTTGACTCTATAAGGTACCACTGAACCCATCATGACTGCAAAGCGAACTGGTGTGAGCTACTCAGGAGCTACTCAGACTTTGAGGAAAGGATGTATGTGATTTGGTTGGTGACATTTCATACTTGTTGCTTGATAATGCTTTGGGTTTTTTTAACTACAGAATATCTCAGTTTATTGCATCATTATTGTGTAAACGACATATCCAAGGAATGATTACCAATATTGAAGTCTACCTCAAATCTACCTATGGCAGCACAGGACAGCAGAAGCAGGGCCCACTATACTGAGCAGCATACTTCTACCTCTGAAGCCTTAACAGGTGTTTTAAAGAGAACTGAAGATTTCTAGTGGACTAAATTTGAAAATAGTTTCTTACTATCTGTCAGAACTGTGACTCCAATAATTATCTACTAAGAAACATGAACATTTTCTAGTGCTTGAAAAATAGGAACTTTTCACAGGTTTGCTGAAGAGAAATGAAGATGCTCTTTAAAATATTTCATCTTTCTGGTTTGCCTTACGTGACAGAATTCATTTTCATAAACCTCATAACAATTTCAAAAAAACCCCTAGTGAGTTACCAGTTCCCAGAATCAGCTCTTAGCTGTTGCATGAGAGGAGATAAAGCAGCGTTCAGGACTGAGAGAGGACACCGGAGAAATCTTTAAAAACTACTAATACTTGTATTTCATTTTATTAAAACCAGAAATGGGGTTTCAGATCTTTCTAAATTCAGAAGTCTGTCAGGTGGATACTGACATTTCTCCTGCATTTAAGGAGAGATATTTATAATGCATCGCAGAGTTGCAACCACAGCCTGAATTAAAGGTGACGCGTACATTAAAACCAGTCGCATGGAAAAAAATAAAAGGGAAGCACTAGGAGGTGGGCTCCTGAGAAGCATAAACACTTTTCAAAGATCACCCGCAGATAATAGAAAAATAGCAATCAGTAGCATAATTTTCTCCTGCTGTGGCTGGTCAACTATCCTGCAGGCATGTGGAAACCCATGATCATCCTCCTGCTTAATGAGTTCTCGCCTGACAGCCCGAAACAATTCTTTCCCCTGGAGTCTCCACATGTACTAACTCCAGCTGAATTTGACCCTGACTCGTCACACTTTGCTCCCTTAGTTTAGGAGACCTTAGCAGCAGGCTTGAGGGCTGTCTTCTAAAGGATAAAAGACATATCAGCTGGTAGAAAATTTGTAAAAGCCTCATGAAATGACTTTTTCAGCATGAAGCAGCTGGCTGGAGCCAACCACAGAACTTGTTTTAACACCAGTCCGAGCAAATCGTGTTCAACCAGGTCCATGATGGCGAGTCTGTCCGAGTGCCAGAATTCAGGATCAGCCACGGGCAGAGACCAGAAATGCTGCTGAGTTCACCCCAAGTACAAGAGTTAAGATGAATGAAAGAGGCTTGGCCAGCGGTGGCTTGGTGACCTGGAGAACTTCCTCCAGCTCCCACAGTTCCTTCCTGGCCCCAAACCTCACTATGTCCCACAGACGAGGCTGAAAGAGGAACAGTCAAACTTGTGAAAGGAAAAATTATGTTGACTAATGAGTCCACAGGTCCTGTTTTCTAGGCCTAACCACCACTAAGTCTCAAGGAAAGAGTACTTCTCCCGTCCCTTGTTTGCAACTTTTGCCCTGCCAGTTTTGAAAAAAATCTGATCTAGGGATGGAAATTCAGTGGCAGCTGCATTTCTCCTATCAGAGAGCATCCCTGAATATAACTCTTTCATCTCTCTTATAAAGAAAGCAATTAAATCCATGAAAGGCCCAAACGATTTTAATAGAACATGTTCTGTCCCCTTGGCTTCTCAAACCATGCAGTGGGTCCCTGATCTACTGGTCTAACAAGACAAGGAAATCTATAATCCAGGCACAAATTGGCTCCATCCGGGTGGTGTTTCTTGTTAGACTTTACTGTGTCTTGTTCCATGCAGGTTCAGCTTGTAGGAATGAACTTCAGAAAAGAATCTATATATGCGTTCGCAATTTGAAATGGAAACTTTTCTGTACACGGGCAGATATTGGCAATACATTTCAATGTATTGCTACGTGCCTCACATTCAGCACACACTGGTGGGGTGGGGCGTTTGTTCGTTCCCACTAAACACATCTGGGCTATCACTCACACCCGGACATTACGGTAATTTATCCGCATCCCACTTCGCCGCTAATGACAATTTGGCATTTGTCCACGAAACAAGGGTTTCTAAGAGACCTGTTCAACATTTACCCTCACATCGAGTGTTTATCATGTTCATAAGACATTAATTTGGGTTTTACATATTTAATAAAACACCCATTTACTGCAGTGGAGAAAAGTGTGCTTCGTGTCGTTTATTAATTAAAACACTTTTTAAAAAATTCAAACACAATCTCATGGTAAGTAACAACCCCTAATGACCAATCCACTATTTCCAGTCATTCATAAAGATAAATTGATTTTCCTGTCCTCTTCCCAAATTCTCATGGGTTTTTGTGTCAGTTTCTAACCCATTACTCAAGAAAAGCCCCAGACACACCATGCCTCGCACACTGAAAGGTGTTTGCTCCGCATGGTAGGACAGCTTTAAACTCATCACTGAGGTCAAACTAGCATTCAGCTCTTGCGCCTTCCCCCTGTTGGTGGAAGGGGGAGAGGTCAGTCAGCCTCTTCCCAAACATCACCCAGATGGGATAAATGCTGTCGTCAAGGAGCTGCATGTCAGCATTTGCCCCTGTTTTCCCAGCTGACACGGGCTCTGCTCATGCCACAGCGACCTCAAGAGCCGAGACACACTGTGCCCTGTGAAAACCACCGGAGGCCAGCAGCTCTCCCGTTACGTTCACGGAAAACATGACCAGCCGCTGCACAACTCAGCTGAACAGGCCTCTGGTCTTTTGCTAAGTCTCCCTGTTCTGCCTTTCTCTTCTCATCGATACACCTTGTTCGTCTTGCCCCACGGGTGGAAAAATGCAGTAGGCTCGCTAGAAGGAAAAAGGGAAGTTACTTGTAACCAGATTTTCTGGAGGTTGAGGTTGTTCCCTCCCCTGTCCTGGCTCTTCATGAGATACTGCGCTTTAGCATCCTTTTACTGCTGCACTCAGAAAACCCGCCTGTGAGGATGATGCTCCTCAGGAAAGGGGCTGCATCTAAAGCCCAGCCCTTGGCACATTGCTGGATCTGATTGCACCACCACCACCAGCTGGAGCCAGGCATGTCCTGCCAGGAAGGACAAACTGAGCTCCCTGGCAGCGGACAGACTGCTTCTTAACCTTGTTACAGACTCCAAACCTGAGGATGCCCAAATATTCCCTTGGTCCCTCCCCACACAGGCCAGCTCCTCTGCTGCTGGCCTTCCCCCTGGTGCCAGGGACCCCCTCACATCTTGCTGCCCTGCTCTGGGGCACGGCGACCGGCTGAGCCCGGTGGCTTTCTCCAACAGGACGGGAAAGAGCTTCACCCTCTTCTTCTAGTGCAGCTTTCCAGGAAACACAGGTGTCACTTCCCAAACTCCTACCTGGAAATGAGTCCGTGTGCAGAGAAGGAGAGGCCACGTCTGGGCAGGCAGAGGCAGGAGGACAGCAGGGGGGACATGAAGTAATCCCAGCAGAAGCCGCTTCAGACAAGGCTGCATGCAGTAGATTGGGATTAGTCCCGAGTGGAAACAGGCGGTGAAACGGCATTGATCAGCTATTCTCTTCAAAGCTGTTTGCAAAGCGTCACAACCATCTCCCCAGCGCCTTCGCTGGTGGGTCTCGGGTGCTGCCTGCCCTTTCCTTCACTTCTGGGTGGGGAAAGCACCGTGCAGCATCCAGCATAGGATGAACCGTGTGTTCAGTGTAACATGGGAACATAGGCCTGGCATCACCTCTAAGCTACAGCTCACTGCGCAGACACTGTCTGTCCCCAACGCTGTCCTGCTAACCCCTGTTATATTTTCTTTCTCCCTCCCAATGCCAGCTCTGAGGGCTCAAAAATGCTGAAGGACGCGGAGCTGCCAGTCATCAGACGGAGACCTTTGGGTACTCAGCATAGCCATAGCACTAGGATCTTTTGCTCTTCACTGACCATTTCCCTCCTCAAGTTCAAGGGAAATTTTATCCCATGGAGATAATCCTGGCAAGAGCAAAAGGCATTGCTGCGTGCAAGGTGTTCTCAAATACAGGATTGCTTCCTGGAAAAGACATCCTCCAGCTGTCCAAACTGGAAAACTTGATTTATCTTCCATTCCTTTATTGAAAGGAAAATGTGTAAGGAAGCGGGAACAAGCCTCTGCCAGCGACCCATGGGACGACATGAATTCTCCCATTGTTTGAAGCCTCCTGATTGCCAGGAAAAGGGCTGAATGAGGTGGGCCCTGATGAACCTAGCAGACAGTCCTACTTGACACCCAACCTCCTAACCTTGGGCTCAACCCCCTCCCTACCTGCAGTGAGACGGCAGAGGCTCTCCTGAGGAGCTCCACGCCGCTACCCTTATGGCGCACGGGTTTATGGTGCTCCCACCCTTCTCCTCTGGCATCAGAGGGCAAGAAATTAATTCTCCTGACATTCATAGTAGCTCTTCCCTTAAGCAAGGGAAAGCTTCAGCAGCTCCCTCCACCCCCAGTGGTAATGCTTGCAAGGACATATGACATTTTGGCACTACCAGCCGCATTCTTATGTCTAAGCTCTGACACTGTTTTATATTGACAGTGCAAACCTCCTAGAATGTAAAAACTCTTAACTGATACAGTTCAAATCAAATTTAAAACTATTTTTATTGAGATAAAACTATGATATAAAAAAGAGAAAAGTCTCTTCCCAGGCAGATGTGGGAGGTGTGGAGACGCAAGATGGGAGCAGGGCACAAGGAGACCACCTACGTGAGAGGTCACTGGATGAAGATGGACACAAATGATGGTGGCAGGCAGTTGGTGCTCCGTGCTGCAAAAGATGGTGGAAAAAGTCTGCCTTGTCCCAGCCACTGTGACTTGGGGAAATTTCCTTCCTGACCCTACAGGTAGCGATTGCCTTTACACCAAGGACAAGAGCAGAGGCGTCGAGTCTATGGGGCCTCCCAGGGGTGGCCCATGCACGTGGTCATCACAGTGGCCTCCCGATGTCCTGGATCATCTGAATCATCACCATGAGGAGAACTGGGAGAATCAGGATCAAGCCAGACCATTCCTGACCATTCATTGTCCTCTGTATACAGAGCAGCCAACACTTTAACAGGGTCTGTTTGGGTGGGCCATAGTAAATGAACCCTACACAGGTGGGAAATGGACGTGGTCTGAGACAGCGGTTTTGATCCTAAGAACCTATTTTGGCTTTCTAGCTGTGTACATTGCATTTGCTACGTCATGTTATCTTTTATAACGGTTTCTTTTTCTCTACCTAGTATATTGTTCTTATGTATCATCTCCTCTTCTGTTTTCTCCACTACTGCTCACATGCAACTTCCTAACAGCCAGCACAAGCCTACTTTCCTCATGTCTCTCTTCCACTTACAAGAACCTTTCAATTTTTCAGATTCATCCCAGATTTGGTGGCTGCCTGGCCCGAGGGACAGTGCACCCCCACAGCAAAGAGTTTGCCTGTTGTGGTGTTCGGGTTTGTAGGAGTGTCCCTGGTCTTAGTGCTAAATCTTGAGCCTCATCCACGGTGAAGGTAACCTAATTTGCTCATAATGAGCTTTGAGAGAATCTACTAATTATCTCAGGTGCCTAAATACTGTCGCAGTGGGTAGGTAAGTCCTTACTGTTGTTTTAATACAAGTCTAAAATGTCTCTGTTCAGCCACCATAGGAGGGTCATGAGCCACCTTGGTCAGTTCCAGGGAGGTCCCTTTACACACTGCGAGCTGCCCAAATCGCATCACATAACAGCAGCAAGACAGCAAAAGCTTATCCATAATTCCCACCACAGACTGCAGGTCGCTGTTCTTCTCCCTCCCTCACATGCAGGGCCGAGTGAAGTAAATACTCTCAAAGTCTCTCTGCCAGATTGAGCATGATGGAAAACCCAGGAAAGGGTGAGATAGCCAGCAGCTCCGTCGTTAGCTGACAATTCCGCGCCACAGGAGGCTGGGATTCAATTCCTTCTTTCGCTGAGAAGTCTTGAACATAGAACTGCCTGTGTTGGAAGGGACCTTTCAGATCATCGAGTCCAACCATCAACCTAACTCTGACAAAAACCATCACTAAAGCATATCTCTAGGCACTGTGTCTACCCGTCTTTTAATTACCTCCAGGGACGGTGCCTCAACCGCTTCCCTGGGCAACCTGGCGGGCAGCTGGGGATGAGCTTTTCCCCTCCCACCTCCGCAAACACCCTTTTATGTCCTTTTGCATCACCTCTCGGAGACAGCAGCTCCATGACAACATGCCGCAAAGCTGTCCTTCTTTGCCCCGGAGGTGCTAAGGCCATGAAAAGGATGCGTGCAACTCGTGCACCCATCCCAGTATTCAGCCACAAGAAACCCCCAATGTCGTGACAGATCTTTTGAACAACTATTTATTGTGAAACTAATCCAGATATGTAACGAATTTTTTTCTATGGATTCTCCAATTCATTGCTACCTTAACACTGTAAGAAACAATTCCTTGTGTAGTTTTGAGTATGCTCTCAGCAAGGAAATGAAGCTTTGTTAGGTATTCCATTATAAAAAGATTTTTCCATGGGAAACAGATGCAAGCTACCAAATCACACCCAGGAAAATTTATTTTGAAATAGGGTTTTCCATGAACTAGCAGGCTACAAACCTGATTTATTGTGTGGCCCTAGCCCTCCAATGTGTAGTATGTATACAGAGCTACCTGAAAGACGCAGAGTTTTTCATATCCACAGAACGCCCTTTTTTTTGAGTGGGGTATAAGGCAGGCCAAAGTTGTGAGATTCTTAGTCCTTTTATATTTACTTTTTATATTTCTGTATTGCTGTTTTTTTTTCCCTTTCCCATTTTCTTTGTTTCCTCTTCATGTATGATAAAATTAATCCTTTGGAAGACAGGGTGATCCATCTTCAGGTCCAGTTGTAACTTAGTTTTTGTTGCTGATGATCTCTTTACCCCGATTGTGTTTGCAGCTGAGAAACACGTACTAACTGCATGGTGAGTAATACTCCCTACACATCTTTCTAGGTAAGAACATTACCCAGAAGAACGACATTATCGATTTCATGTATTTATAGGTATTGTTATAAAGGTTCGCAGATCTCAACACCACAGAGCTGGAAACCACTTCCAAAAGTAGAACCTGAGTGAAAAATACATTGACAGTACACAATTTAAAATAGACACCTGGGATGAGGAGCACACAGTTTTAGAAAATGTATTTATGGTGAAGTGAAATATTAATATTTAAGCCTACTATGGTGTATCTTCTTGAATACTTCAGTACATATAAAACCGGGGCAGTTTTTAGAGGCAATATCCCTGTGTCATTGTTGCATTCATTTATAACCAACAACTTCATGTTGCCACGTGCACAGTTTTCACCATGTTCCATAATAGAGCTTATCCAATACCTTGTGGATATGATGCAAGAAAGCATGTGAAAACTCTTAAGTCCCAAGTGTACAGGATGCTATGTTCTACCCATGCAAAAATCTCCCCCACTTACAAGAGGGACGATAAGGTCTATCTTCTTGGTTATCCTCACCAGAACTCAGAAACTTCCTTCACCCTAAATCTGAATCAGATGAAAGAAAACAGAAAATTGCTGGGTGATGGATTTTTATCAGTGCCAGTCTTTCCTTGAAAAAATACAAGAATGCCTTTTCTGGGTTTCATTCTTTTTGGCTGCAGTTCCTTTAGGATGTACTTCCATTTGTATCTGAAAGTAATTTGATGCTCATCATCTGATTACTCTTAAAAAAAAAAATAAAATCATTCCATCGTTAACTTTCCAGTAAGGTTGGTATTTGTGTATTTACCAAAAGAACTCAAGCACGTTGATGGTGTGAATCATTAACTCGTTGAAAAAAATCACAAATAAAGCCCAAAGACTCTTCTGTTGGTAAGTGGCCAAGGTAGTACGGGACAAGCAAAGTTACTGATGGAAAGGGACACTGGCAAACAGGGTCCTAGGTTTTCAACCCAGTTCTGCTGATGGATTTTTACTTGCTTTACTTCTCCGTGCCTGGATCCCCCTCACCCTTTATGTAGATAGATTAGATTTTAGTTTCTTAGATTTTTTTATTTTAATATACAGCTTCCTTGCTGTATATCATGCACAGCAGATCACAAGGAGCCTCTGCTCTCCACAGGGCCTTTTATAATATAACAGTATCCTCACTCTAAATTTCCAGGATAATATTAAATCTGTACTAAATATGAATCCAGTATTTGATGCTGGCTTGAATTCAATTGATTTGATAAGTAAAGACAGAGTGTAGAAAAACATATGCAGATTCAGGAACACAGACTTACTGTTTCTAGGAAAACATTTACAGAAACACATGGGAGTACCAAAACTCTGGTTCTACTGCATGCATTCAAACACCATCACTGTGATGGAGGGGGAAAATCGTAGGGGTGTGTGTGCGTGTACCAAAGCTGCCAGCCAGGCAGCCCACCACCAGTGCGGTCCCAGTGCCCACCAGAGCTTGGCCAGGCACGGTGCAAGAGCTCAGACCTGCGTGACAGCCCACGACCTCTCTCCTATGTCTCTTGGGAACGAAGGCGGAGAAAAATGGCAGGGCAAAACCAAACAAGTCAGGTGCTTGAGCAGAGTAGGATGAGGTGAGGATGGAGCTTTGGCTAGAATCACAAGTTTACAGACCACTAGAGTCCACCCAAAACCTTAACTCATCTTAGTATGGTTTTAGGTTTGAATATATTTCCCTGCTATATAAACCCTGGCTCTATACAAAGTTTTAAAAAGAAAATAATAAAGCCAGTGAGTAAGATTTCGAGGCCAGATTAGGTAAGCAGAAAGCCCTCAACATTTTTATAGAGCCTTCCTTTACAAAAGAAAAGGCATATTTCTGAAAAAATGGTCATCCAGACTGCACAAAGAAACTTAAGACCCTGTCACGTTTTAGCTTTTGCCAGCCTGGGCCTCTCTGCTTCCATGAAGTCTCTTTCAAACTGAGCTGCCATTTGCTCTTTCAGATTTCTGTTTTTTCCTTTTGTCCTGTTCAACTGAAATTCTCAAGTGGTTTCACAGTGACGAAACAGTTCTACTCAGCCAAAATGGAGGAAAGCCAAAATACCCAGATAAAGAGATTTTCAGATGAGCTGGGGGAAATTCGTTATGCTGAAGGTACACCGTTATTTACAGTAGCATTTGGTAAAGTGGAACAGGCAGTAGGTGATTATTAATCATAGAAACATTAGCACTTCGGCTCTTCCATGCAACCTTTCCTCCTCTGCTTTAGTACATTGTTTCTCTACAGTCACGCTTGCTCTCGGCTACAAGTCTTAGACTTACAGGGTATTTACCATCTCAGCACCGGCAGCGATGGAGATGTTTCCTCTGCAGAGCTAAAGCTGAGGATGCTGCTGTTGTACAAAAGCAGGCAATAGCGTTATTTTAACCCAGAGCACTGAGAATGCTACAACCCACAGAGCAGAAGTTTGCTATGCAGGGTACAGCTCTGGTTTATTTAACCCAGAAAATGCTCCTGTCTGGCTTATTTGGTAAAAACCCCGTCAGTCATCTCTAAGCATCAGAGAGGGCACCAGCTGCCCCTGTGGCGATGAGCTCAGGCCTTAATGACTTTTACCAAGCAACAATTGTAAAAATCCAGCCACCTGTATACCAGCTACTTTGGGACAGTGAAATACTTGTGCTACATCAACTATACTATACTTTTTAGGCTACTTACAGTACTTCTCTAGAAATCAAATTTATTAGACCTAAACTGTAATTGCTGTTCTGGCATTGAAAGTCTATTGTCCTTTCATGCTCAGTGCTCAGAGGCTGATTTGTCCCTACCAAGCTTGAGTTTCAGTAGAGGAAGAGAGGAACTAGTAGACAGCAAGAGAGAATAATGTCCTAAGAGTAGATGTGCTGCAGCCTTCCTCCCCTGCCTCCATAAACCAGCTATTTTAAATAGACATTTGAACGCTAGGTAGTGTAAATATGAGCTTTGCTACAGGTGATAGAGGAATGGGTAATTTTCCACAAAGGATCTCCCTTCACTGGTATTATTTCTAAACTGGAGTTCAGGCTTTGCAGTCTGCACACAGATCGGGTTACTTGATGACCAAGGGGTTCCTCATGAAATCCAGAGTGGGCTCCACGCATCTGTTTATCCCTGAAATCTGAAAAATGTCTAACTTCAATAAACCACAACATCCTATGCATTCCCCAGTCACTTTGCCTGAAAAGAAGAATTAGATCCCTAGCGGCAGTGACAAAAAATCACAGAAGCAACATAGCAAAGCAGCATCAGGTGAGATGGTCCACAAAGTAAAAGAAAGCCTATGGGTGCCGAGCTGCTGCATAACGCAGGGGCTGGAACCTGACCTTGTGGATTGAGACTTTCTCAAATTGCAGCAGCGTTATCTCGCTCAAGACACAGAATTCATTCCCCACCGCCAAAAAAATAGAGGGGGAGGTTTGGTTGGGTTTTTTTGCTTGTTTTTCAAATGACACTTCTGGACGACGGTTGTGTCTGGTCTCTCCCTTGTAAGAGAGCAGTGATAAGTAGTGATGAGAAGAGCTGTAAGAAAACCAGCTCCCCATCCCTCCCCCCTGCATCCCGGCTTCCTGTCGCGCATCGATACCCCTGTGCGCATTTCAGAAGCAGGCAAAAAACGATATCCAATTTGTCCGATAAGTGTTTTCTCCTCTAGAGCCCGATGTAATTGAATATTGGATGCCTAAGCAATTCCACTATCTAATTTCCATACAATTTGTTCTTAAAAAAAAAAAAAAAAAAAAAAGGATTCAATTCTGCTGTTATGCAATGCCCTGTTCGAGTTAGGTTAATTAAGCCAGCACCATTAGTTGCGCAGGAAGGAGCTTTTTTTCTGCCTGGAATAAGCAGGACTGGGAGATTTGGGCCTTATATCTTCTTGGGATGATCAGTTAGAAATGTAAAATCCCAAAGGCAGTTTGCACTTGTCGACTATGATTGAATTCAGCTTGACAGCTGGCCAGCCTAATGGTAAATGTGCTAATCACGATAAAAGCAGGGCAATTAATCAGAGCCCGGCAAGGACACGGTGTTAACAGTGCTGAAAGCAAGCAAAGGAAACCTTACCGCATTACAATACATACTTTTCTTCCCCAGGGAGCTTTTGTGTTACCTATTATGGAAATATTTACTTCGGTAACACTAGGGGGGAAATGGTGCAGTGACGCTGCTAATGGTTATAGCCTTGGTCTTTTACAAGGTAAGCAAGCGGCTATCTATACAGAGGGACGGTGTGAAAGCATTTCCTACCTCTTCTGTGAGGAGTCTCATAAGAAAACTTAAAGCAGAAAAGAATACACAGTATAATTCAGAAACTGACCTACTGCAGCAAGGAAAGACCTTTTCCTATTAAAGTCAGAGGGAAATGCTTACGGCCAGCTGTAATAATCCACAGAGTTAAAAGGATTGCTGTTAAAGCACAAGAGCTTCCAGCTAATACTTCAGGTAAAAAGCTACACCTTAACCACGGCTACTTACCAGATTTTCGTTTTCGTTTTGGGGTAGAAATACACTGTTTACTTAAAGGAAGAAAAATCTTCTTGAAACGAAGGCCTGGGAAGCCTCGGTTCAATATCCACCTCCTGGGCAAGTCACTGATACACTCGGAGAAATACCTGGATGGAAACGCAACACGTGCTGCAGCCCGTCCTGCCCACCCCAGAGACAAGCCCTGGTTCGGCCCCTCCGCAGACAGGCAGGACCCTCTCCCTGACTCACCACGGCTGGCAGGAGGCCACCGTAGCATCACCAGACCAGCCGGTGAAGAGCTGAATGAGGAAGAGGAGCAGCAGAGACTCCTAGAAAAGGGTTTGCACCTGGGCTTTTAGCAGCTGGCTCCACTCAGGTGGCACAGCCCTAGGTAGGAGAGGGGGGGTGCTTTGAAAACTGAACACCCTGCCTGTGTTCAGTCGTGCTAGCTCTGGATTTTGCTGCCTGTGGGTATAAGGACGTTGACTTGCTTGTTTGTTGTTTTTCTGCACAGAAAGTACACGGGCCTGAGACAGAGCAAATTTAGAGCAGTGTTTCATGTTTCACCCAGACTCACTGGACCTTGGGCTGATGCAAAGTCATTTGCCAAGCTATAGGAAGATTCTCATGTTAAGATATCACTGATAGGGATTCAAAGCCTCTAAGGTCCAAAGGAATCATTTTCACAAGCCAGATGGGTATCCTGCAAAGCCCAGACTGCAAAATGCAGGTCTGTGTGTGGGGACCTTGAACAAAACCTCCTCTCTCTTTTATCAACAAGCAACTGAGCTTGGACCTCCTAAAGAAAAAAACCACATAAATCCCATTAAGACCATCCAGCGTGGTAAAGCATGGGACCCTGCACTAGCTGATGACAGAAATAACAGATGACAGCTATAGAGTGGAGGTCTCTGGCCTCCGAAACAAAACACCATCATTTTCACAGCAGCAGAAGAGACCCCAGCTATCAGGGAGCCACGTTTCTCACTCACTGAAGAGAGGGATTGCACTTAGCCGTATATAAACTCAGAAGATGACAGCTCGCAGACAAATTACATGAGGTAATAAAAAAAGTAATAGGGAACTGCCTGCCGGATTGTCATGAACAAGAGCTGTGAGAAAATGTTCACCCTGCTGGGCATTTCCAGGAGCATCAACATTCAGCTGCTCTCCCGCCGTAAAACTATCCAGGAACCCCAGCTGTCACCAAGTGACAGTGAACAGGCTCGGCCACAGCAAGGGGACATGCACAGAAGACGCGTTCCTTCTGACAGGTACAATGCCAAATACCCACACTTTGCATGGCTAGCAACCGCAAAATGAAAAAATGAATAAAGAGAGCGGGGATGCAGATGGAGAGGGAGCAGCGTGTACGTGCGCACACAGAGACACTGAGGGGAGTGTTCCCGGTTTGCTCTCACGCGTGAAAAGCTCAGGCAACCTGTACTGGTTCCAGGCAAGCCCTAACGATGTAGTAACAGCACCGGAGAGAGCAAACCCTTACCCGTCAGCATCACCGCTTCAGCAGCGCGCGGCTTGCTTTGCTCCCTACTGGAACACGGATTCAGAGAGTTCATTTTTTCGGGGGTGGGTTTTGCAGGCAATGCGTTTTAGCAGTTCAGAATGCATTAGGAGAAGCAGAAAGGCGGAGGATTTCCTTCTCTTCTCCCGAGGCCGCAACCCCTCCTGGGCAAGGCTGCCGGTCCCGTTCCCGCAGGGGGAGCCCTTGCTCAAGCCAGCGGCAGCGGCGGGAGCCGGGAGACGGGCTGCTGCCGCCGGGCTTCAGCTGCTCGTTCTCCCGGGCTTATCACATTGTGACATTTTTGGGTTGGTTTTGGGTTTGGTTTTGTTTTGTTTTGCTTTATCATTTACTTTTTATTAAACGAGCCGGTTTTATCAGCAAAATTCCAGGAGAAGCCAGGATGGTGGCGAAGTGTGGAGCAGGACCAGCAGCTCGCTGCTGGCCTAAACGTGACTAAACAAGTCATGGAGGGACTTGAAAATATATTAAAAGTATGCAAGCAAAGTTGTCAAGTAACCATGGTGGGTTTTTTTTTTTGTTTTTCTTTTTGTTTGTTTGGTTTTTATCTGAAAAAAGATCCCATTCTGCAGGAACACGTAAAACCTGATGGCATTTTGATCCCATCTCCTACCGTTGCTTGTGATCACTGGTTGACCTTTCTGTAAGATGCATTTATGCATCACTCTGTGCTCGCACAGGTGAGGTGGGCGTTACAGTCCGCCATCCGTACACGAGGAACGGTGAGTGATTGAGCACGGCAAGCCACGTCTCCTGGAAAGAGCCAACACAAATCTGCAAATGCCATTTTCCCCTGAAACGCTGCAGGTTTCAAATTTTGTTTTATCCCGAACTAGGAGAAAACAATTTTAAAAGTGTTTGCAGAGCAGTGCTATACATCCAAATGAATCATGCTAAACCCAGTAAAATGATACATGTTGATGAACTCCAAATGTTTTATTTGGAAGTCGCTATCGTTGCATTGAATTGTTTTTAAGTGTTCTTGTTCGAACAGTGAAGGGAGACATTTTTGGAGGGAGGCTGGTCAGGTTGGTCAGGAGGCAGGTCAGACTTGGAAGGACGGGAATGTAACCCAGGTTTTATCCAACCCAAAATGAAAAGCCCAGCATTTTAAAAAAAAAAGTTTTAAAATTGTTTTGAAAATATTTTTGTTCTGTGTCAGTGAAACCGATCTCATTTCACAATTCACAGGGAATTAAATAGTTTCATCTAAAAAAAATCTTTTTGCAAGAACAAAACCAGTTATATTTTTGATCCTGAAGCACCACATTTCTTGGCTGCCAGTGCAGCAGAGAACTAGATTATAATACTGAGACAGATGTTATCAATAATAGCAGGCCAAGAAATAACTACATGTCTCAGTATGAGAGAGTCCTCTGTATTTTGAATCTGGTCAGGCTATGAGGAAACACAACAGCATTCCAGGAAAAGCAAGGGCTGTGACATTAACTAATATCACTGCTCAGAAAATACGATGAAGAAAAAATGCATGTACTGAATATACTGCTTTCACACTGGGTGAGCAATGAAGCTCGAGCCCCACAATTGTGAAACTTTGCGTGATACTACAAAGATATTCAGTTATTTATGATACAGTTTGGAACTGTTCTTCATCAGTTTGGAACTGAACCTCCCAGGTTCTCACTTGAACCTTGTCTTGAGTGAATCTGACAAAACCCACGTGCTCCTTTTCTTCAAGAAACGAAGAATTCAAACGAAGCACTGCATGCCAACACACCTGCAGCGGAGGAAAGGTTGTTCAGACTGCAGGGATCCGCTCAAGGACCACTGTCTCCAGAGAGCAGGTCTTTGGAAGAGGCCTCCCTTGCTCTCAGAGGTGTCGGCAGAAGACAGGCAGCAGAAGTCTCCCAGACCAAGTTTGCAAGACAAAAGAAATAGAAACGGTAGAGTCTAATTTTCAAAATTGACATGAAAACTTAGGAGCCATGCAACCAGAATACTTCTTGTATCTATTTGCTATTTGGCACTCGTATAATTTGGTATTTCAAATGTAAAGTATCTTGTCATGGGTGACATGATTTTTCCTACTGAAGTGAACTTCCCAGTATGAGAATGGAATGTTAAAGGAACCATGGCTTTTACTCTAACACTGTTGTGACAATATGTGGCTTTATTTAGGGTAACTTCTACTGCTTAAGTAAAATAGAAATGTGATCACCTTGTTCATTAAGAGAATTTAATCTTATTAGAAAGAATGAAGAAGGAGGGATGGGAAACTGTGATTGTAGAATAAACCCATTAACACCTCCTTCTAACGAAATAAACCCAGATAATCTTTCTACAGGTTACGAGGATAGAAAAGGCACCCCTACCTTTTTATTTAAATAGGCAGCGTCGCTTAGCAACAAGAGCTGATACTGCCTTCAATGAGTGTCACAAACACCACGATTCAGCACAAACATTTATCATTTTCACATGAATCATTCACCTTGGGTAATGATCCAGGATGACTGTTTTACAGGAAAACATTTGTGCGCAACCCAAAAGTAAATTAATTTCATGCTGTCATCAGCCACCAAAATTTTACACACAAACCAGCCTTTACGTGCAAAGGATCTATCAACTGTTGTAGCTACCGGAAAAAAAAGACCCAAAACATTTGGAAGATAGCTTTCAGCATGAAATAGTCTGAAATCATGGAAAGCAAGGGTCTAGCTCCTCTTTTATAGATGCAGTTAAGCATTTATGGTAAAATCTTCTGAGTTTGGCCTTCTGAGAGAAAAATAAAATAAAAAAAAAAAGGATTTCTGATAGACCTTCAGGGCATCTGCTAGGTGGAGAGAAAAATACGCTGATTTTAAATCAAAACCAAGCAGGTAGGGTGTGAAAGCCACTGCAGAAGAAGGGAAGATGGTGGGGGGGATCCAAAGCAAAAATACCTAGGGAACAAACAAACAGACAGAACAAACAGACTATTTAACAGCAAATTATTTAGTGCCGAAAAACGGGCAGCAGAGCGAATTGTCATTGCCTTGTAGAACGTAACGCAGGAAAAGAAACCCAGGACAACACTCACGACACCTTGAAGCGTCCAGGGTTGCTCCAAGCAGATGTTGTGCAGCAAAGGCCCCCGCTGCAGAAACTCATCTGGGCAGCAGGTCTCCATCCCTCCCTGCTTCTGCTCACGCCTGGAATGGGAAGGGGAGGAAGAAGAGGACACTGAGCCCTCCTGGAGCCCCCACGCGGAGGTCCCTGTCTAGGGCCTGAGTTAGGACTCTCTCACCCTGGGCTCCGGAGATCAGGGCCAGAAGTCAGACAAGCCCTGCAAGGTCCTGCTTGATGCCCCACAGCACAGCAGGGCACGGCCGGGTGAGCTGTGCACCGTCCACCCAAATGTGACCACAAAGTGGAACCACCTTCACGTCTCTTCCCGTGACCCCCCCGGGCCCAAGCCAAGGTGCTGTTTCTTCAGCAGCTAAATGGGAGCAGCAAAAGCAGAGCTGGGCTGGATCCTTGCAGCTGTTTTAGGCATTAGGGTGTCCTCAGCGATTCCGAGACTGTGACTCAACTTCCCTTCCCCTTCAGCCAGGGATGGAACCAGTGCTGCGGGGTGAGACGACTTCTTCCCTCGAATCCCAGAGAGGGAACTAGAGACCTTCAGCAAAGCCTGGGCAGTAGGAGCTAAGATGTCTGATTTTTTTTCCTTTCTTTTTTTTTTTAAAACATCAGAAACATTTCGGTTTTGAAAAGGAAGACCAAACGGTCCTTTCTCCAAGAATAAATATTTGCCTAAAAATTGCGGCAGCCAGCATTACTGAATGATCATACCCTCACATGACAGTCATTTCTGTACTTGCCTGCACAGTCAATCATTTGTGGTGTATTTTTGTGTGCTTGTGGCCCAGTGAACAGCCTGTCTGACCTTCACCACAAACATCTTCCCTATAACTTTTGGAAGCATGTTTTCCTAAGTAAGGAGAGCTCAAGGCATTTGGGATGCCTGATGGCATCTGCCCGGCCTCCCTCTGCGGATGCAAAAGGGCACAAGTCTTCCTCGGGGACCATCTCATCCCTGCCAGCCCTCTGTGGATGTCTCAGATAACTTTGTCCATCTCTAATGGCATCCAATACCTGTGTTTTGACAACTAAATTGAGGCTTTTGGTCTAACGCTTTTCCTGAATCTCTGGCTCTAATAAGGAATAAATGTAGGCCTGCAAATGTGCCAGGAATTCACAAATGTGTGGATTCCTTCGCAGTGACTGGTCTCCCTGCAAATTGCTGCTCTATACCGCCGTGATTTTCCCCAATATGAGTCTACGTTTATATTAAGCTGTAAGGGTATTACAGGAAGAATATCTTATTAAAAATTTTTTTTAAAAGGCAGGCTGAGATTACGCAGCAAGGAGTAGCTACTGATGACCCTAGAGAAGACCCAGAATATGTTTAAACGTCAGCAGTGTTGTTTCTACCTTTTATCCATGCCTTGTGCATTAAGGGGCGAATTGAGCAAAGCTGTTAAACACATGAAGTGTTGCAGCACCGCAGGCAAATTCTGTGGAGAAAGTCAAGTGAAGTCCTGGAGCATTTCAAATAGTGTCTCAGTACTCTAAGGTCAGCACAGTAATTCTGTATGCATATTTTTTTTTCCTTTTCCTTTTTTTTTTTTTTAATTTTAACAGAGGTGACTTCAGACATGCAGAGCAAGGATTCGTCCCTCTCATAGTGCCATCATTCCCTCCTCCCTCTTTGCTTCCAGGCATTGCTGATGCTCTGTGCCCTACAGAACAGCACCCTGAATAACCAAATGTGTCTGCTGGCCTCAAAGACACGATTCCCCATCTTCTTGCCTCTATTTTTAACTTAGGTTAATAATAGCCATGCTTTTCCTATTTTTCTCCAGGTTTCCCTAAAAAACAATATTAAAGAAAGAGTTAAGTTCTCCAACACTCACGTCTTGGTCCAGTCTTTCATTTAAGCGAGAGCATTTGGGGCATTTGTCTCAAAACCTGGGTGTACTTTGACATCCAGCCGTGAAGAGAATGGACTCATTTTTTCCAATCTTGGCAAGACGAGCACTCTTAAATCAAAACAACTTAGTCATATTATGAAAGCTGAGACCCTTGCGAGTTTATATTCCTCGCTGTGTTTGGGTATTTGTGTGGGCGCGGGGCCAGAAGTAGGCGAAGGGTTTGAAGAAGCAGAGAAGGGACTTTGCGTTGCCGATTTGGGCAGCGTTTCTGTCTCCTCCAGACGAGCCTGGGAATCACATCCCCACGAGCTGCCGCTTAGTCACTGCACAGTTTGTACCAAGTCTGTGTTCACTGATCGTGCTCTGGCTTCCAGGCATCTAAAGGAGGTGAAATTCTGATGTCAAGCATCAGAGCCAGTTGTTTGAGTACCTGACTGAGCAGCGAACTGCCCTTATACAGTCTCTTGCGTCTGAAATTACCAGAACAACTGACAAGCCCCTTTAAAAATGAATAAAGGGAAGCAGGGATGCCTAAAATTATTTGGTTGAGCAGAAGCTACAGGCAAATTCTGGTGTCGATTACAAAGATGCGGCACAGCTGTCTTAAAGAAATAAGAGGTTTCTTGATTTCCCAAATTCTCCCTGTAGACAAGAGGAGTGAGAGAGAGACCTAAAAAAGCACCGTGTCTCCACGACCAGCTTCCTGACTTGCAGGAGTTTGAGGGAGCACAAAATGCTGCCCCTGGTCCTTCTCCCGAATACAGAGGCGCTTTTTGCCCCAAACCTACAGCAATGGGGCCTAAATACGCAGAGTACCAAGCCCCCAGCAACACTTCAAGTGCCTACGCCCATGAAAGTCACCAGATGAGGATGTTAGCTCCCGACAAGATTGGGTTTTGCACTCCGGAGCATAAGGATTTTTGAAAAGAGAGTGCCAAAAAATATTTAATTTGGAGGGCCTTGAACAACTCTGACGAACGGCATTGCAAGGAAGAAGCGAGCGTGTGCTCTGCGTCAGGGATCGGCTGAGACAAATATCAAAATATGAAAACAGCTGCTGACAAAAGGTCTGTGTAGCTGAGCAGTCTGTCTGACAGTAGCCAAAAACCAGATGCCTAGAGAGAGGCACAGGAATAGAGCAAGCGCATTTTCCCAGCGCAGCCTGCCAGCCTCCAACACTTTGTGCCTCAGGCCTTTCCCGAGCCAGAGGTTGTCTGTTGTATTTAATAGCTGCACACAGACTTCTCCTCCACAAACTTGTCCAGTCTCCTCTTAACCGATGTGAACATTTAGGATCCGCAGCACCCTGTGGCAAGAGTCCAAGGCCTTCTCACATGACAAACAAAGAACTGCTTTAATTGGCTATGGATCCATTACCTGCTAGCTTCACTTGATGCCCTCTCACTTTTTTTTTTTTAAATTTAACTGGTAGTCATGGTAAACATTCAGTCCCTTCACTCCTTAAGCCATCCATGATTCAGTGACCTTTCTCATACCCATCATATTCCCCCTTAGTTATCGCATCTCCCGATGAAGCATCCTAGCCCACACTGTGACGCCAGACACAGAAGCCATCCTTGAACCTTTTCTGGTGCCTCCAGCACCCTGGCCTGACAGGTCCCCACATGAATTTGTTGACCCCATAGGAGGATTTCTTGTACAAAAGCTGTGTTGATTCTTCCCTACTGCCGCCTTTATCCATGTGCTCACTATATGTAATCTTTACGATAGCTTTCAGTTTACCTTCCAGCTTTGCAGGACCATATTTAACTCCTAAGGGAGAAAGCATCTTTTAAGCAAGAGATTCCACATTACCATTTGCAGTTCAGCTTTCAGCCCGGAGTTCCTTTACTCTCTTTATTGGGTGTTTTGATGAAATTTCCCCTTGCTTTTTCTTATTTTTTTGGCAGGGGAAGGTAAGGCTGCTGTATGATGCCCTCGAATTTAACCTGCCAGAGCTTTATGTACTCCAAAGTTCAGGCTGCAAGGCCCTCTTGTGCCTTCATCAATTTGCCTTACAAAAAAAGTAAAACAATGTTCAGCAATCAGACACCCCTCTGATCTGAAGATAAGCCGAGCTATTTTAATGCCGAGCCATTCATCACATGTATTTTCCATGACTACGTAGGCGGAATTCCTCAGACCCTCGCAGGAGCTTGGGTAACTCTCTGAGGGCAGAAAAGGGCAGTACAGAGAAAAAGTCGCAGCTCTACTGCCTTCACCAAAGCAGGCGTTGAAGCTAGAGTTTGCTCCCGTGATCGATGCCAAATAAGACAGAAGATGCTTCATGCAGTTAAGGAACGAATCACTGCAGAAGTACTGACACCACTGTTGGGCGGGCATTTTCACACCCCCAGCAGCACAGGAGATCTGAGCTCTGACAACTCTTACGTGTCACATATGCCACATTAGGCAGTCCTATTTCCATGCTGAAATGCAGGTAGCCACTCTGCAGTGTCACGTCACAAAAGATACATCAATAATCATAATGCCACATGAGATACGTGACCATAGAGTAATCAAATACAGTGGAATTCAAGCCCAGAAATACGCTCTGTTCTTCAAAGGATTTTCACAGCATACAATAGAAAGGGAACAGACAGCTAGAGCAAAATTTGGGTGTCAGAAAAATAAAATTTGTTACTAATAAATATATAGAAATATTTTTTCAGTTGTCCTGATAAAGGCTTGGGATATATCCTTTATATGACAAGTGATAAAAGATGTGAAAACATTTGCTAAGGCAAATTATAAACAATAAATTCATTACACTTATTTTTTATAGATAGAAATTCAGTTTTTCTAAATCTCTGTGTATCTGCTGAGGCAATCTTGTGAATGGGATATATTCAAGAAGTAATGGAAATTTCTCAAGAACGGTCATTTACTTGACCTAAAAAAATATTTTAGGAGCCATCAAAGATAGACAATGCAACACGAAACTGTTAAAAATACTCATTCCTTTTGGCACAAATCCCTTCCTTGCATTCTCTCTCATCTTTTTAAGATGACTTTTTCCATCTCTACCATTTATGTGAGCTTGAGGCTATAGCACGCAAAGTTTCTTTAAAAAACAGAGGAAAACTAATCCATTCTAACCCAAAGAACACGGTATCTTTAGTGCTAGAAGGAATGGTTAAGATTTCTGTTCTTCGTTAAAAGTATCAAGGTCATTTATAAAAGCTCGGGTTTTTTTCATTTTTTAAAAAGATCCCTCCTTTTGGTCCCTCTGGTTCTCTCTCTGATGCCTGTTTAGTAACTTTTGTATTTATAATGGCTTAATTTGACATATCTACGGCCAACTGGATTGTTGCACTCATAATATTTTTTTTTTAAAATTTGTATTAGCAGAGCCTACTTGGAAAAGATTTCCGTTAACCAGTTTAAATCTCAGACGCGCCTCTGTGATCATCCAGAGGACAAGGGGAAAATGACCTGGCTTTTCTGTCCAGTTTTCACAGAAGACAAAAATAGAGGAAAAAAAACCTTCTCTGAAGCATACAGCTGTACAGCAGGGGTGCATGAAAACAAACATCCCTCAGCTGTTTTATGGAGAAAACTGGTTTAATCTGTTTAATAGCATGCAGTAATGCCGTTCAGTTAAATGTATTTTCGTTAAGCTAAGTTTGAATTCTGATGTCTACTGCCTGCCAGTAACTCCAACCTATTATCGTTATTATTATGCCCCTTCACAGCCATCAAAAAGGGCACCGATTTGGCTCCACACTGATGCCTGCACCGTAGCAAAGCTGACCAGTTGGTGTGGCTGTTGAACTACAACGCCAAAGGAAGAACAGATGTTACAAACCCGCCTCCCCTTGTTCTTCTCAGTAGAATCCCTCGCGCAAAGGTGGAAAGGCAGGAAAAAGTCACTAGGGTTTGACAGTGCCTCAGGCCCCAGTACGCATTTGCTGGGAACGGGAAAAAGTCTGCCTGTAAAGCTTTTCTGTCTTTGCAAAATATATAAAAAAAAGGGTAGATATTGGATGCTTTACATGCAAAGTAACTATTTCATTTTTGAAAGGCTGTTTCAAATTTGAGATATCCTCACAGAAACAGTTTGTCAGCCTTTCTCAGAGCCTTTCCCGGGGGAGGGGGTGTACTGTACGTGGTGTTTACATGGTCTTCAGGCCATTTTCTTCATATTTCTGCTCCTGCCCCAAACTTCATTCCTCAGCACTTACACTTTCTCTGGCCTGACTCTCCCTGTTCAACAAGCTATACAAACCTACCTCTCTTAACCCCAACCCCAGATTTTTTGCTGAAAATCATTCAATCTCTTTTCTTCTCATCCCAATCCCAGCCCCCCTTGCCCAGGAAACTTCCTTCATCCTTCTTCTCGTCCCGGTTTTCAAAACCCCATCTTTCAACCCTGCCCTGACTTTCCAGGCAGCTTCCATATAATTCAGGTCATTTCCTCCTTCACACTGCCAGAGTGATAAACGCCTCTTAGCTTTGCCAAATCTCAGCCTCGCCAGACTGCAAGCTCCAAAAGATCTGAGTGTGTCCCCCTTCTCCCTAGTCATGGAGTTGGAGATGTTCAAAGACATGTAACGCAGCTAAATTTGGGTGAATTTTTAACTGGGACATCAGTAAGACACATCCTTGTCCCAAAGCTGACCTCCTGGCAAGGCTCACGCTTTCACTCCGAAGGCCTTAGAGGAGATGGAGAGCAATGAACCGTTTTCAAAGGAAAGGTCACCAGGAGTTTAACATGAGCAAAATGACATTTCCTCCTAGCTTTATTTACAGAACCAGATGAACCATTTCAACTAACATTTTCAAAGCCCAGCATGGGAAGTTTCAGCATGAATAGCTAAACTGACAAAATTATAAAAATCCGAGGGTGGGTTACTTTCCTGGCGAACGCCAGGGGAAGAGGAGCCACGTACCAACTCCGTCAGAGAACTTTTCCCCTTTAAACTAACACTGGCAGCCGTGGGGCAGCCAGTCTGCAGTCCAAATGGTCACTATATTTCTTTTTAATGAGGGTTTGGACCTGCTTCAAGCCTAGTGCTAAAATTAGGTCTTTTGCTAGCTTTTTAATTTTCCAGTTCAAAGGCTAGAAGTTTTCAGAAACCACGTAAGCCACTACTGAAGGTTACAGTCCGGACCACGGTTCTGAGTCCAAGACATCCACCAGAAGCTGTTTCGCATTTTGTAGGAAGCCAGACAAGCACAGCTCAAAAAGGCAGGAAGCGTTGCACTTCCCATCGATCTCGTGCTGCTAACAGGAGAAATACAGTTCCCTTTTTACGAAAGCCAAGGGAATAAGAAGGATGAGTACCTAGATACAGAGCTTTTGGCTGTAATCACAGCGCATGGTAGTTGAGAGGTGCCTTTTCTAAGAGACCTCTCTCTACAGGACAGAAGTTATTCCAAAGCATAAACAACATGCCAGCCTGACTGATGCGATTTATCACTGCTTGCTTTGATGAGATCACCACATGCTATTGCAGAGCAGAAGAAGCCTCAGTGCCTGAGCCTGAATTCTATAGTTCAAGAATCAAGAATGTTTTCACTCAGGAAATTTAAAGCCTTCGCAACCCCAAACTTGAATGAAAACACAACACTTATGTGCTGCAACCTTTCCAGCAAACTCAGCTCCACACGCACCATTTCAGTTTCTTTTCTGGTCGTGCCATTTTGCAAGTAGACATAGGAAAAAGGTTAAAAGTCAAAGCAGGCAAGCTGTATCAGTAAGTTAAATTCAAATTTTCTTGAAATAAGTAGCAGTCTCAGAGTGACAACTCAGATCGTGTAAGACTATACACTTAAAAATGTTTGGCTTAGAAAAATTACCTTTATTCATTTTCCACTAGTGCCCCCCAGAGTGGGTTTTTTAGAGCATTTAGAAGGCAATGCTGCACTAGTAAATGCTCTACCCTTTCAGTCATTCCATTTTACTTTTCACATCAAATATGTTAACTTGCCTTTAAACCAATGCAGAGGCCCTCCTGAACTTTTTATACATGTGCTTTTTATATACTATTTTTAGCTTTACTTACACTTCCAGTTACTATTATGTTTCAGGGTCAAGAAGAACCACATGAGGAAAATCAAATTTTAAAGAGACAGATAGGCAAGGTCATAATCTATAACAAATATTTTTTTTTCCTTTTTTAATATAGTCATCCACCTACCTGATGTGCTCGTTCACCTACCTACCTTTCAAAGGAAGCTTTACAAGTATTTAATCTTTTCTTTTTCACCAGACGTTAATCCACTAGTGCAAATGACGATGCACGCTTATCAGTTACCAATATACTGCTTTATTTCTTGGTAGCAAATTAAGGCTTTATAGTGAGATTTGTACAGTACAGGCCAATTTAAACATTAGAAACCTTAAAAACCATGTAGCACTATTCACTCAATTTAGCATAGCCAGAAAAGTAGCTTTTTTTTTTTTTTTTTTAATAAACAGTTAAACGTTACTAATGAGGCCTTATATTTCATGAGTGCAAATGGCTCAAAATCCCACCATCCTCAGGAACGGGCTTAACATCCTCTGGGCCATTTTGAGATAAAGGATAAACAGAGAGTATAGCTGGCTCGGGTAGAATATACTGTACTACTTGTTGGAGAAGAAATCTCTAATTTTAAAACTACAGAAAGGAAAACCAAAGCGATATTAACTGGCCAAAGGATGGTACCACCCCCTATTAGTCACTGACCAGTAATAGTAGCAATGACAAATTAATTTTCCATGTCCCTCTTTGCTTTAGTACAATCTGATTTATAAATCAGAGCTGATGACATCCTGTATGTTAAGAGGAACATACATAAGTTACAGGACTTTTTGCAGCAGCAGGACAAGTTCCCTCTGCAGGGACATGCCCAAACCATTGCTTTTTTGTAATTTGAGAGAGCACTGCTAAAAGTATTTCCTCAGCAGTTATGTATTTTTCTCGAGCGTATGGATTTTCACTTCATATCAATGATTTTATTAGTGTTGTCTGGAGATGATGGAACTACTGCTTATGAAAACCAGACACGGTGCTTCCCTTATGTTCTCTACCGAGACATTTATAGCGTTTGAGCTGAATGTATGAATTCACCTGTCAGTCAGGCGCAGGGGGGCTGCCTGAAAATATCATCGCCCCTAATGTGTCTGGCTTTCAGATCTGAGCATTACATGTGAAAACGCAGAGAAATGGCTGCCAGAAAACTGTGAAGAGAGTAACCATGGAATGACCACACGCTCTGGGGAAGGAGGCAATGAGATGGGGGAACCACCAAACCACTCTTGCTCTTGCATGACCAAGAGTGACCATGAGAATACAAGGGGCTCCCGGTGTCGCAGGGCAACGCTGGCGTTTTAATTCCTTGTTGAACAGCAGCTGTTTCTCCAGCCAAAGGGAACACACACAGACAAGGTTTCACAAAACCTAAACCTAATGTGAATAACACTCTAAACCCCTCTGTTCCCAGGGGTGTTATCTAACATCAGGCTAACATCTTTGAAGTCTCAAGATCAGCCGTCTACCCTTTGAACTGGAAGGCCACAGAGAAGGGTTTGGTTTCTACGTGTATTAAGGCACATATTGGATTTACCTCAATGCACGTGCCTGGTTTGCTCAGGGAGTGTCAACTGCAATGGTGACACGGCTGCTGAAGACATACAGTGAAGGAACAAAGACAGACTTTCTGGTGACAGCAGCGCAGCGCAGCATTTGGGACTGCCCTGCGCAAGCTGCTCCACAATGCTTGAGAGAGTCCCGGGTGTACTACAGTGCTATGTCAGCTTGTTGCAGAATTACAGCAGCTTCTCAGGCTGATTTGTTGGCTTTTCCCTTTGCCAGGCCACCGATATCTCACCTGTTTTCCTTCACTCGGGTGAATATGTCACTGCTTATCAGACCCAGAAGTCCCTATCTGCTACCAGAGAGTGGTACAACACATGCAGGAGAGAGCACATTTAGAAATGAAGGCAAGTAGTGATGATGCACGAGTGACCCGGAGGTGGGCTTTCCAGGAGAATCCATGCATGGGCACAATCTCCAGATTCACTCAGCAGAGTGCGTGGCAATGGCCAGCAGATCTTGTTCTGCATCAATCAAGTATGTTTAAGGACATTACCCAGTATTTCCTGAGGGATTATAATGGACGACTACCAAAGAGAAACTACTTGGAGACAAGGGGATGCTTTATCAGCCGTCTTGGAAGAAGTTGGGGAACACAGACACATATTGCATAGTCAGCTTCATGAGCACAGCTGGAATTCAGATGTATTTGACACAGCTTAGTAGCGTTTCCAAAGGAGGGATTATGTGCTATTTCCTTTGGAGGTAGCTACTGTAGCCTGGGACAAGATCACGGCTGTTAGGGAAATGGCATCCCACTAGGGATGCTGAGCACTCATTGCTTTTGCATTAAGGCAGCCTCTCCATGGAGACCCACCGCACCTTAAAAAGTGATCATACAAAAAGCAAACAAAATAGTCCTCTAGAACCTCCCCCCTCACCCACAACATACAAGAAAAGCTGACTCCCGTGAGCTATAGAAAAGACAGCATTACTGAATATGGGAGTGTGTGTTTATACAACAGTGTTTTTAATACTGCATTGTAACGACAGGTGGGGGTGTCCTTTCAGAAGAAGGCAGGGTTGGTGTGCTCTATAATACAGCGCTTGCAATGTCGTTTAACAAATCGCAGAGCATCCACAGAGACATCGCAGTCCTGCACATTCAACATCTGCAGGTCAAAACAGTTGGCAGCTACAATCTGCAGGCCCTGCCCAGTGATGCTCTCACATGATTTCAGGCTCAGGCGCTTCAGGTTGAAGCAGTTGAGGGCTAGAAACTCCAGGCCGGTGTCTGAGACCAGAGGGCACTTGCCAATATCTAGCGATTTGAGTTTTGTGCAATTTTTGGCGAGGTACTCCACACCGTGGTCCGTGATGCCCTCGCAGCCCCGCGCGTTGAGGTAGCGCAGCTTGCTGCAGTATTTGGCAATGTAACGGATGCCCACGTCTGTGATCCGGCCGCAGTGAGCGATGCTAAGGTATCGGAGGCGCGACTCCAGTTTGGCAATCTCCCGCATGCCGAAGTCACTGACAAACCGACAGTCGCTCACGCTCAGTTCCTTAATGGACGTGCAGTAAATCATCAGGTAGCGGAGACCCTCGTCGGTGATGCGGACGCAGCGGCGCAGGTACAGGTGGGTCAGTTGAGTGCAGTGAGCGGCGATGGTGTGCAGTCCTTCATCCTCCAGGACGAAGCAGTCTGTCATGTCCAAGTAGCGAATGGAGATTTGTTTCCCGTGTAAGGGAGACAGCTTGATGGAGGCTTCGCGAGTCAAACTGATGCATGTTACTTTGGAGCAGCCTAAGTGGAAAAACACAGCAAATTTAAGCAAGCAGTAAAAACAGATCACATGGCAAGACCAGGAAGGTGGGCATGAAATTGCATGCTGGATGTCATGAAGATGTCTTCACGTTGCAAGAGCAGAATCATCCTAACTAGCCTGGGTTTTCTGCGATGTGTCTCCACACCAGAGGAAATAACAAACTCTGTTATTTCATAGTGAGTTTGCTTTGGGATTTTGAGCACCAGCAAAGCGACAGACCAATTTTGTTCACATCCCGAATGTAAAACGATGGTCCTAGGTTTACCTAGGGACAGTCTATGATCTGTTACTGCAACATAAACCCAGCAACAATTTGAGAAAATGATACTACATGACAACCAACGCAGCTTTTTGATCAGAGGCAGTCTCATTGCTGACTGGCTGAGTTTGTAAAGCAACATCAGAGGCTCTTTCACCATCCAACCCCATTATAAAAAAGACAAACCCCACCCTCCCTCCAAAAAGCATTTGAGGAACAGATGTGAATCCAGCCCCAAGCCTACAATGTGGGAAGCATGCGAAACTATGGCAAGACTAAGTGCTTGCAGAAGGGTGGAGATTCGGGCATCCTAGGGAGAATGGGGAGAGTCAGCAGGAGCCAACAGACTGGTAAGGGCACGAGAGGACATGGACAAACGCAGAAAAGGACTGCTTCAAGCGAGAAAAGTCTGGCCATGAATGGAGGTAACTAGGTTAGAAGAGAAACACCAGACCTTGCAAGGAAAGATAAAGAGCTAGATTAAAGGGAAAAACACGCTCACGCACTTCCCCCATTTTTCACCTCCACTCTCTGCCTGGTGATGAATGAAAGCTTTTTTTGGAAAGTGGTGTTTCTGCTGCACTGCAAACTGGCAGTTTCAGGCTCCTGAAGGGAAATTCTTATCTGTGCCAAGTTCAGCTGGGCACATTGCATTAGCATAGCTAGAAACAGCTGCAAGGAAGAAGGCAGGGTCTACCTGTTAGTGATCAAGGCTCAACAGTTTTAGCCGTAAATGTCTACTCAGACAAATCCTGCAGCTTATGCCTAAAGACCTCCCCTCAGGTAGTGATAAAAGGAGCTTTTCTGTATTGCTGAAACACTGGCAAGGGGAGATGAGGAGACCCACGAAAAGCCAGAAAACTTAGGCTGATGACCTTAGAGCTCTGTGTATCAGAAATGCTGCCCAAATCCTGTAATCTGGAAGTAAAGAGCAGGAGAAAACTTGAATGACCCAAACCCATACCGCTTCATACAACAGGTTCTCATTCAGAGGCTTAGTGGAAGGTATGAATATGCTTCAGTTCTTAAAAACCAAAAGGAAAACCCTTGAGATAATCCAATGGTTTTATGCAAATGCTACAAGGAGCACGGGATATGGACTTGAAACAGTTTGCCACCTGAAATTAGATTTCTACAGTCATCATTTGAATCTGCAGCTGGATTTTTAATTTAAGCTTCAAATTTATTTGAACAGATGCAATTTTTACCACAGGCCTCACACAATGAAATGGGCAAATTGTCCACAGGTTATGCAGAAGCTCTGGGCCCTTGAAGCAAAGCACTTCGTTCAACAAACAACACCTTCTTAAAACTGAATGCTGCTATCTCCTCTTCAGACTGCATTGCAGATCCGGCTTTGTTATGGTGCAATCTTTGGAAATACGTTTGCCTTCAAATAAATACTACATACACGGTCAATAATGCAAAATGATTTTTCTAAAGGGAAGCAGTACAATGCTAATGGTGTAAAAATTTCACCTCTAATACGTTCCTTGAAGTAGGTGACACAAAATGCATCATAGAAGTCCCCATCCTTGAGCTGGGCTTTCCCAGAAGAAGCTGGCACCTAGGCAGCATTCTGCTGTGCCTGACGTAGCTCTGGCTATTGCATTTGTCTGAGGAGGTTGCTGGATTAAAGAATCAGTCTGGATATTTTACATGCTGACCAGAATTCAATTTTAAAATCTGTCTAAGTGAGAATGAAGAGTCGACAAGGCCGAGGAAAATGTTCGGTCTGCTGAGCATCCACGAAGGGGGAATGCTTCAATGACCGCAATTAGAAAGTGAATGGGTCAGAAGTCTCACAGCAGAGTTGGAGTCATTGTACATCAGTGTGTGATCACTGTTTTGACAACCTAAGCATCGTCTTGTCTAGTTACTTTGGCTGCACTGTAAAATATTTCATGGGAAGGGTATTTAAAATGGTCTCACCAGAAAAAAAGCTCACGTTGATATAGAACTGACTGATTTTTAGGCAAAATGACAGGTTCCTGGGTCTGTAACAATTTTGCTGTCCTAAATAATAAAAAATGTAAAAACAAAGCTCTTGTAGCAGGATTTTCCATAAAGTAAGTATAACTGATTTTTAAAAGAGAGGAGAAACTTCCAAACAGATTAAAAAAAAAAAAAGTTGGCTAGCATGTTAGATAATAACTTGCAGTCAAGCTCAACCAACTTCTAGAGATATCTCAGATCTGCCCACAAAGTGGATGCTGAGAGTGACAGAACTTACATTGTGGAAAACTCTGAAAGTTAATATGAATGTCTGGTTTTGACATTAAAGGTTTTGCTATGTTATTGCTGCCAAGTAGCCATCCAAGAGGGAGAGGGATTCAACTAGATGTACAACTGTGAACTGGGTTTTAATTAACTAGCTACAAGTATAGCGTTATCCTCCAGCACATGTACCCAACTTTTCTTGCTCAGTATAAAACCAAACCAGTGAACCACTTCAGTCCTGTGAATTGCTTGTGGATGTAGGTGCAAGCCTTGTCCTCCTAACTACTTCTTGGACTTGATTACAGAAAAGATCTTCTCGTGTAAGAACTTAGCCCAGAATTTGTCCAAGGATCTAGAGCGCAGCCTCATTTCAGACAAGTCCAGGGAGAGTCTGTACAGCAATCAAAATTGCTGATTGAAACCTTATTCCTGGATTTTTTTTCATAAGACATTCAGATATGAAAATAAGTTGTGGGGGTTTTTTAATTCCTGGACTCCTCTGTCTTACCTTCTATTTAAACACCCAGTACCCAAAGGGCAATAAGAGAGGGCTGCGTAAGTACTCGTGGCACAGTCTGAGCCAGGGCTCAGCATATACTTCCAGCATTTGCCTTTGTACCACAGTGCAGACTGGTGAAAATCTGTGCCCCTGCCCTTTGAAGAGGAAGACTTACAGCTACGGATGTATGGACTGCTTTTCCTGTTTAGTTTGTAAGTCCGGGAATCACCCCTTCTGTTTGAGAAAATGGAGAGAGGAAAGAAAGCATGAGAGCAAGAAAATCCACTTCTACAGGAAACATCCACAGAAAAGGAACAAGGGGATGCTTTAAGAAACAATTTGAACCTGCCCAACATTTGCGCAACCAAGGCTTTCTCTTGTTCCAGTCCTTGAGCTGTTGTCCGCCGAATCAATTATACTTTGCCCTAAATCTATTTCCTCTCTTCACTTGCTGGAAGAATACTTGCTGGAAGTACGTTTTCCTGGTGCTGTAAGATGCCCCTTCCCTGCTAATTCTGGAATTTGGTACTGAGTGGAGATGCCTCTTGGGTAAGACTCCAAGAGAAACGGTTCTTCACTGAAGACTGATGTGTTTACAGAGGGGGTGTCCTGCCCTTCCAGCAAGGAAGAAATGAATGGGACATAACTGGCAGGATTAAACTAGTTCCTGTGGATAATAGAGTTCTTTTAAAGGATGAGGTCTGCACTACACAAGCAGCAGCCTCCATAGGAGCCAAATCATGTGAGGTGAATGCAATCCTTGGCACACATACTACGAAGGTGGATCAGACTCAGTCTTCGTTTGAGGTCTTTGCTGTGCTGTATTCACCACTGTGGGCATTGCTAGAATTGAGGTAGCTTCTAGCCCTAGCGTTCAATTTACTTACCAGATTAGCAGTTAGCATTCAATTTGCTTAGGTGGCTTCATTTCCCCTCCTTCCGCACATGCCACCAAGTACAGCATGGTGTGTGAAATACATGAATAAAGTTACTCAGAGGTGATCATTACACACCCTGACAAACTGCACAGCAACCCTTCAAAAAAAACAGGGTCCAACAAAAATGAAGTAAAAAACATTTTAATATATTTTATTTCAGCCAGACAGAAGGAGGGTAAAATGGAATCCTGCTTCTGAAACATCCTCCAAAATTACCCATGTCAGAACTAAAAAAGTGTGCTCAAAACAAGACCCGAGAGATCAATTATCCTCAATACGTATGCAGGCACATGCAGCAAAGGCCAAGTCTGAACCAAAACACCCTGACTTCTGTGAATGTTCAAAACCAGGATTTTCCCTTGCCTGCTCCAAAAAGAAAGGATAACTTCAAAAAATGTGCGATTAAAAACAAAACAGATGAGCTCTTAGGGACAGACACCAGCTTCTAGGTTTGAAAGTAACAAGCTTGGGAAAACCATAAATGAAGACAGACCTGAAAAGGACATATTTCCAGACCCGGTGTCATCTTTTCATTTTCCCTGCTTTTGAAAAGTCACCTTTCGTCTGTATCAGTAGAAGCTGTAGACCAAAGCATGAAAAGGACCAAAGCCACATACAAGGAAAGTCCCCAAGTACACTCGGTGTGTCAGCTAACAAACTGGTGTGCCAAGGCAGTTCACGCTCAGCTCAGTGATTTTACTTCTCCCGTTTCTCCAGGCCCAGGATACTCGAGCCACTCAACTCTTCATACCATCCTAGAGGATGTAGTAAGAAAAGCATAAATACACCTGGGATACAGGCAGCCTTCAAAGTGTTATATAGCTCTAGGTCCAAATCCCACAGGCATATACATTTTCTCCTGGTGTTGGAGATGCTTCAACCCGAATGTGTGGTTAGCAATACAGAGCTAATGTCAGCATGTACTGACAATAAGAAATTCATGTGCAAGGTCTTTGTGAATAGACTCCATGGGACAGGACTCCCATGGAGAAACCTTATCACCTCATGGTTTCAGACCGTAATCACAAAAAGTGAATAATGCTGATTTGTTGCTATTGGTTTTGATGCCATCCATGACTTTCTGCCATACTAAGAAATACTAGGTTAAAGATTGGATAAAACAGTTAAAAAAATAAAAGGCAAGAAAAAGAAACCAAATCAATGTACACCAGATAGGCAGCCTTGGAAAAATCAGTTTATCTAGGTACCAGTGACTCAACAGTATTGCTTCCTCTCCCCACTTTGTCCTGCTTGTTGTGTAGCCATCAGTGCCTCTGCAATGGCCAACCTGGTCCAGCTGATTAATATCAGCATTAGACTAATAACAAGGTGAGATCACAAAATAAGCATTCAACATCAAATTTACTTCAGTGCTTTACTTGGCTGCATCCTTTTAATTAAGCGCCAACCTGTTTGCAGAGAGGAAATTCTGTGTGGCTGATCTTGGGTAATGAGCAGGTCTGAGAAAAATTGTCTAAAACAATTTTGCTCATCTAAACAGCTGCAGTGACACATTGCAACTGGGTGAAATGAAAATCAGAAAGCCACTAAGCAAATACATACACTATTAAAAAAAAAAAAAAGAAAAAGAAAAAAAAGAAAAAAAAAAAGTCCAAGCTAGCTAAGTCTGGTTAAAATAGCAACGGAAACAAGGGGACCTTGAAGTTTAACTAGGGATGACAGTTGATATTTATACCCAGACAAAAGCCTAGCCTGATTCTGAGCTCCTCCTCAAGTCACTCATAAGATTACAGAAATATATATACACATATATATACATATATATATATCATCTACTTATAAATGAAATATATATATATATATAAAAGATAAAAAAAATTTTTGCTCTAGTAACTAACCTTCACTATATGATATACCACTGACTGCAACGTGGTCCCTTGTAAGGGTGCTTCATGCAAAAATATCTAACTAGTCCTTGTGCTATTTGAATGGGCCATCTCTGCTAGCTTGCCTCCATCAGAAGAGGCCTGGCTGCTCAAGAGGTGCTGCTGGCATTTGGGGCATTGAGATTCTAGCAGTGCCTGTCTAACCAGTACTGTGTTAGGAGACTGGCATTCCTACTTCAAAAGACAACACAAAAAGGGAAATCACCTCCCCGCCTGGAGGGACTGCAGCCATGGGTAAGGCCACATTGGAGCAAGGGACTGTGGCTGTGGGTAAGGCCATGCTGGAGGAGGCGTATCTCTGAAGGCATTGTGACCCATGGAAAAGGCCATGCTGGAACAGATACACCTTAAAGCGATTATGGCTATGGATAAGTCTATGCCACAGCAGGTATACCCTACCCCTGACGAGACTATCTCTCATAGATAAGGCTCCACTTGGAGCAGCTACACCCCTAAGGGACTGCAGTCCGTGGATAAGTTCAAGCCAGAGCAGGGGCAAGGGGAGGAGTTCATCGCAATGTTAAACCCTATGGCCTGGTCCAAAGGGACCAGGGGTGGAGATTGTAATGGAAACACCTTTAAATTGTTGTAGCCCTGGATTTGAGTTGAATGTTATAGGAATTATTATAGCAGGAACCACCTGAACCAATGGAGGACAAGCCTTACAAGAAGCAGTGCAGTGCAGCAGTGACCCGACCTGAGCTGGCTTTGGTGACCAGTAACTCCACGCAACACACCACCTCTCCTCTCTTGAGTGACCGCCATAAAGAAGGAGCCCGAAGTCATGGACTAAATTAACTCAATGGAGATTTTGTGAGCATTTCTGGATATTTTGTGGACATTTTACAAGGGTTGTCCATAGACTAAGGGAACGATATCTGTGTATTATATCAAAGGATGGGAAGGGGGGTAGAGGTTAATGCGGATGTAGTGGATAGGGTAGACCTGAGCATGACGTAAATAGTATGAAATAAGGGGTGGAGAATGTGCTAGTTTTGGCTGGACTAGAGTTAATTTTCTTCATAGTAGCTAGTATGGGGCTGTTTTTTGGATTGGTACTGAAAACAGTGTTGATAATACAGGGCTGTTTTCATTATTGCTGAGCAGTGCTGACACAGAGTCAAGGCTTTCTCTGCTTCTCGCACCACCCCACTAGTGAGTAGGTTGGGGGTGCAGAAGACATTGGGAGGGGACACAGCTGGGACAGCTGACCCCAACTGACCAAAGGGATATTACATACCACGTGACGTCATGCTCAGCAATAAAAAAGCTGGGGGAAGAAGGAGAAAGGGGGGACATTCAGAGTTACGGCATTTGTTTTCCCAAGTAACCGTTACGTGTCATGGAGCCCTGCTTTCCTGAAGATGGCTGAACATCTGCCTGCCCATGGGAAGTAGTGATTAAATCCTTGTTTTGCTTTGCTTGCGTGTGTGGCTTTTACTTTACCTATTAAATTGTCTTTATCTCAACCCATGAGTTTTCTCACTTTTACACTTCTGATTCTCTTCCTCGCTGTGGGGGAGGGAGCAAGCAGCTGTGTGGTGCTTAGTTGCTGGCTGGGGTTAAACCATGACAGGGACCAGGAGTCTGACAAGCATGAGGCTTCTAGACTCAGAGACACCCATATTTAAATATTTCCTGTTACCTGACACATCCAGGTGTTCCAGGTTTGGGCACAGTGACACGACATCAAAGACCGCCTCATTGGAGATATTGTAACAGCCAGACACCTCCAGCCTCCTCAGTTCTGGACAGCACTGGGCAATGGTGTAGAGTCCTCTGTCTGTGAGCCGCCTGCAGCCACTAACAATTACCGTCTCCAACATGAGACATACGTTGGGTGTATCCTGACAAAGCCTTCGGGTCAGCACTTTAAGAGCCCTGTCTACGTTGATTGTCTCGCCAGTCAGGCGAATAGTCCTCCAAAGTCGGGGGTCCCAGGCAAGGTTATACCAGCGGCGGCATACACGGGCGCAGCGGCACAGCTGGTTGGTGGGCAGGAAGGAGAATATCTGGATCATGGAGTGGTCAGGCAGCCGGTCTATGTTGGCCTGTTCCTTCTGGTGCTTGGACGCCAGCCGGATGAGAGGATGAGTGAGACGGGTTGGAGGTGGCGAATGGACCATGGCAACAGTTTCCCCAGTGACTGAGGATGAAGACGTCGACGACCCTCTGCCATTCTGGAAGCCAGGGGAATTCGGTGGAAATATTAATGCTGGACTGGGCGTGCTGAGCGTCCGCATGCTCAGGTCGGAGTCTGGAAAACAAAATGCACAATTTCAGTAAGTGGTGGGTGGATACAAAGCTCTCTCAGCAGCACAGCACCCTACTAGCCCTATAGCACAATAAGCTTCAGGGTTTGGGGCAGGTTAAGCAGTCATTTTTACCAGTGAGACTGAGGAAACACATATTCTAAAACCTATCTTAGATTATACTCTGTTCATCTATGCTAGCAAAGGAGGGATTATGGGTCTGAGCCCTGTAATGAAGAGGAGACAGCAGTGGAAGTCCAGGGATTTTAATTCTTTATAGTCTTGACTAAATACTGCAAGAAATAAGTACATTTGAGTTAGAGGCTTTTTCAACAGAGAGTAACCGCCAATAACTTTGGCACTACCTATGCAGCTGTGAGCTGTTAGGGGAGCAATACTGTGGTCCTTTGCCTCTCAAATCCTTCAGCTGTTCAGTGGGAGGCCAAAGAAGAGATCACAAGGCAAACACCACTTCATTCACTGGACCTGGGCAGATGGAAAAGCACAACCCCATACACTTATTTTCATTGTGTCATTAAAAAAGTTGATTTTTCATTCATGCAAACTGGAACTCAACAGTTTAACCAAGAGCCCAGTGACTAGTTCTTGAAGGGGGTTTGGCTGTCCCCATCATGCACACGTAGAAAGCACTCCTTTCCAATGGACTAAAGTGAACTTCAGTTTGATTTGAAAAAACAGGCACAGAAAAGCAAGTGGTGAAGAAACAGCATGCCTGGAAACTGGTTACAGAGCTGTTGCACAACATTTACACAATCTTTTTGCTAGTGTTGTCACACTAGAAGCAGTCAACCTAAAAAAAAACCCCACAAACCAATTTGCTGCTTCTTTACCTTCTTTATTTCACATTACTGGCAAAAAGCAGGCACAAAAATAGAGGGCCTCTGCTACTAAGAAAGGTTGCCTTTGCTGTAAGATTATTTCAACTGTTTTCCCTCTGTAAAGACACAGCTAGCTAGTCATTTCCACTCCTGCTCCCAGCTCTCCAATCAAATCAAGTAAAAGACTGGAAGACAACTAGGATATAATTTTGATAGACAAGCAAATGCCATGGGCAATACATTTGGAGACCCTGAGATATTTCAGCAGTACGTTTCACAAGATGCAATCAATGTATGAGAGATGAATGTTACTGCTGAGCACACTCTTTCCGTCTCCGACCTCTCAGTACCGATTTCAACAGAAATTCTTTATGAAGGAAAGTATCATCAAAAGATGAATACAAGAACCACAATTTAGTGCCCAGTAGAATAACAAATATCACAAATGGAGTAAGAACAGTGGTTTTAGAGAACCAAGCTTTCCTCCATGTCACACTTTCTGCTATCACTTCAGGGTTCAGACATTTCAGGGAAGGTGCAAAGCCATCTCCTTAAGTAACACTGACTCTACAGCTCTGTGACTGTGACAGCATAGATACAGACTAAGCAAGGTACAGTTGGAAATGCATTCAATAAATCTGGGTTTAGGCAGAGATTTTAAATTAATTTTAAATTCATTTAAATTAAATTTCAGATGAATTTGATCAGCGTGTTACATGTGAATTTCCCCATCAAGCTTTTACTCAGCCCAGCACGGACATGCTCTGATCTCACTAGCTACAACAGTAGCAACCGCAGGCCTCCATTTTCACAGCCTGTCTGCAAGGGAGAGAGGCACAACTATTTAGCTGAAGAACCCAAGACACAAAGTCCAGCAACTTGTCCAAGATCACCTAGTTCAGTTGAAAAGAGATCAAAATCATCATTTCACGCTGTGAAGGAAAAATCTACGCTACCCAGCTCTTTCCTGCTTTCTTTCTCTATCTTCTTTTACTTTCACAGAAGCTCAGTATTTCAGCGAGTGAAAAACATTTGCAGGGAAAACACTTTCTTCAAGACTACTAAGTCTATGCCATGGCTACGTGGATCTAACCCAAGGATTTGTGGATTTTTGAGCAAGAACCATATCTTAATGCAGAGTGGGTTTTGCAGACACTCTGCTCCCCTTCGAGACCTCCCAATCCCCCCCTGGCAGCTATTGCAAATAATTGCATCGAGGAGTGTTATTTGGAAAGCGTCTGATATACTCCAGTATTTTAAAAAAAATGAGATTTACAGCTGGAGAGAAATAAACCAAAACACCAGCAGCAGCCAGGCTCCTGCAGACAAGCACTGACTCTGCAGACCACTTAGGCAACAGTCCCCTAGATTAATTTTCGCAAGGATTTACCATATGTTTGACCTCCCTCACATTACCACCAAAACCAATGACAATGCCTGAAGTTAAACATGTGCAGAAGATGTGTCAGACTTGGAGCCTTTACTTTTTGCTCTTTTCTTGAGATTTTAAGACGATGCCTCTAATATAAAAGAACACACATTTTTTCAAGTGTTGGGTGTATCTTTCACTACTACATGTATTTGGCACTGTGAATTCCTCTCCGTTCCTTCTGCTTTTTCATTTGCTTTGGGCTTTTTGTTTGGTTGGTAGTTGTTGTTTGTTTTTTTTTCTACACAAACCAGCACAAAAAGGGAAAACAAAATGATATAAATAAAACCCACAGCACAAACACTTGTTTCTACACCACAAAATAGATGGAACTAAAATCAAAAGCAAACGGCTTTGTTTTTTAACATCTGCTATAAACAATTTTTAGTACTGTGTGAGTGCTTATCTCTTATAAAACAGTCTCCCAGCATATTTTGAAAACACAGATTTTTTTGTCAGTTATCGTAGAAAACACCTAAAAATGTCTGCATCCTTCTCTACTCTCCATTCGTGTGTAAGTACGGAAAGGGTTTAATTCTCTCCCCCCTTCCCTGGTGATCAAAACACCAAGCTAATATGGCTAATCTCCACTCCTTTTGGATCAAAAATGGCATTCCTTCATCACTCCTGGGCACACTGTGAATAATCAATACCTTAGACATTCTGCATGCGTAATGAATTACCAAAAGGTGTTTTTTAACTTAGACCTGGAGCTAAAAAAGGTTTGACCTTCTGTTTTATGGGTATGCTCCGTGCTTGCTTCGTGCTCTCTTAATTCTCTCGTTAGTATAGCAGTTCCAGATGTGCATGCTATATTTCCTTTACCTTCCATCCTGAAGGTGCGTCATGTGAAACTTGCTCCCTCCACCTTCGGGGCATGGACTTCCAGACAGACGCATACACATACATACGCGTGCACCCCGTCTCCCCACCGCAAAGTATTTTGGAAAAAGACTGTAGTGTTGTCATTAAGTTTCAACAAGAGGGTCGAGAGAGCATTGTTGGTCTGCTAAGCCCATAATGCAATATGCTCAGAGACAGGAATTTTGCTGGTAGCTGAGCTGAACTCTGTACAGAGGTATTCCTGCTTACTGTTCGTTGTACACCCCTAAGGGGGAAAGAAAAAAATAGCAGGTGAGTCCAGGAGCTTTTTGCCAGTAAAAACTTGGAAAGCTTTTTGCTAGCATTTAAAGCTTCAGCAAAACACTTGGTCTACTGTACATTTTCCAGACTTTTCAAGTATTGTTGGGAGGGGCTTCCTATAGCACTATCTGAACCTCTAAGGGCTTCCTTCAGATTTTGCTCTTCACCATTTACTGAGTGCTAGACAACCGTCTGAGTCAGTCTGAGACAGGGAAACTTAATGACAGTGTGACATTAATAAATGCAGCCCTGCACGTGCAAATGAACTTACTGATTGCAGTTCTCAATACACATCTTTCCACACACGTGCCCTATACAAGGGTTTATTTTCCTGAAAAAACCTAATTGTTTACAAGCCCGAAATGCAGCTTAACGTTTTGGTGACCTTAGTAAGTAAAAAACAAAGTACAAAGCAGCCCTGTGCTTCCCTCCCCACAACCTCTTTTGCCCCTCTCCCTCCCCAGTCACCAATCTTCTGTGAAAGATGCTTTTTATTAAAGCTTCACTTGGGCTCTGAAAATTGTTTGTTGATGTAAGAGAATATTTCTTAACAATCTTTAAAGAAATCTCAAAAGATGCGTGCCAGAAACAGAACCATAAAAGCTGACACAGAGGGAGAAAATGCACTGGAGGGAGTTTTCTTATTCCATTAGGAATCTGGTTTATTTCAAAGGATTCCCCCCTTCCCCCCCCCTTCCTGCTTGTTTCCCAATTAATACATACATCTGGGGAAAAAGAGCCTTTAAATATATATGATTTAAATCAAGATCTAGTCTCTGTTCCTTCTGGCATTGACAACAACAATGCAGTCTCCGATTTCAGAACCAGAGAGAGAGAAGAATCTTGTATTTTCATTAGTCCAGCAACGCACTCTAACATGAGATACTTCATGTCCAGATCCCAGCATGGACTTTTTAAGATTGAACCATTTTCCATGCTTAAAGCGCAACTCCATTCAACCACACCTTCCACTATGGTATTGTGGGCATCCCCTTTTTAAAGTGAATCCTGTACCGAGCTCCTCAAGTTAACAAAGTTAAAATAAAAATTTTGGTAAATATCAGTCAAACTTCAGATTCTTATCTGACAACTAAACAGGATCCTTCGTGTTGATCCGCTGTCACCACCGAGGTTTTTAGCAGAATTAAGGCAAGAATTAAACGAGCACTGAAACCAGGCTCTGGAAAGTCTGTACAGCTGATAAAAATAAAAAGAAACTGGCATTCTTGTCAAAACATCAGATGCAAAATACTGTGTGCAAGAAGCATTTACACATAGTACAGAAACCTCACTTAGCATCTCTTCATCAATAACAGTGTTACATAGATATTACATCTTTTCTAAGTGCAATGTGGGTATAGAATTCACATTTTTAGCACGATACAATCAACTTCGTGCATGCCAAGGAAGTACTGCTTTTACAGAGGCTGTGGAAAGTGGGAGCTTAATGGTTGTAGCAGCTACAGTCTATGGTGCAAAGGGGAACAGAAGCAGCTGACAGGCTTCTTCTACAGGGGGAACATTGTGGGCTGATTCAAGGAGAGACTTGTAAATTTGACGGACAGACGTCAAATATGGCTGTGTGCCCTTAGAGGACATTAGGAAGAGCAGTTAGCTAGGACAGCAGGCAGGGCCATTTGCTTTCTGAGGACCTGGGCATGGACAAAGTTCCAGAAGAAGTGATACCTACAAAAGAGCGTCCTCCACATCGCAGACATCCTCAGGCGTTTTGCTCATGCTGTTACTCAACTGACCTTGGTTCCTCCCAGCTCCAGAAGGCTGGGAGGAGTCAGAGAGCCCGTGACAATGAAGAGGCAACTGGAACAAAACTCATCGTGCTAACTTGTGCAGGGCAGCAGCAGTCAAGTATGCCAGAGGGAAAGGGTTGCTCGGCAGAGATACCTATGTGATTTTGCAGCCTTTTACAACCAAGAATGTACAGAATGAGAAATGGAGTTGGATGAGCTCTCTCGTCTCTCTCCAAGTACACCAAGTACACTTAAACCATCTCCGATGTGCATGTCTGCCCTGTTCTTAATTTCCAGGGACAGCTATTACTCAGCTCACTGAGGTGCCTGTTCCAGTGTTGTCACCATATCAAGTTTCTAAGTTTTTCCTTTTACCCAATTCATACAAGAAGCTGTTTCTTGCCCCTCTCCTAGTGATTGTGAAGAATGAGAGGTCTCCACTCTTCCTGCAAGGATTTCTCACATGCATTTGCTCAAACTTCAGCCCTTTCTTCCAAGTCACATTACTAATATTCACAGTTTCTCCTAGTTTCTCCTATAGATTTTCTCCAACCTGCATGTATTTCTCTTAAAGCACTACACCCCAAACTAAGCACCGCACACTACCCCGCCTCACCAGCAGTGGCTAAAGTGGAGTCCTTCCCACCTATATTTCATGGAAACTCCATTGCCAACCTTCCAGATTTCAACAGTCTCAGAAGGATGATGCATTCAGTATGTGATTCAGCATATTGCCCAGATTCCCACGTGCCATACAGCTGCCTAGTCATTTATTTTCTTCATCCATGTTTATATATCTATTCATCTTCCCCACACCTGTCTCCTTAGAGAGTAGTACGTTTTCTCTCTCCTTAATCTTCTACTTTTTCAAGAGCATTTTGAGTACTGAGCAACCTTCTCAAATTGCCCTCATTTTCAGTTTTCCAAATATACTGCAGGTCCGGTATCATAAATTTTAGCCCATTCCTCTGTATATTGGTAGTTTTATGTCTCAGTTCAATTCAAACAGACAGCTTCTGCAGAAGGATGCAAACATTTAGCAACCTGATAACAAATACCGTACGGTACAGCAGGGCAGATTGCTAAAGGGCCCTTCTTGAAGCACCATCATAATTGACAAATATCCAGTGATAACTATGCAATATACTATACTCGTCAGTGGCTGCCTTATGATGATTTCATTTAGTCTGTATTTCACCAGCTTGTTTCCAACACAGACATGCAAAAGTCTAAATAAACCTAAAATAGGTTACAGCTACTCTTTCCCTCTCACCAGGCAATTTATTCTTATCAACACAGAAAATCAGATTGAAAACTTAAGAAGAGTAAGGTCAAGGGAACAAAAACACTTCTGCAAAGATGAAAACATTTCTTAGCCTGTGAGATCTTGTAGGTTGTTCAACTCTCTTTTTGAGAGCAAAGACCTGTGACAAAGCTCAATTTTTCAGTCTAAGAATGAGCAGCCTCAGAGCTCATGAAGTAATCACACCCACATGCTCTTGGAAGGAACGGTTCCACAGAACTTAAAATAACCTTTTATAGTTTTTAAAAACCTCCCATAGAATGTAATAAGAAACTGTACCTGTTGTACAAGACTAGAGACTTTGTTACAAGACCATGTGGAAGAGGGCTGTGTTAACTTAAATCTGAAGCCATTTCATAGTAGTTTCTGTGTGACATTTTACACCTTGGATTATACTGGTGTAACTTCCCTGTGATGTTGAGCTCCACTTTTCTTTAGTCTATAAACTCCTCCACATACATTTGGAGACCTGATCTTGCATTCCTGGCATAGTCACACTAGATGCTTAAAGTCAAACAGCACTGCAAGTGAAGTAATTATTATAGTTTTATTAAGCAAATAATTCTTTCTTACAATGTATTTGTCAAAAGCTGGAACTAATTTTCGCCCTACTGACTTTGTCCCCTGCCACTTGGCAAGAATTAATTTTTATCCCCGTATTTTTGAACAGAGATAAAAATAAAAAGACTGAGGGGAAAAAAAGAAAAAAGTAATCAACCTATTAATTTATGAAGTCAGAGCATCTTAATTTTGCCTTCAGTACCACTAATGATACTAGCACGTCAGTGCTCAGAAAAGGGTTTGCCAATGCATCATTGCTGGGAAATTACATAGAGATAGATGGGATGGTGCATTTTTTCCATGTTCAGTAAATATCTAACCCCAAAATGAATTCCATACATGCTTAAGTACAAGCTCTTCTTAAACCCCTTCAGGTCAGATGCTCTCCCAACTCCTTGCGGTATGACAGGGAGCTCCTCCAGCTAAGCTAGTTTATGTCTGTATTAGCAGCCCAGAAAGAGATCTGTGGACCAAAACTGTTACTGCTGAGAAGCTGACATCCACAGGCCTGGGAAATGGATGTTAGCTTTCGGACAACATCTAATTTCATCCCGAAACCTGAATGCTCACTAGGGGTTGCCTCTGGTGCTTTAGGTGTCCTGCCAGAACATACAGTTTCACCTGAAAGTAATTGCGTTCATACACCTTGTGGTGGTTACGAAAGCATGGTAAGCAAGGAATTAGGGGAGAGTCATTTCAAAAGTGAGCTTCAGACCTCAACAAAAATGCTAGTGTAGATGAACCCACTGGTCAGTGAGGAATCCACTGGTCAGTGAGGAACCCCCTGTCCACCTCCTCTAAACCCTGAGTTGCCACCTCCCAACCAACCCGTAACCATGTAGAGGAGGGGCATCCTGTGCCCTGCTGGGTTCTCAGGACTGGATTATCAATGAAATGGACACATTGCATTTCATTGTCCCCCATTTTCAGGATTATCCCACCTCAGGGGATCCAGTCCTTTGCTGTTCAATGCATTGCTTTGAAATCTGCAAACCACCTGTGGTTAAAATGAAAATAAGCATTTACAAAATGCTTATATATAAGTGTCTTCTATATACTTCTGTATAAAGGTTTAAGATAAATAAGAGAACAAAAAGATAGCAAGCTTGCTTAATTTCAAAGTCATACTAAAAAGCCTCCCATCATCTCTCTCTCTCTCTCCACCTGACGAGCTGTTAGAAAGTCTTACAGGAACTCCATCCTGGTGAATACAAAACACCTTCTCAATTCATCCAGAGAACAACTTGGGTCGATGAAACAGGGTTACAACTATGTTCTGCCCTTTCTGTGAGTTACTCTGATTTACTTCAAGGTCAAAATTTTGTCAGGTAAACCATTTTCCTGCCTGACTACGCAACATTTACATTCCTGTGTTCCACTTTTTTATGTATTGATCTTAATTTTTCATTTAAAACCCACTTTACATAAATACAGGTAAAATGAGTACACGTTGCTTAATACTGTCTCTTAAGCCATAAATACGTGGCCAGAACCAGTCGCTTAGAGTGACACTGAGCTGGGGCAAACAGATCCTACTCTGTCTTCAAATGATATGCTGACATGAAGTTTGTGTTGATGCAAATGTATCTTATCTTTGCAATTTGTATAGAAAACTGGAACAAACGCCTAATGGCTCCCAACTTCAAAATGCAGAAACCCAGTCAGCTGCTCCAGTCAGGGGTAGCTGTTCCACTATTTCATCTCTCAAAAATGGAAGAATTTGGAATAAAAGACGAATCAGCTTACATTATAATAAAACTTGAAGATAAGTTGCTGGACATAAATTTGTGGGACGGAAACATTTTCAAAATCCCCAGTTGTTCACATGGATCAAAACAAAGAGGACCTACAGAACCCTGAAATGTGGTTCTGATAGATGTGCGTTGCTCTAAGTGGAAAATAATATACAGAGCAGAGGAATGCTTGCCTCTGGGGAAAGCTGACAATATAATCACTTTGTTGTGTAATCAAGATGACTTGCATCCAGTTGGTAGCAAACTCTACAGCAGACAAATAATTCCCCCAAGAATGACTGTTTCCAGCATATTCACCAATAGTGAGTTATTTGTGAAAAAGAACATTGTTTTTCACAATCAAATACTGGCATTTTAAAAGCACACAACTCTCAGAAATTATTGACTTTCAAATTCACAGGGGATCCAGGATTTGACCTTCAATATTGGAGAAATAAACGGTAAGCAACAGGCTGAACAGAAGTCGGAACAGTAGCAAGAGATTTAAAACCATGGAGCTGCGCACCGCTCTTAACACAAGTTTAGATACTAAAGACTCATTAACTCAGTAAAAGAGTCCAAATATCCTTCCTAAAATAAAGTCAAGCTTTGTAAACATAGGCTTTGCTGATAATCTGGGAAGAAACAACCCTCCAAATTATGGGACAGAGTTGTACGCGGCACAAGAAAAGGCCTCTAGATTAAAAAAACCAAAAAAACGCACCCAAAACCAAATGACAAAGTAAAGCCAATCCCAACTCAGCCCAGCTTCTTCTGGATTATCCTGTGAGATACCTGCAAGTGCCCATCCAGTGTCCCACCTGAGGAGTCGTATGCCAAAGCAGGTGACATATCCCTCCACCAGCTAATTTATCAGTAAGGGAGTGATAATAAAGCCACAACAAAAAATGCTACCAATAGAAGAAAGAACAGAACCCTCTTCTGTAAAAACTGCTCAATTAGTTACCATGTCATTGCTCACTCCAGGGTGACTGAGGTGAGTGAGCTCTTTTCAATCCTATGGGAGAATTACCCCAAGGTGGTAGTTTTCCCCACTTTACAAATCAGTAGAAGCGTTTGTTCCCAGGCTAATGCTTTTGCAGACCAGGAGGGACTTCATCAAGAGCCATGTCTGGCTCTGTAGGACAGCCACCCATTAGAGAAAATCAGCAGAATTGTGCAAAGCGTAACTGAAGGCTGACCTGCAACACCTGCTCCCGATCAGCTCAGATCCATTTACACTTCATTTTCCAAAGTTTATTTTCTTTTCTAGGAATGAGATTCCTTCAAAAGCACCTGCTAGCATCCTGGCAAGCATTCTCTTGTTTTGCAGGCAAATACCTCATTTCTAGGGTTGCATCCCTCCTCCCTTTTGACACATGGCCGAACTGAAAAAGCAAAGCTGGTCTTCAGGGCTTTTTGAAGGAATGGTAGAAAATTCACTTAATCCACATTTTTATGTTTCTTACAAATCCACAATGCTACCACTATGCTTACAGAAAAAAGTAATAAAATACGCAAAGAGTTGGCCAAAGCCAGTTTCTCAATGAATCACCTTTGGGACCTGGGTGAGAGGAACCCTCTAGAGGGGATGAAAGAAAAGAAACGTAGGTCTCCAAAGCAGAAACCCAGAACACCAGCACAGTCTAACTTATCCAACACCTCTCTAAAAAAGATACATAAACCAAAGATTTTTCATAATAAACACTTCACGTTATAAGAAACGTGAAAATTTCATAATAAACACTTCACGTTACTGCGTTCAGTTTTGGGCCCCTCGCTACAAGAGGGACATTGAGGTGTTGGAGCATGTCCAGAGAAGGGCTACAAAGCTGGTGAGGGGTCTGGAGGACAAACCTTATGAAGAACGACTGAGGGAGCTGGGGTTGTTTAGCCTGGAGAAGAGGAGGCTGAGGGGAGACCTCATCACCCTCTACAACTACCTGAAAGGAGGTTGTAGAGAGATGGGGGCTGACCTCTTCTCCCTGGTGACAAGTGATAGGACGAGGGGAAACGGGTTCAAGTTACGTCAGGGGAGGTTTAGATTGGATATTAGGAAACATTTTTTCACTGAAAGGGTTATTAAACATTGGAATAGGCTGCCCAGGGAGGTGGTGGATTCACCATCCCTGGAGGTGTTTAAAAAAAGGGTAGATGGGGCACTTAGGGACATGGTTTAGAAGTGGCTCTTGTCAGGGTAGGCTAAAGGTTGGACTCGATGATCTTAAAGGTCCCTTCCAACCTCAACAATTCGAAGAGTCCTGGAGTGACAGTCAACAGTCCCCTCCTCTGTTACAAACACACACAATATTCATACAATGACACACTGAGCAAGCACATAGTGCTTATTCAGAGCCACAGGGATTAAAATTTTGTTTATGGGGAATTCAGGAGTTAAGCTGGGAAAGAGACATGGCCACTGGCAGCTTGCTTCTACTAGAAAATGTAACTGGCTCACGCCCAAGTGCCGTAAGTTACGTGGATTCCTGACCACCAGTGTGAAGCAGTTCCAGACTCTGTCAAAACAGATGGTACTTAAAACTCCAAAAGCAGTGCATTAGCCATCTTCTGAAATCCAGACCTGCCGTCTGAGGTCCCACTTGCTGTGTCTGTGACTTGTGATGTATAAATTGCAGATTGCTATTTATATGCAATAGCATATGGTACTCTGATATTTGAGGAGTATCAGATGCAAGTAAATCAAGTACATGCAAGTAAATCAAGAATTCAGCACTCTGTATTTATGGCAACTTCAGTAACTTCCCAGTCTACTGAAAGCCATGATAAATAATTTCCTCATTGTGCATAAAATATTAACTGACTGTAATTATTCCTTTTCAAGTCATTGTGATTTCAATTTACTGAAATGAGATAAACAAAATTATTCACTGATTCTTTTTATGCCATTTTGATTTCATTAAATCTAAATCAATATGCAGAAAAAGAAAATGTGATGTTTACATCTACACAATCGCTGGATGAGTTATTATTCAAAGCAAGAACTCTAGTATTACTAAATCCTTCAGCCTCTTATTTTTCATATTAGCCTAAGCTAATTATATGAAACACCATCACTGATTTCTAGCTTTATGTGCAATTTCACATTTATCCTCAGATTTAGTATCACCAGCTTATGGTAATATCTTAGGGAGTAGACTTAAAATCAGGACAGAAGTAACAGCAGCATTTGGAATCAAGAAATATTCGGCATCTTGACAAAAGAGAAAGGTTCTTTTCTTTACAAAGCGTAAGAGAAAAGTGAACCTGACAGGGTGATCTCATCAATATATATAACTACCTGATGGGAGGGTGTACAGGAGACTGAACTAGGTTCTTTTCAGTGGTGATCAGTGACAGGACCAGAGGCAATAGGGACAAATTGAAATGCAGGATGTTCCCTCGGAACATCATCAGGAAACACTTCTTACTGTGAGGGTGACTGAGCTTTGGCGGAGGTGTCCCAGAGAGGCTGTGGACTCTCTCTCCTTGGAGATATTCAAAAGCTGTCTGGACATGGTCGTGGTTAACTGGCTCTAGGTGGTCCTGCTTAAGCAGGAGGTTTGGACCAGATGACCTCCAGAGGTCTCTGCCAACCTCAACCATTCTGTGATTCTATGAAATAACTCTAATACATCTCCTACAAAGTGCACATGAAGTTTAAGTCCTACTTTCAAATAGGCGCTGTATGAACCTTTGCACTATGGTTCCACGTTCTTCAATTCTGGTCTCCCATCATGGGGGTCTTGTAGAGTTTGTTTTCTTCATTACACCAGCTCAAGCTCCATCTCAACTTGTGTCTGATCCTCTTGTTCAAAAACACCTTTTGTGACTGAAGCGATAAATGATCACCCTCATCATTAAATGTTAAACCTGAAGCAGGCAAATATTGTCAGATGGTAACATGGCCATTAGTGAGAGCTGGCTTAAAGGATACTTATCCTGTGGTGTTTGCCCCCCGTCCAGAGAATTCCCTAAAGCTGGGAAATGTTTCATTGTGAGAATGGTCAAGGATGTGATCAGGTTTCCCAGACAGGTGTGGAGTCTCCGTTCTTGAAGACAGTGTCCTGGGCAACATGTTGTATTTGGCCCCGCTTTGAGCCAGAGGTTGGACAATCTCCAGAGGTTCCTTCTAAACTCAGCTATTCTGTGACACCAATTCAACTGAACTCATCAAGCCTCTTCTCTTTGAGGCCTTGCATAGAAGAACAAATTGCCTAATTAAAGCAAATCAAACCCTCATGAAAATGTCATAATAAATGTGTTCATTCACAAACTCTGAGTGAAGACATTAAGTAATCTTGACCTGTGTAGCTGAAGATCGAAAAGGATATGCTAGTATGTACCATTACCTCCAATGTATGTAGATAGAAGACAGAGATGGACAGATTACCACACTCGAGAAGGTATGTAAGAAGGGTCAGTAGCAAAGATTGAGACTAAGAGAAAACATTGTTGTTGAGGGTTAAAAATTATCATAGAGTACACAATTAGGTCAAGGCATAGGCTGCCGAGAGGGTGAGTTGGGACTGACATCTAGAGCTTGCTTTCTAGGAGGCAGTGAGATTAAAAAAACAAAACATAATGATAGAGGAATTCATCTATGAAGAAAATTCTGCGTTAAGCTGCTGTTTAGGCAAGATGACTCAAGAACTTTTCCACCCTTTATCATCAGCCAGCCCTGATTTGTCAGCCATCCTTGCCTTTCTAAAAGAGAGAAGTAAAACTCTTACTGAAAGAATTTGTCAGGGTGCATGAAAAATGAAGAACAGAACTGTGTCACTCTTCCATCAGGTTGGAACAACGAGACAGTTTGTCCTGAGAAGCAATGCCCTTGCTACAACTTTTTCAAGGTTGTTTCAGTGCACACTTTTACACATTTTGTACTCCTGATTCGATTCATAATATGCAGACAGTTCTGCAGTTTGGGAGAAAAGAGAATGAGGTTCACTGCAATGTACATGATCCACAGAAGCATATTAAACCCTGCTCACATGGGCTGATAAGACTGTTGTGCTTCACTGAAAATTCCTCAAGATTCTCTCTTTTTTTTCCTATAATACAATGAATATACTGAAAATCCTTGTTATAAATAACTTGAGTTTGAAAGGCAGCATTCGCTGGCCTCAGTTCGGAGACTCCTGAGCAGCATACTCCATTGCTAGTCTTCCTCCTCGGTGCAGAAAAAGTAGCATGCTTTTGCCTCTGCAGAGTTGAGGCTACAGACTAAAATGGCACTGAAGTCCTAGTGTCACACTCAGACCTACCTTCAGTTCAACTGACACTTTTCCTTGTAAGACCAACTTCAGAAGTTAGACTGGTTGACACAAAGCACAGGTGAAAGTTACGCTCTGTTAAGCTGCAGAGAAAGCAGAGCAGTGTCCAACTGGTGTACTACTATTACATTTAAGCAGCAAAGTGATGACAAGGTTGTGTTCACGGGTTGTGTGATGTAAATTAAGGTATGTGTAATGAGCCTCAGGCTCTAGAAAAGGCATTTAACACTGTGCTACAGTTCCACTAGGTACTGAAGTTTCAGGCGGACAAATTATAGTAATGACTTCATCTTCTCCTTCTTAATTGCACAAGACTTCAAGCAAAAGACTAACACAAAAGAAGAAATTTATAAAAATGTATTTCTAGCATTTTTCAGTATAATTTGGAAACATGGGACACAGCCAATAAAGAGAGATCACAAAGTCCCATTTTAAAACTTCTAATAAGGAGGTAAAAAGAATTTCTATTCGGAAATGATTTAGAGACCTGCAGTGACTTCACATCTTCCAGCTCACTGGATTTGCAAGCAAAGAGGCTGATGCTGCAGTATCTGGATGCCAAGTACTTCCTGGGATGTGCGGAGTACCAGTAGCACATCCAGTAAGTACATACCAGTAAGTTCAGAACAGTCAGCATGTCGCAGGATCACAACTCCCCTCACCCCACGCTAAATTTGAAACACTGATGGGTTGGTTCACTCTCTGTTCTATTTCTGGCAAAGAGACTTTTCTAACATCAGTAATTGCCTGGGAAGTGTTCCCTTCATTTCATTATACTGAGCTACACTCCACTCATGCTGGATTCGTGACTATTTATAGCATGTAGCACGTACATTAACATGACACTGCGAAAGTGTCAGTATGAGAAATGCTGAATTAAGAAGGGAGATGAGATTGCAAACATTAGGCCACTAAACTACTATACTATAGTGCAGTTACAGTGACATTTACTTGTTCCTTCATTTTAATTCCATTTACAGAACATGTGAGCCATGTGCAAGGCAGTGATAATACTGGTATTACTCACAATTCAGAAAAATCCTTTTGTAGCCCTGAGGGCGATTCAAGAACTAGTACACAACGTTGAAGCTTTCACAATTTAATACCTTATCCAGTTTGGAAGACAGTGAAATCTGTTGCCAATTTCTGATCACCCTTCAATTTGTGAGAATAGGTGTCTGTGTCACAAGGCACAGACTCTTGTTCTGTTTTGACATGGGACATGGAAGGAAACAAAGGTGACAAAAGCATTGCTCCCTCTGAAGCAGGACATTTTCAATGACAGGAGTGTGCTGTAGCAGCTTGTGGTCTCTTTAGTACTAAAGCACTGAAATCCTTCCATTTGAATCTCGGGAGTTAAATTCTCCCTAGGGGCATCTCTACACCACATGAATTGGGTCTTTTGTTCACTACCTGCTGAAATGGGATGTCTGTACATCAACCTGGATGGAAAACAAGCTGCCAATGATCTGTCTCTCCACCAAGCTTCTTTGCATGTGGCTTTTGCAGTATTTGAATTCTGCCACTGCAGCATCAGACTGTGATTTAAATGCAAAAAACCCTAGCACAAAAGTAGCTTATACCTTACAGAAAGATGCCTGTTCCCAGAGCCTGCATTAGCAGAACGTGAGGTTGATGGACAGACTGCACAGTTCACATGGAGCGTTACCCCTTGTTGAAAAAACCCTGGTTTTGACCACCTTACCGTTTTAAGGAAAACACCTCATAAGGCTTTGACTTTACTGAAATGAGATAACATACATACCTTGCCGAAGTGATATTTGACTCGCGAGGCTTTTATGTTGAATGGCCTCTGTTGATTTAGAAATCTCTATTTCATAAACTCTGGAAGGAGACAAGCCTATATTCCCAAGTGATCTGCTATGTTATGAAACAGCCAGAAGCCTTTTAAAAAAACACACGGTAAGAAGAGGCTTCAGAGAGACGCACAGTGCCTCCACCCATGAGGGCTGATCATTAGGCATCAACATCAGTTTTTCCTTCCTCTGAAACAAAGGTGGGATGCCTGCCTTGGGACCGAGCCATGGTTCCTGCACACCCCAGCCAATCGGTCACTTCTCTTCATTACTTTCTACATCTGCAGAGCTCACCAGTAAAGCTACTGAGTCTTATTTACTGCGTATAATGAGTTTCATGCAAGTGCAGCCATATCAGGGGAACAATTCAGGCAGAATAAGTTATTTTAGCTGAGACTACAGCTGGGAGAGCCCGCTCCTTTGGCAAATTGCTTAAGTCCTTGCAACACAACAAAGCCTCAACTGCCGGCAGTACATTCAGCCTTTCTGTGAACAGCTATTTGATCCTTGAAGGGAATTTGGATTTTTGTTTACAGAAAAACTCCAAAATGTCAAGAACACGAAGCAATCTCATCACACTGGAGCTGCATTCAGCAGCCTTGCTGTACACAAAGGTACGGATGGAGGGTGTGCTCCTACGTTCTGCCCGTGCAGCACGAGGTTGCTGCTGATAGCAAAATGCTGTCTAGGAACACATGATGATCGCATGGGTCAACCTTGGCAAATGGTCTGGGTAACACCATCTTTTAGCACAGGAATGTGAGTGAACCATTTGTGGTGTGCATGTGTAAAAAATGCATAAAACCAGAGTGTGCTTCCCAAAACTGATCAAGTTAAAAGGGAAGAAAATCATCATCCTCCATCCAGTCACCTTAAAGAGGAAGAAAATCATCAGCCAGGTAGAACAACGTCCCAGTCAGATGCCATGAGCTGCCGCTTTCAGGCAGGCTGCTGCAGGCAGAGACCCACACCTCATGGTGTGCATGTGAGCTCGTGGGTGCTGCCTCACCAGCTGCAAGGCCCCACGAGGTAGGAGCACCCACATCTCCTGCAGGGCATGGGTTCACCCCCAAACGGGACAGGCAGGGACTGTAATCCACACGTGCTGGTAGAGTGTGTGTGTGTGTACCTGTGAAAGAGAGACTAGAACTTTGGGGGATTGAACTTGTTTATCCGTAGGTGTTTATTAACATTTATTCAGTGTTCAGTGTTTTCATTTACCTGGGACATTACTGGTAGTGATCCCAAATATGCAGTTCATTGACTACTGATTAATTTCATGTCAATATTAAACTGCTTTGATCCTAATTTTGGTTTAAACTACACGAACTGAATAGTACTCCACTGCAGCACATGGCTGTGATTCATCACTCACTGCTGTTTGTTTCTGACGTATTCTTAAGGATGAGAAAACTGACTTAAAGCAGGTGTCGACAAGAGCTTCAAAATAAAGCTAGGGATTAAAGAGTGTTGTTTAATCAGCTGCAACAAGCCATCGCTTAGAAAAGCTGTGGACAAACTCCAAAAGCAACCTAGATCCCACCGTGGATTTGTGGAGCACCGGTAGCGCTGCGTAGTGGAGCAACAGGGAGATGCTGAACACCTGCACTGAGGGATCATGTTCTGCCTTGGCAAGGACTGCAGCCGATTCAGACTCTGGTTCTCCAGCAGGGAATCACAACCTTGGTATAATCTAATTATCTCTCCATACATATACGTGTATTATTTCCATATATAGCTATATTTGGCTATATCTATAGGCAGATTACTGTAATTACAGACGGCCAGAAATGAAGCAGAGGCTCTGAATTTTCTTACTAAGTATGGAAAGTACTGGAAACCACAGAAGTGCTATAATTGAATGAAAAGCTTACCTTTCATTTATAAAAGTGTATGCCAGGGAAAACTTAATAATATACACCTAGTATCATTAGGAAACCAAATTAAAGACAATTAGATAAATTATTTAAAACTTTTTTCTGAGGAAAGGTGTCAAATTCCTTATGAGACTATTACAATCACACAATTAAAACAGAAGGATTGTACCCTATTAACTTTCTCTCTTTTCTTATTTTTTGAGTTAAAATATTTAAGATCAGGAATTCGTGTGCTACAATAGAGGAGTTTCTTTGCAGAATTTTATATATGTATATACACACACACACACATATAAAGAACCACAGGCACACCGGTAATGACTATTTTTAAGCTGAGTTAAATTTAACTTATTATGCTAAAATTAATTAAAAATTATTTAGTTAAGGCACAGAATATTTTTTCTGACAAGTAGTTTATGTACCTTTACAATAAGGGGCACTTACACAGGTTTCATCTGCTATATTTAAAACTGAGACACTTTCTGATAGCACTGCTCAGAAAACAGATAGCTATGATGAGCCATAAACCTTCAAGAGATTCCAAGCTACCGAAATATTGTAACTATAAATTTACACCCCAAGGAAAACAGCTTCCATTGTGTGTCCAGTGCATTCTTGTAACTCAGCCAAGCAACGGCCCTTCTCACTTTCCTGGGAGTAATGCGACTTGGAGTAATACCCATCTATGAGAGGCACAACTACACTATAGTCTTTTCCAGGCTCCTACCCACATTTCAACTGTATTCTCCCTTATTAAACACGTCTCCCCTTTCAGCAGAGTGGCACAAGCATAGACACAGTAAACCCTGAGAATGATTTTGGGTTGTATCTGGTCCTCAGGTGAGCTGCAGTGCAGCCAGTGGGGAGATGCAGCCTGGGGAAGCACCAACGCAGGACCTGAACTCCCAACCGTGGGAACTGCAGAGCGCAGCCCAGAGCCGGGGGCAGCCGCAGCTGTGGGAGACACGCTGCAGAAACAGGACACGTTCCCAAATTATGGGAAGCACTGTGGTTTCAGAGGATACCGTGTGGATTGAGCTGGCTTCAGTGTGATGGTGTAAAAGTGCTGCCATTTCACTCATTTCCCTTTTGCGTGCTCTCTGTTAAAACCCACGACTCCGCTGCACAATATGATGTCAAAAATGTTGTACAGATAATGATGAGTGGAGCCAGAGGATGAAGCCAGATGTTTATTCTTATGTTTTAACCAATATAAACTGGATTAGGAAATTCAGTTTATACTTAATTGTATACTTTAAAATAAGCTGTTGTAACTATTTCCCTAACCTATAAGGAATTCAGATGCTGTTGGATGTCTTGGCAACCTTGATGTAAATTCATATTCTGCTTCTTTCAAAAGGCTGTATCCAAAAGAAACACTGCATCAAATGGATTGTTAAGACTTTCCCCAGAATGTGCTTTGACATCTAGGCAAATTTTAGCAGTCAGGGTGGTTGAGAAGCTTAAGCAACAGTCCTGATGCTGCTGCATCTGACAGATTCACTGATGGAGAGAATAAGTTGCCTGCCTTCTTTTGACAGCTGAGCAGGACATCTTGGCCACTTGGCTTCATAGTCCCCATCGGTACACTTACATTGGCACCTTCCAGCTTCAGCACGCAGCCAGCCACGGCACGCAGCAGGGCTGAGTGGCCGCCTCTGCAGCTGGCACTTACGTGTTCCTGGTAACACGGAAGGAACGAAGGAGCCCCAGGGCACTTTGACACACTCGTGCTCTCAAAACAGCTGACAGGCACCTAAAGTACATCAGTCATCTGCGAGCATGCCACAGGATTAACTGCCCCCTGCATTGCCCACCACAGCGTTGGCAGCTTACTCCTATCACATCTAATTAGTCACCAATAATCATTTAGCAGCCTGAGAAGCCGCTCTCAGACAGCAAGCACAGCCTGGTCACAGAAGAGGTCTGTTTCCTTGCAATTACACATTCTGATACCAGAGCATTAAAGTCAAGTGAGGTTCACAGAGCCACAGAAAGATTTCTTTCCTCTGGAATATTATAAGCTGGCATCAATATGTGGTGCCACAAACCTGACTGTGTTAGAATCCCATTAAGATGATGCAGAATATGACATACTGGAAACCATGGTAAGCAGCGCATCTAATAGTTGTGCTCACCCTGCCATGCATCTTTCTCTGTCCTGAGGTCCCTCTACTACTCTTAGCATTCAGATATGGCTCCTGAAATGCAATCTGTTTTTTCCCAGCACTGGTAGTAAAAACCATGCAGCCAAAGCCAGACGTAATCTGTCCACAATCACAATCACAACAGGGAGTAGGTTGCAGCAGACAAAATCTGAATATGCAGATACAAAGTGTTCTAGTTTAAAGGAAAAAAAAAAAGGGAAAAAAAATGAAAAAGAAAAAGCAAGCAGATTGCAGGTGGATGAGAAAGAACCTAATACAACACAAACTTTTCAAATATCTCAAGTTAGTGATGTTAGCAGACTTGAAATACAACTCTCTGGACACACCACTGTACTATGCAGTTTAAATCACCAGCATCCTGCGAGCAACTCTGAAAAACCTGGCAGCCCTAAGGTTCATTATTTGAAATAGTTTCAGTTTTCAGTTCGAGTTTTGTTTACCTGTATGACAGAACATATCCAAGCCGAGACATGCTATGAGGATTCTACTAGTAAATCAATAATCACAACAAAGTGATTCAAGAGGAAGACTGTTTAACATTCACTCATTAACTGTTTTAAAATCTTATGAAGAAAGACTTGATGTCACTTTAAAAAGAAAAAAAAAAAGAGAGAAATCAAAACAGGTAAATTAACCAGCCTCCCCTAAAACATGGAGTTACCTACTGTCAGAGGCCTATAGCGAGGGTGAAGTTAAAGCTTTTACCACTGATTTCTACCATCTGGCCAATACAGGACACATTTTAGTTTTCTATATACTGTACTATAAACACATACTAGATTTAAGCTTTTGCCTTCCACCTGCAAACCCCAAAATATCACGTTGCACACCACAACAGAGATTTGCCATCCACAGGACAGTTTGTTTGAGCCTCTAACTTCTACTCCTGCAACTCCGCAGAGAAACTCCCAGAGCCTGCTCCTTTGTGCCTCTATCAGCACAGCCAGCACAGCGCTGCTAGCAAGTAAACTTGGTGGAGGCTCACAAAATACACAGCTTAACAATCAAGGGCCTTGTTGAGTTGGACCTTTTATTGAACACAACTCTGGCCCTTGTCTCCCCTCTCTGTTTATAAGGCTTACCAAGTATATAAACTATTGCTCTTAAATTATGAGGACCCACATTTATGAGAGCAATTATCCTTTGTTTGTTTAGAAAGGCTATTTGTCTTTCTCCTGCCTTTCAAATGCCTCCCTGCCTCCTTTGCCCAAAACAAAGCAAAATGTTTGGATTTTTATTTGAGGGTGGGCTCCGTCTGAAGTTCACTTAATGAGAGGAAATCTCTGCTATAACCATTGGATGGGGGGTGGTGGGGAGGGAGGAAGAGATCAAGCCTTGCCCCAGTTCGAATGAAAGCCGGGCAAGGGAATTGTTTTGAGGAATAGATAAAGTTTTTGCTTTTATAATTCTATAAAATTCATTATAAAGTTGGGCTGGTTTTGCTTTAAAAAAAAATTTAAAATCATAGTACACATCAGTTAATAAGTATGTCACATGTCAGTGTGCACTAGGGCAAGGTAGGGTTTGAACATTTGACTGGCCTTTCTGTAGTCTGTTCAGATGAGATGGAAAGTAAATACTCACTGCTGGGGGTTTAAAAAGACTGTGCTATCCCTAGAGAATGGATTAAACCATAACTTCCAAAAGAATAAAATATATATTTGTAACACTGCTCTATTCAGAATTAATACTGCCAGCATAAAACACATTTGAGATCTGCAAGGGAATGTACTTGGCTGTCGGACTGTGCTTCCCAGTGAGTTGTCAAGCACTGAACATAGATGGATTGCCTTTAACGGTTTCAGAGAAATGATCCTACATATCAGCTCTGTCACTCCTGTAGCTCCAACAAGACTTTAAGACCTGAACAGCCCTGTGGCCTGCAGCCAATGGGCTATTTACCCTGAGGACCACTGTTCTTCCTTCCTCTCCAGAATTTGCATCACGTGCCCTCTGCTACACAAGGCAACACCCAGATTCAGCCTTTGAAATCATCTACTTAATGGAAAAGAAAGCTGAGTTGCCTGGAAAGCCACAGCAGCAGTAGGGAAAGGAATCGGAAAGGTGATGTAGCTCCCCCATTCCTCAGCCACACACCTCCTCACTGTCATTAATGCTTGAAACTGTGCTTTCGTATGGGATGCCCTGGGTAGGGGAAACCCTCCATCACACTTTCCAGTGTGAAACTCCATAGAGGTCTTTCTGAGAGAGGAAGATGGGACAGATCTAGAGTAGCTGACCTTCATCTTGGGGGAAAAAAAGAGAGATTCTTAAAATAAGTGCTGCAAACTATGTCAACGGAAGGGAACACAGAGCTGGCGGATGCAAGGAAAGCGGCTTGGTGGGCAAAGTCATTGCACAACCAACAGCCACTGGACCACAGAACAGAAACACAGCATGGAAAAAGCCTTCCAGGAAAGTGGCAGTTGTTTTGTTCAACAAAGCCTGATGAGAAGATACTTCAGAAGTGAAATGCATTTTCTAAATTAGGGAGTTCTTAATTACATGACAGGGCCTTTGACTAAAGATCAGTGGTTGTTTTGCTCTCCGCGTAGGAGTCGCACATCATCTAGGTGGCTTTTCTTCACTGAAATTCAGTGTTTCAATGCAGAAAGAGGAAAGGACAAGCCACTCGCAGGCTGAAAGTACATTTTGCTCTTTATAAGGCTATCACTAACACTCCCTAATACAGTTTCCATGTCCAAATATAATTAGCAGAGATCTTGTAATGGGACTTCATGACAAGTTGTCAAGTTATAATAAAGGAGCTTATCTTTCATGATGCAGGATGCATTACACTCTGAACAAGGCACCTTTGAAATAAAATCACAAGTTCCCCTTCTTGTAGAATCTGCTGTCAAGGTTAAATGAATACAGTCATCTTTTGGTAGAAATATATAGTATTAATCACAAAAAGCATGAAGATGAGATCATACAAAAGCTAAATACCATTCTACTTTCCAGAAGCAGTCGCTTTACTTCCCAATCATCTTTTTTTTTTTTTTTAATTTTTTTAAACCATCAACAACTGTTTTTATGGAGTAACTTTACGCCATGTCCTAAATATGAATTTTATAGAAAGCTTTCGCTGTAAAAGAGTTGTCTGGTTTGATTAATAGTCATCTTGAACAGGAAATACTTGCATAATGTGAATACATCTTGGACACAGATCTGGCTCACAGTAGGTCTTTTGTGCTGCAGAGACTATCCTGGAACCGTTCCCACTGATACTGCTTTAAACAATCCTGCTGGACTGCAGAGTGCGGATACCAGCATCTCCTTCTGCAGGTTTTAAGCCATCCAACTGGAGAGAATTTACCCAAGTTCCACCAGGTACAGACAAAGAAGAGAAACTGCCTGATTACTGAGCTGTATAAACTGGCCTTTTGGTCAGAAAGCCTCTCACCCCTACCACACAGCTCAGCATCGAGGGCTTAGAGAGCTCTGAATACAGAGAGACAAAATATGGAAAATCTACGGTTACTTGTAAGATGGCAAACAAAACCTCTGCAGGCAGCAGCCTCAACCAAAAAAAGGTACTAAAAGGACAGAGAAAGATCTGTGGATATAGTCCACTTGAGTTTCCAGAAGATGCTCAGTTAACGTCTACCTGGAAGGTCCTGAAAGAAACTGGGCAGCCAAAAGGAGAAGTGGGAAGATCTCAAAGATTAGCTCTTTATTTATGAGAGCAGGAAACAAAGTAAGAGTTATGAGTTGTTTCTTGTGATTAAAGGAAGGATCTGGACGTAAGTAATGCTCATAAGTAATCCAGAAAATGTGATTAATGGGAAAAGAATGAAAATGATTGTTGATACATTCAACTGTTCAAGGAGATGAGGGCTTACTTTGAAGAACTGCAGAAAAGTCTTAATCGCACTCTGTTATTGGACATTATATTGTCAAATAATTTAATGTAGATATGAATGAAACTCATTTGAATAAACTTTCAGGCATGCACACAGAAATAGACAATTTTTCATACAAAGTGAATGAGTTTGAGCTGACCATTACTATTGAGGAGTGAGATCTTGGGATTGCAACAGACATTTACACACCGTAGTTCCAATTAAATATCATCTCAAACAAAAACAACAAAAAAAACCCCAAAACAAAACACAAAACCCAAACAAAAAGCAAAAGGAAAACTCCCACAAGGGAATAAAGAACAGGAAAAAGCAATCATCATCACAGAGCAAAAATACAACTCAAGTACTACATGCAGTCCTGGTCCTTTCCTCTCAAAACACTTTAGTATAAGCAGAAGCAATTCAGAGGAGGACTCTGAGGACAAGCAAAAATAAAGAACTGCTTCTCCATGAAAAAGAACTAAATGTTCCTCAGTCGGAAAAAGAGACAATTAAAAAATAATATGATGAAGATCTTTACAGTCACAAGGGTCACTAAAAAGCTATACCCCACTTATTCTCTTACACTAGGTAACAGAGGAGACGAATCAAACTAACCATCGACAGGCTCAAAACAAATGGATGCGAGATGGTAATGATTTATTGCTGGAGGATGGCAGCATTTGCACAACAAGACCTATCACCTCTCCTTCTATCCTATTTATAATGCTTATGCTTCTTGCTCAGCTCCACCACTGTTTTAAATCTCGCTCCTTCCTCTCCCATGTGGTTTTTAAAATCCTGTAAGAATGCCATATAAGCACTTCCAGTAAATATAGGACTGAAAACACATTATACTGCAAAGTGTTAAGAGCTGCTGTCTCTTATGTAGAGTATTGCAAACATGATTAAAACTGATGAGTGTTCTCAAGCCCTAAGGCCGACTGGAAGGTGCAATTAAATGTCTCATTTTATAAGAACAGCTGGAGCCAAATGGTGGTGAAAAACTGGTGAGGGCCATAAGTCAAGAAAGTAAGCTGTGAATTGGGTCAAGAAAAGGTTAAGTTATAAACAGGCAATCTGGCATTTAGGACTAAAGAAATTAATGTGCAGTCAATTGCTTAAGTGGGTAAATATTAGGCTTCCTAATAAACACGTCTGAAGGTAAGGGAAAGAAAAAACACAGCAGGAGATGGGCATTTTCTGACAACAGCACAAAGGTAAGGTAGACCTAGGTAACACGCAAGGAAATAGCGATTTAACTCAGAGGATTGGTGCATGCGTAGTGGGTAAGCTACACACTAAATCCTCTACTTGCTAGTACTAAAACTGGGTTAGGGTCTTCCTGAAATTCAGAGAACCGGGAGAATAATTCTTGGACTAATCCTTGGAAATAACCTTACCAGTACTGGCCAATGGCTCAAGCTAGCATTACTCCAAATGAATTTTGAGTTTTGCAAAATTTACAGAGTTTTCTCATCAGATTTTTTAAATTTCAGCCAAAGACCATCTGTAAGAATCATACAGGAGATTTGTGATCCATGTCTGACCACCTGCAGTGTTACACAAGAACTCTGGTGGAAACAAGAGAAATTTTATTTCCCCACAAGGTCCTACGAGACAAAAACATCCAGAAAATGGTTGGTATTTGACACTACTTTTATAAAATCTAGTCAAGGAAGAAAGGAGAATATTTTCCCAGCTATCCAAATCTCAAGATGATTAAATAGAACTGTAGTAGGTATGTGGCAAGGAAAGACAAGGTTTAATAGTAACGGGATCTAAAAGTTATTGCTCGTTATTGTCAGAGAAAAAAAAGTAACACGGAAGAAACAGCTCCCCTCTTCAGGGCATGGGAGGCAACAGAAGCTGAGGAACAGGCTAACACAAGCAGCTCACACACAGAAGCCCCAACCTGGGAATGCCTGATGTGGAAAAAGCAATTCATTTCCAGTGAATGGAGAAGCAAAAGCTGCTGTTGTCACCTGAGGAAAGGGAAAAGGGCACTGGCATGGGAAGGAAGAATGATCGTCTAGTTAAGTTACCACATCTGGTCCAGGACTGCAGACAAAGTTATCAGGCAACCTAAGCAACAGTTGCGGTGTTTCTGCACAATTTACAGAATAACTGTGCAGTGGTGTTTTCCCTGAATATATTTTTCCCCCTTCAGCATCTCTCCGCTCACGCACCCACCTGAGCTTCTGCAGTAATTAGAGACACCCTCCCAGGGCCCTGAATACTACAGAAGGGCTCCCAGGCAGTACCGTGGCGTGTAGTTATCTGTGTCTCACGCACCAAATACTGCCCAGCCAAAGCGTGATTAATCTTCCCTGAGCGTAGTTATGTTATGGTTATGGCTTCCTCTTAGTTGTGTGTAGTTACAACATCAAGCGGCCCTACGTAGTGCCCAAGCACAGCAGCAAGCGGTTCTTGCTGCCTTACAGCTGCGAGTACTGCTTTGGAGCAGAGCCGGATTGTTGCCAAAGCAGCATAAGAGGCAGAGGGTGTGCTGAGAGCCAGGGCAGCGCACGCCTGTCCAGCGGTTTAATCCCAGGAAGGGAGACGTCAACTTGCAGTGAAGCTGCTTCAGTGAATTGTTCCTGCTGACCTTCGAGACTGCTCTAATTTTACCAGTGCAGAAAGGTCACTTTTGCAATAACGAGCAACTGTATCGAAAACATTATTTTAACAGTAGTGCTGAGAACACAGTGGGTCTGTAATTGATAAAACAAGGAAACTCCACCAGGGTGTTTTTAAAGGGTTTGGTTAGAGGAAGAAGGTAAGAAAGCAACTTAATGAAAAAGTAGCAAAACAAAACACATAATGCATAGAGTTCACTGGAGTTCAGTTTTCATATGTTTTATACATTTTTTCAACACTTTTGCTGTTTATGAAATGTACTCCAGCAACAATGAAGAGCCACTCTGCTCTGGTGAGATCCCACCTGGAGTACTGCGTCCAGCTCTGGAGTCCTCAACACAAGAAGGACATGGACCTGTTGGAATGGGTCCAGCGGAGGGCCATGAAGATGATCAGAGGGCTGGAGCACCTCTGCTATGAAGACAGGCTGAGAGAGTTGGGTGTTTTCAACCTGGAGAAGAGAAGGCTCCAGAGAGACCTTATAGCAGCCTTCCAGTACCTAACGGGGGCCTACAGGAAAGATGGGGAGGGACTCGTTATCAGGGAGTGTAGTGACAGGACGAGGGGTAACGGTTTCAAACTGAAAGAAGGGAGATTTAGATGAGATATCAGGAAGAAATTCTTTACTGTGAGGGTGGTGAGGCACTGGAACAGGTTGCCCAGGGAAGCTGTGGATGCCCCATCCCTGGGAGTGTTCACGGCCAGGCTGGATGAGGCTTTGAGCAGCCTGGTCTAGTGGGAGGTGTCCCTGCCCATGGCTGGGGGGTTGGAACTAGATGATCTTTAAGGTCCCGTCCAACCCAAACCATTCTGTGATTCTATAATTCTATAAATAAATAAATAAAAGAGCTAAGACCTAAGTTCCCTTTAGGCTATTTGAAAAGGAACAGGTATCATCTGACAACTTTATTACAGCTTTTACAGTATATTAAACACCTGTAGGGAACACTAAGAGCATCAAGAGGAAGGGAAGTGAACTGGGCAGGAACAAAGACATTCATAACTTAGCATCTGAAAAGGAATTACAAATACATTTCGATGCTCAGTCTGAATCACTAGAAATACAGTGTCTGTGGTAAAAAGGCACATTGCCATGATATGAAAAAACCCACTCCCTTCAATGATTTATATGATACATTATCAGTGAGGCAAATCACCATGGTTGGGCTGGCAACTGCAGTATTATCAACACACAAAAGCCAGCTGTAAATTGAGAAAAAACTTATACTGCTGTCAGGAAAGTTATATTGAGCATCAAAATATTATTAGTTGACTTTTCTGCAGAAAAAATAACTGTAGATTTCTTGAATCCTCATCTTTTCTCATGCAAACCTTCAGAAGACAAGCCTCACCACTGTGTTTTTAGGACCTGTGGCGACCAGCCACTGAAGGCCTTCAGCTGGTGGAGCAGGCGGAACCTGGCCAGCCCCAGCCTGGAGGTTAACCCTGCTCACTTGACAAGGGTAACTATAACCCATGCGCATAACCCACACACAACAGCTGAGACAGATTGCTGCCAACACACCGAAAGTATAAGCACAAAGGCACATAGCGTACTTCAGAGATGAATTTTACAAGTTTATCTGACATTACTTAATTGCATTAAAAAAAAAAAAATCAATACTGATAAGTTCCCTTTCACCTCTGAGTCACCACTCACCTTGTGCCTCACCTCTGCAGTTTAAGGCAATGGTCGTCTTTATTTTGCATGGTTATTTAAAAATAGTTTCCTATTTAGTGTGTTTATCTCAGCCTGCTTCATTTGACTAGGTTCACCTGAGCTTCATGATACTCCTTCTGGTATTTCTTTTTGAACGACTGAGGTCATATTGTTTAGTGTCCACTTGACGATCCAGCTTAAATGTTTATGCAAGAGACTACTCTAATGGTATGCTTACTAATAAAACTCTGCTCAGACTCATCATTTGATTTCCATCCCCTCTTCTCCATGACCAGTAAACATTTTGAAAGATCTCACCTTAAGAAATTCTTGCATATTGCCATAATCTTCTGCAGTGTTTTTTACAATATTCGTCATTTTTCATAGCACCAACTAAGGCCTCTGCTTCAGAATATGTACATGCATATGCTTAGACTTATCATAACTTTTAGTTCCCTATTGTGAATGGATTGTGAAATAGAGCATAGCACTGCCTAATCTCTTAAAAGAGTTATAGATAATAAATACTGTTGCTTCTGCACTGGCCTCATCACTGACACATCTCTCATTCTTTCCAAGTGTACCTCTACCATCAGAAGCGTGCCTTTTTGTGGCACAGGATCTTGCCATTTGACTTTCTAGCCCAAGATTTAGTTTACACACCGCAGGACAGCCTCCGTGATCCTCAGCAGACCCAAATGGCCTTGGAGTACACCTAGTAGCCAGTGACCTCCTCAACCCTCCCCCTCCTAAATTCATGTCTTCAAATAGTATAAGTCACCCAAAACAAGGGATGAAGACCTGTATGTGTGTTACCTACTGCTCTATGCTCCCTAAAGCCCACAGCCCTTTTGCAGTTGCTCTCTACCCAGCTGACTTTCTAGCACAAAAGAGGAGCGCCGTCTCACCCAGGGACTCTTTGTCTTCTCGCTTGTGCAGCAGGCAGGTCAACAAGCTTCTCTCATGCGTTCCCTCAGTAATTTCTCCTAGCTCATGCAAAATCCTGTCCTCTTTTCAGCATTTATAACTTCAGTTCTCTGAAGCCAGGTCTAGTTCATAGAGATTAACCAATTTACAGCTTAAGGGAAACTTGCTACTCTGCACCTTAGAAAACCCTCAAGTAACAAAGCTCCAAAGGAGATTTGTATTGCTGTTTTATATTCCCACTTCTTTACACTCTAATAGGCTTTTTATAGCCTCCATCACCTTTGCACATTCAGGAAGGAAATCCGTACAGAACTGATTGGAGAAAAAAAATTACTAAAGAAAAAAGCAGATGCTACCCCAGCTTTATGCAGTAAACATTGTTAACAGCTCCACAAACCTTGTAACACGTTGAGTCGAATTATGAACTAGTTTTAAAAGAAAAGAAAAAAAAAAAAAAGAAGCCCCCCTAAAACACCCTCAGCCTGGAAAACCTTTTCCTTGTCAGAAACAAAGAGAAGGAAAACCAAGCCAAAAGGTGTGCGGTCTAGAGTGCGACATTCAAAGACAAATAGCTGCATCTAACCAAAACACTCCACACAACGCCATGCAAGCTCTTGGGGTTTGACTCTCCCGGCTGCCTCTTAGCAGGAAGAGGCAGTGTTGTACAGCAGTTTTAGTCAGCACACTTTTTAATAAAATATGTCTTCAAAGAGACATGCTCAGAGTTTTAGTTTTCAGCATCAAAAGTTTCACCTTGCCTACTGAAGTTAAGCATTTGTTGCACGCAAGCCTCTTCTGTGTAGCGGGAGGGAAAGAGCAATGCAATGTCAAAGAAAGTGCATTTGATCCTGTCTACAGGAAAAGAAAAATGAAAGATGTTTTATTTAACAAGTAATATTATATTAAAAACCGTAAATATAAAAGAATCAAGAGTTTAAGGCTGAGGAGAGCAAAGAATTTAATGCTGAATGTGTTCCCTTTATTTTTTCTAAACACAAAAATCTGGGACTTAGGAGCAGCTCACAAACTTATCAACAGCTCAAAATTTAGACATTATTGTGATGGTTTATGTGATTTTTTTCAAAGAATTCAGACTCAGTCTTTATGTGATAGGCTGGAATTACTTAGAAATATTTAACAAGTGCGGTTTTTATTTTATATATTTGCACAAGACCCACTCAATGCCAATGTAAAACATGTTTTAATCTGGATCTCAATATTTATACTTGCAACTTCTTCCAAATTTCTGAAGTTTATATTTATACTGCAGAGCATTCCGAAAGCATTGCTTGTATTAAAGAGTGGCAAAGCTATTCCATTTTCACTCTGATTTGATGTGACTACAAAGTTTTCCTGAATGTAGGCCTTCACTCCAATACAGAAACTTTTGATCTTCATAAAAATGTAATGAGGAAAGGAAAGGACCCTAACATATAACCACCTTAACTCAGCCAGACCAGTATTTAACTTTTTATGTATCTTACTTTAACAAAATGTAAGCGACTCTAGGGAAAGCAATGTTAATAAACATGATCATATAAACTTTACGGTGAAAATTCAATTTTACCTTTAATAGCGTCTCTCAAATAGTAAACTTTATTATAAGACCAATAACTCTTAATCAGATCCTAGCACCAAAATCAGGTGTTTCATTTTCAAATTTTAATCAGTTTGTCCAATTGCTTCTTGGAATATTTCATGCTCTAAATAAGATAAAAAATGCCAATGAAAGTGTCAGATTCTGCTGGAAACTGGACTGATGCCTTTACTCTCCTCGGTTCCAGGAAAATTTTTCTTGACCAAGAAAAGCATTCCTCTTTGGTTACTGCAAGATTCCATATCTGAGAAGCAGAGATACTAACATAAGAGGTGAAAGACTAGAATTTGTTCAGAAAGTCATTCTGAAACTTGGGTCAGTAGCAATTTCAGAGTCACACTACTCCACTGTGATAATTTGGTCCAAATTCTGTCTAATGACAACAACAAAATAATTGCTATACAAGTTGATCATAGGTCTCTATATTTGCTTGTTCAGTTTAAGTCTCCACAATGGTCTATACTGTACCTCCTACGCACTATCATCCTCTGCACTTACTGCTAATCTTTCCATTTGAAGTTTCCAGAAATGCTCTAGGGCATTTTCAGTCTGCCCTCATCACAGCATTTGCAGCACACAAATGTGCACAGCCGGGATTTTCCCATAAGTCTACTTTCTGTTTTAAGACACTATTGTTCTTTACATGCAAACCTATAATTTGCCAGACACTAATTTCTTTCTCAAGCCATAATGTCTTTAGCATATTTAAAGGCAACTCCACAAACTTTATATGCTAGGTTAGCGCATCATTAATTTTTTCAGGGATGCTATTTACATCTCTTTCCCAAGAACACATGGAAGAGCTCTTGCCCATTTGGAAATTCTTCGTGGAGCCAAGCTTTCCATACTTAGTGTAAGCACTCAGGTTTTTGGGAGCCACCAGTTCTGAATGCTCACTTTGAGTGACTACACCCAGACTTGCCATTAAACAGTTGCTTGAGCTTCTGCAATGGGGCACAGGAAAGAGAAAGAAGATGCAAGATGCAAGCATAACATTGTAGTACTTCCACCAGAACATGAAAGAAAATAATCTTGACTTTCAACTTCAATTCTGTGTGGCTGAAGAGTGTCAAGAAAAAGTGCAATTTGTGGTCCACAAGTGCAGTTTAGAGCCAACTTTACCGTACAAGCAACAAGAACACCCCCCACCCCTGCAGGGTCCAGGCTGAACATAAGCACTGCATATACAGCACAAGGAAAGAGATGCTCGGATTCTGTATGGTTAAGATTTTGCCAAAATACAAAAATATTTGCTGGGAGGTAAAAGCTGTCATATGCAAGTTTAATCTTTGCAGTCCTACGGATTGTCATGAAATAATGAAGGGCAAGAAACTTCCTGGGAACATAACTGTGTTATTACTGAATCTTCTGCACTTTTGTCTCAGCACCAGTTCTGATAATGTTGAAAAAGAGCCCTACAGACTGACATTGGTGTAGTTACACCCAAGACTCTGCCCTAAATTCAGTACATATCCTATGAAAATTCTAACTCAATTTATTTGCAAAGATGTATGGTGGCTATAAAATATGTACATTTTTGTAATGTCATAAAATTATCCTTTCACATGCATTTCAGCCAGCTATGGCAGCTATTGGAAAATTTTTAAATTACTCATAATGAATATTGTACCTCTAACGGGGAAAAAATGCAAAACAACTGCATCCTCCTTCTCTAAAAGCTACTGTAATAGTAAAAGCAGTCAAAACTTGCACAAAAAGTAACATATTGATGGGCTTATCTCTGAAGTATACTACATCATCCATGGGCACAAACCAACCCTTTCATGCTCTCTGGAAAGAAAAACATGACCAGTTCTTGAGAAATTCCTCCACTCCATTACCTGAGGTTCTGGATGACTTGGGCATACGTTTCCAGTGCTTGCAATAATTTAACAGGCTCACAGGTTTCTGCATTCTCTTAAGATTACTCAGACTAGAGAAGCTATATGCCAAGCTGAAGGAGTTAGAGCAGCATTACTTTGGCACACATGGGGACAGAAAGGCTCTCAAACATCAGGAACATTAAGGAACAGAAAGCAATTATTCTTACAGAACGCAACTCTGCAGAATTTAACGCAAGCTCTGAGGGACATACAAGGTGAAATGTTCGGGGGGATTTCTCACTATTCGCAGAACGCTTTCTTAGTTTCAGGACCAAAACAGCAGCTGTCCTTGATTAACAGCTTGTTGATGCTCTTCTGGATATTGCAAACCTGTCACGTCAGAGGACAGGGTTACAAGATGTCTTTTCTTCAGAGCCAAGCCAGACGCAGGAGGTTCCACCCTGTCAACCAGGTTGTTGTGACTCCACGTGGAGCTGCATCATTCACGGGATTGCTGAAATGCTCTAGTTGTAAGAGCATCCTATTGTGCCACAGCACTGCATGACTCGCACAGCTGAGTCCCACCGCTCAGAAGTTTGGCTCTAGCTCGCGTTTTGGGAAGGCAGCACCACAGTCTCTTCTCTCGCATGCCAGAAGAAATGGATCAGTGAACCCCAGGTGGGACGTGCTGTGCTGCAGCCAAAATGAGGCCAGTTTTAAGAGGCCAAAAGCAGCCCTTTGAAGTGTCAATAGATGTAATGCTCCCCATCATCTCACGTACTGGGGAGTTTTCTGCTAGGGGCCACAAAGAAACCCCAGGTTTGCTGCGGAGACATGATCTATCTACAATTGTTGTCATGAGCTCAAGCAAGATATGACAGCCACTGTGCCTTCAACACTAGTGAGGTATGTTGCAATTGGGATATATGCAGCAAAAATGAAGAAGGATACAAGACCAGACCCACAAATCAACTAAATGAAGAGACCTATGGAAAGCTAACTTCATGACAATGAAACTGTAACTTGAAGGTACTTACAGACATCTGGCAAAGGATTTCCAGTGCTTAACCTTTGCTTTCAAAAACAGAATATCCAGACATTGGGAAAGAGATGAAGGCGTAGGTTCTGAACCACTCTCAGCCTCTGCAGGCTTGTAAGATATATGAAATAGTATACTTTTGTTCCCAAGCAAATGTCTTTTAAATGAATAGTATAGAACCATTGCAAACTATCAATAGGGAGAATTGCCTAAGTACTCATGCTGTTGCTGTATAACAACTCCAGACACTATCCTTGTTACTCACAGATGAATTCAATTGTTTAGTGAGTTTAGATGACTGTTTGAAGCAACCATTTCTGCTGCCTTTTAAAAAAATCTTTATAAAGCCTTCTCCCCTCATGCCTATTTCTCATTTTAGTACAAAATGCCCTCCCATGATGAACGTGACTGCAAAGAACATGACATGGTTTACGACAGAATTCAAATCCTATTCATAATTTTTTAATTCTGTTTCTTGAAACATGTTATATAAAATACCAGTTGCTTCAGTAGAATTAAAAGAGAAAACGTGCATAAGAAGCTAAGCACAAAATGCTTAAATCCAGTCCTATTTAGCAAGCCCATGTTCTACACTGCTGGATGGGTCCCAGAATGAAGCTTTGCTTTATTTCCAAATAATCTTTATTGCCCTACAAATGAGTCCATTGTATGAACTTTTTGGATTGGATACAGAAGCAGATAACACAGGCACATATAAACGCTGTAACTGAAACCAGACACATATCCAGTACAAAACTTACCCCAAGATCAAGGATTGCCAAACACCTTGGTCAACGTAATGAGAAAATGGGGCAAAGAGTTGGGAGTCCTGGGAAACTACCCCTGAAGGCTCCCAGCACCTAAGGCACAGGATGTACCAAATTACATCTCATCACTGACTCTTAAAACTCTGAGAGGGCTTTAAGATACCAAATCACATTTTATCCTGCTACTGACTCGGCATCTCACCAGCCTTTCTTAAAGATGCTATAGAATAAAGCAGCACCCATTGTAAGCAGTTACGCTTTCTTATTCAAGGCTGTGAAGAAGGCTCTGTTGCATCCGTTCTCCTCACAAAATTTCTTTCGGTCAATACAACCAACTGATTTGATGTACAGCACAACCAGGCCAAAAAGGAGGCGGCAAAAAGTGGATGTGCCACCCTCAACTCCATCAAACAAGTGACCTACTCCTGTGCATATCTGGGGGTTATAACCCTGTCGTACAACCCAGCTCTATTACTTTTCTCTCTAGAGTACAGTGCAAGGTACAACCCACCTAGGCCACACTAGCTTCTGTTCTTTACAAGAGGTAAGTCGTGCCTGATCCCCTTTAGGGGATATCTGAAAATATACTTCATAAAACAAAGGTGCTAGCTTGCACAAATAGTGATAATCACAAATAGTGATAATTACCTTCCTGTACCCCAAAAGAAGGAAGAAAAGAAAAGGGACTATGTAGCACGTGCTAATTTTAATTGCCTACTTAGTTTAATTTGGGGGCTGTGGTCTGTGCCTCAGTCACACTTGTTCTAGTTAGAAGATAAATGTTGCTGAATCAGGTACCTACAGACATTTCACATTTCACCTTCCTGAACACTTAAAACAAAAAACTTTTCAAAATGTTGATGCATATTTATTTCCTTCTGACAGAGAAATACTTCAAGTGTAATCTCCACTGTAGTTCTGTGGTAATAGGAAACGCTCAAGTAATTGTTGCTGTTTTTCCCAGGTGGTGTCAGGGCACAGCCATTTGTGTAGCGTTATGCAGAGGCGTCACACAACACTCACACTGCTGACTTCTGCTTCTCGTACATTTCACATTCACACTTCTGTAGTCACTGGCTGAAATGGCAATCAACACCCAGATGAGTAAAATCTATCATAGTGGGGAATTCCTCAGTTGGCAGTGGCTAAATAAAGCCCCTCCATAATTAACCTACACAGAACTGAATAGAATATAGGAGAAAACATAATTTGCCAGATAACATAATTCAATAATCCAGTTTACAACAGAATAATAATATTCTGTCTATAGCACAGGGGTGGGATCCCTGGATTTGTTTTTCAGCTTCACAGCACGACACCATTATATCAGTCAAGTTAGTTCACAAGACACCCATTTATGTCTTAAGAAAACAAAGACTTAACCAACAAGGGGAGATGGAAGACTGTAAGACAAATGTTTGGAGCTCACTTTAGAAAAAAAAAGAAATTAACACAGGGAAAAGGTTCTGGTCATATTCACATGGATGTAACATGAGGGAATAAGGATAGAGTTTAAACATTTTGCTTGCCAAAGTACAGGTACAGTCCCTGCACGGTCTGCTGGATAACTCAAAGGAGGCAATGGCTGAGAAGAACCAGACTGAACGTTTCACCCCTGACTGGTAAAGTGGTGCTGTACCGCCAGTTTGCTTCAGCTAAGTTGAACTGCAACCACAACCCATACTGGCCTCAAAGAAAGGTTGCCCTAGAAACCTTTCCCCATCTCCAATTACACTTTTAAACAAGCCTTCAATTTGCTAAATTCATACAATATCAGAAATGAATTAATGATTTTAATTTATATGCGCCAAAAGGAACTAAACCACGCTTGGGCTAACATGTTTTTCCAACACATGTCCACAACCGTGGCAGTAAATCCCCCTTACGACACAATCAGCAACATGATGGGAGCAGAGGCTTGTGCCTCTCAATAAGGAATACATGTCATCTGGTGGACAAAATGCCCTCAGGGAAACTGTGCGGGTAAGAACTGCAGCCAGTGGATGCCTGAATGAACTCATAGTTGATAAAGGCCAGAAATATCAAGTTACCAGACGAAAAAAAACCCAACAACCCTGTGTTTGCTCAGTCTGGATCCTTTAAAGAAATGTATAAGATCCCTTCGGAAGAGAATCTGGAAACAAAAATTCATATAGGTTCTACTGGACACCAAAACATAAAATAAACAAAATTACAGACTCAACAGGAATACTGGTCTTAAGGTATTTCCAGCCCCCTTCCCTCCTCCCAGACAGCCTCTCCACAATCCACAGGCAGTATGAGTTTCAGATCATGTTGTTTTCCATAAGAGCCCAGCATTTGTCCACCTTTCATCGTGCTTTATAGTCACCCGTCGCTTCTGCTGTCAGGTGGCTGGACCAACGCTGTCTAACTACACTCCAAACAGTTGTTAAACTGTTAACGAGCTGTGAAGACTGCTGCAGCTATTTTGGATCTACAGAACAGCTTGTGCGTCCAAAAACTTGTATTCCCCCCACCCATTAATATTTTATTATTTGGTCCAAAAAATAAATTACCTCTGCTCACAAATCCCGCGTGTGAAACTCGAAGCACACTGCCCACGGCAAAGTGGGGTGCTGCCAAAGCTGCATCAGGAAGACACAGCTCAGTGTTGCCCTCCAAGCCAGCAGCATCCTTACCTTCATCTCCTAGCAGGCATTTCTAATTGTTTTCCATCCATAACTACTTAATGTTCCCAGGCAGGCCCTCCTCAACTCCATATAAGTTACTTAAGCAATACTAATGATTCATCCTGCACAAGGTCTTTAAAGAATGTGGGTTATTTTCTGTGCTCGTATTTACAGTAAAAACTTCTCTATTGTTTATATTTCCTTTCACAGCCCCCAGACTGTTTATTAAGGCATCAAATATCAACAACGTCCTCCAGGCTGGTGATGCTCTTGGCTAACCATACTGATGAGACTGTGGCCAAACTGTGACTGAACTGACAAATAAGTGTGTGGTAAGAAAGATTTTAAATCCCTTAGTGAGATGCGACTTATCCAAAAAATGTAATAAATATTATTTTACTTTTATTTTTTAAAAATGTATTATGTGGTTGCTTGGTTTCATTTAACCTTTTAAAAAACCAATTTGGTGGTTTAAAGAAAGAAAAATTGACGTATTCTGCCAATTCTTTCTCCCTCATTCATCTATTTCCTTGGTCTATTGTGCTCCAAGTGTCTATTTCACTTGTTAACAATTAAGTTCAGAATTTCTGCTTTTATAGATGCCTCTGCACTGAGGTAGTATCCACATACCCCAGAAGAGAGTGGATTGTACTGTGGCAGCAAGCGAGGCAGTTCTCACCTGGCAAAGCCAATACAGACCATTTCTCAGGTGCTGCAGGTTCTCTGGGCCCAAGTGAGATATTACCATGGTGCTGCCACTGATCCAGCTCAGGCATCTTTGCCCTGCTGTCAGGTTCACCTCTGTTCTGGAGTCCTTAAGTACAGATACAAGTGAATGCCAAGACACTGTCTGTTCCCATTGATCAAAACCAACAACATTTCTTAAAGGCATAAGGGGAATTTAGTGCTGCCTGAAGTTGCCTTCAGATGTTCAGCTGAGAAATGGAAGCATCACACATACCGGCATACTCTCTGACATGCAAGATGGGATGCAATCCATTTTCTTTTTCATTGTTGTGTTGTTTGGTTGGGGTTTTCTTGGGTTTTTTTTTTTTTTTTTGGGGGGGGGGGATTGTTTTTTTGTTTGTTTTTAAACTCTCTACATTTCCCTGCACGCACCCCCTCACCTCCACAGAGAGCCTCCGCCGCTCATCTCAGTCCATCTCTTCAGTGCAGAAAAAATTACTGATTTTAATTCTGAAAGTTCCCAGTCTCTGTCATCAGCCAAGGCAGCAGCTGTTGCAAGTGGTCGTCAGAAAGATTCAAGTTACATTGCCTCTCATATATCCTAGTGCCCTTCTTGGGATGCCCATGGAATACAACCTAGTAACAAAGCCCTACAAATATCCCTTCCTTACATGATACATACAAGATAAATGTCTTTTACAGACTCCAATTCAGGGGATCTGCTGTTCAAACAGAAGGCAATTGCAAAGGTACTAGATTTTTATCCCCCCGTTCTGAGGAAAAAGCATATAATCCAATATTATCATCTTCCATGAGCAACCACAACAGAGTTGTGGTTTGGTATGTGGATAAGGAAATACCAAGTAGGAAGATAACACTGTCTCTATTGGCACTAACATAACCTCTACTAGCATACCACACTGTTCTGCCGTCCACAACACAAATAGTATGGAAAAATTGGAGAGAGATCAATAAGAGCCGCAAGAATGACTAAAACATATTCCATCAGACTAGGAAATTCAAGCAGCTCAAGATATTTATCTTACAGAGAAGGTCCAGGATAACTGTTTGTAAGTGCCAGTAGGAAAACACAGATTTGATAGAGGACCACTCAGCTTTGGCTATAAAACATCTAATAATATATAACATTTGGAAATTGCAGTAGACATTCTTATTGGAAATAAAATTTTATTTTCTTTTTTTTTTTTTTTTTTAAACATCAAGTCCAATGGAGCTCTGGAATAACTTATGAGATGGATTCCCTCTACCCATTTTTTTTAGAGTTCTAAAAAAGACATACTGTCATATCAGGAAGGAAAGGTCTGTGGCTCCTGTCCATGCAAGAGGTAAAATGCACTCATGACAGTCCCTTCTGATGTGAGAAATGACTAAATTCATAGAAAATTGAAAGATATTTTGCAACATCTTCAAAGAGATTATTCTTCTTGTAGAATCACCACCAGTTAGGTCTGGAAATAATTACCATTATGCTGGAATTTGGTTTCAGCTTTTTAAGAAAAATTATTCTGCCACCATCTTTGCAACCACTTAAGCAATATCCCCGAGTAACTACAAAAAATAAAAGAGGAATAAGGGAGAGAGGGGAAAAAAGAAAAATCAGTATGTTACCTTATTATTGAACTGCCTGATGCAAGGAGCTAGTATACAAGTAGGGCATCTCCCATATCATTAAATCATTTAATCTGCTAACTTTTCAAAAAAAGGAATGAGTGACATTTAATTTACATTACAGTTCAGTAATATCTGGAGCCTTCAATTCCAGGAATCAAAACATCCCCAACACAGATGCTCTGCAGCCGGCGTGCATCCTCTCATCTGCTCTTGCAAAGCGCTGCCTTCCCCTCTGTGAGTGCAAAGTTGCTACTCTGGAGTATCGGAAGAACTTTGGCTGCTCACGTACCCTGTGCTCACCCAGTGCCATGCAACGTCACCATCTGGTGACTAACCCACAGAAAAGGAGTCTTCTCTTTTAGTTTGATCTTCTCCTTCAGTGAGCCTCCCTCCTCCACGGCCTGAGATGCCACATGTGTGCGGCACATGAGCCACCTCACCATGGCCTCTAGAGGGGAGGGCAACCACGCTGCTGCCAAAAGACATGCCTAGGGACTGGCCAGCTAGGAGCCAGTGGCTCCTGAGAGGCTGCCCACTGCCACAGCCAGTGTCGGCCTCCCTCAGCCCCTTGGCACACCACAAGTGCTCCCTGCCTCAAATATGTCCTCACCAGAGGGGAAATTGCTGAGCGTTATACTCACAGGTATAATAGATGGCTCAGAGGCACTAATTATCAACAGCTGAAACCTGTTTCAAGCTCATTGGGAAAATAAATCTCAGAGCAAATGCAGAAACTCCCGCCCCTGTGGCTAACAACCACGGAAATGAAGCTGTTCTCATACAGTACCTCATCAGTCTCTCACTAGGTCTTAACAGAATATACCGGCAAAAATCAGAGAGGTGACCAACACGCTAGAGAGCCATCTGTGTTCACAGAGCGAAAGAAAGACGTTACCCCTGACTGAGCCCTGCAAAGGTCCACGACATCTAATCAGTGGACTTCCTTTACAGCAACAAATTTATCAATAACAGTACCCAAGACATCAAGCTAACCCAATGAAAATTTTCAACTCTATTTATAACAGAAAGGAGCACGGGGAAGACAAGTGAAGATGACGAAAGCTCTGCTTTGCTGCCTGTGCGTGCTCAGACAGGCTGCAGGCTCCCGCCACCTTCCGCCAAGACTCAGCGCCCACCCAGGGCAGGAACCATGCCGATGAGACTGCCCAGATGTATCTGCTATCTGCATTTGTTCTGATGCTTGGGGAAAGTACCCAGCTTGGCACCCTTTTCCAATCTCGGGAGCTTCTTTACTTAACTACATGAAAGGATACCATCACTCGGCGAGGCCTGGCTGTCTTGGAAGACATGCACAGTTATAAAAGCTAAAAGAAGACTCCACCGACATCGTGCAAAGCCAGAAGGAGCCCTGCAAAGCCAGCTCCCTGCCAGCACAACGTGGAGCACAGCCCGACGCCACCAACAGAGCAAAGCAGGAAGAGCCTGGAAGAGACCAGGGAGGCTGAGCGTACTGCTGTCTAGTTACTGGCTTACAGCTTCATTTGGTAATTTAATTGTAGGAATCCAGAAGGGAAAAGTAGTCCCACGTATGAAGGCATGAACCATCTGTATGTGGAAATGACTTCACCTATCCAGAATCCAATGGGCAGTTTGAAGAATACAAACTAAAAAAAAAAAAGTTCATTAAATAATCTGGTAACTTTCTGCTCAGGAAAGAGCTGGGGGAAACATATCCCTGCTGATTATATGTCTAATATCTCCAAAAGCTGTGTTCTGTATCAAACAAATCTGTACAGCACAAGCCTGTTTGCAAGAGGGAGAGCAGTTCTTTAATTGACCACTTTCAGAATGATGTAAGAGTTTTACAAAGGAGCAAGAAAAAAGAAAAAACAACACTGCCTGATTCATGACATTAAGACATATGCATTGCAGCTCGTAATATAAAAATATACATGCTGTTAAAACCTAGACTGTTCCTGTAGCACAGCACTTAAACATGCCAAAATGTGAGACAGTATGTGATATTGTTGAGCCATGTGAGAAAAAAACCATTGTGCCATGAAAACCAAAAATATGGTCAGCACAATAGATGTTTCCCTATTATTGCCCAACAGACTGCTACATTAAGAATTACTGACATAAGAAAATTATTAACCAAGGTCAAAGGCTTCAGAATTTACTTTGATGGTATAATCAGCAAAAAGCTAGAAACATTAATTCTAATCCCAGATCTGACAAAGCCCACTTTGTAACTTGGCTTGTCATTTAAATGGCTTGTCTAGCATTACACTATCACAAGCCTGGGTGATGAGTCAGAATTTACTTCATATATATGTATATCTAGATTTTCCTTAGAAGCCAGGCATAAACACCTACACTTTGAAGATATAATGTTGCTAATTTTTTAATCCCACTGACTTTTAAAATACTGTAAAATACAGAAACTCAGTGTCTCTGAAAAATATGCGGTAAAACAAAGACAAGTTTTTAAGAGTTTAAACTTTAGCTTTGTTTCATATTTGAAGAAAACGTAAAAATATTCTCTAAAGAAAGGAGTCTGAAGAGGTTTTTTTATAGGCTTAATTCTGATTTTGATAATGTATTAGAACATAGAACAACAAAAGCCATAAAGATCTTTCAAAACAAAAACTGTTTCGTGGGAGGCAGATACGGTGTTGTTAGAAACTTATTTTCATTTCCTTCAAATGAGAGGTGGAGCAGCACCAGCATCTTGTGCCGCACCTTGACTTCAAAGGGAGCAGCGTTCTCTGACTGAGAACGGGCCTATCAGCGAGAGCAGCACGGTAGAGGAATATATGGTTTGCTCCCTGCCAGGACAGGGAGGCCTCACGTCTCATTAAGCAGCAGCAGTAAGTATTGCTACTCATCTCAGTGCGTCTATTCACACTTACACTGTGCGTCTGTGCATTATCAGAAGCTGAAATATGTCTGACTGGGTTCTAGAGGTTAAACAACTGGGCCTTTTGCAAAGAAAAGCACATCCAAAATCCTTTAAAATCATTAAGCAGTTGTCTCCTACAGCCCCCGGAGAATCAATAGTTTCCGAAATCAGTCAATTGACAAACCTGCGGTTCTGCTCCAGGCAGAAGCTGGCCAGCTGGAACAAGATGGAAGATTTTCAGCTGGATCCCTAACTCGGCTGACAGACAGGCAAAACCTGAAGCATTAAAGCAAATGAGGTGCTGTTCTTTTCTTGGTGCTACTACCGAGTTGCAAAAAAAAAAAAAAAAAATCAAAGTAAAAGCTGATTAAAAGGTTTTACTGCATTTGGGTGCCCTGCTGCCTAAGCCATACAGTTTTTGATGCTGGTATCTACAGACACGTCCCAGGGGCTGTCCCAGCCTTGTAGAGGTGTGGCGCAGTTGATACAGAACATAAGTATGCGAGAGGAGTAAATCTCTGCTCCCAGTTTCCCTCTCCTCTGTAGCTCCCACCAGCTTCAGGTGTGTTTCAGGAGACCAGGCATTTCAAACAAATTTCAGACCCAGCCAGATTAGTAGCACTCACTGACTGGATCAAATGTAATCAACGACCTGCGCACAGCACAGTGCAGTGCTTCGCTCCAATGGAACGAAACAAGGGAATTTCAGTGGGCAAGCTCCAGACTAAACCTAAAATAACGTGTGGCCCTAAGAAAGATCTGTACATCTGTTGATCACTGGATCTTAGATGAATGAGGACTAAGACCTCCACGTTTTCCGTTCAAGATTTCCATGGTCAGTCCTGCAGTTAAACTATGCTATATGCAATGACTCCAGTTAAGAGTTCTACTATATACTTTGTGTCTTCTGTATTTTAAACAAGGGCCAACGACAGTGGGGAAAAACCTGTTCTTTTCATATTTAATATGAAATATATCTTAACTGGCATACAGAAAAAACAGTTAAAAGCCCTGTAACAACCAATGTAACTTTTCATTTAACAACTTTCTTTAAGCATACAAGTTCTTTAGTCATGGGGACAACTGTTTCTAAAACCAGATGAACAAAGTGGTTTTAATCCTTCATTTTAAGAACAAAGGCAGTGTAATCTAGTCATTAAATATTTGATGATGTAGTTTAATGACATGTGAAAGAAGTGCCTCAGAACAGCCTGGGGAACATGTGCTAGCAAGAGCAAAGATTCCCATGTTGCTGTGATGGAATAGAAAACATGCCAGACCACTAAGAGGCACTTCCAGAAATTAAGCCTTTAACAACAGAGATCAGATGGCAGAATAGCCTAAATTACAGAAACTACATTAGCAATTAAAATATTTGTGATTTGAGGAAAAAAAAAAGAAAAAAAAAATCAAGGCAGGCAAAGAGACATCATAAATGCACAGTAATCTCAGAGACCTTTCCCTCCAATTTACTGTTAACTGAAGTGAATGAAAATGGGGGACATAAGAAAAAAAAGTTATTGCTAGCCTCATACATAAAGTGGTACCCACAGGCTCTATTCCACAACTCTGCATTATGTAACATTTCAAATGCTAATATTTGGATAGTAAAAAAGGTGAGCAAGAAAATAAAGTAGATATTGAACAGTGAGCCACAGGTGAAGGTGCTATTTCATTAGAAAAATCTGAAGGAAATCTTCTAATCACTGACCAAAAAACTATACTTTCCATTGCAGCTGCAACTTTATCAGCTGAGTAATTGTGGAAGTGAAAATTTTGGTGATGTACTAAAAACATGATCAGAAATGTAAGCAGCAACCTCATGTAACTCTGTACACACCCACACATATTTATATATGATAAATGTGAAAACACTGAAATGCAGAAATATTTAGATGATGGAGCAGGGGTAAGGACTATTTGCTTGCAAAGAGCCAGCATTCCCCAGAAGACTAGTTCACTGCATTGAAACCTGCCTAAACACAAATGACCATCTGTACCTGAAATAAACTGTTAACACTTAATTGCAGCCTTTATTATAGTTTGCCTCCCTCCTCCAAGTTAAACATTTGCAGGACAACCAGGAAAAGCACTTAGAAAGGCTTTAGATAGATACATAAAAATCACTATCTCTAATAGGCATTAAAGCCTGCACAGTAAAATTATCCGATACTAGGAAATAACACACTGATGTATTTATATTTCCTTTTTTTCTTTTACGTTAGCCACAAGAGGGAGCCGATAGTACTTGAATGCCAACACTACCCCCTCCCCCATCAAAAACGAGAGATGGAGTGAAAAATGGCAGTTTAAACAAAACACATTCTCAGCTCCCAGTGAGATTTTTTTGATAGGTGTTTCAGCAAAATTAGGATCACTAGCTCAAGTGTAAACAGAAAGCCTCAGTTTCTTCACACGTGAATTCATATTCACTTCTTCATATGAGAATTTGAAGGTGAAAACCATGTTTATAAAGCACAATAACACAGTGATCCAGGCATCACACAGAGAACTTACAGAGAAGTTTCATTCACTTCAGGCACCGTCCCACACTCACAGCCTTCAGCAGTGGTACTACCAGTTTGGTGTTCAAGCCGAATTACCCAACTTTCAGACCACGCAGCCTCTTCCAGTGACTTTCCAGACCTGCACGCACAACCACCAGTCCCCCGTCCTCTGCAACACTGTGTACCTGGCAGAGAAGTAATCACTTTTGCTCGGACCCCTGCGATGTAAAAGCTGTACGTGCTTGACAGGCCATGACCAGGCCAGCAGGCAGTCCCCAAACAGGAGATCAGCAGCCACACTTACTTGGCTCCTCTGGCACAAGAGGAAATTCTGCTTTTTGGGACTGCATGAAGAGTGGGGGATCTCTGTAAGAGGCAGGCTGGAACACCTCAGAAGACTTTACAGTCCACCATCTGTCCACACCTTCACAGCCTGAGCAACCTGGAGGCTGACTACAAGCTATAGATCTGGCATCCATCTCTATGAAATAGCAATCTCTTAGAAAAAATGAAAATAAAATTAATTGAAGGGTCTGAATGAAAGTCAGCTCTGTTGCTCTTTCTGAAGACAAGGTCAGGACAGGAGTACTTGGCTATTTAGCCTCTTCACCACCTCTTTTTCTTGTATTTTGCCTTATACATAAATCCTAATCAGATGTAAACAGCCTTGTTAAAATAATTTTAACCCTCACTAAGCGGAATCAAATTCTGTGGATAGCCGCTTTAAGTTGGAAATAGTACTCAAGCAAAGCAGATTTAGTATATTCTTCTCTTCATAACTTGCCTACAGAAACAAATTTTTGTTCTGTCTACTTCTACAGTTACGCAGGAGCTCCTAGAATATTAAGAACCAGATCAGAAATACCAATCTCAGTTTCAATGACTTTTTACTTCTTACACTTTACTTTTCTAAGACTCTCTCTCCTGCACTATGTTTGTGAGAAGGGTAAAACCACCGTTCTAGCAACGAAGAATATTTATATTCATCTGATAAAACAAACAACTTTCCCAGGATGTCTTGCAATCGCACTTCATTTTCACCTTCTACATTTCTATCCACTTGTCCATTTTGTCCTGTGGGTCTGCAAACGACTACTGCTGACACAAGCGCTGAAGATGAGTTTGCTTCAAATGTACCAAAAAACCCCAAACAAACAAAGAAACCAAACACCCCCTCACACACAAAAAACAAAAAACCTGTTGAGAGTTTCTGCTGGCTGAGGCAATAGAGCAATTTTAGCACTAATAATGTCGCAGCACCCAAAATAATTCTGGACATAATTGGTACTTTGAATTGTCTGCTAGCCTGGTGATTTATTATACAGGATAGTTTTAAGTCCAGATCCCACTGAAAGACTGCTTTCATAGTAATGATTTTTGTTGTTGTGAAACTTCCTAAGTTCTCCCAGCTACAGTGCAGCTACAATAGAAGCTATTAAAAAGTAAAGATTTATCAGCTGCTATTAAGAAGTTGCCACAAAAGATCTCTCTGCAGAGAAGGCCGCACAATATAGCTCACAATGTGTCTAGGAGAACAGTGGAGAAAACTATTCAGTACCCACATAGGTAAGTCCATTGCATTTAGATATTCTGTGACACTCTATTCACACATGAGAGGACCACAAACGGGCACAAGACAAGATGTGGGCAGCACCCTTTCCACCTGTATTTTTCACACTGGGCTTGTTTCAGGCTTGCTCTGAACCAGCAACGGGCTGTCAGCACTAAAGGGGCCCTATATCACGGGAGTTTAGTCCTTCTGGGAATGAACTTACCTACCCATTAATGCTACCCATTAATGCATTCCTAACACTTACAGATGAAGACTACAAGAAACACTACCAAATCTTACACTTGATGACATCAAATGTTCCACTACCTCAGCTAGGAACAGCCTTTTCCCCAGATCACAGCTAAGCGTACATACCGGGCACATTCTTCCACTCTTCCTTAGACCCACCAGAAACACGCCAAGGCTGGGGATAAACGAGCACTCTGTGCTGGAGACAGAAAATCCTTTTTCTCATATGCCTGGCTAGTGCACTCTGCTTATATAGTCAGAGTTACGGCTCCAAGAAGTGTTCCCCCCACCCCGTCCTGTGATACTGCAACAGACAACACTGCCGGTGGGAGGGTCAACCCATTGTCCTCTCCTGGAAGATCTGCCCTTAATTCTCTCTCCTGTTTGCCCTGTGCTCTGAAATAATGCCCAAAAAGGTCAAATGAAGACTATTACAGGTATTTTTGTGACACATAGAAGATTAGAGGTGTGCATCATCCTCCTCTTCACAGACCCAGCGCAAGTCACCGGAACTTGAATCAACCCAGGCAAGGGGGAGGACCACGTAGGCACAATGTAGGAAGCAGGCTGCTCGTTTTAGCTGTACTGCTCACTTGGAGCTTAATTCAACTTTGAATTTTTGCCTGGCTAAAAAGCTGAAATCCCGTAAAACCGTCAAGTTTTACATGTTTCCATCCACAAAGAATAAACTGACCTAGATTCTCTCATTCTTAGATTCCCTCACGGTTCTGGCCAGGTTTTCAGAGGGTTGCTAACATTGGCTGAGTTAAGGGTTTATAATGAAACACTAAAAACCAAGTACGTTTGAGCTGGTTTGGATTTTATTATGAATGTTTTGGATGGCTGTAATGTTAGAGTCAATTCAGACATTCTGTGTACTTTTCATCCAAAAAAATTGCTGCTTGGAAAAAAAATCCCATGTTTACAATAAATTAAAATCAATCATTATTTTGGGCCTGATTCTCCACTGCACCATTCCAGCACAGCATCTGGTTTAAGACTAGGCTCCTGCAGTTGCAGTGAATGTACCTTGTTTTTATATCCTCTTACTCACTACAATAATGAAAATAAAATATTTGTGGAAAAAGTTACTTACAGCTTCAAAACAATCAAAAGTATAAGGTGACAGGCATAAGGGTGATAAGTAATAAAATGTAAGAGAAAAGTTACACAAAAATAATTCTGGAAATTCAAAAGATATCAGAAGTAGCAAAACAAGAGTCTACAGTTTAAAAGACAAAATCTTCAAGCTCATGAGAAGACTCACCACCTCGAGATACACATGAAGACATACAAGGCAAGGTTCAAGGTAATGGCTTCTCGTTTAAGAGAGAGCTTCATCCTCAAAAAGCTTAAGCAGCAACATACCTCAACTGCCAGTCCACAGGTCTGGAGGAAGTTGAAAGAAACTTACCTGAGGTACTGGCAATGCAAAGCAGCACTTTTAACATGCTGTTAAAACAGAAAAGGCCTGGCTCAGAGTAACTAGATATTAAGCGTATGAAGGCAAGTGAAATCTATTGTGAAGACACCGTGCCACACTTTAAATAATGAAGCATGTATTTTCAACACCTGATGTTTTTTCATAGTTCATTTGAAAGGCTCTCAGGTTCTGTCAGTACATAGTGTAGACCGATTTTTGCCCTTTGGCCAAAACAGTGATTTCAGGTAGGGATGCATCAGGGCAGAAGGAGGAAAAAGAAAAAGGGTGGATAATGCTGATAAAACACTCTTACTTTGGAGTTCTTCAGACATCAGACCACACACATGCTACCTTCAAAGCTTTTTAGCACTTTCTTTTATTGTTCTTTCTAAAGCAAAATTCCTTCTCCTAAAGAAAAACCTAAAACCACTCTTCCATGTTCAACTCCCCAAAAATGAGCTTGCACAAAGTAGTTCCACAGCAGGAAAAAATATTCTATATTATGCTAATACTGTGCATACCTTAACAATAGACAGAGCATTCAGAAATGCCTGTTTTCACTTACAAACAGGGACAGAGTAATTCTTGGTTAATTTTGTCTGCACTTTATTGAAATAGTTATGAAAGGAGGAAGAAAAAGCATGCTTCGAACTCTGCCAATATCCAAACAAAACAAACAGCAGCAGGGTTTTGTTTTCACTTAAGTTTCATTATACTTCATATATAGAGAATTAATGCAACTTAAAACTGTTTTGTATTTAAACCCATGTGTATGACAAGAGTAGCCAACATGCTCATTTGCGAGTGGAAAAGTCTTACTCATGCCATTATTTCCCAGTGTAATGTGTTTTCATATGTTTTGGGAATCTTTTTCCTAAAACAAAAGTAGACCTTAACAAATTAGCAGACCTGAAGCAAAAGCCCAGTCAAGAAATCTGAACTTGAGGGAGTTTGCAACTGGCTTTACGATTTTATGGATAAAGTTCTTTTACCGCAATAACTGAACTTGGATAATGGTGGCAAGAGAACGCCAGTCACAAAATGCTGGTCTGGAACAGAACAAGCTAAACAACCTTGGCAAGGCTTTTGCAATGCTCTGAAAACCAAAGAGACAGCCAGGAGCAAGCTATGTTTTCCCCAAGTCAGTAGAGGTTACTCAACCGAAAGCTTTCTATTCCTTCATGCTTCTTGTGCAGTTTGGCAGCTGAGTCATGTCCTCTTAATTTGTGCAATGGCCCACTACAGGCCACCAACGTATACAACCTTAATGACCGTCAGCAAGGGAAAAATAATTAAATTCAGCAAAATGCACCAGTTATAGGTATCTCAGATGAAAACAGCTCTTGGCCAAAAAGTGACTGGTGCGTTGCATGATGAAAGCTTGGAAGTTATCTAGAAAACACATGCACAGGGAGAGGGATTAATTTTGCAAGTGTTAGTCCCTAAATGATAATTCAAGGTATCCAGTCATTTATGGATGGCGTTCAGCACTTCAAATAAGCAAGCTTAGAAAGAATTAGCATTACATGAAGCATCTAATTAACGCATGTTAAACTTCAGACAATTCATGATAGAAAATACATGTTCAATCATAGTGTTTTACTTCTTTGTTAACTGCTCTAGTTGCATGCTCGTTCCAGTCTTAAATTATCTAGAAGAGGATGCTATGGATTAAGGTGAACAAAAAGGCAATTATGTTTCCAATTAGCAAAGCGAGTGACATGATTTCTTACTGAAGTAGAAAATACAGGAGAGCTCTCCTGAGTCAGCTTACTATGCTGTGCATATTATCAATTACTCAAGAACTTTTAAGAAGAAATCAGTCAAGAAGCCTCTGTAAAGCAACGATGACTTTAGGTAATCTGACTGAGCAAGGAATCAGAGGGTAGTTTACAACAATTTAACCTGAAATTCCTCAGTGATATTTCTGCCATAAATTCATTGTTGAGTCATCCAACAAGTATCGGATCTCCGTTGCCACAGTTTTCATGCCAATTTGCCAAGCAAGCAAAATATTCCTCAAACTTTCTCCACACTGGCCATCTTTCTATCAGAAATTAGACAGGAGAGAGCATAGCCAACAAATATGTAGGCAGCACAGGCAACACTAGTCATCACAACTTCTGTTACAACCAGAGGGTGAACATGAGCCTGGAGTCTAAAGACAAAAGGCTCCATGTTTCATTAACACTCCTACAGCACCTGCTTCCTGCCTGCGTGGTTAACTTCAAAAAGAGCAACAGCAGGGAAGGACCTTCCACAGGCACAGTGACCATGAAATTACCACCACCCACATGCTTCAAAATGATGCCTCCCTCCCCTAGGTAAAAGAAAAATCTTAGGAGTATAAGTTAAACCAGAAAATTACCCTTTTTTCCCCCAGGACTCGCATGGTGGGAACTCCAGAGAGTTTGGGAGGACTAATAACAAAAGAGGCCTTCCAGTCGTGAAACAACAGATATGCTACAAACAAGATGGATATCAAACAGACATGAAAGGGGAAGAGTGTTAAGACAGATGAATTGATCAAAAAAATTGCCAGAACTTTCACAAGCCTTTTCAGAGATAGGAATAAACTTGTGAGGATGAAGAAGAAAAAAAAAAAAAGAGATTACAATTAGAAAGGGTCTTATAGGACTATTGTAAGCAGAATGCTGTTGAAAAATATTGCTTAGAGCCCTGGCACTTCAAATAAAACATTCAGAACAGGAACAAAACCATCACTTTCAAGATGCTAATAAACCCTCAAGAGAAAGCAAACTCCAACTAAAGAAAAGTGCAGGTGATGTTCTCTAGATGACAGCATGCACTATTACAGTCTATAAACATTTGGAAAAAGCAATTTGGTCTCATTTGTTCCAGTACATTTAATCTCTAAACAGAGAAGCTTATCTTCTCAAGCCAAGACTAATGAAGAAAGAATATCTTGAGACTAATAGGTCAAATGTAAACAGGTTTAAAATTAAACCATTTCCAATACATTAGAAATGACCCTACCCACGTGATTGTTCACACTCATCTTCCTCGTCTGGAAGAGGAAGTCCAGACCTGACTCCAAGTTTCCTGACGAGTTTTGTTCCTATGCAGAGCAATTACTGTTTAACTGAGTACACACAATCAATTTACTTGGCAGATTTAATAACACTCAGTGGTATCACTGTGACTGAAAAAGAAGTTGATAGTTGTGTATTGCTTGGGGAGCCTTAGATAGCAAGAATCTCCTTCTTGGGAACTGAATGATGAGTCTGCTATTAATACTGTTTTCACCCCTACTCCTACTACTCCTTTACTGTTTGATTCTTCTCTACAGTTCCACAGTTTTACCAAGAGTTGGGTAAAAGCTGTCTCGCTTGAGGGTCCTCCAAATATTTCTGTTTAGGTGTTGTTTCTTTCTCCAAATCTCCATCATTCTCTTATTTTTCCTTGCATAACTATACAACAGTAGCACATTGTTGGGATAGGGGCTAGAATTAAAGTTCTGGAATAGAACCTAGAAAACCCCCATTTCAGCCTTCCAAAAACCCAAACCAGACAAAAACACACACACACAAACCAAAAACCTCACCCCCCCGCCCCCGAAACCCACCCAGATAATTACTACAATGAATACTGAATCAGAATCAAAGGGCACAAGCTCTTGGTTACAGGAACTCTTTGCCAAAACTCCAGAATGAATCCAATTAGTGCAAAAAAAAAAAAAAATTCAATAACTATGACAGGTATTTCACAAGAAGATTTACGGATCTGAATGACAGCAGAGACAGGCTAGGTTTTGGATGAAATTTCAGCCAGAACCTTTCTCTCTGTATCTTCTAATTTTGTAGAGCCCAATATACATGTACTTGGGTCATACTATTGCTACCAGAGGTTCAAAGCCTGCAAATTTCATGGCCACTGAGCTCATTGAAAAGCACAAGCAACATGGTGCCAAATCCCTTCTAAGAAGTGATGAAGGATATCAGATTTTTCCTGAATAGTCTCTGTACACTCAGTGTATTGCTGGATAAGGCCTTCTGTTCCCCCTTCATTAACAAAATGGTATCACTTTGCATCTCAGCAAATCTGCTGGGTTCAGCATACTTAGCTGCAAGAATGCAAGCTGTATGCAAATGGCCTAATTACCTTCCTCTATCCATTAAATCTAACCTAACCTGAATAAGGACTGATCAATTATAACTTATTTCAGTGTTTTCAGAGGACTTCTGTTTCTAATCAAGATTTTACACTAAAGCTATCCTTTCATGCCACAAATACACCAGTATAATAGATTTTTTTCACTCAAGTTCAGAAAGTCAAAAGCTTCCTAGGAACTATCTAGACTATCAATTGAACCTTCAAAATCCCATTCGAATAGCACGACAATATCAGAAGATGTTATATAGCTGCTATTTTTATGACCATGTCACTGAATATACCTCTTGCTGTAGCTCAAAGTATTTCTGGGTTAGTCAGTACTACACAAGTATTGAAAATAGTGATGGAGAGTTGGGCAGTAGGATTTAACTTCTGCTGCTGAGGAAACAACAGCAGAGCCAAGCATGCTCATATGACAGCCAGTGAGACAGCATAAATAGAGGTTAACCCACCTTACTTAGCATGGCCAGAAGAGTCTGGGTCCATCTCGTCTTTACCCTTTTATTAAGTAGTTGGAGGCAGCAATAAGATGTCCCCAAGACCGTTCTGCAACTGAAACAAGCCCCGTTCCCTCCGCGTTTCCATACAGGTAAGTACTCCCGCCCTTGACCGTCTTTGATGGCACTTCACTTGACTGACTCCATTAGGCCAATGTTTTTCCTAGACTGGGGAGCTCAAACCAAACAATACAGCAGGTGTGGCTTCACAGGTACCAAATGAGGACAAAGTACTACTTCCCTCAGTTTGTTGGTGTCATGGTTTCAGCTGGGACAGGGTTAACTTTCTTGCTAGTGTAGTGCTATGTTTTGGATTTGGGATGAGAGTGGTGTTGATAATGCACTGATGGTTTTGGTTGTTGCTAAGCAGTCAAGGCCTTTATTGCTTCTCACACCGCCCTGCCAGTGGGGTGCACAAAATGTTGGGAGGAGACACAGCCAGGACAGCTGACCTCAACTGAAAGGGGTATTCCTTGCCATATGACATCATCGTCAGTATATAAAGCTGGGGGAAGAAGAAGGAAGCGGGGGGACGTTCAGAGTAATGGCATTTGTCTTCCCAAGTAACCATTACACGTGATGGAGCCCTACTTTCCTGGGGATGACTGAACACCTGCCTGCCCATGGGAAGCAGTGAATTAATTCCTTGTTTAGCTTTGCTTGTATACATGGCTTTGGCTTTACTTATTAAACTGTCTTTATCTCAACCCATGAGTTTTCTCACTTTTACTCACATCCCACTGGGTGGGGACTGAATGAGAAGCTCCATGGTCCTAGCTGCTGGCTGGGGTTAAACCAAGACCACATTTTTGCTAATGCAGCCCAAGATTCTGTTGGGTTTCTTTAGTGCAAGGGCACATCACTGCCTGTTGTTCAACTTGGTGTCTACTAGTTCCCCTCCAGTGTTTTTCTGCAAAGCTGCTTTTTAGTCAGTTGGCGTCTAGCCTGTACTGTTGCACAGGGTTATTCTTTCCCAGGTGCAGGACTCGGCATTTGTCTTTGCTAAATGTTGTGAGGTCCTGCTTAGGCCATTTTCCCTGCCCTCAAGCATATCAATCACTAGACTTAGGTTGCTATTCCCCACAAACTTGCTGCGAACACACTCTATACCAAGGTTATTAACTCGGATATTAAACAGCGTTGGCCCCACTATCAGTCCCCGAGGGATACCACTGGTAACTGGCTGCTTGCTGAATTTTGTGCAGTTGATCACTTGCTGATTCATATCATAACCAACAATCTCACTTCTGAAATGCATTTTATAATGTGAAAAAGAATTAAAAAAAAATAATAATTCATTAAAAACCTTCTCTATGAAAACACCTCCTGGTGTCTATGCTAACAGAGGCTTGTTTCCTTGAATTACAAGTCCACATGGCACAAGGTCAGGACTTTGTGTTGCTGAAAGTTAACCAGGAAACACCACATAGTCTCAGTGATGCTGCAAGCTCAGGGAATGTTTTACACGGAGAGTTGCTTAGGCTTGTGTTGTCAGAAGTGCAAGCTCTAGGATAGTCTGTCAAGATTATCACAGAAAGATGGACAGCCTCACAGTCATCCTGCAAAATCAGTGCAGTGGAGTACATATGACAGGGATCCTGACCGTCCAGACCCACAAGTGAAGCTTGCTTTTCTCCACAAGCAGGATGCTGCACACGCAGAATTTATGCTCTCAGTTCCAAAAAAACCTAATCCCACTCAGTTCCATTTGCCATTGAATGTTGCTTGGGAGACCTGTATTTGGTATCAAGTATGAGAGGTTCTTACTGAGAAGAAATGCATTTAATAATACTTAAATATTTAATCTTCAAAAATTGACAGACCATGCCTGCAGGGGGTAGGGGGAGCTTATGAATTACCTGGTTAGAATGCAAAGCCATTCCACTTCAGCATTAAATTAAATTTTCCAATCCAGCCCCTCATATACTGCTTGAGAGCTTCTTGATGGGGTGACTGCCTATTAACTGATCATTACCTGTAGTGGATGTTTCTATAGAAATACACTTCTACCATGTACAAACAAGATTAGTTTGAGAACCTGTGCTATTAGCAAACACTGCTTCAAGCTGCAAAGAAAGACTTCAGAGACCTGTGCCTCCAGCAGCAGGAGCACATGAAAGGTATTTGTCTTAGTGGTTCTGCAGGAAGGAAGCCACAAGGAAGACAGCCTTCCCTCAGGAGTCCTAGTTACCTTTGAGCAATCAGCAAGCACTCTTTTGATCTGTGAAATGGGTATGGGCATCCCTGCAGCTCATGGTAGCCCTGAAACAGGTCATGGCTAAGCTTTACTGTGCAGTGCTGTACCTCATGGACACCACAGATCATGGTAGCTTGGTTTTGTTGTAGCTGCACGTCTGCAGCCTTGCTGAAAAACCACTGAATAACCAACATGCACAACATGCCTCTGCTGAGGCATTTAGCGGTGTCTGTTTTCCTGCAAGGTGATCTTTCTGCCCAGGATACTGTGTAGTCACAGCAAACCACTTAGTCAACAGAATAATTTTCTACTTCACAATAGGATAAAAACATGTCTCTTCAAAGAAGTTTTCCTGAAAACTGGGATTTGCCTTACTCAAGGAGAGATCAGATTTGGGTGCATGCTTCCCGCATCTCAGACAAACACCCAGAGGAACTGAACTTCTGGCCATTTCAAAAACAGATGGTACCTCTGCTTCCCTAGATACATGTATTCCTATTAAAAAGTTTTGATTCCAACAAGTCAGCATTTTCCAAAGAAAAAAATTCTCTTATCAGCCACATTCTCAGTGTCAATAGACAGAATAGTGCCTTTGACATCCATCTCTGAAAAATATTAGGCTACTTAAGTGCTTTATCTTCCCTTATTAAATTTCAAATGATTAAAGGGAATGGAAAAACAAGACCCTGGTCCAGCAACACACAGACACGCTCTCTCCGCATTGAGATGCTTGGCTTTATCTGTGGCCATGCCTTTGAGTTAAGCCCTAGGATCAAGTACCATAACTTTGCATCCAAATCTTGTATTGTTAAGCCCATCCAGAAGGTGAGAGGCATTTCAGTATGAACCATCTGCTCTCTCCCATCTCCAGTTCCACAGCATATTACTGACAAGTCTTACTAATGGATTGTGATAGCATAGGCAATTAAACATATACAATGTGTGTGCATGTGGTTCTTATTTTAAATACACATACATGTATCTATGCACACAGTTTAAAAAAAAAATCCTTGAAAAACAGGAAGAGGGGAAAGTAAAATACACAATATTTTTCAAGGGCATGGACTCAAGCAGTATGACACTGGATTATACAGAAGCCTTTGAATTCATTAGCGCTGTCAGTCTGTACCATGACAGAAACGAAGAGGCCAATGGAAACACTATTTGCAAGCAGCTTAATTCACTGTCTCCTATAAACAGATGATCTGCAGCAACCACCTGACTTCCATGAAAGAACTGATTGACAGAGAAATTTTCTTGCACAGAACTTAGGGGAAAAAAACCAAAACCAAACCATGTTAAAAATAAAAAAGCCCCACACCTTTGCAGCACTATAGAAAGACCTGGGCCGAGCATAAACACCAGCCCAAACTTCCCAGAGAACTCAAGTTTTAAGCACACTGGAGACCTTCAGACTTAGGAGCAGATGCATTACGCACTTTGTGAAATCTGAGAGAAGGCTGAACAAACCCTGCAGACCTCACCAACAGCGCTCAAAATGTTGGGAAAGGAGTTAAACATGAAAGGATCAGTTTTTGATCTAGCCCTACTTTCTCTTCTCAATGGTGGCTATCTTAAATGCAAACATTCCCACACTGACCTAACTCTACATTACGCTCATATCCTTCACCACAAAAGAATTTTATTTCTTCATTTATTTCCATTCTACCTGCTGGTAGCTGCCGCTGAAAATATACTACGTCTATAAACTCATTTACCGTACACCTAACAGAAATTAGCAAGCTTTTTGTACAGCTCGGAAAGAGATATGCTATATTTCTGCATTCACAGGAAAATACAAGATCTGTAATAAGTCTCCCAACTGCTTCTGTGGCCTTAACCGTCACTTTTATGATCTGGGAGATTTAGCTACCAGAATTATATAGTGAGTTATGTTAACAGCATAACTTGCTGCTACTCAACAGAACCACCCTTTTCTTCCCTCTCTCACATACCAGATTTCTAATTAAAGATAGATTAATCCATCTCCTGCTTTGCTTAAAATACTCATTTAAGATGCAACAGTCACATGAACATTGTTAACTGACTTAATAAATATGCCAGTATCTCCTTCCCTCATCTACTAGGATTCTAAATGCCTCCTGCAAGCAAGCAACACCTGCTGTAACTCCCCATGACTTCCATAGTAATTCACAGCATCAGGCATCTCACAGGCTCGAGCCTTTTAAAGAGCTTAACAAGTTTGCATATATAATGGAATTAGTGAGGAATGCTGTTTCCATGGAGCAAACAAAGTTATTCTTCATCTGAAAACTGCTCAGTGCTGCTAATTAATGTTTTCTTGCCTCTAAGGGTCATCTCGCTTCCATTTCTATTCACTCACACAATGCGATAAGTGGCTGTGGTGGTACTGAGTGCCAAGGAAGACAAGGTGTTGTCTCCAGCCATGAGAGGTGGGGAAAAGACCTTGTGAGGGTGTAGGAATGGAAAGGGCACATCCAGCACCACTAGCAGAAAGATGTTCTTTCATTTTTCTTTCATTCAATCTTTCAAATTACAGCTTTCCTACAGAAGTGTACGCACTGGTGCAAACTATAGCCACATAAAATACATACTTGTATTGCAATCTAAGATCTAATAGTCATGAAATAAAGTAGATGACTAAACTACATGCATATTTAGAGGTGACTCCATCTCAGGGAATGCAGCACTGGAACAGAGCACCACACACGCACAATTAAGAGATGTGGCAGGCTAGGGGTCAGGGTGTTTTGGTTTTATTTTGGTTTGGGTAGTTGGGCTGTTGGTTTTTTTTAGAAACGATTGACAGAAGTTGCAGAAGAGAAGTGGGATCGGGTAACAGACTTTGGGGAAGATTAGAGGGAAAGAACAATAGCTCAGGGAGAACAGAAGAACCATTTTGTCTGATGCTCTGCCAAGCTTGTGTTAAATAACAAAACAGTGTCCTAAAAGAATTTGTTAATATGGCAACAACTCTCTCCTGGACTGATGAAAGATAAGGCTATGTAAAGCATTGCTAATCTGTCTGAGAACCAGTTTCTGCTACCCAAGTTAAAGCTATAGATCTTGGCTGTTGGAAGCCTGCTCATTTGTCAGGATATCCCTTTCCAGTGTCCTTGACATGCTGTAAGTTCAGCTGAGCAATTTTAACATCTTTTCAGAGGACCAACTCTCTAAAGTCACAAGTTATGATCTGCAGCAGCCTCCTGAACAAAAGAAAAACAGACTAGCTAACTAGAGAAATCAAGATATATCTTCTTAAGATCACACACTTTTTCAGAAGAGCTCCTAACTGATCGCACTTAAATAAATCAAGCAATTAAAAACACTCCTTTACTGAAAGTTGTCTTTGTCCTGTAAGCTATCCGTCCATACCTACTACCCTCCTGATTCAGGTACTTATATTATTTTATGGCACCTCTGCTTAGTGCAGTAGCTAAACACATGCTCTGGTTTAGAGAACTTATCCTCTTATTTTAGCCAAGACACGATGAAGTGAGATAGGGAAGAATGACTGGGAAAGTGACAATGAAGCTACATGGTTATGAAATGGTGTAAGGTGCTTCAACAGACACACGGGAAGACTGTCAAAGAATCTGTAGAAGGATGCTGCTTTACGCAACATATTGTGAGACTCTAGATTGAAAACATGAACCTAGACACTTAGGGTATGCCACGGATGAGAAACGGGCAATTTACATTACTTTGCTGGATTAAGATGATTTGACTTTATGGATCAAAACAAAGGCAAAATCTCAGCTTGAGCACAGCTATGCAATTAATTCAGTGCCATGCAAAGCTGCACCCCAAGTTTCCATGAACTGTCAAGGAAATGAATTAAATACAACTTTAAAGCAGTGCCTGGGGAAGGATGTTTACATGCAACTGCTTTCTGTGATCTTCAACGTATAGTTATGAAAATCAGATTGTTTTGCCCCCCTCCTACAATTCAGGTTTCTGATTACGTTTGTCTTCCCCTGTCTTCTAGACTAGAATTTTTAATGCAAAAAGTCATGAAAAAAGAATCCTGCAACTACAAAATGTTACATGCTCAAAGGAACAACTCCCTCCCCTCCTATGAGCATCCCAGGACAGCTTGTACTTCTCTCAATCACCAGTATACATATGCAGCTCAAATCAAGCCTGTGAAAGACTTGGCAGCATTTATCTTCACAGGCTTGCCACTCCCAGAATTTTGTTGCTTTCGGACCTGTATTACAACACAAAAGAAGCAGCCAGAAATGCCTCGTTTTGTTTGACTTAAAGGTCACAAAGATGTGTAAATGCACAAGCCTGTATGGTTAAGGCAGAAACTGAACTAGTCACCTAATTTCTCAGAGCTTGACTGAGACCCAGATCCCATAAAAACGCTTTGGAGAAATGGAGATTTTCTGTTCCTACGCCAAATTTCAGGTTAGGATTGGAGACCAGACTGGTGTTTGTATTCATTCCCCTGTATGCAGTTCCTTTCAAGTGAAAGGAGAGACAAAACCACCCAGTACTACCACATTTAAGAGAGATCATTAGAATTTGGGTCTTTGGTGTTTGCAGCTTACAAAACAAAACTATAGACTGAAAAAGCTTCTTCTTTTTTTTTTTTTTTATAAACAGATTTTATTTTATACCATCTAAGGACAAAGATAATTATAGGATTTCAGTTCTAACACTTGCAAACTTGCAGTGCTGTTGCGTGACCTTCAAGAATCCAACCACCTTAGAAATAAAAAAAAGAAAATAAGATTGTGGTCAGCATTTTACAGAACCACTGCTATCACAGGTCACTAATGGCTCTTAAAACCTTCCAAAGAGCAGAGATGCTGGGAAAACATTTAAAAATAACAAACCTGGCCCCAAAATAAAAACAACAGCACTTGATTAAGACTAAAACAATGCAGAGATTTCAATGTCTGTTATCTGCACACAAAAGGCCAGGGAATTATAAACTGAGGTGGGAAGGGAGCATGACAGGATGAAAAGAAGCATGAACCAAAGAGTTCCTATCCTAAACTGTCCCTCTATGAAAAGAGAGAAAGTGCTTTAAGGACGAAGTGTGTGTTTGTGAATTCTGGCTACAACTACTGCTGTGTGCTGCAGCATACAGACACTTGGGGATCTGCCATCACAAATAAAATGAGTAGTTTGCCAACAACATACCAAACATTAGTGGTCTCTAACATAACTACAGGTTTTGCTCATGACAGTGTTGCCAAATGACAGCAGGGTTTTTGTTCAACTGCTTACTCTTCTTTCTCACTATGGAACAACTGCCTGCCTAGCTATTGAAAACTATATACTGATAAATATGTTTGTTATACGCATACAGAAAAACCACAAGGTTTCAGTCATTAGCATTCAGCTCCAGGGCCTTTAATCACACAATCATTTATCAAAACAGTAACTGTGTGAATAGTAGAAAGAAAATTCTATGGTTTCTCACAAGATAATGCTAACTAACCCAAAACTGGAGATTTCCACAGCAATGCTGAAAGCATGTTAAAAAGGAAGTTTCAAGTCTAGCAGCTCTTCAAGTTCATTGGCTTGCTTTGATTATCGTTTTACAAGCCATGAGCTCTCAGTTTAAGTATGGTCTTTTTGTTTCTGTGTGGTCAACCCGTACAGGATCGGTTAAAAATACTCAAAGGCAATGAAAAGTAAAAATGGCTGGAGTTACTGTTAGCTTAAGGAGAACAAAATACCACCCTGTACCTGTCCATGACTATACCAAAGTTCAAGTGAAAGCAGATGAAGTTTTCCATTAAGGCACAGACAGCAGAAAGGCAGGTGCCTTCTTTAGTCAGCTAAACCATGTTAAAACACTGTTAAAACCCTACCAGCATAAAAGCACAATATGGACAAATTGTCTTTTAGTTTAGAACATCAGCATCCGTGTGCAGTCTGTTCAGTTGTAAATGGTCTCCTGAAAACCACTATGAAAGGAAACTAAAGGCCAGTTCAGCACCACTGCAGACAAGGTTCATTAGTCCACATCCAAACTGAAAGAACTAGGCAGGACAAAATCAGTTCTAGCAGAAGTGGAAGCAAAATCTTTGCTGTAAAGCAGCATAAGGTAATTCAAGCAACTCTTCTTTCCAATTACATTGTTCAGACTAGTCAGTTGTCAATAAACAAACAAACCAAACCAAAAAAACCCAACACCAAAACCCCTCCCATGAAACTCAGTTGTAGGAGATATTATTTCTGAATTATTAGAAAGTCTTTGCTTGTGTTATAACAACTTTTTTCTTTTCCCCAAACAAGAATGCAAGTGCCTGTCACATCTGTGTTTCAATAGGTGAGCTAACTTTGGTACGCTTGACAGGAAACATAACAGTGGCTGGAACAGTAAAGGATCAGAAATTGAAAGGTAAAAGAAAAAACTTTGAGAACTTGAAAACAAATAGCAGGAAAGGAGTGACTGTTATTTGACAGTCACTTCACTGCTTTAAGACTGAGAAGGTTGGGGTTTTTTGACTGTATGTCCTGTGGACCATTCTCTTCTCTCTGTGCATCTCTTCCAGACATCTAGAGATCTCACTAAGATGGCAATGCTCATCTGCATTGGAGTTGTATTCACGTGTACCTCTGACAGCCCTGTCAAGCCTCACACAATCACTTCTCATTCTTTCACCAAAACAGTGGCCACTTATGTACTGCTGACGAGGGACCTGCTGTTATGTGCATTCCTTTTCCTACCAACCAACTCAGGAGGACGTGCACATACTGCATGACCAGCCTCATGTTCCCACTGCAGAGTCCAGTCCACCCCAAAGATATTTGAGGACCAGATTAAAAATTCACATTTGAAAACTTCAAAGACTACTGCAAAAAATATAAAAACGATAATCCATTAAGTTAAAACAACCAGCTCAATCTCCTAGCCGTGTTAATAATCAGCATGCTCAACGCAGCAAATAAAAAATCTGCTTAAGCAGCAGTGAGACAAGGCCCAAACCTCTTTACGTGTTCCTTCATGAAATATATTTCTATGCAAAACCACAACCGTTTTTCAAAACCCAACAGGCAATGTTAGTGCAGTGCTTGCTGCAATGATACAGCTCTAATGCCAGTCAAAAGCATTTGCTTCCATACATCACACCAGTGGGAGTTGGATGCCATGTCAAATTAAGCGCATCACCTAAATTGACGTGATGTTTGATTGATGACAGCAGTGGGCAAGGAACTGCAGAAACATGGGAAGATCATCAGTCCTGCCTGAAACAATCCTATAGTCTAAACTAAGTCCTGACAACTTAATTTAGAAAAATATGGATAATTTAATCCTGATTTTTCAACATGCTGTATTAACTATTCCACTTTGTACAGTCAAGCTATATCATACAAAGTAAAAGGAACAAGTGAAACAAGTAATTGAATTAATAATTGCGACATACTACTTGCATTTAATTAAATTCCAAAGTAAAATTGATAGCATTATCTAAACTCTTTTCTTGCTAAACCTGATGCATCCTTTGGCCATTTCTTCTCCAGATAGCCCATCGTACTTTTGTTTTTACTCCTGTAAAAGCATTAGGGTCACAGCCCAATTATTCAATCCACTACGCTGAGGTATACCACATTTCAATCAAAATACTTTCTCTCAGTAACCTGTTTGTGATAAAGGAAAGTTAGTTCAGTTCTTACCTTTCCTTCTTTCGAAAGGAAGTGGAACACTACCCATCAGGCACCAAAAGTAACATTTCCACCACTTCAGTTTGAACAAAGTTTCAGAACTCCATGCATAAGGAACAACTTAAATTCTCTACATTGCCACCATTTTTTTAAAATGCCACTTTTAACAGCCTTTCTTAACAGTCAAGAATCACTGAGTTAGGTACATTCTGCACCATGCCATATTACATCTGCTTCTTCAAAAGCATTTGATACTCTCCCACACAACACCTTTGTCTCTAAAGTGGAAAGACATGGATTTGATGGGTGGACTACTCAGTGGATAAGGAACTGGCTGGATGGTTGCACTCAAACAGTTGCAGTCAATGCCTTGATGTCCAGGTGGAGACCAGTGATGAGTGGTGTCCCTTGGGGGTCCATATTGGGACCAGTATTACTTAACATCTTTATCGGGGACATGGACAGTGGGATTGAGTGCACCCTCAGCAAGTTTGTGAATGAGGCCAAGCTGAGTGGTGTGGTTGATACTCTAGAGGGACCTTGACAGGCTAGACAGGTGGCCCTCTGCAAACCTCATGAAGTTCAACAAGGCTAAGCGCAAGGTCCTGCACGTGGGCCAGGGCAATCCCAAACAGATACAGGCTGCGCGATGAGTGGATTGAGAGCAGCCATGCGGAGTATCAGTGGATGAAAAACTAAATATGAGCCAGCAATGTGTGCTTGCAGCCCAGAAAGCCAGTCACATCCTGGGCTGCATCAAAAGAAGTGTGGCCAGCAGGTTGATGGAGGTGAACATCCCCCTCTACTACGCACTCACAAGACCTCATCTGGAGTACTGTGTTCTGCTCTGGGGCCTCCAGCATAAGAAAGATATGGACTTGCCTGAGCGAGTCCAGAGACAGACACTGAGATGATCAGGCAGCTGGAGCACCCCTCCTATGAAGAAGACAGGCTGAGAGAGTTGGGTTTGTTCAGCCTGGAGAAGAGAAGGCTCCAGGGAGACCCTAAAGCTACTTAAAGGGTGCCTACAGGAAAGATGAAGGGGGACTCTTTATCAGGGAGTACAGTGACAGGATGAGGGGTAATGGTTTTAACTGAAAGGGGGTAGATTTAGATTAGATATTACGGAGAAAGTCTTTAAGGGTGGTGAAACGCTGGAACAGGTTGCTCAGAGAAGCTGCGGATGTCACATCCCTGGAAATGTTCAAGGCCAGGCTGGATGAGGCTTTGAGCAACCTGGCCTAGTGGAAGGTGTCCCTGCCCACTGCAGGGGGTTTAGAACGAGATGATCTTTAAGGTCCCTTCCAACCCAAACTGTTCTGTGATTCTTTGGCCAATACATCATGTGCCCAGTTTGTGCTGCTGTCCCTTTGCCAGTTTGATATGTTCAATGGCTGTCAAAACTGCAAGAAAAAAAAGGAAGATATAATTTCTCACTGGGAGGAGGCGAACAAGCAGACATTCCAGAGTTTTGCTGTCCATATGCAGCACTTCTTGTCTCCATTTCAAACGGGAATTCGACACTGCTGAAAGTTTGCTCAGTCTCATCCCACAGTAACAGAGCAGGACAAATGGAAGGCCATTCTGTTGTCTCCTTTGGTCCATAGGGGAACTGCCAGAAATTCTGTCCGTAAACAGACTCTGCCTCTCCTGAAGAGTCCACAGGTCCAATGGCACAGACCAGTCATTCTACACGTAAGGGTGGAAGTGAGGCCAGAACTCACTATTCATCTGCACAAACCTCTCCAGCAGTCCAATGAAGCAACAGAGCCATATGAAGATATCGGACAACTTGACCTCCTGCTTATGAAGGGAAGTAAACCAATACCTCATGATTTCTACTTCCAGAAAACAGCACCAACAGGTATCCATCATCACTTGGTTTATCACATCCCAAGAAGGACAGACCAGGACTCCCTGAGAACCCGGGCAGCACGTTGCAGTAAGCCAACCACAGTACCCTCCATTTGTCTGTAGAGTGCTTGTTGCTCTCCAGCCAGGCTGGAGATGACATCTCAGCAAGCTGAGAAGCAACCTTGGTTCTTTCCAGAAGAAGAACCCTACTCTTCCGTCTGATACAGTCTCTATTTCAGAAGACCTTTCCTTTTCTCATTTGACTGTCTCAAGGGTAAATTTGTCAGTCTCTAGCTCAAATTCCTTTTACAGATGGTTTTCAGACTACTTCCTAGAATGGGTCCAACTTTTCTGTTTACAAGTTTACAGTGTTTGTATTTCAGCATAAACTTTCTTCCTGTCTTGGCTACTTAGTTTCCTTCTTCTGGAGCGTGCCACCAATTACGTAAAAAAACCCCAGCTCTACTGCATTTGGCAGCAATATTCAGGTAAACCAGTGTATAAGAGATTAGAGAGTCCAAAACTACTCTTCTCCAAAACCTAGGAAGAGCTTCATTACCTAAACTGACATGGGGGGAAAGAGAGAAAAAGGAAGTTGCGGGAATTGGAACACTGGAAAAATTGTTCTTACAGATTTCACATTAAAAAAAGCTAACCAAATTTTAGTGCAGCAGGTATTTCAAGTAATATTACTCTATTTCAAGGCATAGCGTTGATCGGCTGCAGCTCCTATAAAACAGGGCTGCCAAAAGGTAGTCTGTAGGTACTGTTTAAATAACCAAAGACTTTCTGCCTTTGCACTGGCAGGAACTGTTTGTGATAATTAAACGAAGTGTGTTGGTAAAACTTTATTACATTGAATAGGCAAAGTTATTGATGGTCTTAATAAAGTACTTCTAATGAAGTATTATCACCACCATCATTACGTATAATGGACCATATCCCTCTTCCAGATTTTCCTCTAGAAATTCACATTTCTTCATTACTGCACTGTTATAACATTGACTCCATTTAAGTAGCATTTCTGAACCTTGTGGATATAATAGCATCAAAATGAATATTGTCTATTTTTCTGTTAGAGAAATAACAAGGGAAAAAACCTAACATGTTTCTAGCTTACTTGGCAACGCAAGATCATTTGCAATATTCAGTGTGTTTGATAGCATTTGAAAGAAAAACGAAAGAAAAACAGTCACCCTTATTTCCTAAACCTATCAAGCAATATTTTCTATCTGATAATTAAATATTCCTCATTTTTCTCACTCTAGAAGTAGTGAAGTTCTCTTCCACTAAGAAATCACTGATGCCTGCAGACTCCCCATAAAGTTGCTATTACTCCCCATGAAGTTGTATTTTTCCTATTCTTTCTATATTGTACATCTCTAGGAACAAGTCACCTCTTACCATGTTAGCACGAGCCATTCAATAAAATTTAGTTTGTGCCAGAAGGCAGACTGCTAATAGCTGTTAAATAGAGGCACTTCTGAAGATCATATTACCTGTCGGGCAGTTGATTAAAGCCACAAGTGATCTCATCTAGAAAAGGATGTGTCTACATGCAAACATACAAGTGTTTGTACAAGAACTTATAGAATAATTATTTCATTATTTATATCTTTGTTTTATATGTGTTTGTGTATCTATCTATCAATATATAAATATTAACAGTAACATAGATTAACATCTTGCTAATACAACCACTGCATCAACACCAGACAACGCTACTAACAGCGGAATAAGTAAGAGTCCAAACTGGCAATGGCCAGTTGTAGGAGGCCAGATGTAGGAAGGTAGTTTGTGTATTTCCATCCTCCAACATGTGGATGATTAGTGAAGCCGCAATTTTACCACCTGGAGGTGACCCTAGAAGTTACCATATCACAAATTACACCTCTCCACATGTAGCACTACTCAAGCCTGCCACATAGCCCCTTTGAACTGAGATGGGGCGAGGGAGAGTATGATAAGTCTGTTATTAAATAAAAAAAAATAAAAAATAAAATGGGGTCCCGTATGCTGACCCGTAAAAGTTAGATTTTTCATTTGAGGTAATTTCTTCCATCATTACATTTCAGGTATGGATATTCCTAGAAGAGGCTTCATATCCTAGTTTACTTCAGCAGAATCTGCCTTCCATAAAGGACTAATGTGTACTATTTATTCTACTTTGGCAAGTCCTTAAGTATTTTCTGATTGATCTATGCTGCTCCTAACAAGGGTCTAAAAGCCCCTCAATCAGACAGGGGAATGCACATACACAAAGGCATGGTTGCTCCTCCACTAGGATTTAATGATTCTAAAAACTGAACTGTAACAGAGCGTGAAAACCCTTCAGTTTCCAGTGCTAGAATACTCATACCGTCAGCTGACAGTCAGGGATCTACCCTACCTGATTTTGCAGTTGTGTTATTAAGTATCTTCTCCAGCCATCAGTAAACCAAGATGAAACAAAAATGCAAACTGGAGAAGCCATTTCCAGCAGATAAACTCCTTGCTAGCTCCCTCCCGCCTGTTGCTAAGCCAGCCTTCTATCTAGAGGAAAGACCTTTGTGATTTTTTTCCTGCTATATTATTAGGCTGGAAACAATAGCCTTTTTGTTCTATGGCAAGAATACAGGAGCCGAAGCTCTGCGCACAATTGTGTGATCATTGCGCGGCCCTGTGTCCCAACCTTTCCGAAACACAGCAGGCACAAAGCTATCCAGCTGACTAGCGAGAAGATAAAGGACAGTCCAAGGGAAACAATGAACAAAATTGTCACTTCCAACAATGCAGAAGGCCACTTCAGTATTCCCACAATCTCTTGCCAATTTTTCTTTCCTTGTGCATTTTCCTCCATCAAATAACTGCTGTCACTTTTGACTGCTTAAATGATTAATTATTCTGACCATAAATATTCTTAGGAGAAACAAGAATACTGACCAAAAGCTGGAAAATTTATTTGTAATAATAATCTTAACTTTATGTCCTTGAACATAAAGGAGGGTCTGAGACACTGAGCAGTTTAGTCCCTAAACTCCAAAACCTGCGTCCTGCCCTGCTCAGCGTCTCCGAGGTAGGTCCAGCCTAAAAGGGCCAAGCTCCAGATCACGTAGTCCCTGTAGAGGACACCCACATAACAAAATACTCTGCAAGCCAGGGCAGAAGTATCACTCCAGAAATGGAAAGACTTTTCTAGAAGTGGTTTTGGCTGGTTACAGTATAACTAGAGCCTTCTGGGTGTGCAGCAGCAGTAGTCACTGTGCAGATTTTCAGCTGGTGTACAGCTGTGCCTGTTCTCTGTAGCATCAAAGGATTTCAGCTGTTTCACTCAGCCCTACTAGCAGATATAACAATAACATGCTGCGCTTGTGTTTTGTGTTTTCACTGGGTCAGAATCCCACAAGCAGGTAGGAAATTTTTGTGGTGTTCATTCATAAGAGCAAATTGTCCCACTTTGAGAAGGAAAAAAAAAAAAAAGGAAGGGAGAACTAGGTGGTGCCCACCTTAGAAAACTTTTTGCTACTGCCGCTATGCTGCAACTAACTGACCAAATGTAGCGGCAGGGCTGCAAAGTGCCGCTAGAATCCCTACTCCTTCACTTTGCAAAACTAAACTACGCACCAAGCTTAGTGGTGAAACTCTTCACCACAATTATAAGCCTTTGCTGAAAAGTGCATCTGTTACTTGTAGATGAAGAGATTGTTTTCGGCATGATCTGTTTTCCACATGGTGACCAATCATGCTATACACCATATATTCTGTTCAGCAAAGTCATACAGATTAAAAGGCCAGCAAGAAACCCAAATATACTATGAAAACAAGAGATTTGCTTCAACTCACATTGCTTTAACTCAACAGCTCAGATACTTGTGATGCACAGTAATCTCTGACTGACATGCTGGGGAAGAGAAGATTCACCCTAAATTCAGTACAGTTCTAAGATAGATATCACTCAACCTCAGTCTGACTGTCCTTCTGTGAACTCCACGCTGTATTAATTGTATCTGGGTGGGTGAGGGTGGTGTGGTGTGTCTCCTCTCCCCTTTAAAAAAAAAAAAAAAAACAACAGCAAAGATAACCCCAAAACCCAGAAGAACGGGCTAGTAATTTTTTCATGTTTCACTTCTTTCCATCGCAGCCTTCCTGCCCTGCAACACACTGGCGGGAACATTACCTCTTGTATTGGTATTGCTGATGTTCAGCTATTAAATTATATCGCATATTAAATATGCTACTGGTCTGGTACACAAAGCGTGTACTGGAAGCGTATTTAAAGCAGTCCTAACACACCTCTGTTCTTAAGACAAAAATCTCCCTCCAAGTACTGAAGTAAAAATATACAGTCCATATTTGAGACAAGCCCTTCAGTTTGCTTCAGATCACGATAAAATGATAGAAGTTGTCCTGCTATGCATTTACTCAACTAAATATAGACTTAACCTGCCTGACCATACTACCTGAAATGACAGCAGAAAAAAAACCCCAAATATTGTTAAAGAAAAATATGTTTTATATAACAATTTATTTCGATATTATTATGCAGTATTACATGATGTGTCACAATAATGGATACTATTATTATCTGATTACATATAGGATGGTAATTAAAGAAATTGTAAAATACTTTGATTTTGAAGACATTACTATCACACCTTAGACATCAGCTGTAGGATGCATGCAAAAACCAAAAGAAAGTATATTAAGACTACATACAAAGAGAATTTCAGGTGAATGAAGTGTCCAAAATGGACACAGCTCTTAAAATACTATAAAGTCATATTACAGTAAAATTATAAGTCAAAAATTATTTTACAGTATTTCAACAGAGATTAAGGAAAGCTTTGATCTGCCAAAGTTATGGAAGTGGAAAGTAGAAATAAGACACTTAAAACCTCCCAGGCCTGAACACGTCCCAGGTTTTTTTAGACAGCATGTTTCACATGAAGTCCTCTCTTCTTTAGCATCCCTGTGCTATCACAGGCAAAACCATCCAAGACCTGGCAAATAAAAGCAGGAAGCAACAGGAGTTGCTACAAGGGAATTGACAACCAGAAGACAGAATCTTTACAGAAACTGTGCTAATCATTAAGAAAACTACATGCAATGGAGGTTTAACTGTGGATATTTTAGTTTCCCTGCCTCAGCTTTACCCTTCCCTTATGAATTAAAAACTGTTTGGGTGAATACTCTCACTTGCATTATGCAGCACCACAACAGGGACCCCAGAAAGTCTGACGCTTTCTGATCCTGTGACAGCAAGCGCCACAGTAAGAAATGGGTGAGTGAAAGCATTGCCTTACACAACTGGAAGCTAACCTGGCAATGCGTAGTTATTCCTTACACAGTGCATTCCCTCCACTGACACAGGACATTATTTATTAGCTAGAGCAATCGTTATCAGGATTTTATTTATCTCACCAGAAAATGAACCCAGAACATTGGAACATCCTTATTCTCAAATACTATTAAAATGCCTTTTTCCTTAGAGTGATGGCTTTTGTAATGCAATCCTTGGCACAAATAGTAACTGGAGAGCAAACAGCGTATTAGGAATACTAGATGTGGTAGATGACCTAGGAAACATCTACATAGCTTCCTCTGTCAGCCCACTCAATGAATTAATATTGCAAACCAAATTCACACAGACTTTAATTTTATGAAGTTCAGTTATGAGTAATTACACCTGAATGCTCTATGCAAAATTAAAGCAATTGTAATAAATTCAAAGGATTTATGACAAAAATGCATGCTAGTTCTCAGCCTCTCAACTGTTTGCTGTCATAAAACTCATGACAGTCACTGAATGAAAGGCTTTTTATTGCAAGATCATCCTACTAGAAGTCCAGAGTACACAAATAAGCTGGAAACTCTCCCCCTAGTTTAAATTTTAAATTATTCCAATATTTATGTTTCTATAGTTTGCATAAGCAACTGTTTTACCCAGAGGCCCCAAGACTCAGCAGCTGCCTCTTCCACTCAGATAACATTTTCTTGGTTGTTTTGCATGGGCATCATCTCACTCTAGTATGGTTGCACTAACTCCACAGCGAAGTCAATAAAGTTGCGACAATAAAATAAAAGACAGCCGGTGTTTAAGAAAGATTTGATCTCGTGTGATGGTACAGTGCACAGTGCTAAGATGCGCTTTTCATAACTTCCACACAAACAGCCGTGGTGAATTTTTGCTTAACTTGTGGCAGAAGAGTATGCTGAATTTTGTCCAATTCTGTCTAGTAATCATTACCTCCACATGGCATAACACATGGGAGCATTGTGAAAACAGTCCAAAGGGAAGGAATCATAAGGACAGAAGCTGCAGATAGGAAAAAATTGTTTTTGCTGACCAGTGCATTTTCCCCATTCACAAAGAGAAGGCAGAGAATGGATTATTTTGGGATAAAGTCCTAATGAGACTGGCACAGAGAAATCTACAGAGAAATAAATATGCTAGCCATAACAACTTATATATCACAACAATTGAAGGTGAGAGGATGACTTCATTACCTGAGAAAAATAAGCTCATTGTCATTCATTCCTTGGCAGTAAAACTAGAATTATCAGTACCTTGCTCACATGGACACTGGTGACAGTCAAGAAAGTTTAATAAAAAGACACTCTTTTTTCTCACCCTGTCGCTCCCTACTAAATTTAAACCCTACTACACAAGTGTAGCCTGATCCTCACCATCAAACTAACCATGCAGGTGGGCACGAGCTAGTGGAAACTGTTGCAGACACAGTTAAGGCACAGCACATTATAGGAACATTACATTACATCTGCAGGTGAAGTGTTCAGAAGGGAAACAGGGAAGAAAATACAACTAAGTGTGTCAAAGAGGCATTGCGAGCCAGTGCAAAAAATAAGCAAAGGTTTTACACGGCTATTCTAGAGATCATAGATTGGTTTGGCTTGGAAGGGACCTTTAAAGGTCATCTAGTCCAAACCCCTGCAATGAGCAGGGACATCTTCAACTAGATCAGGTTGCTCAGGGACCCGTCCAACCTGGCCCTGAATGTTTCCAGGGAGGGGGCATCTGCCACTTCTCTGAGCAACCTGTTCCACCCTCATTGTAAAAAATTTCTTCCTTATATCTAGTCTTAAATCTACCCTCTTTTAGTTTAAAACCATTACCCCATTACAGCAGCAGAAGGGCACATAAACTGAATTATGAGTCTAAGGATGCCAGTTTGCAGAGTTCTTTACTACACAGGTGTCAGACATCCTCCCATCCTTACTTTAAGACATCCTTACTTTAAGTCACTATTTTAATGAAGTCTAAACACACCACGTAACTGTATAAGCTGCCAATGGAAGCAGCAGTCTCCTTTGTACAAGGATTATTAAGTCAGTTTAATTGCTGCCTGCTAAAGAAGAAAAAAAAAATTCCTAGAACTTTGATGACTTCTTAAATCCTACTATATAGTCAAATGTCAACCAGTCAAGAAAGCTAGGAAAGCTTCCCAATTTCACTAAAACTTCATGTTCCACACTCACATGTAAGGACAATGAAAAGTTTTACTAAAAAAAGTTGAAGGCTAAGAGAGGGAACAGATGAAATAACTGGACTATACTAAACATGTGATCTTTTACTTCAGGGTCTTCTTCCCATCTGACTACCCCTGGGTTACAAACAGTAGTCGTTTTATTAGGCTATGGCTGCTAGATATGTGCTGCAAAGTATTTGTAGTGCTTGTGATGTTAGCCTATGCTGATTCCAGGGGATACACAGTCATCCTCAAAATAGCATAAAGTAATTCTGACAATTCATGACATACATTTAATTGTACTATCAAGTTGCAAGGGTTTCTCCCAGGCTCATCAGCCTGAAGTTTAGTGGTCTGACTGTTCTGCATTGGATCCCTCAGCACACCAGCTGTAGCACTTACCACTGCAGCCTAATAGACAAAGCAAGAGAAGAGAGCTGGCAGGCAAAAACAAAAATGTGATTTTATGGGCTAGCATATACCCACAAAAACAGTGGTGGAACACAAGCCCAATCAATATAGGACCATGGGGACCCCTGTTTATGTAACGTGAAGCCAGAACACATTAAACTCTCAAGTTCTTTCCAGTGTTAGAGGTTTGCAGCATGCGTTGTACAGACCTTGGAACGATATCTCATTTGCTTTGCCAGCAAAAACATTACAGATGGAACTGTCAAGTCTTCTTGTTTAGCGGCGCCTGCTTTTCTAACACGTGACTTTTTTAAATAATAACCGTCACTCATCGGATAAACTCAATGTCTTTTCCAGCACCTGCAAAAAATGCTTTGAGGACAAAGAATAGACTTCAAGAACTGACAATCTACAAACTTGCCTTCAAAAAGCCATTCTAGGCTGTCTTAAACTTTATGCTTTTCACTATTACAATTCTGGTTTATTGCTGGTGTGTAGGACTCTCCTCTGCCAATTACTTACAACACATTTCGCTATTTCTTCATTTTTCCACAGTGAGGAGACAGTAGGCACGTGCTAGATAAGATCATCCTAGAGATAAATTGGGTGTGCACTTGGTGTAAAAATGGCTGCAGCAAGCTTAAGACTCCTGTCCTACAAGTCTTGTTCATCATTTATTTCCTTGTACCACTCAGGATTCAGAGAAGGCTTAAGGTATTCTCAGTCATGTCAATGGGAATAGAAGAAAACCAGCACAACGTGTATTTGAAAGGCAGCCTTGGAAGCAGGACATCATGAAATTCCACTGGGATCAAATCCTAAAACCAGATGCTGAAAACGAGTTCAAAGTTAGGACTCAGAGTCTGTCTCCTGCTGCTTTCCTCACTTGTCCTTAGAAGTGAGGTCTGAAACATATTGTTACTACAGGGTGTATAAAGCTACAGGTATATAAAGCAGTCTTTTTGTTGAAATACAGTGTTATTACAAAAAAACCCCAAAACAAACAACCCAAACTAATTTCATAACAAAGAACACTTATGGGTTCTTTGTTATGAAATAATAAAAAGAACGCTGCAGTCATACAAGCAGAGAAAGAGTTAACGAATACAGCAGAATAAAGTTTTTTTGGGGGCCTCCCAAAATTGCATGGGAAGTTTGCAGAAAATCACTGCTACCAAATAAAATCATCTAACAATTAATTTTAGACCATAAACTTTCCATTATGAAAACATCAGTAATAAACACTGTAAAAAAAAAAAAAACCAACACTAACCCAGCAGAGCTGTAGATAATCAGAATACCAGGAAGGGAAAAAGAAAACTTGGAAGACCGACACTGGCACAACCCTTGCTGATAAAAAGGAAGGAGCAGGAAGCAGGCAGCTCAGGCGATATGGTTTAAGCCATACGTATGCAAAGACTTAAAGATCTACAAGCAGAAAAATGAGTACTTCCTATCAAGAAGATACATCACACAGAACAGTAGCATTTATAGAAACGTCTAGTCATAACAGGTACTTTGCTTTTTATGATTTCATTGGTTTTTTTCTGCAGAAGACGTGTTTTTGCAAATTTTGGCTGGTTGTACTATAAGAAACTATTTCACAGATCCTGCTTTGCTACAGTTGTGTCATCAAGACCGGAAACTATATTTTTCCTGTAAACTTAAAAAGTACTTAAAGAGCGCCACAAAAAAAGCTATGTATAACAAGGTAATTCCTTTAAAAAGCTTTTCAAATGCCAAGCTACATCTATTGTCTGTATTAAATGTAGGGATATTAAAAAGAAACTTTGTGAAAGGTGAAGTTACTTGCTCAGGCTGGTAGCACTTCACTCTCTTCATGTCCAGTCTAGACTTTGATGCATTAGGAAAATCATGACCATTTGCCAAAAACACATGTGGCATTAGCTATAGTTATTATTGGAAGCAGCTAAAACAAACTTTGTACCACCAACTCTCAAAGCAGGTAGTATTTATCAATTTCAGGTGTGCTTTATACTGAAATTTACTCAATGAATAGAATTTTAATACATATATTTTAACTCCAACATTGAAAAAAAAACCGCAGTAACATGTTTCTGTAATAGAGATAACCATTTAATAGGAAGCAACTGTTGACAGTGGTCCATTAGATGCTTACATCTAATTAACTACACACACTAGTCAACACTTCACTCAAGCGCTCAATATTAATCAGAGCTGCTGGCTAATAAGGGCCTATGCGCATACATATCCACATTTATATAAACATGTGGTGTTAAACATGATACTGTCAGTCTCCTTTAAGAGAAGATTTTAAGTTTGTCATTTCACCCCATGTTTCTTGCAGATGTTTTTGAATGAGTGTTTTTTATCATTTCTTTGTTTTAGGGAGGTTTGAGTTTGTTTCTTAGGGGGTAGTTGGTTGCTTCATTTTTTAAGACTCTTCATTCCACCAAGATAATGTTGAGAAACTCTGTTCTGTGGAAACTTTGCAAAACAATCTAAACAGAAAAGCGGCAACACCTTAATCACAAACCACCTGTTACTCAACCTGAATGAACAGTTTTCTAATCTAATCTTCATTCAGCAACACAAAGTATTTGCTTTCTTGCAATACTACATTGCATAAGCTCATAGAGCATCCTTGCTTTCCCTGAGGTTCAATGTAATACGTACCTAGTTGGCAAAAGGTAGTCACAGGAAATTCCTACAAGATTTCCATTTCAATTAACTGAATTTCAAATGTTAAACTATATTGCCTCTACTTTCCATAATGAAAGTGGTTGGAAATTTTAGTAACCCACAAAGCATTTCCTGAAGGCCCCAAACACTGCAGCTTTATCAATTATGAGGTATCTGTCAGATCTGAAATATTCATGAACACGGCAGTTCGTCAGTGTGGCAAAGTGAGTGATGATGTGTCTAAGAATGCACTGTAGCAGCTGCTCTGCTGAGTCCTAAGACCCTAAGCATGCCTCACGATGCCATAAGCAGGTGATGCTCTAAGATAACCTAGTGCCCATTTTGCTGTAAGGGCACAAACACGGGGCAAGGTCACTTTTCCACTGAGGCTTCTGCATTCTTCTCCCCACTCTATTTTAACCCAGGAACTATCCTGATTACCCCCCAGCTGAATGACACAGATTGCAAATAATTTATCTTTAACATGCATTAACTCAACAACAGTGAGTTGTAAAGCCGTAGAACCACCTTCTCCTTCCCCAAGGCCTTCCTCCCTCATGAGCCTCAGGAATTCCTCAAGCAGTCAGAAACAACTTTTTAAAGTTTTTAAGGTTTTAAAAATACTGTCCAAATCACCTAATTTTCATGAAGGTTTAGAGATAGGATGAGGGAAGCATCTAAGTATGCTCAGCTTGTTTGAGCCAACATACAGGTCATGAAGCTCTTGCTCTCCTCCTCATGCACCTAAGGATGCTGTCATTAAGTGACTTCAACCTGCCTACTTCAAGTGCAACCCCTCTATCACTGAGCAGGTACCCAGACAGCACAGCGGGAATGCAAACGAGAGCCTTTCAACCTGATCATACGATGCTTTGTTAAACGTTGCCAGCAAGACTGTGGAATCAGTGGTATCTATGCTGGCTATTTGGACTGGGATCCCCATGTCAGATAGGCCCAAATTCATTTCCACAGAAACAGTGATATGTCCATTACTTTTGACAATGAAGGTCTAACACAGCATGTTAGACACAACCAGTAGAAGAAGGAAAGCCACTAGACAGCATTGATCTAATTGCTCAGCTGCACAAGGGCAGCAGAGACATGGCAAATGGGAATGTACATGAAGCTGCTACTGCTTCCAGAAGAGAATGGAAATCTGCCAGCCAAAAGGCTTGGAGTGTCCACCCTGGTTATCTTGCTAAAGATCTAAGAAGGAATCAAACATGAATATTACCTCACTTCTACAATTGCCTTCCCTAAAGGGGGACAGTTTTCTAACATCTTCCCATGCCAAAGCATCTCTGATAAAAGTGGTGTTTTAAGGATGGGCTTTATGTAGGGGTTTTTTTGTTTGTTTTGTTTATTTTAGGAGGTTTGGGGGTTTTTTTTTTGTGAGTCTTGGAAGGCAAACTTATAGTCAGGAAGGACAGCATGGAGCCTCCTGGTCAGTCTAGATGCTACTAAGTAAAGAAAATACTGAAGAAGCCCCATCGCTGTATGAGAAAACAGAAATTAAATTGGTGTGTGCAAGCTGCGATCACAGTGAAGTACAGATTTCTATGTGTCTGAGCGCAGTCTAACATCCCATGACAGATTTAAATTTTCATCCTCTTTCCTATCTGAAAGGCAGTAGCAAAGTTGCACTTTTAAATATGGAGATGATTCTTGGGGTAGGGGTACATTTATATGCAAATAATAGATTTTGCACCTATGGGAAAAGATACACCTAATACTCTATTATGCTTCATTAATTTTGCTTTACATTCTTTTCTAATAGGATTCAATTCCTGACTGCCTCCAGCTGGCCAAAAGAAAACAGGCAGATCACTTAATCATTTGACTACCAGAAAAATGACTCAGTGGAACATGTTTGGTTTTTTTCCCCTTATAAATGATTTGAGATCCATTGAATCACAAGTACCTGGGTTATCCTGTTCTATGTTAAAGTAAGGACAGAAAAGTGGTTTTTTCAACACGTGTATATACATGAGGCATTGGCAAGAGGGAGATTGCTCAGTTCTTCTCCCCTCCCTTTTTGGTCTCAATGCATTGGCCACTGCCTGATAAAAAACACATGAAAGAAGCAATGCAACAAGAAAAAATTCTCACATTCCAAGCATTAGCATCACATATGCTGAGCAGCAGACTCAATTATACTTTTAAAATGCATTACAGATGTAGCTCAAACCAAATGGGTGCAAGATGTACAGTCAGATATGAGTTTACAGACAAGTGTTAGGAAATAGCTGGCAGAAGACAGGCAATGTTGTTTGCATTTTGCCAGCCCAAATCTTCTCCCCTTTTCCCCTTGCCTCCTCCTTTCTCTTTAGAAGTTTGGCAGCTGTGTCTCAATCTCTTCAAATTACTCTTCTAATTGGGTGTTTCTATGGAAACAGACTAGAAGACACAGTACCTCTTCATTAAAGAACTATAAAAACAAGAGGTGCACCATGAGAAAACAAAAGGGATGAAGAATAATAATACAATAGGAAAAGTTCTTACCAACAATGAGAAACTGTACAGCCTTTAACAGTTTAACAGCACAGGGCAAACCAGGACTGTACTGATGCTGCCAAGTTACCACGTAATGAGCCATAATTCTGCAGGGATGGCCTTTGACTGAAACAGCGAGTGGCATGCTGTTTTTCCACATGAAATCTCTGCAGGCCCCAAGTACCTACACTGGTGGCCTTATATAGTCTGTGTCCAATCATATTCTCTATAATACAGGATAAGATTCTGTTGCGTCTCCTCTCCGTGCAAGCATTTACTTTGACAGCCAGTGCATTTAGCATCATCTCAGATGGGATATTTCCTGGCATGGTATAGCATTTAAAGTGGAGGAGCGGAGAACGCCCGTGCATGCAGACTGTACACCATTCCTTAATAAGGTTGCATAGATTAGCTCCTTGATTGGTATTTGTTTTGTATACCTAAGCGGTTTTTGCAAATTGTCAGGAAAGCTTACTACATTCAACCTCCAGCAGAGAGATGGTTGTCTACGCTGTAGTGACAGCCACCAAGCGGCTGTAGCACAACGCTGAGAAAACACAGGGTGCCGATACCCCAACAAGGGAGGACAGGACAGAGTGTGTATGCCTCACACAGTGACTGGAGTCTTGCAGGGGAAAACATTTACTTCGTTCAATCTGCTAAGGAGTTACCACTGGACAGAAGTTAGACTTAGTTTAGGTATGTATGTCCCAGTCATTGATACCAAAAAAAACCCTTAACATCTATTAATTAGGAAAAAACCCACATCCCACCAATGTCAGGTCATTGGGTCTTAGCACCCAGCCCACTGCTTTAGCCCACGATGAATGAGAGAATCAGCAACAGAATTTCCATCACTTCAGATCCTGAGTCTATTGTGAATCAATTAAAAGGCACTGCCTACTAGTGAAGGAATGTCACAGCAGCCTCAGCTGAAAAGAAAGCGCCTTCAAGACTTAATTTAATTAAATTACAACATAACCCATAGCAGGAAGAGGGACCACATGGGAAAAATATCAGTTCTGAAGCATAAAGCAAAAATAAAAGATAGGGGTGAGGGAGGGAAGAGGACTTAATGCTTCATTACTCAAGATGTCTATTTTGCTGAATTTTTCAGGGTGAGGCTAGGAGAGCTCAAAGCTTTGCCAACCCGAGCTTACTGTAAGACTGCAGTTGTAACAGCAGCATCGGGCCTCTAACAACAGGCGTTTAGTATTTTCAAGCCCTGGTCACAGAACCTAGTAATGGCTTTTGTTTATTTTTTAATTTAGTCTTCAAATGTTCCTCTCTGCATTTAGTGATACTGAAGACAGTAACACTTGGTAAAAATCTCTCCCAAACTCTAAAATGCTGATCTCGTTAAAACACAGTTGTCTCTTATAACTAGGTTTGCTAACTTCTTCCCCCCAAATTATTGATTAACTTTTCCAAAATGTAGTATAAAAAGAAGTGCTACTGGAAATCCAGGGAATTGCTGCCTTTAAGCAGTGCCAGCAGCTACTGCTGCCCAGGTTCTGCTCTCAGCTACGTTGAGGCAACAGAACCCTGTAACTACACTGGAGTAACAAAGCAGAATTTGTCAATATAGTTTTTCAGGGTTAATGAAAAAGAATTACACTTATATTACATGCAAGATAGTAATTTATGGTAAAATGAATAATCACTACACCATACCTTTTTAAAAAGGAACATATTAGTTTCCAGCACTCAACAGGATAAAGACAGAATTTATTAAATCCTTGACATTAACAAGTGGTGCTTAGGACAAATCAGGGATTTTTAACCTTGAAGTATAAATGTGAAATCCACTGAAAGTTTTATACTATTGTAGCAGTGAGGAGGTGAAACAATGAAGTCTTTTTGTTCAAGAACATCTGTCACGTTGGTTTTTGCTTGAAAATCTTGTTAGAAATCTACACTGAAGACTGCTGTACTTCTCAGCCGAGTGATTTTTAAACAATATAGCAGTTAACCTAATCTGATCTCACTGTTGCCAGGGCCTAAAAGCTCAAACCGAGGTCAAGGCAGACAACAATAGGTCATGAAGGAAATAAAACATTAAATAAGGTGGCCAGCTGCCAGCTGTTGCCTTGGCATCAGGAGCTTATTCTTCACCCTCCTTCTACTCCACCTTTCCCGAATAATTCTGTTGAAGAGGACAGTGAAATTTGACACATGATCAGAGTTGATAAACCAGCCCAGAATTACAATGCTGTCGGGACAAGTTTTCCTCTAAGCTATAACTGATACCTCCTCCCACCCTGACGAAGTTTCTCCACTACATTCAGAAATATAGCAACACAGGTATTTGGTAGTTGTTTTATAAACCTCATACTTAGGTGAACACCATTTTGTCACCCTGAAGCAACAGTTCTTCCTGTCACACAGAATTGCAGAACAGTAGGGGTTGGAAGGGACCTCTGGAGATCATCTAGTCCAACCCCGCCCCCGCCAAAGCAGGTTCACCTAGAGCAGGCTGGACAGGAACACATCCAGGCCAGTCTCCAGAGAAAGAGACTCCACAGCCTCTCTGGGCAGCCTGTTCCAGTGCTCTGGCAACCTCAAAGTAAAGATGTTTTTTCCCATGTTCCAGTTTGTGCCCATTGCCCCTTGTCCTGCCACTGGGCACCACTGAAAAGAGTCCGACCCCAAAGAGAGTCTCTGGCTGCCCAAGAGATACAAAAGACTAACAATTGCCCTGGCAGCAGAAGGCAGTATCCTCTAGATGCCTCTGGCTAGCATAAAATTCACATGAAAGGAATTATCGTAAATGCTTACACCAACTTGGTATAGCAAATCCTTTACTCCCAGCTTTTGTTCTTCTGCTGCTGCCCTGGAAACACAGGGAAGACCAAAAAAAACAAACCTATTTTTTTTTTAAATCACCCTTTAGAGCACATACAAGCACAAAACCACACAAACCCAAAAGTATTTATAAGAACATTGTAATCTGCTACGTCAGCCTTTCAGCCACTCTTGATTTGGGAGAGGCTTACTCATATGGCCTTTTGATTAAGAAATGCAGAAAGTGGTTTGGGGGAACAAAAACAATTTGAATGAACTTCTACAGAGGCCTGCATGCTTACCCCTCACGTTAGGAAAAGGATTCACCAAATTTCAAGGCAGAGACGACGTTCAAAATTAGGAAAGCTTTCTTTTATTCAACAACTAAATACGTTACGTGTGACCAGACAAGAGTTCATCTTTTATGACAGTGCTACAAAGAGCTCTTATTTTCATCAGTTTCTTGATCACTTGTCCTAATTTCCCCAGTGTACTGGGAACTCAAGTTCTTAACATCTGGAGTTCTTGTCTTCATACTGCAAGCTATTTGGTAAGAAAAAAGCTGAAAACAAAACCCCAAATAAGACACCTAATTATTCATTTTTAAACCCCGTTATAATATTCCTTTAAGTCTGAGAATATTCTTCCTCCAGGAAAGGAGGAAAAAAGGAAAATCAGTAGCGAATTAAAAAAAAGTGTCTCAAGGATGAGTTTCCTAGTTCTCATTAACACGAGGAAAACCACCTGGAATTTCAATAGAATTAAGAAAAATATCCATTTCCTTTAAAGAGATATGAAAAATGCATGATACTTGCAAAAGAGTAGACAGATGTAGACCGATTCCTTACTTGAAATTACTTTTAACAGCCTGTAAGCTTGCTTTTGAGCAAGGCAACATGATTTCATGAAGCTTTGTGCAGTTTCACACAGATGAGAGAAATAACAGGAACTCGTACTGCTCAGTGCACACATAAATTGAAGCGTTCCAGGGCTCTCACTCAGGCAGTGGGCCAAAGTCATACCTAGATACAACCTGGAGTAGGCTACTGATTTACTACAAAGTCAACTGGGTTCACTGTCTAGAAAAATGAATGTTTGCATGCACATTCCAGACAATTCGAGCTATTTCCGATGCAGAAAACAGTTCCCATATAACCCAAGCCCCATTTACACACAACGGGACTAGTTGTTGCTGCCACTGTGCTGGACAGCTGTGGTATGTCATTGCCATTTTCCATCTCAACCCTAGACAGAAAGCAGAAACATTTTTGGTGCACACTCTGCTACAATTATTTTAAGAAGGAGAGAAAAGGAAATTACCTACTTAAAAAATTAATGCTGCGTATTACTCAGCAGCACACTGCAACAAAGGAGAGGAAATTGAAGAGTCATGTTCTTTCCAACATCAACGCAATACGCTACCTCCCACAACATCGTATTCCTTCTGTGTGCACCTTCTGCTGTACCTGGCCAAAACACTGGGTAAAGTGGGGCAGTTTTCAATTCCAACATCTTGAAGGAGACATGTAATTGCATACAAACTGACCCTATTTCCCTGCTTGCATGATCTGCAGTTGTGCACTTTACATTTTCTTGTGACATCTCTGCACATCTTTCCGCTTTCTTTGAAAGCATGAATGGGAGCAAGCAACAGAAAGGAAAAAGCTCAGTTCATCCAGGTAGCTGCTTATTGAGCCAACAATAAGGAGCTCTTTGGATGATGCTAGCTCTGGAGTACCATTTGAAACTACTTGGCACAACTTCACAATCTTCCCAGGCAAGTCACTAATTCTGGCGTATTGTTTAATACACAGTTAATATTCTTAAACATCTTGCAACAGGCAAATGAGATGTTTTTAGCAAATATTTCATAAATAAGTTCATAGGGAAATTAAATCAATACATGCAGATTTTAAACACTAAACTTTACAGTTTATTGAAGGTTGTTACCAATTCATCAGGTCTACTAAATCATGAAGGCTGCTTTTAAACCGCCACGAAGGGCCATGCCTTTCTAAGTGCTAGAAGTCATCTGCTTCCAACTCTACTGCATTGAGATGTATTACATTCATACAACAGAATTGAAGTTTAGTGGAAGACTGCTATGTATAATGTTTATTTGTTTCTAAAATGCATCGCTGACATACTTCACGCATTCCGAACCCTATGCAATTGTCATTCAGAGCAATGATGTAATCCACCCAATTCAGGCTTTCTAATAAACCACAGCTATTGCTGAGGCAATGCACATGAAGGGAACCGAATGCCATGTATTGCCAACTCAAATTTCATTTCAGATGCCTACCATTGCATTTCTCTTACACCAACTGATGTAATTATTCAACCATCAAAACTTTAGGTAAGCTTTTTTTATCACAGTAAATTGTGGCTGAGGTGGTATGAAAAAAAAATAAACCTCACTGCAATTGTCCCATAGGTACAGACTGTCTGGAAGTACTGTGGACATATCAAACCAGACTGAGAGCAGGCTGAACAGAACCGTTTCTGTCAGTATGAGCACAGGCATATCCACTCTGAGATATGCCTACCCACCTACCACACACCTTACACTCTTCAAATTACTGTCCTGAACAACACATCCAAAATACCTTGAATAAATGCAAGAAAAATAGACTCACAGTTCTACTCGGCATTTAATATTTCCCTCTGAATAAAAGAAACCTTTGCCCTCCACAACTGTGCACAGATTAGCTTTCATAATTTGATAGTCTCACAGCAGAATGTTAAAAATCCAAGGTATTGGTGGAGAAAAAAAAGATATTATTAGGTACCTGCATCTGCAGAACCTCTGTCAATTTCTTGCTTTTCTTTATGTCCTTCCATTGCTGCCATTTTGATTCTTCCTTCTCTGGCCAGCCTACAACAGTTTAAGCATCCCATACACTTACCCTAGTCTTCTACTAAGCTAAAAAGACAGACTAGTATTTGTTTGACACAGTGGCGAGAACAGAGAACAAAACAAAAAAACTGTGTACATAAGCAGGCTAAGGAAAATTTGTCATTTAAAAATTAAGTCTCAGTTTCAGGTACATTTACCTTGTTGGTGGCAAAACCTGCCCATAAGACTGGGCAGATGGTTGGGTGGTTATTCCTACTTAGGCTCCTGAAGGCATGACCAGTGGTGCCGGTGATGCTACAAAGCTTACTTAGCTTGGGGTTGTTTGGGGTCATCCAGTACTATATTGCTTTAAAATAGGAACACAAAGCAAATCACCTGGAGCCAACACACCATAGCCTTAGATAGGCCACAAATGATCACTAAACTCATCTAGTTTACCCCAAATCACAATAAAATTGCCTAGGTTTCACTAGCATTTTTACAGGAGGGATTGTTCATATAGGCGAAATTGGCACTGAAGTTTAAGCCTGGAGAGGGCTAAACCACCAGCATTTCTAGAGCAAAAGTTGTGAGAACGGTTGTGGTTTCATTTCTCTCCAAAGCTAAATATCAAGCTCGAAGTCTGTATAAATAATTCATGGAAATGGGCGGAGGGAGTTTCTATTAGAGAATTTTTACAGAGAACAAGAGCAGCTTACTTGCTTAAAACAATTGTATTTTAAAAGCTTGCTTTTTTTTTTTTTTTTTTAATTTGTGCAGAACAGTGCCATTTCAACCCTCTGAGTAGCTTTGAACAACTGTGCCTGGTATCTTAGGCAACAACTTGTTGCCTAACATTTGCAAGGACTGTGTGTCTGCATCTGTGTTCTTTCCAAGAGAAAGAAAAACGGCTGGGCAGGGTGGGGATGAACAGTTTCCTTCATTTCCCCACAAGGCAGCAAAGAATGAAGAACAACCTCAAGCGCATGGCACCCTATCAAATCCAATTTCATACTTTCCTAGTAAGCTACAAGAAAACGTCACAGTTCATCTGATGGAACAGCAAATATAAACCAGCACCTGCCACAGTTTAAGTGATTCCACTAAGCCTTGCATAGGCAGGAAATGCCTTTTGTTCACTCCTTATAAACACTTACTGCTACAGTGTCACTTAAAATGTGATAATATTTTGGGAACCAGCTGGCTCTAACTGATGGCATCATGCAGTTTAATCACTCAATTTATACTCATGCTTCACCTGTACTTACATAAAGCATATCAATTCCTTGTCTTAAACCAGATAAATTTAAGATTAAAACCCTCAAGGGTTGATAGTCATATTAATACTGTTCAACATCTTCACTAAGGACTCAGACGATGGGAGGGAGTGCACTTTCAGTAAGTGTCTGGACAGTATCAGTTCAGGGTGAGCAGTCAACGTGCTGGGGGTAGGACTGCTATGCAGGAAAACCTTGACAGGTTGAAAGAATAAAAATGGGCCAACACAAATCCCATCAAGTGCAAACACCAGGTCCTGCCCCAGGGATGATATCACTCATGGCCAGGGCAGCAGCTTTGCAGAAGACCTGAGCAGCCCAATGCACCAGTCAGAGGTGCACCCTTGCAGCAAAGGTGGTTACCCACAGATCAGCACAGTGGGGAAAACCACTTTTCCTCTCTGCCTAGCTCTTGTCAGAGCCCACTGGGAGGGCTGGGTCCACTTTGGGACTCCCCATGACAACAAGGACATGACCAAGCTGCAATGAGCACCCAGGAGGACCCTCCAGATGAGCAGGCAGAGGGAGCACAGGGCCTACAGGTGGCAGTCGCAGATGGACTCTCTTCAAAGGAGCACAGTGACAGGAAGAGATGAGATGGGCACAAGTAGCAAAAGATGACATTTCAAATGGAAAAAGAAATATTTTTTTTTCCCCATCATGAGGGTGCTCAGACATTGGACTGTCTGTGACATCTTCATCTTTGAAGTAAACCAATCTAGTTGAACCTGCTTCAAGCAGGATGGAGGATTCTGTGATCTGCAGGTCACTTGCAACTTAAGTTATTACTTGATTTTTTGATAAAATGCTGCCTTCTGTCAAAAAAAAGGGGGGGGGGATTTAAATATATCCCCCTCTCCTCCCCACAACAATCATACAATCACTGTCTTCAGCAGTTTGAACAACCTGGTCCTCTGAAACTTGTCTCTTGTCCTTGGCTTTAATTCCAGAGGACGCTAGGAAAACTACCTTTACAGTAGAGTAGCTTTTACAGAATGGATAAAACTGGAAAGATACAAATCCATAAACATATACCAGAAAATCACTGATTACATTTTAAAATTAGAAGAGAATAGCTAATTTGATGATAGGAATAATTTGTAAAGAAATGCAAGGGATGCTACTTTGACATGTGAATTATCAATTAGAAGCAATGTATTCCAGTACTCATTCTAATAACCACCAGATACAGGCAGAAAAATATAATGGTTATTATTTACTCACACTCAGATCACAGTCGCAGGATGACTGAGGTTAGAAGGGACCTCTGGAGATCATCTAGTCCAAGCTCAAAACATGGCTTTTCAAAAAGGTATCTTTAACAGGATTAACCTAATCCCTAATGGTTAAGAATTAGAGTGGTAAAATTGTAAGCCTGACACCATAATATCCACAAAAACTAGCAGGAAGAAGCACTCTTAGCCTAGCAAATATAAAAATGAAAAGAAAGGCCTTTTGAGATGAACTCTAATGAAAGTTAAACACTGCTCTTTAAAGACAGGCAGCAGACCCAGGTGAGTCCAAAGGAGGTAAAAGCTGCCATATCTTTATACTAACAATACACATCATTCTGTCATGAGTTTCTTGAGACAACTGAAAGGGCAAGACTAGGCTTGAACTCCAGTGCTGAAGACTCAGAACTTGCAGCTGGGAACGCAATAAAACCAGAATTAATTTCACAACTCTACTTAGTCAATTTTTTTCTGATTAACTCAGTATCACTGGAAACGAGCATTTGTTGAGCTCAAAGTATGTTGTTTGAAACATCTGATGTCCTCAAATTTATGCCCAGTCTATGGCAGGACTCTGCTGGAAACACTAGTGAATCTGCACCAGCTCCCAAAGCTCTCATGACAGTATAGGTCCCTGGAAAAGCGATACTTCGTCTACACTACAGACAACAAACTCCTACAGCCACCCAAGAAAAGGTGACATGCCATCAGTCCACCTGGAAGGAGAGTGCTCAGTTTGAAAAGGCACAAACAATGACACAATGAGAGAACTACTTAAAGACAGCTAGCAGAACAAAAGGAGGGCTGGCTGACATTCATCAGTGCTTGAACTCAGGAAGTTATCCCACATGAGGAGTGCCCTAGAGGAAAGGAAGTCTATAAGAAGGGACCACTGATTTCCTTGAAAGATGACATCTGGGCATCTGCTTGGGATACAGAAGGGTGCTGTTAGGGAATAGGAAAACACCAAAGGAAACACTGGTCACAGTCAAGAAGCACAAGGATGAGGCAGAGGCTGCCAAAAAATCAAGTTTAATTCAAACTTGAAAGATTAAACCATCTAGTAAGAAGCTGTTCAGCTACATTTTTTTTTAAAAAAAAGGAAGGAAAAAAGAAAATCAAAGGTAAGTAGTAGAGATGCTATCCAGAAAGAACTGCAGATGAAGATCATTTAGGAGCAGCTGGATAACTAAGATAGAATCGTAAGAGAAGAGCTGTTTTAACTAAAGGATGTTGCTTAAGAACAAATAGGCATTTTGGCCCTGAACAATTTTAGGCTTTGAATGAAAGAAATATTCTGGATCCTCAGAGAAATAAAGCTTTGAAATAATCTCCCACAGAAATGGAGGGGAGGGGACAAAATGCTTTCAAGAAGGGCTCAACAAACTAATGAAAGGGATTGCATGAAGTAGTTGCTCCAACAGCAGAGCACTTGGTCCCAGTGTCCCAAGACTTCCCTTCAAATTCTTTGTTCTCCTCCAGAAGACGACAGTAAAATCCTTGCTCACCTTTGTTACAATAGTCAGTATGACATTCGCACACTGAAGTGATTTGTAAACCTTTTTTAACCTTCTAAGTGTTATTTCATCGCTATGTGAAAAAAACCAACAAACCCAAAACCCAATAAGCTGAAGAAATAATGAGTTAGTGCTAAAGAACAAAAGCCTTGAAGCATTGCTCTGCACAGCCTTTTCTCCTCCACATACAGTTAATCCATCTCCAAAAATTGATTGATCTGTATGGGAGTAAATCAAGGTTGCTAAAATCCCAAATTACTCTACAAGTGAAGAGACACTAAAAAGCATTTCCTCCATCCCTAATGACATTGGTCCCAATTCTGAGACATGCTCAGAGCACACTTTGTTAATATGCATCAATGTTAACTCAGTTTTACAGAAAAATGGCTGGAAAAGCTTCAGTGGAAATACTTTGGCGAGACGTGCTTCTCTTGAAACGAGCGTCTTTCAGAAGACTGGTATAATGGCCAATCATTTTCCCAATTTTAGGAAGAAGTCAGCACGATAGTTGAAGATTTTAAAAAATAAATGTCAATTTCTTTCATTGTGAAATTAATGCTTTCTCTTGCATCAAGTATTAGGAAAACTATTACAAGTCAAAATAGAAATAAAGTTTCAACTGACAGGAAACAAACAAAAATTCTGACAATCAAATGAAAAAGTTTCCCTGTTTGGAGTAGTCGTATACTGTAAACTATCTTTTCAGCAAATTTTGACCTCTATCTCACTCTATCTATATTCCTAGATTGTATAACCCCACACATTTTTCTCAAATTATACTATCCCTCATCCCTTTGTAAAAAGTTAAGGCAGAAGTCTGCTTTTATAAAAGTTTACTGTATGTATTAGAATGAGAATATAAATTGAACAGAGAAAACCTCTCTCCACAGAGTAAATAAACTTGACTCTCTCAGTCAATTAAATACAGACTTAAATTAGTCAACTGAATACAGAATTTAGAAGAAAAGCTGAAATGGGGTAAGTCTTCAGGAATGTGCCACTTTTTCTATCGCAGCAAAAATACTACAAGGCATATGTAGTTATGATGCAAGTTTAGGGGCAGGAAGAGCCGGATCTAGGGATTTGCAGCGTGCATGTAAAGGGCTTCTTTTCAGCTGCTGGGGTGTCAAGTGAAAAATGGAACAATGTAACTGAACCCTCCATAAATTAAATACTATTTTAAACTGCAACTAAACTGTTCACTGCTACCAGTTTAATAGTCCCTGCTCGGTTTCGTCTTCAGTTTTCTGTGGCTTACATTCCTTGCCGTGATACGTCAATCTGTATAAACCACAGCAAAAATTGTTAAAATTGCGGTGTCTAGGCAGCTGCATATACCCAGCCAACAGCAATCAAAAGCATTTAAAAAAATATTAAGTCTTCCCTTGCTTGTATGTTTAAAAAAAAAAAAAAAAAAACCAACAGACATTACAGCCCCTGTAGAGTGAAATTAAGTAAATCACTCATCTCAGCTGGAAACGTTAAGTCCCACTTCAGGCACACAAGCACCATGGTGAAAACTGGCATTAGCCTTGGAGTCCCGATTGACAAAGCAGATGGGGAAGAAGCAAGAAAGCTGGTGAGGGCTTTGGGGGCATCCGCTTTGTGGGACAGCCTTGCTTGGATGGCTGCCAGGTGCCAGAGCTGAATGGGAGTAACACCCCCATGAGGGCACACAGTCCATGCGCAGAGAGTGGGGCTGTGAAGAAGGAGCTTTGGAGCAGCCAAAAATCTATTGTTTCCAGGACCCTGTGCTGCATTTTAAATGCAAGGATACCAACAGAAGAGGAGGGTGAATACTGCCCCTTTCTAGTGCTGCTGGAACAAAGCCGCAGGGGAGCGCTGAGAGAGCTCTTGGCAGAAGCTGTGGTGAGACTGGATGCCTTTGCAGGAAAGCAGCCTCCATGCAAGCAAACGGTGGGGCTAGTTCTAGAAGGGGTGAACAAAGTTGACAAAGCCAAGCACTGACTATAAGTAATAGCAAGGGAGTGATTGCTGAGGAAACTCTTCCTGCCTCCAGAAAGGCAGTAGGAACATCTCTGCCAGACATTTAACACCTACGTAGCAGTTAGGAAATAACCGGCCAATTCAACAGTTGTTTTGAAAGTTCATCAAAAGATCATTTCTTTCACCACACAAAGCATCTTCTAACGTGACACTCCACTGAATGTTTTAGTCAGCCCAGGGTCTGGTATTGGAGTGACGCTTTGTGTCAAAACAATTTGCCTGTTCAGTATTCGATCCTACCATGCTGTTAATCTGTATTAGAGCTAGGGGAAGCAGGAAAATTCATGGAGTTTTCAGCTCTGTCGAGGCATATGAAAATCTTTACATGGCAAAGTCTTTGGTATAAGAAACTGCAGCAGAATAATTGTCCTGCAATTAACAACTTTTTGAACAGGGCCCGTCCAAATCCTATTCAGGTTACCTCTCCCATTTGAGAAGTGACCCAAATTTCAGAGTTCAAGTGGGTCCACTCTTGGAACCCATTTCTGGGCACATGCAACAAAGTGATTTGGAACAGTCAGCACAGCTTCACCAAGAGGAAATCATGTCTGACCCACCTGACTGCCTTCAGTGATTCAGTGACCTTGTCTCTTTTAAGCCTCTTAATGCTATCTTTTTAAATATTCTTGTAACCAAATTGGTATGTCAAGGCCTGGATGGGTGGACAACCAAATGGGTAAAAACTCGTTGGATGACTGGTCCCAGAGGGCAGTGATTACTCTACCCAGGCTAGTAACAAGCACCAGAGCGGTCAGTCCTGGAACCTGTCCTGTTTAACGTCTTTATCCACGACCTAGAGGAGGTGACAGAGTGCAGGCTAACCAAGTTTGTAGATCACACCAAACTGGGGAGAACCATCAACACACTTGAATGCAGAGCTGCCATCCTTTGGGACCTAGACAGACTGGACAAACGGGCCGACAGGAACCTCATGACATTTATCAAGGAGAAATGCAAAGTCCTGCACTGAGTAGGATTAAAACCATGCAATGGTACAGGCTGGAGACTGCCCAGTTAAGAACCCTCTATGCAGCATTCATGAGACCACATCTCCAATACTTCCTGAGAGTAGACAGTGAAAAACTAGAACAAGTCCAGCAGCAGGTCTCCAAAGCGGTCAGGGTACTGGAGCACTTACCTTGTGAGGATAGGCTGAGGGACTTGGGCTTCGTCCTGGAGACGAAACAGCTGGGGGAAGTGGTGGGGAGAGAGGGCTAACAGCAGTTCCCATTCCTACAAGGAGGTTATCAAGAAGATAGAGCCAGGCTCTTCACAGCAGTGCATGGTGTGAGGAAAAAAGGCAATGAGCATAAGTTGAAACGAGGAGTTCAGACACTATATAAGAGAAAGCCTTTTTACCCTGAGGAAAGTCAAGCAGTGTAACAGGATGCTCAGAGCTTGTGCAGCCATTGTCCTTGGAGGTTTACAAAACCCAATTGGATAAAGACCTGGGAACCCTGCGCTGAGCAGGGAGTAGAACTTGTCCACTGAAGTTGTCTTCTAACCAGCATTATTCTATAAATTTGGAAAATACTATTTGATTTTTATAGGAAAACACCACTACAGGATGATCTACTGAAAGATGCAACAGATTTGCTAGCACAGACCTACACTAGCTATATGTACACAAGTATTTCCAAAGCAGCTCTTCCTAGCATGGACAACCTATATCTAATCCAATGAAATAAATACCACCTAAATTTCCCAGAACAATCTAGAACTAAAACTCAGGAGTACCTCAGGGCATGAAATCATTCACACTAGTGCCCCATATACAAAGAGATAATTATTTAGTCCTTCATTCTGCCAACGATTGAATATTGGTCCCACAAGATACTCTCCGTAACACACTTCTTACCACAAGTGTTATAACATCCATGAATTAGAGGTGCTTACACCACACATGATTAAGCACAAAGTCTCCAAGGACAAGTCTACACTTTGGAAGTTAATTAGGAATACATAGGAAGTTGCCCAAGTGAGTGGGAAAGACTAAGACAGGCTGTAGCATTTATTTCCAGGTATCATCCTACTGTACTGCTATATGCTTCTTTGATTGTTACACCGTTTAGCAACAGACCTGTACTACGGCATTTTTTGATATATTGTGCTATCCTAAAACAGAAAATAAATGTAGAAAATCATATTTTACTCTGAAAGTGTTGCCTTTCGGGGACAGAACAACGTTTTACTTTTATTGGATATGGGGGAAGGGAAGAAGATCCAAAACTTCCAAAAGATTCCTAAATCCACAGATTTTCCACTTCCATCATTTGCAATCTTTGACCAACCACTACGGTTTGGAAGCCATCTCGATAAATGACTCACTTTTGGAATATTCCAGCTGTCGCTGATCTCCCAGAAAGATGTCTGAACAAATGAAAACGCTTTAGCAAGACTCTGATATCTGCAGCCAGAAAAGCTCACATTAGTAATTCAGTTTTATTGCAAGTCTCAAGATACTGCTAACATAAATGCACTTTGTCCCTTGGCTCAAGGAATTAGTATATCTCAATGTTTGAGAAGGCTTCTATTTACCATACCTGACAATATGAACTCATAGAAATTCAAACAGCTGACACTGCTCAGCATTACAGTGAGCATATCCCCGCTGGTGATTCCTAGAACCCCCAACAGTACTTTTGGAATCAAGGTTCTGAAAGCCAGTTTCCAGATCTTCATTCTGCAAAAGGACTTGAATTGCACTTCTAAGTGCAGATGTGAATGGCAAAAACTGGGGTTTGTTTGCCATGACTGCATTTGAGCTTAATACTGTATAGCTGCAGCTCTGAAATAACATTTAGCTATTCTGTAAGGTGACAAGGTGCCTTTATTTCAGAGCTGCCTAGTCTATGCATAAAAACATTCAAAAAGCATTACTTCCATCACATGGGAGGGAGAGGGAAGCTTTCAATCATTTGCAGATTCAAGTTACTGCAGATAGTTAAACACCTGATTTATGGGTACAGGCGCTGTTTGCCTCTGCACATTATGGTAGGAGGACTTCAGATTTTGTTTTTTGTGGCTCCAATTTTGCTTCAACAAGTCAATTGTGAGTGGAAGTAACCGAATAGCACGCAAGATGCCAAGTAGAGGCCTCTGCAAACTTGGCCCAGAGCATACATGCTTGTTAGTCTTAAGTTTGCTGTTCTCATTTTAATCCCCTGTGCTTCTAGCATCTGCAAATTGTTTAGCAAATTTAAGTCCTTCATTTATCCACTTACAAACCAGTCTGCTTTCCTATAATATTTTATCATCAGATTTGTGGAGCTGCCATTGTTCCACTTGGATGTTAAATTAAGTTGTATAATAAATGATGGTAATCTTTAAGCATTTGCCACCATGAAGGTGCAGGTATCAGTAACAGCATGCTGCTTATTTAAAATATTGCTGCCACAAACGAGAGCGCAATAGGAAATACTAACAGCAATTTTGAAAGGGAGTTACATACACCCATGCATTTCAACTCCACTGTTACCTCCAACCATACTATTTTATTATTTTATCTATGATTCTATGATTTTATCCTGCAAGTTACATCATCATAATGGGTAAATATTATGTGCTAGTGAGACGTTAACTACTCTACAAATGATTTAAGATTACTTAAATTATTTATCTTCGGGTTTTTTCCTATCCCAAAATCAATTGGGAAACACTTGCGTATCTTGGTACATTCTTGACCAAATTTCCCATAATACACAAGGTATCTTTCTGGCACATATTTCTATGTTCTTATGATCATTTGACCTACCCTTCAGCTCATAGTGATATATCAGTGGGTGGAATTATTGCCGGTTTTTCAATGCATTACTATGCTAGTTTTTCTCCTGTAGAAAGAAGCAAAGGACAACGTACTATTACACCAGAGACGATGGCATTTTTCTGGAAAACATGATACAAACCTGTCCTTAGTAAAAACCCACACAAACACTGAATAAACAAAAGAGTAAACTTTAGAACAGCTCCCCATTTTACCTATAAAAAAAAAAAAGGAAAAAAGAGAAAAATAAATACAAAGGGTCTGGCATGCAGTGAAGCAAAAAGAATCTTTCCCTCACTTCAGATTTCAATGAGTTGCACATTTCCAGACAGCTGTTCTGTTTCAAACAAACAGGCAAAGTCTGCCTCAGGATACTAAGGCTTTTCTATTAATATGTTTTTGGCTAGATAGGGGTAATCTGCCATGGAGTACCTATATCTGTATATCTTAATGAACTAGGATTATGTCTCCCATCACTCTAAAAAAAACCCAAACCACAAAACAAATAAACAAACAAAAAAACCACCCCACCACACACAAAGAAACCAACAAACCACAAACCAAACCAAAACTAAAGTGTTAGGAAACAAATTCATATTTTAAGTAAAAAATGCTACAGGTAGCTTTATTGCCATGGCAGAGCATTGTTCCTCAAGAGTCTTGCCTTGCAATGAAAGTTTCTCTTGCCTTGCAGATCTGATTTCCAGCTCCTAGATGAATTGCAAAAATGAGTCCCATGGAGTTCTGGGTAATTCACTTGGCTCCCACTGTTCTTCCAGCCCTTCCAAGACTGCAGCCGTTCCAAGGCAAGCACAAAAACCCAAGCATATTTGCCATTTGATGTACTATGTAAGCAAATAACATGTCTTTCTTCTGGAAAGAGATACAAGTCTGACAACTGTGTAGGGGAGATTGGCCTTACTTCATGCTGCTTGATTTATTTCAGACCTGAACAGACTTAATCGGTCTCGGCAGATGACCACTATGATTTGATGACCACATGTGGCCAAACCTTGAGGGGAAAAAGACGGCAGCCAGAACTTTTAAATGAACAAACAACAGGTGAGAATACAAAATCATCTGGTTACCCAAGATGGGCAGCTGTGGACATAGGAAAAACAAGACAGCTGCTTGTAGTTGGTAGTGTTCACTGCTAGAACACTATTTTTCCTTACAAACTTACATATTTGCAATAGATATCCCCAGGAAGATGTCTGAAAATGCACATAGGATCTTAATTCCCTTTAAAAACAAAATTCCATAGTAATTCAGTTTATCCGTAACAGATGCTCATTTTTAGAAAAAAACATGGAGTTCCCATCGAAATTCAACGAAAAGATTTGAATGGAAATCTGATAATTATGTTTAATTCATAGCATCTTGGGACTAGACACTGGCTGTTCAAACAGCACAGAAGAATATACTACTTGACACAGATGCCAGCTGAATACTGCCACCAGACAAGAAACTTGGGAATTCAGATAAAAATCTGTGTTTTAAGACTTGAAATCTGCATTTGTTTTGGACAACAAAGAAGAACTCTCCTCTTTCCATGAAAAAATGCATGCTACTAGTCAGAAAAACTCTTCATATATAACAAAAGGAACAGTAGCTGACTAGTGGGAGAGTTACAGAGTTACTGATGTCTGAGAAAGAGAAAGCACTTTGGATGTGGAAAACAAACAGCTGCAAAATAACTGTAAGACTTTTTATTTTACATTTGCCAGAACCAACTTTCAAATATGAAATTATAGATCTACAATTTTTTTCTGAAGAGTGAAAAAAAATATAGAATAAGCAAAAGATTTTAAAAGATTCACCAAAGGGGTTTGAAACAACAAGTAACAGAAGAGAGAACAAATAGCTTAAATATGGTAACATGCTGGAGAGATAAGTTTTTGTCAACCATGAATTATAATTTGACATGAATGTTATTTCTGGCAATGGGCATCCATAAATAGCATCATCAAGAGCACGCTAGTGTGCCAGAAAAAGCCATTGCCAATTAAACAAATTCAGCCCTTTCTTCTTCCCCCTTTCCCTCACTATATTCGACAACTCTGCAATAAGAAACCCAGCGCTGAATTTTAACTAGCAGCAATATACTTGGAGAGAGCCTTCCTGAAACCTCCTGAAGCACTGGGGCAAGTATAAAGCTGAGGTCTATCAGGGACAAAACTCATCTATCATACCCTTTAAGTGAGACAGATGCCTGGAATTTATTTCCATTTCATTCATCCGGCCCCACGGCTCCATCCCCCATCTCGTACAGCAACATTAATATAGACCTTGAGAAGATTTTGTTACAACTATGGTGCCCTAAAGGAGCAGCGTTTACCAGCTGCAGAAGCAGACTGTCCTCACCTGAACCAGATTTAAAATTCCAGGCAACAGAACAGAATCAGATCACCTCACACAGAAATCAAACACACTACTTAAAGACTGTGGGGGTCAAAAAGCTGAGTGGGAATCCTTCCTTCCATTAGCCTTCCATATTTCTAGGATACTCTGCCTAAATGTACCAGATAGGGTTAGCTTTTGATGGGTTAAAACTCAGCAAAAAGTTTTTCTAGGATAAATAAAAACAGGCGTACGGGGATTTGGAACGAACCACATTTCCATATTTGAGAGCAGTAGGCACTTTTGAAAACATGAGCTAATTCCACACAGGAACGGCACAATTAGGTTAGAATTTTCAAAGCAATCTCAAGTCATTCAGTAGCCAAATTCTGTAATAAAGCAAGCCCTCAGGTGCACAATTGTCATCATCAAATCTTTAAACAGATTAATTACAAGCTTAATGCTTGTAAAGATGTTTTTGTAACATTTAACTAACAGAGGCAAAAAATTTTAAGTAATGCTTGGATGCTTGAGTTTACAAACATATGTCAAGGACTTAACTTTTGGCATAGATAAGTGAACCAAATACTTTGAAACTAAATGTCAAGGCTAACAGCTGACCAATCTAAATGTATTCAAATGGAAATATACTGCGCACTCTAAGAGTTCATTTACTTTTTGCTGCTTCTTTTACTGGGGGGGGGTGGGGTGGGAAGAAAGGACTGGACTTTGGACTGCATTCACTGAATAGCCAATACTGCAGAGAAATACTTCAGCGTAAGGAAACCATTGATCATAACAATATTTGTTGGATCATAAAAATCTGATTATACAGCAACAAGCCTGTTCTGAATCAACACTAAGTATTGGGTTTTAATACTGTGTATGCAACAGACATACTCACTGAGAATTATGATCTACTTTGTTTATGCTCATTTTGAATGCTTTTCTCCTCAGATGATTTACAGTTTTATTTTCTTTTTCAAGGCTCAGTTCCTAGAATTCTTAAACCATTCCAACTGAACCACTTCTAGTTCGTCCATTAGATGTTTCATTAATGTTGAGATCTTACAGTGCCCACTCAGCATTCCTATTGCTGATTCATTTTCACATGGCAAGTGAGTTTTGACCAGTTACTATTTCACCCCAAAACTGAGGTCTGTGTTATCTGTATAAGGCAACTTGCCAGTGTGTGTGCTGTCACCAACTGGGCATCTGGTTTTACAGTATCCCCCCAGGGGCCACTTTAAGATTTGTTTGGAAATTCCAACCTTTAGTCATGCTTAGTCCTGCAGTCCTCAAACATCCTGTCTCCTTGAAATCCCACATCAACTGGACAATACCAGGAGTGCAGGTAATACCTCTGTCTTGCCTCACATTTCCTCCTGATTTATGCAAAATATCTCCTGCTTTAAGGCAGCCTTGCAAAACCCACTCCTCCAAGAGTCAGGAAGAACTTAGAAAAAAAATTTTCTTGCAGTCCAACCTGCAAGAGACTAAATGAGAATATTAGCTGCATCCATGTCAACACTGAAAAATCATCCATTCATCCCAATACAGAGGCAAGGCATTTACAGAAGGCTCTTAAGAAGCTCAGGTTATCACTCTGCAAGTCTGTGAGAGACCAGTCTCCGTGACCCAGAAAGGCTGCTCTCAGTAATATTTCTCAATAAATACAACCAGAAATATCACCACCTTCAAAATAACACTGAAAGGGGATTCCATAGTACTATTGTGTTAACTATCACAGCTGACCAGTTTGAAAGAGGATCACCTAAATGTTTGCATGTACGTCACAGGTTCTATAGGGAGACAAAGGAAAAAAACCTGCTAGAATCACAATTCTTTTTTTTCTCCAGATTTTTTATACCGTTGCCTACAGACAGTTATTCACAAATGCATCCAGAATATCTAAGTATTGTTTTACATTCAGGTGTTAGCTTGCAGCAGAGTCACTACATTTTGGTACACTGGAGACATGCTGCAGTTGCAAAAGTTGCTTTTAAACTAACTTTTAAAAATTGCTATAATTTCTATTACCTGTTTTCTTACACTTAAGTTTCATATACATATATAGAGTAAGAGAATATTAAGATGCATTTTATCAATATAAGTAATACTTACGCTTGCACATACACTTCATCACTTGAAGATGTGATAGACTGATTTGACCTATGATTATAAAAATCCACCAATTCATCAATATTCCAAAAGAATTAATGACCCCTCTTAAATTTTACATAATTGGAATGACCACACAACATACAGTAACACCTGGAAATACAAGTACAAAAGTGTAGATTGGTGCCATTTTAGCACTCCTAGACATGGAGAAAGCTACAGTTTTAACATATTCATTCAATTTGCTTGAATGTATGGATCCCCATATGATCATCCCCCCCCGCCCCCCAAGCAAAATGTGTCATTAGCATTTAAAAGGTGCAGCTTTTGCTTTTCACATATATATTGCTCATCTGATCATACAGCAATGCAGCATAACACTTAAATGAACTACACCTTTTTTTCCCCCAACAATTCCCACAATATTCATGCTCTTCACATTACTAAAAATACGTACTTCTTTTACTCTTCAGTTTCTAGTTAGTGTGGTTCTCTTTGAAGTCTCTTGGTAGCTCCTAGAAAGTTAACCAATAACAGCAATCCTCTAAACTTAAACTACTTCAAGTTCAGTCAATATTCAAGTCTAAAAAAAACCCCCCCAAAAAAACAACCAATCCCAAACCCACAACAAAAAAAACTCACCCAATCACCCCCAAAACTAGTAACACTACTTTTTTCCCCAGTATTTTGGTACCTCCACAAAGTGACTAGAAACAAGTATCCTACTTGTTATATCATTATGTTATATCCACTCTGTATAAACGCAGATAACTCCATTAGATAAAAGGCACGTGTGTGAGTGAAATCAGGCCCGTCAGTCATTATACAGCTTACATATAAAGAATTACGCTAGCAATGCATTGCTCAGCCACTACTAAAGACAACAAAACAAACTACATCAGCTGATGAACACAGGCTAATATCACTGAACACAGAAAGCAGTGCTTAAGGTGGAATATCAAATCTAGTACATTAAAAAAGTCTAACACTTAGCAGTGTCCAAAACCAAAATATACTGTACATTATTTTAGGTATCAAACGGCTGTAAGAGACCATTAAACCAACATCTCATCAGGAAATTCCTGGATTAACAAAGTAACACATGCAGGCGCCTCCTCTTCTGGCCACCCATTGACTGTAATGCCTCTGAGAGTAAATGATACATAATTGTTACAGCTCATTACTGAGTCATATAATTTGCCTTCATAAGGAACAAAAATGTCATGTACTAGAAAGAATAAATCTCCCTGCCTAACGGTACTTTTCTTCTCCACTACTGTATTTATCACTTGTAGTTCCCATCTAATATTTATCTCACACAGTTATGAACTTCATTGCCAATGTTTAGATACATCTTAATTCTTGTGGAGTGAGTGCCATCACCCTGAGGGTAAGGGTCAAATTTTGCTCTCACATCAAAGCAATGCCTTGGAAGCCCAGAGTTAAACTGAGGTAATATGAAAAAACCTGAACCAAATAACTTACTGTATTGGTGATCAGCCAATAGTCTGCCAGCTGTGCTACTGGAAGAAAGTAAGTTATCTGCCAATTTTTGAGCAGGTATGTACTCTCAACATGAAGAACCAAGACTCTTGAAGCCAGAGGATTATGTTTAGATAGCTTCTATACTACTTTCACTAAAGTACATTTTCTCAGGCAGACTATATATGGTCAGAGAGCATTATCTGGCTGACGTGCATTTAGTTACATAGGTCTCCATGTTAAGACAAAAAAAAAAAAAAAAAGTTTTTTGTTAGAAGCAACACTGACCAAAACCAAAGATTGTACAGGCACACTTCATTCCAAGTAGGAGTGAACCCTGTGTGACAGGTCTTTGTGGGGTTAAGTGCCTTGTACAACAATTTCTATCAAGCATTGAACAATTCTCTGCAAGCAGGGGATGAGGAAGGAGTTCACAACTTCTAGATGATCTCAGAGAAAAACCAACAGCCACGGTCACTTAATTTTTCTTTCATGTTTCCACAACAGCTAATCCTGCCAAAATGATCCCAATCATTTCAGAATGTTTACTTTTTCTAAACTTCCACATTTACAGTGAAGAATAACTTAAGATACTGCCTTTTGCACCAATTGTGCTGATAGATCTCCCCTCACACCCATGGACCAATATTTTCAACAGCCCCAGAACAAAACTTGTGTCACATCAATAGCTAGAAATCAGACAAGCAACATTTTTCTGCCAAACACGACACATCATAAAGTCAAAACTTGTTTAAAGACAATATTGCATTTAAATTGTTATAATCTTTACCCGAAATAAGAGTTTAGCTCACACAAGATTTTCAACTACTTCTTCCACTTAAAGCACATGCAGATTTCATTTCTTATCAAGCTGATATTGCACTGGTATCTGCTGTCAATATTCAGAAAAACCATCCATTGTGTTGTGCACCATCAGAGAAAAGCATCAATGATGATAATCCAAACAGCATTTCTTCTACATTTACCAGTTGCTGCTGTTTTTAGAAGTCACACAATGCTAATTTCGCACCATAAATGATAAAGATGGGTTCCAAGCTAAGCCACACATCAAACATTTTACATATAGTATTTCATCTATTAAAATAATATTGTTCAATTTAACTAAAACAATTTTCTACTTGTGCAGCTAAGACATGACCTCAAAACTCATACGTAATGCCCTGAGTCTGAATTGGGAGTCTTCACGTAAAAGGCTGTTTTAAAACCAAGCATATAGACAAGTGCTCATGAATAAAATTTGTCATGAAAGACATTTTCACAGAGTAATTTTGTATCATTGGAATTTTTTATGTTTTCACCCTACACTCATTGATAGTTCTTATTCAATGTGATACCTGTGAGCATTCCTGTTACACTTTCTCCCGGTTTCTAGTGAAACATGCCAGTTTCCAGTGGTTCAAGAACTACAACTGTCATTTATCATTATCATTTAAATCTGCACCCAAATGACGACGTTACTCCAGTATTTCAAAAGGCATCTTAAAACTCCTTAATCAGAAAGAAATATCCCCACTTTGCATGAGCAATGTCCATTAGAAACCCCCACTAATGAATGAGATACTTCAAAGAATAAAAAAAAATAAATAAAAATTCTCAAATTTCAGACTCCAAACTGAGCTAAAACCCCAGAGGCAAATGGCAGGTTTTAGCTGATAATCCACCACAACAGAGTCTCATCATTTTCGTTAAGAATATTATCTGGAGAGATATTTGAGAGAGAAATGACGGCTTCCAGACCACAAAGCACTTGACTCCCAAGAACGTATCGTTCTGTCAAATCTCTTAGTCTCCTCTAGGAAAGACGCAAGAGCAGACTAGCTTATTGTTCACATCAGAGCTGCTCAAAACTTTTACTTTTCCTGGCATGCATGTTTCCTCCTTAGTTACACTCACGGGTCTGAATCTAATCTGAATAGGAAGCACAACTCAAGATGACAATGTAATTGCTTAATTATTGCAGCCGGCTCACCTTCCAAAACAAACTAGCCCAAAAGAAATCAAAGGAAAGCAGAAAGCAACTGAGTGTCTCATGAGCCAGAGCATGGAAAACAGTGGAATAACACAAATAGGGTAATGACGAAAAAATGTTTCTCTAGTAATACCAACACGTGTCATAGAATTCATCAAAAGGTAAAAGAAACTTTCAGATTACCATTTGGTAGTTTGAGCTCATTTGTTTGTTTTCTCCTCATCTTACTTTGTGGAAATGTTGATCTGGTAAAGCTTTAGCAACCATACATGTATACCCTTTAAAACTAATGGTGTAAATAGAAAGTTTATTCCTAGGCAACCTAAGTATGTTAATAGTCACTACCAGTCCCCTAAAAGTCTTCGACCACAGCAGAACACATTGGGAACAGTATTTTTGGTTCCATCTTGAAAGAAAAACTCCATCCAGCCCCCACTGCCCACTGAGGCTGAATCCAGGCAAAATACGAAGACAATTCTTTTTTGCAAGGTGCTTCAGGGAGAACGCACCACAGCTACTCACCGTTTTTGGCCAACATCAGACTGGGCTAAGTTTGAACTGCTGTTTTAATGAAGAGCTTTTAGAAAGAAAAAAAAAAAAAAAAAAAAAAAAAGAGGCAGTAGTTTTCCCTGTTTCCTCAATTCATGTTAAAAAAGGAATGTAAGTCCCAAAATTAACAACTGGACTCCATATGCTCTAATGGGTGGGACCACACTGTGCATGTGTCTTGCTTATTTCTCTCTCCTCCCAGGATGTGCAGTAATATTCTTTTGACATGCTGCTGTTTACAGAACCATTTTCATTTAACATTTTGTTCACGTTTCTGAAAAGATAAACCATGCTGAGTAATTCGCCGCTCTCTTATCACACGCATAGGTTTAAGCTCTTCAGTCAACTCTGCAAACTAAACCTGTCTGAATGTGAAATTGCATTTGTTTTTCATTGTACATCACCTTCAGGATAGGCTGAGTAAGCTAGCATCATGCTCCATGTAGTACTTCTGCAGCTCCTTTGAAAGCAATAGTCATTGGCTACCTATTAAACACATCTTCGCTGAAATTTTTTTCCTTCGACTAGTACAATAAAAAAAATGGTAGCACATGCCTGATTGAAGCATCTTTCACACAGTACTTTCACTAAGCCATACTTTGTCATGAGACTTAAGTTATTTTAGAAAAACACAGTCATCTTTCTTTAAAGCAAAGCCACTACCAGCATCACCACCCAGCAACAGGCACAAACATAATACCTACCTGTTCTGTTTCAAAACAGCTCCTACATCAAGACATTTCCATCCTTGTTGCCTGAAATGATCACAAAACCAATGTAACACTGGACCATCTTGCTCAAAACCCATCTGGTACAGCACATTTCCATGCTGCAGTGGGAGGGACCAGCAGGTAACACTGCTCTCGGAGCAGGGCGCTCAGTGGAGGTCTCAGACTGAATTGGACGCACTTCTGTGTGGGGTGGGGGAATTTGAAGAAACCAGGCAAATGGTACTCTGACCTTTGCTCTTAAAGAAAATAGAAAAATCCCACAGAGGCCTGAAACTCTCACTGGGTGGCACATATAGCCCCTTTACACAAAGCTTTGTTTTTCTCCTTCGGTAACGCTTGAATAGTCAGAGAAAGCAACATGCCAGCAAGAAGTTTTACTGCCCAGCTATCCGATACTGCACACTCGCTGGAGGCTTCCACTCGGATTACCACGTTGCACTCTGAGTCACAGTGTGTTTCTGTAAAATGTTTGACTGTACTTGGAAAAAAGCCTGAACAGCAGTTGCTCTTGTAACAGGGAGAAGGTACCATGAATAAATGTCTGGCTGCTTTTTAGGAAAGGTGGGAGATAGGAAATTAAACTAATTGGCAGTGTTTTGAAGCATCACATCTGATAGACAGGTGGTTCTCACTCAAACACGGCAAATCTCTCCGAGCACTCTGCAGTTAGCCAGCTCTGAGATAATTATCGCTGCTAGATTATATCAGTGCAACCAGTAAAAGAACTTTATTTGGGTCTTTTGTTTACATACAGCCCCTAAGGTATTTCCTTTTTTAAGAGGTTGCTTCACATAGGGTGTCAGCACGGCTTCAGCATTAACATTTTCAAGTAGGGCTTCTCTGACCTGACCTAATGAAATAACTCATCCACAAATGCAAGCATTATTTATGGAATCCCTGTGTGATCTTAAGACTAGAGTCATTGCTTTTCTATATTTGCAAAACAGAATTTATATTTATTTTAAATACTTAAATGCATCCTCCCTCCCCCTTCTTTGTCTTTGCAGGAAAAGCCTGTTATTTTCACAGCTGAAAGCAATAATTTCTAAATGGGAAAACATTTCCAAATGTGAAACTTCTGATTATCACCAAGATGTTCAACCGTTATTTTGTTTGGGTTTTGTTTGTGTTCCCCTCTCCCCCAAACAACCATCTGCAAAGAGGGTGAAATTTAAGTGTGTGTAAGGATACACATTTACAGGAAAGTAGGTTTTCAAAGCATTTATGGTTTGTCCAAAAAGCATCATTAATACAGTCCACATTTGGCATCATAAGTGTGCTCTTCTTTGACTAGGACAGGAAAAGCACTTTTATCCTAGTATTGGGAGAGGAATGTAACCATCTTTCAAAGTCTTATCTATTGAGTAATAGTGATGATCATACTGTTCTTAAAAGTTACAAATCAGAGGCTAGTTTCTGTAAGAACAATCTTCCCCCTAAATGTCCTTAAAGGCTGAATTCTGCTAAGTGAAAAGGGTAGTGATGGTTTTATAAAGGCTCTTCTCCTCTGCTGGTCCCAAAGCTGTTCTTAAGCAACCACCAAGCAGTAATCATGCAGTCAAAGATTACCTAGAATAAACAAAATCTCTGTTCACAAATCTTGTGGCTATACAGACATAAATATTCTGAACTCCATTCATATCAGAGCAATTGCAAAGGATTCCTGCAGCAGTCTAATACTGAAAAGCTTGAATAACTTGTAAAAAAGTATCAGAGGGAAAGGCTTAAAGGATGGAAACATGTTGGGTTCAGTGCAGAAGGTCATAAAATATAGATCATTTAATATCAAGGGAAAAGCACAATACATGCAGCTCTCCAGAAAATAATCAGGTGGTTACATTAGCTACAGCCGCCTTCTCTGTTTGGCATTTCACCACAATGCAATGACTGCTTTTTCAACTGCTAGTAGGATTTAAATTTGATTTTCCTAAATTGAACAGAATGATATTCCAACACAAACTATTTTATGATAGCAAACTATTCTATGAATTCACGTAACAGCCTACATAATCATTAAGTGTTGCTTTTCCACTAGATGTCAGGGAAGACACAATCCCGTTTTCACAAAAGATGTTCCAGGCACAACTTTCCAGTTGCAGCCAGCTAGAAAACCAGGATGGTCTGGTTTTCTTTTCTTTCTCCTTCCTTTCTAGGAGCAATTGAGAGAAAAAGTTGAAGGATTCCCCCATCAGAAAACATCATGGCAAGTTGGTGGACAAAGTCCTTGTGTCTAAGTCCTAGACATAATAATCTCCTCAAAAGTAGCAGAATTGAGCATGACTAAGAAAAATGCAGTAACAGAAAGCGCAGCAGACTGTTCTTCCTGTCAGCATAATTTTATGGGTAACACTACCATCTACGAGTTATGCCTGGCTAAAGTCTTTTAGTGTTTTTATCCCATTCTCCTGAGGGCTATAAAATGGTAACTGTACAAGAGTATGTATTATTTTAGGTTAACAGTAGGAAGAATAATGTTTCTGGACTAATAACTGCGATACATTCCTTACCAGATCAGAATTCCTTTCCTGCAAGTGCAGCCTTCACAGAGGAAACTGTCAGAAGAGTAGCGTGTGTAACCAGAGTTGACAACTCAAGAGTTGCTACTCCCGAGAAAGTCTCATTTCTTGGCTTTACGCAAAGCAAATCTACCAAGAATGAAATGTCACAAAGTGGATTCTTAAGACACCAACACACACTTCCAGGGCATTAACTGGGCTCATGGATTCAGTTCTACAGACAAAAGAGGGTATTTCAAAAGCTTAACCACAACCACTTCTCAATATTCCCAACTATTACTAAGAAAAGCCTGGTGACCCTCCATTCTGAAGTACACCCATTTCAAAATCATACCCATGACAAGCGGTCCCAAAGAAATGGAATATATTCACACTGGATGTGAATTCTCTCCACATGAAAACGTGGCATGCGTTTGTGTGGAGGATGCTTAACTCCAGCAGGAAAATTAAGAGAAGAAACCAAAAATAAAGTTATACTGCAGAACCTGCATTATTGAGAAAAGAGTTTTACCCAAGAGGTACCCCGTACAATGCCACAGAACTGCTACCTCCAAAAGAAACCAAGTAGAACTATGCTCATGAGGTAACACCATGCTTGTCCTTTTGCGAAGAAATCTGGCTCTACATAGCTTCACAAAATTCCTGTACATACACACACACAAAAAAAAAAAAAAAAAAGATGAAGAAAGAGAGGAACGCCACAGAGGAAACAGTCCCTCTGCTCAAGCATCAGCAGTAACTAAACTTTAAAAGTTAAAAAGCAAATCTTTGACCTTGAATGTTAGATCACGGTTAATTGTTTAAGTGTCTGTTAAAGAAGGGTTTTTTTTGGGGGGTAGGGGGGGTTGGCTGGTGAGGAGTAATAGTTATGGGGATTAAGCCCGCTCTACTTTATAAGTTTTCTCAAAAGCCTCACCACAAAGGATAATGCGAAACAGCACAAAGTTGCAGATTGGGGGAGGTAAAAAAAAAGGGGGGAGGTAAAAAAAAAGGGGGGAGGTAAAAAAAAAGGGGGGAGGTAAAAAAAAAGGGGGGAGGTAGGTATGGACAGGAAATTAATTTAATTTCTATAGGCGTAAAATGGAACGTAGGCAAGGATAAATAAAGCTTGGAGTTTTAAGGATCCAAAAGGGCACAACTAAGTACAGTAAGCATATGAGATTGAAGGGAGGGAAAAATACAGGCAACGACATGAAAACAGAGAGAAGAATGTTACATTCTATTTCTCAATGCCAAGCCTAAATACCTGAAAGTAGGAGTGTGCCTGCCAGAGAGAATGCTTGGTGGTGATGTGAACGACAAGGGGAAGGAAATTCAACATGTGGAATCACTCAGTAGTTTTTACACAGTACTTTAGTAACAGTGTTCCCCACCCTAAGTACTCTGTGCAGGTTCCAGTGGAATTAATTCCAATGTATTTACAAGCAGGTTACTAGCCAGAGGACACATGCTAACCGGGTTAGGATAAAAGCTGGACTTTGGAAGAATTACAAGCAAGTCTCCTCCACTCTGTCCTATAACAAATTCTCTGTAGGGCTTTGGAGCTCAGCAGAAGCAGCTCCGTTCTCTTCAGCTTCATATTCCCAAGTCTTGAGGGTGATCATCACTCCTTTTCTTTCCCTGCACAGTAAACGGACAAACAGATTTGACAGGGGGTAAATGTATGGGTAGCCATACATTTTGTGGCACAGTTATAGTGGTACACTTACACAGACCAAAGTAACACCAATCAGTAGACAAGCGTGCTGATGGACTATGCCCCACCCTGAGACGCAACCATAAAATGGGATATTCCTATGCAACAGTTGTCCCTCATATCACTGACCGGGTTTGATTAAACCTGTGACATCAGTTCTGTACTTTACACTGAGCCAAGAGTCCTAGTACCTGCAAATGAGTTGGTATCAGTGCCTTTTCTATTTCCTCATGAGCCTATGTAGGAAAACAAAGAACGTGCTCTCAAGAAGGGCACGTTGTTTAGCTATAAATGAGGCTCTGACCCACTACTACTTACCCACTACTACCAACAGAACCTCCTTCAGACTGGAAAATGTGTAGAAGGCCCAAGTCTTTAAAAAGACCATGCGTATGAATATGCGTACACACACACACCCCTGCTTTCTCTCAAAAACAAAGCCATCTTCAGATGGTTTCTTGGTGGCATCAAAATATGAATACATGGGAACTCCAAAGCCAGGATACAAGATAGTACACAGCCAACATTGGGAAAGTGATGAAATTGGAGCAACACAGCTAAACACGTCTGGTCAGGTTTTATCACACTGATGAATAATAAAGTCCTGCTTTGGTCAACAGGTTTGTCTGTTCAAATAACGTGTTGTAATTATTCAAGGTTCCACTGGTGAAAAGTCATCTTTGTCAGATAAGGAAAGGGAGCAAGGGAAGCATCAAGCTCTCTCCCCTTTTTATCACAGGAGGAGATGCTTTTTTAATTCCTGAGAAAAATGAGGAGTTAGTGCTACCCATGTTCTTAGTGCACTTCACTGATTTATATGAAGTGTCAAGCATGTAGTATTGCTCACAAAGAATTTTAAATGTTTTAATATGTTGCACTGTGAAGCAGTATTGCTATGTTCAGAGCAAAAACCTCAATCCACACTGCTAAATATGTGAATAAATGAGGCAAATCCATTAAAAAAAAAAAAAAAAGAAGCACAAGACTGTCTGTGTTATCTTGGTGTGGCAATGGTATTTTCCAGTGTCCAAATAAAACTGTTACATTTAAGCCTTTATAACAAAAGCTTACAAATATTACTTCTGTCTTTTACATTAATTCACATTTCTATTTGGCAGGTTACTTAATATAAGCATAAAAATATATATCTTAATGCTGCTATGCCAAACAGACATTTTTGTGTATGCAAGAAACGTCTAATTATTTTTGTCTACATAAGTAATGAACATAGTCTAAGGGAAAGTCAGTATTATCTAAAGCATCACCGCAGTAGAATAATTCTGAACTTTCTGAACCAGTGATTCTGTGTACTGATACTCATGTTGACAAGGACTAGTCACAACAATATATTGAAGACATCAGTTTACAACTGAAAAAGCAGCCCCAAAACATCTGACAAAAGACCTGCAAAGGTGCAAAGAGTAAGACAAGTTCAGCTTACCACTAACCTTGTGGAACAGAATAAGTCATGCTTTAGACTTGATAAGACAACAGTCAGCTAATCGGAACATGCAGGAGCACCCTCTTTTCTCTAAGTGACTATCCATCTTAACATTAACCACGTAATTATTATCATTGCAACATTTCTTCTGCATTGATGATAATTGAGATTGAACTATACATCTATGGAAAGAAAATTCTGCACCACTGGTAAGAAAGTGCTGACATTGCTTACAATCTTAACTAATTGTCCACACTGCAAAATTAAGTTCCGATATATGACTGCATTTCCATTTCATGTAAGTGAAGATCAGGGGAAAACCACTTACTTAGAGACACAGATACAACTGAGAAGATACAAAATCTTTTTACTTTACAGACACAAGTAATCTTTAGGCTCTACACCATGAATACCAGATGAAAACCAGCTTTTACCATAGCATGACTGTATATTTCTCAGCCAGCCCTGGAGACAAAAAACACTCAAAACTAACTCATAGCAATAGTATATCTGAAGTATAGGCGTCAAGCTTTGAATTGCTTAGTAACTTTTAATTTCTTGGCAAAAAAAAAAAAAAAAAAAAAAAAATTAAGGCAAGGAGATTTTCGTCACATTTCAGGAATTGCATTTTCCTTTTTGCACCTCTCTAAACCTCCGAATCTGGATAAAGCCAAGGGTTTTTTAGCAGCTACCTCCCTACCCTGAAGTCTGACCTGATGGAACCTAAAGTCTGTAACTTGACAGAAGAAATCACTGCTAAGTAACTAGATACGCGTCTTAACCTTGGGGAAGAAGTTTTCACATTCTGTGTAGGAAAAGAGACGGCAGATCAAACTCATGCTTGCATACAAGACACCCACAAAATAGCAAGGAGTCGCTTAGCGTTATGCACAGTGACAGTACGACTATTCTTTTCAAGGTACTTCTCCATTTAAAGGCAACATGAAAAGTATAGTTGTCCCACCATAATTTAATGATCAGTGTGGGTAAAAAAAAACAAAAACAAAGGCACAGCTGGGCAATCTTCTCCCCAGACATGTGACTTACCCAATATGTTATTTGACGTGAATCCATCCTCATTTAAGAGTTGCAAGTAGGCAGCTCCATACAGGGTATGGGGCATAGACTAAGATTTCAGTTAACATACAGTTAACAGTGCATATACGGATGCTGACAGGATCTCTTATCATATATAGCCATGGGATCCTAGATCTACTTGGGATGTACCTTCAATTTTGGATGCACTGATACAGTTTTGCTTTCTTTTTCTGCTTCCAAGAATCACTTTCCTCAGTGGGTAACTAGCTGATCATTTGAAAAAGCCAATCATTCACCTCAGTCATCAGTAAGTTAAGTTTTCAGAGTTAGCAGAACTATCCAAATTTTTAACCTCTTTCTGCTCCTGAACTACCAAGAAACATTAATGATCTCAAAATCTGAACTGATTAAATACTCTCCTCCTTTGAGGGTGAATGCACTGTGTTCAAACACAACTTTTTCCCTGATTAAAAACAGGATTGCATTCAGAGCCTATGCAAAATGGCATTTTCACATTTAAGAAGTAACTACTCAGCAACCAATTTTGCATCTTTGGACTAAATTTTAAGTTTTTAAACCATCGGTATTTAAAGAGCACATAACACAGGGAGGAAAGCTACACTTACATTTTTGCCAAAGAAAAGGTATTCCAAATTCAACTCTACACGTTGCATCTGTGTAACAACTCTGATGTAAGCATACTTAGAGAGCCATAAAATTGTTACAGTGCAATAGTTTCTCAGTATATCATGATACTAATGAATAACACAGTATCTGCAGTGGAGAAAAAAAAAATCTTTTTATTTTTTGAGAGAGACTTTAGCAATGCTTTCTCCAAACTGATTGTACATTACAATACTACAGAAAGTAAAAGATTTGCCTGTATCGGTCCTCTCAGTTACTTTTTTCACTTAAGGAGATTTATTACTTAGTAGTTTGAAAGTGTTGCTTATTGATCCTATCATGAAAATATATTAAAAAGTTATTTTTAAACCATTTCGGTTTTATTAAACAAATATCCTTCGAATCAAATTAGTAGATAGTGTAATATCACATTCAGGATCTCTGCATGTATTTTTTGTGCATGCTAAAAAAAAAAAAAAAGTAAATACTTCAGTACTGGGCTTTTATCCCTGGTCTCTTGAGGATAATGTCCTCCAGATAGTTTGGAACACAGTTTTACCACTGTGCATAGTTTCAAAACCTTGAAATGAAGAGTTTATAATTGAAATACTGGCAGAACCATACTTAAACATACACTTTGTGCAACTGTTCATATAAAGTAGTGTATTTGTTAGCTTTCACTTATACACACTTAAAAAGTATATTGCTATTTTGAATGTATGCATGGCAGATTAAATCCAATAGTTCAGCTGTATAATTTGGATATCTCCAAACACAAAGGTGAAACTTCAAATTCTGTCCAAGTTTCTATAAAGACATGACGTTTACATCAACGGTTTTCAGATGAGCCATACAAACAAGATAAAAACACCTTTTGTTCTTCATTAGAGGTTAAGAAAGTTTCCATTTGATTTGAAAACAAACACAAATACTATCTTAAGATACCCACAAGTTTATATCAAATATTCATTCTATTACACTGGTGTCCCACAATCTCTGAGTTGCTTCCCAATTTAATTAATAATTTAGTCCTGCCTCTTGCACATTTTCAGGGAAGTGCTTATTCTTAAAACAGTTGTTTCTAAACTATCTGAAAGAACAGCAATATTATCAAGATGCACGTAAAACAAATGAAGAAGGCTTAACTTGGCTTAATTAAGAGTGATAGATAATCTCAGCATTCAGTTTCAGCTTAAGTCATACAGTGGTATGCAACTGAGTCTGTCTTTGACTAAAAGTGAGTCCTTTAAAGGAAACATTTGGTCTCAGATTTTAACAGGGACAGATGATTCTTCACAGTCAACTTAATGCTTCACTTTTCAGAAAGAGATTCCCATTTCCTCTCTTCCCCTCCCCTCCAGGGGAGTCCTTGCAAGGAATGACACTGAGCATCCAAAAGTGTTACTGTTCCCCGTCCTCCGCTCCCCAAACATTACTTGGCACATTCGGTGATAAGTCATTTACTCATGAGCTTTCTGTTAAGAAAACTTACGCTTTGAACTTTCATCACTTCAGGGCTGGAGGCTGGGGAACAGCAAAGTGGGGAAAGGATTTTGCTGTCCACAGCCATGACTGGTCAACTGACCACATAAGCTTAAAGCTGATAAATTTACCTTCTTGAATAAAGCTGTCATATATGGGTAGGGAGAGACCATACGGGCTATATAACAACAAGACAGAATACTGGAATTAAGGGAAAGCATCTCACACCTACCTGTATGTCCTTAGGCCGCTTACTGTAAGCCTAGCTCCTGGAAGACAATTATCTGAAGAAATAATTACAGGGATAAATGTTGCTTAACTTTAAAGACCTCATGATGAAAGAGCCAAAATTTGGCAAAGAACCAAAATTTAACTTGGTCAGGTAATAAGTCAAAATAATCCACATTCTTTCTTGGAAAACTTCATGTTTTCCAAACCAGCTTGTGTTTCCAGAACTCTAAAAGCAGGCATCCACATTCTGCATGAAACAGCGCTGTTGCCATTGCTTAAATTCTCTTGTTAAATCTCTCCCATTTTATAGCTAATCACATTTTTATAGCAGGCATGAAGCACTCTACAAGGCCCTTGCTGAGCTGTTCCTCTAAATCAAAACCTTATTCCATCGTTCTGCTTGCTGGCAGCAGAGCAAGGTTACTTTTACCATTTATGGTTGTAAAACCCATCCAGCTTTTTCCCCCCTTCAGTTGCTGCCTTTTTTCCACAATTCTTTCCTTCTCTGTCTTGCTCCAAGAAAGATATTCCATGTTCAGCTAAACAACTTCAGAATTCATCTTTAAGCTTCTTCTTGTCTTCCAGTACACTTACAACCTCACGAAAACATCTAACAAGACGACAAGTGAAATATTAATACAGTACTTAGGTCAAGAGCCTCCTTCCCACCTTAAGTCACATGAAACAAACCAAAGCCACACAAGAACAGCAGCAGCTCAAAAGCTCTTTACACTAAGTTATCACTATGTGGCACATACATATACTAGCTCATAAAATAAGGCCCAGATCAGACTGGAGGTGCTTGGAATCACAGTTTAACACTCTGATATAAACACTCAGTCCAATGTACGAGCAAGAAGAGAAAAGCAACACAGTTAAATCTTATTATTAAACTACCTATAAGCAGACACCATGTTCTAGAACAAAGCAAGATTAAAAATGGGGGGCAGTAATCCCACTTTTAGATACGCAGTCCAGTTGCATGCACCCTCCTGGCACATAGGGTATTAAGCTGAAATATATATATATAAGCTCCATATATAATGACCATAGATTGAAACACCAGATTCAGTTTTTGCCAGGTTGGTTCTCTTCTTCCCCTCTCCAGCTCAGAGCCGGAGCATCCTGCCACAAAAACAGAAGACTAAAAGGACTGTCTCACCCCTTCCACAAACCTGTGCAGGCCACATATGAAAACAACTCCATAAGAAGCTTCTATGTTGCATGGAAGAACAACGATGTACACTGGAAACTCCTGAATTTTCAGCTAGGAAGGACTCTAGCCCACATTGTGTGTGGGAGCAGTCAGCACACATACATGAATCCCATTACAGGGATGTTACTACAGGAGAATACGTGTCCAGTTACAAAAGGAAAGCAATCCTTGCTGCTTAGAAATTAAGTGCTCTAGTGCTTTTTGCAACTGACTTAAGATCTACACTGCTTCACAGAGATATGGACAGACTGCATGGACTAAATCTTATTTCTCTGAGCATCAATAACTGCCTCTTTTTGATCTAAAATGTCCTTTTACAAGTGTCAGCCTATTGTTTGAAACTTGATATTCAAAAGAAGTTTAAGCATAGATCAGTCTCACTTTTAATTCTTACATTCATCTCAGCATGGGATTTGCTGAAACTGAGAAATCAGCACTGAAAAGTTACTGACCTTTGAGCTTAACATCACCTAAATCTTATAGGTGAAATGAACAAACTAGAGAGATCATGATGTACACATGCACAGAAGGCGGCTTTCCAAGGCGACTATTCTCACATTACCTGGGTGGCTCAATACAACAGAGTGGTTTGTGAACGCTCCTTGCTCCAGTCCTTTGCTTTAGCAGGAATCTGCAAGCAATCAGTAGAAGTGATCCAACTACCTGCTTATCAAGTGGGTTTGGTTTTCTGGTTCTGGAAGCATGCCTTAAATAATGATGCTCACTTAGATGTTTGATTTGGTGCATAATTTATTGTACATATTCTATGCAGATGTGAGCATAACTAACTGTTGTTACTGTTTTCCACCTGGAAAAGCACAGTGACTGTACTGATGAATGGCTCCATGACAATTACATCATTCTTGACTTCACCCCTTGTAGTTAAGCATATTTCCTGAACAATGGAACAGAGGGTGATCAAAGGAAGCCAATTTTCAAGGTCAGAAGTTCTTGACATACAGATCACCTGTGTGAGGTGCTCAAAATATCTTTGCATCCTGAACTCTTGGATGCAGGATGAGGGAACTGAAGTGTTTGGAGTAAGAGCTGGGCGTTGGGCATTAGCAGAATGGTTGCACATAATAAGAGAAAGGGAGGGGAAGGAGCCGTGCAAAACCCTGCTCTGTCTGCAGAAGCTGCCAGTCACTCCCCCGGGCCCAGCAGGACAACATACCAAGGAGACAACCTTCCTTTCACCCAGAGAGAGAGTCCCCGAGGAAGAGCTGCAAAGAATCAAGACTATGAGGATGTCTCTGTGCTTGTATTCTCTTTTTCACTATCTTCTTGCATAACTTACACTGATACTAAAAATGAATAAAGCAACTGCAACCATCTCTTGTTCACTGTCTGTCTGACACAGAGGTCCTCACAGCTGCTACCTTTGCCTTCCTGCAAGGAAGAGAAGGTAGGATAACATCCACTGAAGCACGAATAGAACTTCAGAAATGAGCTTGCCTGCAAAAAGTTCCTTGTACTTCCTGGTAAAAAAAACTTCAACACAGCCACCTTCTCTCATGTTTAACACAATTAACTAGAGATGAATGCCTTTGAGAGCTCATCAACAAATGGGGAGAAGAAACTTTCTGTAATCTCTCAGTTCCACAGCCTTCCTATTCCAATGGCAAACCAAATCAAACATGAGTTGTTTGTTCATCAAAAACTGAGGTCAGATTACAATCTCACAGTAAAATGAATAAATATCTGAGTGACACTACTAAGTCAATGGAGCTACCCTGGATTTGCACATAAAATCTGGCTCGTTACATTCCAAGTTGCTAAAAAAGTGACTGATAGCACAACGTAGCACAGTAGCAGAAAGATTTGAAGACGACTACCTGGATATGATTTTCTGAGTAAAAAGTGCAGAAGGTTAGATTCAAATACTATTGTCAACATAGAAAGGGTCAACATTAATATTTTCTTCTCTTATGTAATGAATTGTCAGCTCTCAGCTACACTGCTGTCCTGTTATCTCCTGGGAGGAAGGATAAATTGATTAATGAAGTTCTTTCCAAAAAATGCCTTCAAAAGTAGAAACATCTGCTATGTTCATTAGTCATTATTTGGCCTGAGTTCAGTAGTAAGGCGAACTACAAACCCGTTCCCTTTCTCTTACCTAGAGAGGTCACAGCAAATGGGATCCTACGTTTACAGAAATCATAGCTAACTGGAAGGAAGATGGCAGTGAAGCTTACAGATACACTTTGTTTCCTGTTCATTCACAGCAACATAAGACTGCATTCTGATGGTCATAAGAACTCATAGGATTTACACTAGACACAGAGGTTCAGGTAGCCAAAGAATATTTAAATGTGGCATTTGAGAAACACAGAATATATATAATTTTTTTTTTTAAGTACATTAAGAGTTATCCAAAAATCTAAGCCTGTAACCACATGAAAACTGGGAAGAGTTGCAGAAATCGGGCAACATGAATTAGTCTGAAGCAAAGCTGGGAGCTGAATCCAGATGCCAGAAGTTTGGGTTTAACTCTTCTATTCAGTTGCCTGCGCAACTGGACTGAGCAATACTGGAATCACACACTTTTTTTGCTTTTAAAAATATTAGTAAGGTTGTAAAAACAAGCACTCCAGAGCTGGCAAATAAACATCAGAGCCCTATTAGTTTTTCTCCTTTTCTACTATGTGGGAGTATACTATATAGTAGTCATTTACAAGTCAAAATACTGGTTTTTCACTCTTCTTTCAAGAGAGAAGTCCACACGTGACATGCACAAGGCACAATGCCCAAAGACAACTGTGCGATGAGATTATTAATGGACTACTTTTTATTCCCAGCAAAATCCACAATAGGAGCTTGCTTTCGTGACACTCAGTATTCCAATACCAGGAGTCTAGATATCTCCTAACAAAGTCCCTGAAGCTGTGGGCCACCATTTTGCAAACGTGGAATGTGCTTTCACCTACTCTCGCCTGTAAGGCAAAAATTAAGGTTAAAATGGAGGACACTTGACAATGTCAAAATGACTTTGTTGTTAGACAGGTGATCACTGCACCCCCAAGAGCTCTCAGGCAACTGAAAAGTGCTTACATGCAACCCACTCCAAAGCTTTCTTGATACATCAGAAAGATAGGCTTTATCCAAAATATGCTGTGAGGACTACACTTGAAATACTGGTACCACAGTTAGAGTGATAAATAAATAGTAGCTCCTTGAACGAGCACCCTCTGGTTTTAATATCAATTGAGGCAGAAAAGCTCTGAAATGCAGGTTGTTAGAATTCATAAGCATGACAAAGGTATGTTAAAGTTTTACAGAATTTCCTAATTATAGAGTGCTTGAGTTCAAAGCCGTGGGTACTGTTTGAGCTTGGGTCGTATACCACTTCTAAGTTTATTTAAAAAAAAAAAATCTAAGCTAAAATAAAATTTTAGATTATGGTCTTGCATTGAAACCTGCTTGTCTCAACACATTCGATCCACTACACAAACCTCTGCTATCAAGCAAGCAGAGAATTAAAAAATAGCAGTTGTCATATATCATGGTGGAGAGCAGCAGACTGGAACGAGAGGAGACCAATGGGCTTCACAGGCAATTACAACAGAAGACATTAGGAAGTTCCCCTGCCATCTACTTTGGAGGTTTCCTACCCTGTTTCACTCTTCCTGAGTCTTCCTGACCAAGGACTCTTACCATTCAGACTTTCATTCTTATCTTCCTTCCCCCTTCAGATACTTATCCAGCTTCCTTTTCACAGATGGCTGTAAAACACAAACACTTCCTCATCCAGTGTCTGCCTGTAATTTCTAGGATTAGAAGGTTTGGGGTGTGAGTGCGGGAAGAGTGGGGTTTAGGCTTTTAGGGTTTTTTGTTTGTTTGTTTTTCTTTTCTTCTTCACAAGCTGTTCACCCTTCCTTATTTTCTTTCTCTGCTTTCTAAGTCCAAACCACAGCATCTGTGCAAGCAGTAGAGGGATGACAACAGGGAATCAGGAAACAGTTTCCTGATTAGCAAGTGATCCTAGGTCATGTTCATGGCAACACTTAACGTTTTAAAGACTAAGCCCTAGCAAGTCTCATTAAATGCAGCCAAACTGAACATTCCAAGGTTTGTAATGCAACACAATTTGGATCAGTCACCCCAAGGATACGCGCTTCTGACAAACACTACCCTAATTCAAACCAAGGCCTCTGTATTCCATACCTAGAGAAATAAACAATAAAACTCCAGTAAACATCATAGTATGATTACAAAATATTTTTTTCACAATTAACCTTCACTGAAATAGTTAATTTGCTGCAACAAAAAAAGGCTAAAAAAAGTTAAAGATCAAGCGCACATACCACAGACACACCAAGAAGTGATGTAATTTAACTTCTGTCATCCCTTCATATAAGTGTTGTGCAGGTTATCTTAATGGTTGAAGAGCTTCAACACACACACTAAAAAGTGTTGCTTCAAACTAAGAAACTTATTGTTCCTCTTAAAAGTTCCCAAATTATTTGCTAAAATGAATTATATTTTATTTTGTCATAAGATCACCCCAGATTTAAAAATGGGGTTTTTGAACAGCACCATATAATTTTGTGACTGAAGTATTTCAAAAAACACATAGTGCTTTCCATAAGAAAATGAAGTTTAATTTCATCTATTATTTTACTTTTTCATATCAAACCTCTTCTTGGTTTCTAGCAGGCCCAGCAGTTTCAAAATTAGACAACAGAGCTATACTTTAAGCAGTAATCCTACTGAAATTGTTAAACATTTCTCTAGACTGAAAAATGGAAGGATGCCTCCTTATGTCTTTAATTTTCTATTTTTCTCATGAAGGTAAGCCTGTTCTGTTTACCTTCAGGGATCCTCCATATTTACTATTCATACTCTGCAGTGCTGACTGATTTTTACCTTCAGGAAAGAAAATTTTTAACTCTTCCTGCTTGCATATAGCATGAGAGCGAATCTGCACGCATACATGGTATCTCTGAGCTAGAGAAGGGAGCAGGAAGGAGATTGTACCATCTGGAAAATACTCTAAGCCTACAGTCTTACCAGCTCACTAAGAAAAAACTGAGATGTTTTGAAACAAGCTACTACAAGATAGCAATCATCATCATCATCAAAAAAAAAGTGTGAGGAGAATTGTACAGGAAATGACAGGGAGTCTCCTATTGTCCCTTCCTACATCGGTTATCCTCTCATCCTAAGGTTTGAGGAGGACATTAATATAATAGAAAAAGAAAATGTAACATTCAGTATCTAGAAGTTGGAAGTAAATTCTATCTCCATCAAACTTTACAGTGAGGTTAATGTCCAGAGACATACTCTGTATTAGTCAGAGCCCACAACCTTTGATGCAGCAACTAAGCATATTTTATTACCTGGAGACCATAGCAGCGCATGTCCTGACCTTCACATCTATAGCAAACAGTGCTCCCTTTTATTTACATGTATTTGCTCTAGCAAAATAATTTATTCATTTACCATGCATCATATTTTCAATGAACTCCCTAAATACATTTTCGTATACTTCACTCCTTCCCATGTACAGGAGAACCTCCATGTTCTGTTTTATCTCACATGTTACTAGGAAGAGAAAGGTCAAATAATCCCCCACGACCACCACCACATGCCCTTCTGCTTCATTTTACTACAGTTTTAATGCCTATAAAAGTTGATCCAACAACAGAACAGGTAGATCGAAAGTCCTGAAAGCTTCCTGGAGACCCTTTACAAAACTTCTCAGCTATTTCCAAAAAAAATTGCCTTGGCAGTTACATTGTCAGTGATGCTTTCCAGCCTGTGAGGCAATTTAAATCCCTGTTTTCTTTAGACTAGTATTCTCTAAGGGGAAAATCTAGAATTTTGTAGTAAAGCTGGAAGGATGTTATCTTCCACATAGGCAAGGAGAGTTTGTCCACAGTGTGAATACACACTCTTAATTCATAAATAACAATCCATTTCCAATTTATATTTTAAAACTAGTACTATCATAAGGAAAATGTTCATTTGTGAACAAGTCCAACGTGACAGCAGACAAGGGGCAGAGTCTAAGAAAGGTCACTAATAGTCCCTTTTCAGCTTTAGTTCTACTGTTTCACAGTAGTGTTAGCTACAAGTATGTCCTACAAATACCAACGCCAATCTTTCTTTCCTTCACATCTCAGCAGAAACACCAGAACTTAAGACAGTCTAGTTCAATGCACATAGGAAAGTTTGTTCTAATATTAAAATCTAATTCGCTCATCCATAGCAAGCTTGGATAAGATCATAGAATCATAGGGTTGGAAGGGACCTCTGGAGATCATCTAGTCCAACCCCCCTGCCAGAGCAGGGTCACCTAGAGCAGGTTGCACAGGAACGCATCCAGGCAGGTTTTGAATGTCTCCAGAGACGGAGATGCCACCACCTCTCTAGGCAGCCTGTGCCAGTGCTCTGCCACCCTCAGAGTCAAGACGTTCCTCCTCATGTTTAGGTGGAACTTCCTATGCTCAAGTTTGTGCCCATTACCTCTTGTCCTGTTGCTGAGCACCACTGAAAAGAGCCTGGGCCCATCCTCCTGACACCCACCCTTTAAGTATTTATAAGTGTTGACAAGGTCCCCCCTCAGCCGTCTTTTTTCCAGACCGAAGAGACCCAAATCCCTCAGCCTTTCCTCATAAGAGAGGTGTTCCAGTCCCCTAATCATCTTTGTAGCCCTTTGCTGCACCCTCTCCAACAGTTCCCTGTCTTTCTTGAACCAGGGAGCCCAGAACTGGACGCAGTACTCCAGGTGCGGCCTCACCAAGGCAGAGTAGAGGGGGAGGATGACCTCCCTTGACCTGCTGGCCACACTCTTCTTGATGCACCCCAGGATGCCACTGGCCTTCTTGGCCACGAGGGCACATTGCTGGCTCATGGTCATCCTGTTGTCCACCAGGACTCCCAGGTCTCTTTCCACCGAGCTGCTCTCCAGCAGGTCAGCCCCCAACCTGTACTGGTGCATGGGGTTATTCCTCCCCAGGTGCAGCACCCTACACTTGCCCTTGTTGAATTTCAAGAGGTTCCTCTCTGCCCAACTCTCCAACCTGTCCAGGTCTCTCTGTATGGCTGCACAGCCTTCTGGTGTGTCAGCCACCCCCCAGCTTTGTGTCATCGGCAAACTTGCTGAGGGTGCACTCTATCCCCTCATCCAGGTCATTGATGCGTATATTGAAGAGGACTGGACCCAGTACTGACCCCTGGGGAACACCACTTGTCACTGACCTCCAACTAGACACTGTGCCCCTAATCATGACCCTAAAGAAAGGATCTTATTCCTTTCTCCCTTGTAGTAAATTTTTCTGTTTTCAAAAACATATTTATTTCCTCTTCGGTTCCCAACCTTGTCCTAGACTAAGGAAATACAAATCTTTCAGTGATGTCCATTATAGGTCAGGTTTTCTGGACTTCTGTTCATTCTTGTTTTCCCTTGAACTTACTCTAATCATTACACTTCTAATGAAATAAACCCTGAAATCAAATACCAAGATGCTTCTTAAAAGTAAACACGCAGCTTAAAATGCTAAGTCCTTCAAATTCAGTCTAGAGAGAACCTCATATATTCTACTTTAGTGCTTTGCAAGCTGAAGGAAAACACTTGAAATGTCAGTGTGAAAGAATTGTGAAAGTACTTCATTTACATTAGCTTTTCTTCTTAAGACCCTGTAGTACTTGTTGCCACCTATAAACATAATAGCAGTTTTGACTTTAAATACCGGAAACTTCTATGATATCAAACAGTATGTCTGGACCTAGCTCAGTTCCTTCTTCCTTACCAAGATGGCTGAAATCCCACCTAAGTCCTGCAGGACTCGGACTCCATTCAATACAAAGGTGCATGCCTCTCGCGACACTCCATGGACCACATATATCTGAGAACGGAAATACCTTTAAAAAGCCCCATGGTGTTAGAAAGTGCAGCACCGGACGAACTAAGCTATTCCACTCAAGTTTGTTTTGGCAGATTTTCAACCCTCTAGTCTATCCTTGCCTTGTTTTCACACAGAAGACTTGGAACAATTCCATTTATCAAGTCTACCTAGATGGAGCGTTAAGTTGGCCTCTAAAATAAGACAGGCAGAAAAAGAGGAAAAAGTAATGCAATTCAATACCTTTAACAATTTTCTCACTATAGTTTTAGGTATGCAGTACAACAGTGGAAGGTAGACGGGGAAAAAACCCACACATTTGAAATCTGAAGACTCAAATGTCTACTTTTCAAGCTATGCTACTTGACATGAGACAATGTTAGCAAAATATGAAAACCTATTTTTGTGAAAAAAGGCATCATACAAAAATAATATCTCTGACCAATTTTCAGTTACGCTAGAAAAAGGAAATATGCTTATTTTCCATAGTTTAAGGGATTTACTACAACTGTCTAAAAGAGATAGTTGATAGCATTTCTTGTAAGACTGAAGAGCTTCCAGTCATATACGTTTTTATTTATATATTAATAAAATGGCTACAACTATATTTATGCTATAAATAAATACATAGTATATATCCAGCATACATCAACTAATGGGAATATAAAATTACTCTGTGTTTCAAGTAAAAGCTACAGTGATTAAAAAGCTACACTTCATTCTACACAGTCTTTCAAGGGAAGTTTCTTTCTTACAATACCAATGCTTACTTTAGATACTACCAGGAAACAATTATCAAATATGCACACTTGGGTATCTATTTATATAAGAAGAGCTTTCCAATTGCAGAAGAACCTTTGTAACAGCTTAGAGACAAAAAGAAGAAAAAATAAATATTAATTGGCTAACCACTGTCATTCATTGAACTTGAAAAATCAAAGCAAAATCCTTATTCTATCTAAGAACTTAACTTTGATGAAATTCAGCTTCTGTTTTATTCTCAGACATTTCAGTAAACCACAACCAAGTTATTAACAATTTAAATTAAGCTAATAGGTTATGAAAAATAAACTACCTAAAATCACACAATTCTTTTTTACCAAGGCCTGCATTTGACTTCTGCAAACCAGACTAGTTTGGCAGACACTCATATCTACAACATGGCAAGACCAATAACACAAAAGCAATGCGAAAGCGTTGCCCACTGGCATGACATTTTCCATCTTAAGTATTTTCTCCATTAGTGAACACACATTGCAATAATTTTAATGGTGTAGTTTACAGATGTTTAAGGAAGAAACAGTATTCTTATGATCACACAGTTCCCAATGCGACTTTGCCAAGTATGTTGAGCATTTTTTATTACTATTGCAAGATACATGCCACCCTTCCTACTGTATTTTCTGCCGTGCTACACAGCTATCAAGTAGAGCACATGCTTTAAGTTAGTCTTGTGCTCCAAACTTTTGCTACGTATCACAATTTAAGTCAGAGCCTTAACTTGATTCAGAGCCATAAAGTATCACTGATGGATATTTAATACCAGTTCATTCAAATTAGAAACAAGTTTATTAGAAAAAGTATAGTTAAATGAGTCACTGAGATTATAACTTAATATTCACCTTTTAAACAAACAAGAAAAAAACCATGGTTTTACATGTTGCTAAAGTTTGCCTTCAATGGCAGATAGCTGCCCTGCCTCATTCATGGGTGAGGAAATGGACTGAAGTGATAAAAGACAGCTTCAAGGGACGGGTTCTAAGACATGCAAGTTCCTTGATTCTCCCCAGAACAGCTCCTTTTTCAGCAGATGTCTCATTACATCACAAGTTCCTACCTGGGGTCCAGAACTTTTACTGTCAATGATATCAAAAAAAAAGCAAGCCTAGTGTCAGCAAGCTTAAGTTCATGATTGGATTCTGTACTCCATGGAAAAATTCTGAGGCCTGCAGATCAACAAGTTGACAATCACAGTACATTACTTCAACTCTGTTAACTCTTCTGGCAAGTGGTCAGTCTTTGTACAGTCATCAATAAGTAGAGACAATAATTCTTATGTTATTGTAATTCTTACAATAATTCTTACACTCTCCCTTCTAAGTCTACACTATACGCTTGATTAACGACATCCGAGTTTCACCAGTAATCTAAATCAACATAATTAGCAGGGAAGCCATGGAAAACTGTTTGCCTATCAGTAGAAATTAATCATACAGCACTTGTACAAATATTAAGAATACAAAAGATGGGACAGATAATTTGCTGCAGGACAACACACGGGTAACTTCCCACCACAGGAGCTCTTCTGGAAGAGCTTTACTATTCTCTGCAAGTTTCATCTTGAAAAACAGGGAATAGTAGCAAAGTCTCAGTAACAGATAATATTGCAAGACTACAAGCAGATGCTTTCCTCTTTATTAGCATAATAAACAGGGCGTATTTTCAGACCCCAAACTCATCTATTTCAGATGTGTTCATTTTCAAAGTTTTTATTCCAGAACAACTCAAGATTAAGCTACTCAGCTTTACTTATCAAAATAATTTAAACAGACATTTAAATTATCCAAGACAATGGTTTAACTGCTCCTAATAATTATAAACTTCAGAGGAAGCAGCAAGTAGATCATGGTGATCACTGATGTCATTCTGTATTTGGTTTACAATCCTGAAGCCCGTTTAAGCTTATAGAAAAAACAGGCAAGGTTTTTATTACCTTTTTCCTGTGCACAATATTTCGTGAAGAATAGTCATGATTATCTTCAGTAATCAAACCTACTTTTCTGCTTGTGGAAGTAGATTAATTACCTTATGTCTGTCATTTCTTGTTAAGGCATTTTTTTCTTTCTGAATAACTACACAATATTTCATTTCAGGCGAGATTATCAAAATTCAAAGGTTGTAACTCCAGGAAAAAAAAAAAAGAAAAGAAAAAAATTCCGGATGAAATAGCATTCAAGTCTACTTCGCAATTGCACAAAATTCTGCCATGCAACGTCATTTGATTTTCACCTCCTGCAGGCAGTACTCACTCCTTTCATCTATGTTTTCCACATGCAAATGGGCTAGATATAGCCATTAGGTGTGTCACTAAAGCCATAAGCCACTACTTCACACCTCCACCCCTCATCCCATCTGAGAGAGAACTGGCATCAAAGGCTTCAAGAAGCACTGATTTCTCCTGCTGGCCAGCCCAAACCCAGCATTAAGAAGGAAAGCAGCAGTACAACAGAACCAAGCACTGTCCCTAAACCAGTCCTCTCAACCGAGAGCAACAGAAAGTAGGACTCCAACCTAACTTCATACCATATCCAAAAGTGAAGACTCCAGAGCTTTGTTCAGTCTCAGCTAAAATGCTTTGACTACATTACATGAAGCAAACGAACAGCTCTGAGGGCTCCAGAGAAACTGGTGACTCATTTGCCTTTAATCCTGTGAATGCAAACTGCCAAGAATGCCCTATAGTTCTATAATTAACCATAGTTTTGCAAAGTCATTTGTCTAGCTATCATTAAAAAACCTTAAGCAACTCCAGCCCAGAGAAGCAAGGCAATAGAAAGGGGTTGTGCATACCAGTGGCTTCTGACTCCCACACAACCAATGGTCCCCTCTTACCCTCAACTTGTAAACCTCAGTGCAGCCATACTTTATACATCCTTGGAGAGGATTAATTTAATTTTGATTTCCTCTCTGTGTTTGCTTTGGAGGTTTGCAGCTTGAGCAATATATATATGACTAGAATTTGGCAGCAAGCAGCCTGTAATATGATGTATATCATTTCAGCCTGGCCAGCATATTCAGGAGAACAACAAGCTGGCAGTGAGGACAGCCTCACCTCACATTCAGAAAGTGGGAGACTGGTATAGGAATAAGGAATGGCAAGACACGTCCAGGAGCTGAACTTGAGGGATGGGGTCTGATATCATCCATGTGACCAAGGGAACACAGTGCCCAACAAAACAATCTCTCATCGTGACAGCGGAGGAGGTGGCAGGCATACAGGTCTTTACTCCCATGGCCTTTCCATCATCCAACAGGTTTCTAATATATTGGTTACTGGTATCTTCCACAGCTTGCCAGAGCAATGGTAAAACCAGGGCCCTGCAAAGGGGTATTGTTGCCACAGGAAAGCAGGCAGAAATAAAAGGATTTTGCTGGTCTAACTTCCATGTTTGAGCATCATGCTAGATTAAAGAAAATATTAAGTATTTTCTATAAGATTTTCCAACAAAGAGGAGGAGGAATTAAACTCTGAACTGTACAATCTCCAACATAAATTTCGGTTAAACATTACAAATTTCTGTCTCAACTTTTATTCCATCAGTTGTCCTTCATGAAGAAGTTAAAAGCATGTGTAACATGCTATTCTATGTATACAATATTCTATTCTATATAATCATAAAATCATGATTCTATGATTATAATACTGAAACAGTAATATTCTATGCACAACAGAAAGCAGATTCTACTGCATGCCAAGTAAAGACAAAGGCTTTCTTTTTAGCTCATTCATGCCATTTTTCATAGCTGAAATGCATTTGTCCAGCTAGGGTCAGTGGTACATACCTACAATCATAAGCTCCAACCAGTGCATGAAGGTGGCCATTATTGCCTGGAGCAAAACAATCCAACCATCCTGACACAGACCTTGTTTCAAGGATTGCTGAGCACATAAGGATTCTTCAGCGAGTAAAAACTCAAAATTATCTGACATCACAAGCTCTTATTGTTTCAGTAGCGTACTAATCTTCTACCATTTCCAGATTTCCATCCACCTAGAATTGGCAAGGTTCCTTTTCTTAGACTTCTATATAAGTTTATCAAGAATATATTGTTGCTTCCACCAGAAACTTTCTGTAAAGGGACACGAGGGATGGAATGCAATGGCCTACGTCTGCCTTAATGTCTATTACCACTGCTTAGCAGTGATACTACACATTACTCCTACACATGAAACCCAAAACTACATCTGCCTTTTTATATTATACAGCACAGAAGCTTTATTTTAACCTTAATGTTTACTACCTTTGCTGTCTTTTGTCATCACTGCTTCCTTTTCCCAGTCTAAATTCAGCGCCTTTAGTTTGAGTAGTCCCTTCCCTCCCCAAAATAAAATTCAGTTTGGTATTTCCGTGATACGGAACCAAACTAACTTGTGTCAGAAATGGCAAAAAAAATAAAATCCTAGTCCATTCAGACTTGTCAGTCACAAATGACAATACCTGAGCTAAGTATGACTGTTCAATTCAAGTTCAAAAGTTAGACACAAAATAAAGGGTGTGATCAGATTCCACTCCACAATCAAAAGTTCACCCTTAAAAAAAAAAAAAAAAAGGTGTGGGGTGAGGAATAAAAACCATTATAAATCAGTGTTTCAGTATCCTATACAGTACTTCACACCTAGGCCCAAGATACAGCATGCAGTGTTCAAATGCTGAGAATAAGACCATGTATTTCAACACCTATATATAACGTTTTTGTTTTTTTTTTCCCCTTTTAAACTTTTGCCCTCAAGTGATTCATGGTTTGAATACTTATACCTGAACACTATCATACTCTGGATGCATAAAATAACAGCATTTACAAGATGATGCAACACAGTTAACAAACACCTGGTTTTCCCTGGCCTTGTTCTGTCAGCCTACAATTCTTTCCTCAGGGAAGAAGAGATGCTGATTTTTATACGGCTTCCAGATGTTAAATGGCAATGGTTCTGACCAGGATACCTGAAGCTTCAAAAGCTTCAGGTAATCTATACATCTGCATTAAGATGAATCATCCTAAATGCATCTGACTGGGTGAGCAGAGGCATCACGTCACGCTTTCAGAGTTCTGCATAGGATGCCCCAACGAACTGGGGGCAGGAGTGTCCTTCATTTGGATCAAATTAACACAGACATGATGTACAAATGAGGAACTTAAGCTAGCATGTCAATAAAACAGTGCAGGAGCCTAAAAACTTCCAAACTCAGTAGAAGACCTAATTCTGAGCTGAGCAAGTCATTCACAGACCACAAAAAGAGTGCCCACAAAGCTGTATCAGAATTGAAAAGATTACTGTCCAAGGAAAAACAAATTCTTTCAGTTGATATTTGAACCACATCAGTATTAAAACATACTCAAAGTCAGAACAGAATTGGTGTCACTCGTTTAATTTTCAAGAAGCAACCAAGGCAACAAAACCTTTCCAGTTTTTCTAATTAGTAAACACACACACCGCAAACTACTGCTACACAGAGTGTAATGAGGTGAGAACTGGTGATGTGTTTTCAGTTGAGCACGCTCCCATGACAAGTTTCTTGAAAATTCCAATAAGTGCACAGACGAGAAGAGTTGAAACTCATCCAAATCTTCCTGGACACAAACAAATCAATGCAAACACAAATAAACAGGAAACCCAGCACACAAATAGCACCGTAGCACCTAGAGTACACACATTTTTCTTGCTCTAGAGAAATATGTCAGGACATAAATGGAGGCCAGTATCATTTACAGCTGTCCATTTCATACCAAATATGACCTTGGTCCTGAGGTTAAAAGGAGCTGACAAATGTGTCTCAGATAGTTTTAGCTATTTTCTTTCCATAGAGGCTTTGTACAATGGTTTATTACTAGCTCTAGGGATATTATTTTTCTATATCCCTTTAACAAAGGAATAACTTTGTGATGAGTTATTTCAGTCCAGTAACAACTTCTTAAGAAGATGTGTGCATTTTTACATCTGCAATATCCCTGTTCCAGTGCAAAGGAGTTCTTTTAAGAACAGCTCAAGCAGTCAAATACTTCCATTTTTAAGGAAACTTCTTAATGGGATGTATCTACAAGGTTCCACAACTTCCTTGAATGTTGACTGAACTCTTTCAAATCTTTGAAAAAAATACGGCCTTTGTTAGGACTTGAAATTACTAAGTGACACTTACTCTTGGATTTCGATAAGAGTAAAAGCGTAATTTAACCCAGGACAATAAGAAACATTTTGGGACTGAAACGTGAACTATTTTTTTTTGAGCCACAGTCACAATCCCAAGATAAATATCGGTAAGTTTCACATAGAGTTTATGAGTTTACTTTTGAATTAAGGATGCCTATCTGGTTACCAAAGTAACACGATATATCAGTTTTCCCATCAGCCACCAAACTCCAGAGATTCACCATGATTACATTTGCCGTTAACTAAACCATCCACTACAAAATGCTTGTTTCTCTGGCCTGAATTGACTAACCATTCAGACGTACAGACACAATTTCTATGAGGGAGCCCAAAGGAAACACTTTATCCTTTCAGTAGTATCTGAGCCTGCTAAGTTTATAAGCATAATATATCATATTGAGCAATGTGCAGTAGGATACAAAGGTTTGGTCACTCATACTTTTAACCACATTCTCATTTTTTATGACTTTTCAGTTAATATGATCTGTTTTTCCAGTTTCTTTCACTTAGTTTTACTGCTCACAGTTCCCAACTATACGGCTTTTTTCCCCCCTTAGTCAGGCCAATACTTAACTTACTGTTTAGTTATGGTTTCATTATTCTTCCCTCCAAAGTAGCACAGAATATTACATATTTAAACATGGTTGCTCTAAGTTAGAGCCCACAAATGTTAAACAGTAACAAGTTCATGGCATGACATGTTGTCCTTCTATGGACATCTTATTTCCAAGATACATGAGAAATGATCTTTCTCTCAGACAGGGATAAATAAGGAGTTACTCTGATATTATATGTTCCAATTTCTACGAAATCAGCAGATGCAAAATTTAAGCAATAGAACCACTCAAAATTCTGAGTCAAAGTATGAATGATGGATAATAAAGTTACACTAGTAATTTGGACATTAATTTATGACCAAATTCAAGAGGATACCCTTGTGCTTCCCTTTAAGCATCCGTCCAAATCAGAACTGGAATAATCAATAACAGAAACTGGGACATGAGATAAATGCCATCAGTTCTGAGACTTGTTTTTTCAGTTCACATCTGCATTCGTCTGCCGTCTATTTTAAAATGGACATCTATGGCTAATCACGGCAAACAGTTTCTCATGCCAGAATTTCATGTTTGCTTTTGAAGCCTCTCAGTCTCCTCCTTGTGAGCAATATTTTAACAAGAGTGGTATCATCACAGTAACATAGAAAATATTAGGTAGGGGTAAGTATTTACTGTGTGTTTTGGGTTAATTTCTTTTTTTGGCCATATACAAATACAGAATCTAAACAAGAATCATTTACAAAATTAAAAGTATATGAAAACAACACATCAAACTGAGGAAAGACCAATTCTCCTTCATCCTGAAGAGGTATCTACTATGATTTGTAAAATCTGAACCCAGTGACTGAATGGCAGTGCTGTTATGTTGATTCAGATACAATTAAATTATATAGGAATTTGCCTTCCTTAATTAGGCACTAACAGAAGTGATCTTACTAAATATTGAAGGATACAAGCAGATCCACCATTCATCCAATGTCACATCAGCAGAAAGAGAAAAAAAAGTGTTCCTCAATAATTTTTTTCCCAAAGAATATATTTGTCCAGTAGTCTGACAAGTTAAGAGCACCAATTGTCATGTGTTGATATCAGTTCTTTTTACCGGAAGCAGCCAAAGCAGATTCAGAATATTGGAAATTTTAGCCAGTTCCAGAATAATCTCCCATTAAAACCATGCACATCAGCTTCTCATTCAGTTTCCCATGCTTAACATTGCAAAAGTCTTCTAAATACAAATGCAAGGCTGAACAGAAAATGTGAAAGTATAACTGAATCCAAGGTATAAAGGCATTAAAAGAAATTTGAGGAAGTTAACTTTACTGGAACAGCAAAGAGAAAATACACTCACAGCTAAAATCAGATTGGACTGTAATTTTGTCTGATTACAAAAAATTACTAAAATCTTGTTTCAAAAGTGAAAGAAAAGCAAAAGCATCAAAGAGCATGATGATTTCAGAAAGCAGAGTTCAAGTTCATGGTTTATCTCAGGCCACAATAAAGACAGACCAAGTAAACATAAGCTAGAGCCTACTGAAGACAGTCCAATTATTATTTTATCATTTAGACCATATTTATTTCTGGTTCTATAAGGAAAACTACTATAGAAGTTCTTCCTCTTGTGAGGTAAACAACTGCTCTGCACAGTACACAATTTTTGAGGTTTCAGGTGCCACACAAAGATTTTATTGCTCGAATGGGAGCTAAAACCTGGCAAGGCTTACAAATGTTTATCTTGCCAACGAAATGTGATGGGGGTGTTTAAGAAAAAAAACCAAACAAACCAAGAAATATACATTTACATATGTCTACATGACTATATAAATATCTTCAGACTTCACAGCTCGGAAGAATTTGTTCCTACTACCCACATCCTTGAGATCTCTTAACACTAATGTTTGTCTTTCAGAGATTCCCACCTAGCACTATTTACCTATAATGAACAAGTAAAAGACTTCCCACAAACAACAAATACCTGATGGTGCTGTAAAGTTTCACTCTCTTGGATATACAAGGTGGAAATGGACTTTATGTTAGGGAAAAACAAAAGCACTATCGATTAGATTAGCCACTGGTACAAAATGAAATTTCTCTGTTGTGGGCTTGATAATAATTTACAATGGAGATTTATGATATATCGAAGTCATTACAAGGAGCATGACAACTTACAGCTATCCAGTAAAACCATCAAGCTTCTTCCCACTCATGCATTCACATCTATAAGGCAGCACAAACACATCCCAGGTAGGCTACACACCTATGAAAAGTCTCTGTACCCTCCAACAAAGTGAAGTAACTCAAACAAGTGGATCTAAATTGACTACCAAATCTTATAAACAGGCATTTGCCATGCATCAATAAAGAAATCCTCCCCACCTTGCACACGCAACAGGCCATCGTAGGTGAGTAGAAATCTCCTAGCTCAGTATAGTTGATAGGCTGCTAGGGACACCTGTTTTCCTGTATCAGAAAAAAACCCCAATCTTTTAACTATTAAAACAGCGATTATACTTTGAGGTTCAAGAGATACAAACTCCCAATCTATCACCACAGTTCCAGATGGAAACTAGCCTTAAATGTGAAAGGAAATATCACAATGGACAGTTGCTGAACATGCAGCAGGCACAACACCATACCACAATTTATATGTTGAAGTGTGGCTGATTAAGGCTAGAGGAATATATATGCGGCTACTGACCAGATTATACTCACGCTTATAACTTCTGCTTATACTTCCAGCCTAGTCTACTGTAGCTGCTGAAACCAACGATGATCCGGCAGTCAGAATTAACAAGAACATGAGTTGTTCAAGAACATAAGAGATTCTTGAACTGCCATTTTCATCAGCCAATCAGTACATACTTCCAAAGAGAAATCTGAGGAACGCTGGCAGAAACAAGCAGATGCCAAACTTCAGTAACTTGAGAAAAACACAGTAGCAGGCACTATGGTACAATAGCCAGAAGAAAAGAACAGAATGAGTCAGCAACTCTAAGCAGATATTCTCTAGTATGCTGCTAGTTTTGGCCCTGTTGGCAGTTATCAGTCTTAAAAATTATACAGTCATTTAACAAGATGACATAAAAAAAGATAAGATACAGGGAAAAAAAGGCAGGCTATTTTGTGCAATAAATTTAAACTACAGCATCTTAACAGGGATTGTCAAGTTGAAGGCAAAAACTTGCTGTTGCAATTTTATTTCATTATTTCAATCAAGTACTAGAATTAATCTGGAGGAAATTGCTAGTGTCAGTTCATAAATTCTGGGAAAAGGATAAGCCTGACATTAAAATACGCATTATCAGGCTGTATGTATTCTTCAGGCAGTCTTAAGAGACAGCCTAGCATTCAAGCAAGATGATTTTTTGACTAGCAAATGTTGGGCAATCATCAGATACTTCAAGATGGCTCTTCACTTTTCAGAGAAGGAAATTACTTCAAATAGCTAGCATAGGCAATAACAGACAAAGAACAGTTTAGTGTCAGAACTTCCCTGTGATAACAGTATTTAAATAGTTTGGTACAGCATTACGCAGAAAGAATTACATTTGGGATCTTGGATTCCTTAAAATCAGATTTACAGGTAATTGAATAAACCGTAATCACTCCTACCAGCATCAGACCTTACTTTGGAAAAGCTAATGCCAGGTTTTTAAATTGGGATCATTTCTCTTTAGCTGTACTGTAAGTGAATTTGCTCTGGTAGGTCTCACATTTCAGGCAGCAGATCAAGTAAGACTGCAGTTTTATGTACCTTTCCAATTTGTTCCTAGTATTGTTTGGGCAAGTTTTAAACATTTGGCTATAGCATTTCAGTACAAATTAGCCAGAATAACGTAAGGTTTCAATTTGCAGCTTTAACCTTGCCAATGTCCCAACTACTTTTGCCTTGTATTTGAACTCTGATTTAAATGCTGATTGCAATGGTATTGTTATAATTAGCAGAACAGCTTTGCAGGAACACTGCCTATTAGATAGCAAAAGCATAACAAGATGTGGTTAAACACAAAAAATAGTGCCTAAGAACAACCCCTATACTACTTTGTACCTCCACATCCTGCTCGAGGTGATTATATTTGCGTATGCATTCAGATATGTTGGTTAAAGGAATTTAAATAGTGAGCTCTGTTTATTCTGCCAAAGTGTTTATAGTTTTGGATTTATTAACTGTCACGCCTCCCACCCCCCTCTTATTCTTCCCCAGTTTTTTGGCTTCAAGTGATCCTGTTTTGGCACATTCAGTAATGCAACGTTTCATTCTTCTAGAAAACTCCACCGCTAGAAAAGTAATACAAAACCCTAGGAAACCTACCTGGTCTCCAGTTTCACTACCAACTCAAAACAGCCACAGTTCACTCAAAGCCAACTGAATCTCAGCCCAGTTCGAAGTAAGCAGGGGCAAATTCAGGCATTCGTATCAAATTCAGACATGGTTTGGTGGACAGAAAGTCTGCTTGGACAGTACTTCAACAGTAGAACGAAGAGCCCAAATTCCCAGTAAGAGATGCCGGGAATCATCTCAGGACAGAGATAAACAGGGAGAGAACTGCTGTCAAAAGAATTGGGAATTATGCATATGCTTGCATGCATTCAGAAAGAACATACATAGGTTTTCATTTCTGATACTGCATTAGTAAGCTTCTGATGTTAAAAAGAAAATTAAAGGAAAACTATTAAAGAACTAAAGAAGAAAAAGATTTCTGAATAGGTATCCGACATAGAAAGGGATCAAAAGAGGTCTTTCTGCCAAAAGGATCATCAACAAAAACTGGGTGGAAGACAGCATCTCTTTTCAGCAACAGTCTTTTGCCACAACACTTAATTAGCTCAATGCCCAGAGAGGATAAACAAACTACTCAAAAGCATCAATGGAAGTATATTAAACGTAGCTACCTACCTTATTATGTGAACCATAATACACAGAATGGTTCCCTATTTGTAAACTGGTTCTCTGAAATTTTTAACTTCTGAAATAAGATGAGGGCTGCACTCACCCGAATCTCAAGTCTGAGCTGATTCTCCATCAGGAACCATTTTAAATACCAAAAGCATTCAGTAGCAAAAGAACTGTACCACCTTTCCAAATTTTTCAGTGTCCACCATTTGGCATAATGCAAGGACCCATCCTCTTAAATTCATTGAATAAATCAAGGGTTACTTGGAGATCCAAAAGACATCCAGCCTTTTGCGACAACATGATTATGAAGTCAAGAGAAATTAATAGCCTGACATCCTCCTTGAAGCTATCCTGTAATATGTACTTTGTTCCCTCACTTGTAGAGTGAAATGAAAGGCACGCAACCCAAATAAATCTTTCTGTGTTCAAGAAATGGCACTTAATATACTACCATGCAGAGCTGTGATAAACATTTTCTGATACAGAGCTCAAATTTTCCTGGAAAATTAGCTTTTCCATATAGAAAGACAAGATCTCACTGATTTTCTATACCTCTCTGTATCAAAGCCAGGGACAAAAGTGTCTATCAATCTTAGACACAGAAAATAAGAGTCCAAAATAACTGCTTTGAGAGATTTCACAGATTGATAAAGGTCAAGCTGTCTTTCCACAGTACATAAAAAAAATGTTTAAAAAGCAGCTGCTTGTTCCATTACTCACTATAGTCTTCTAAAATGACTTTAATATCTAAAGTATCAAAATAAGAATGGTATTGCTGAACAATCTCTATTCCTACTTTCCTCAATTAGATATTAATTACACATTAATTCACTTACAATTTGTAGAATAAAGCAATGCAGTAGTAGTCAAATTCCAGAAGTTTTGGAAGTCATCTGAAATTTATTTTCTTAAGAAATTATTAGAAGCGTACAACAAAAGCATGAAGGACTCTTGCTATTATTACACATATAGAGGCTAACTTCTCTTAGAAAAGCTTATCCAACTATGCTTTATTAATCTAAAACTGGATATAAATCCAGTTTCAGCTACTTTGATCTATAATTAAAGAAAACTCGAATGAATACCTGTACTTCTATATTCAGAATAGTAGAAGTTCTACTGAGAGCTCCTAAATTCATAAAGCTTGCCACCAACTCGAACTCTTAGCTCCATGTTTCTTGGGGTTTGCTGGGTTTTTTTGGGCTTTTGTTTTGTTTTGTTTTTGAGGGGGGGATATATTTGTTTTTTGTGGGGTTGGGGAGGGTGTTGCTGGTAGAGGGGTTGTCTGGTTTTTGGTGGGTTTGGTTGCTGATTTATGTTGGCTTTGTTGTATTGGCTTGGGTTTTGTTCGGTGTTTTGTTGTTTTGGTTGGGGTTGGTTTTGCTGTTGTTTTGGGGTTTTTAATTTTGTTTTTGGTTTTGTTTTTTTTTTGTTTTCCCCCCCCTCAAGATCTGTAGCAGAATGAAAACCACTACTGAGAGAAGGTTAATTCCTCATTCACAGACATCCTTTTCTCTGGAACTTATCATGGGCCTGGGGAAGATGACGGACAGCAGATATTCCATAGCGTAGACCACCACTCACTAATACACCATCCACTTCAAGAAGCTTCAGTGGCAGGGACCCACCATAAAAGGATGCTGAGGACCATAGCAACACGCCTGATCAACCTTAGTCAGATATCATCTTGCACACTCTTACATGAGAAATTAAAGCATACATATTTGCAAAATGCTACATTTTCACATAGTTGTCCCCAAACATGATTTAATTGAGGGAATGGTTCCTAATGAACCTAATTACTCCAACCAGGCTATAGGGCCTGCTTCTCCCAGAATCATAGAATTATTTATGTTGTAAAAGACATGTAAAAGTCCAGCCATTAACCTAACACTGCCAAGTCCACCAGAACCACTAAAAAGCCCAAATAAAACAGAAAGGAGGATACAACTATGAGAACGGGGGGCTTTTATAGTAAACACCTAAACTTCAGAAGAAATACCTCTTCTGTTGAGATGCATACAAACAAATACTGCCAAAACAAATGCATTTGATCTCCACACTAAACATGCGTCACAGTGCTAATGGGTGAAAAGCTGTGTTCTCTTAATTCACCTGGTTTCCAAACACGGTCTTTTTAAAGTATGTTTAAGGTACATGAAGATCATATGAGGAATCAATTTGAGACTCTAGAATTGTCACAGTACTGCAGAAGGAAAAACTAACAAACAAAAAAGTTAAATAGTTTTTGAAGGTCCCTAAAAGTCAACATCACTAAAAGCAAATTCTAACTTCTGCACAATACAGCAGCTGACTTCACTGCATTTCTGCAAAATTCAAAATATAAACGTTTAACAGGATATTTTCAGAGGTATTTCAGCACTGAGTTCCTCTGCTAAAACAGTGTTTTGCTTCAGGCCTAATCCTTCAATTGTATTTTATAGAAGCTGAGAAATAAATTAGAACTCATACATGGAGCTCATACATGAGCTTTCAATTTAAAGCTGCCTCTGGATTCCCATTTAAACAGCCATACACATGAAGTGCAAACAGTTTTGATTTTTGATTTGAAAAACAGTCAAGTTAATATGGACCATCCATCCTGGACACAACATTCCACCCTCTTCAGGTAAGCGTTAGAAGAGAGCTCCCTGATCAAGGTAAGCCCATACAAAAACGTGCAGTCTAATCTTCTAAATCAAGTTTTAGACAATAATATTCCAGCTGAGACTGTGTCTAGCAAATTGCATTTAAATGGCCCACAAAAATCCATTTAGTCCTTCACTTGCCAGAAGAGCAATGGGGGGTAGCAAAAACTCATGCATTCTCAAGTTTCTAACTGTAATTGATTGATGGGGTAAAGAATCGCCGACAATGTCTGAGACTGAAAAAGAAGTAAAAGGCAGTGTATATTCAAGGCTAAAGAAAACTGTATCCTCAGAAGAGGAGACAGTGTGGAGGCATCAGTGTCCATGCATGCCCACAGTCTACCATGCTTCCTCCTGAGCTATGCTGTAGCCAAACAAACAGTCCCTACAGCATACTCTGTCGTTTACAGAGACAGACATCTGATTTTCGCCACCTGTCCTTCACTGAAGTACAGAAAGTGAAACCAAAATGAGAGCAACTTAACTGGAGACTGAGCTTCAGTTTCTGCACCAGTACAGCCTCACCTTTGCATCCCTCTCATGTGCATCACTGGTATCTCAAGTTTGAATTTAGGAAGATGTGTGGTCTGCCAGCTAACATCTGCATTCCTCTACACAACAGAAACAGGGTAGTAGTTATCTCTCCAATGCATCACTGAGCAAAGACGGTTTGGCTAAGGATACTAATAGATGCTGTCTGTTCTTCACTGGTAGAGAATGTGCAGTTCACCCAGGCACATTTACTAGCATGACAAGCATTTTGTCTCTTTGAAACATAAAATCTCCTTCCACAACTCTACAGATGCTCATAATTTACAATGCGAGGGAGGGTACCATACTTTGGCTATAACTGCATCTCCCACTCCCATTCAAGAGATTTAACTGACATTGCCATAACAGTTTATCTAGACTGAAACACCACATAAGCTATCTCAAGCAGCTTGTTACGCATTTCTTGTACCCATCCTATACAGCGTCCTGGTTTGAGGTAAAACAGAACCAAGTTTCTGCTTAGTAATTTTACTTTGCAAGTAAGCCTCTTCTAACTGAACTCTCTGAAATTAACAGCATGTTGTGGAGACACTCTTTGCTCTCAGAGACATAAGGCCTGATTATTTGTAATTATGCCTAGAAATGGTATGCAGAGAGGCTCTTACTTACACTTCTTGCTATAACAACCAAGGTCAGCTAACTTTGTTATTTGCTCCATTGGAGGCTTGGAGGAGGAAAAGCACAGAGGGGTCACACCTGTGGGGAGGAGTGGACAGGACAGGTGACCCAAAACTGACTAACAGGGTATTCCATCCCATGTGCCTCATGCTCAGTATAAAAGCCGAGGGATCAAAGGGTCAGCTTTCTTTCATCAATGGCCGGCATCTGAGGAGGACCCTGGCTGTTTGTCTGCCTTTGATACTGATCCGTGCATTCCTGAATCCAGATCTGGGATCCAGTTCCCATCCGTCACTGAGTCCAGTCTGGGACTTTCCCAGTGCCTACAGGTGACATGATCATCATCCTAGGAGCTTGATACAGTTTTGTATATATTATATATATATTTCGGTAGTTCCTTTTTATTATTTTATTAGTAGTTTTGATTAGTATCATTAAAGTAGTTTAGTTCCTTCTAAACTCATAAGTCTCTTTCTCTCTCTCCCTCCTCTCCTTGGAAAGAGAAGTGGGGGAGAGCATGTCTCATTCATTTTCATTGGCCAGTCCAGCCCAAATCACGATATAGACAAACATTTCAGTACTGAAACTTGACAAATATAATGGTTGCAGTAGACACGATGAAGAGTGTAGTTCACTTGATTGTTCAAACTGATGGCAAGATAACAACGGCTGTCAGATACTTCCTGAGATGGTTTGCTCTTTCAAGTAAGAGTCCTCCTTGACACCTTTTTTGCAGTCCTTAGGAATCCATACCTGCCTAAGAAGTACTTTAAATGTCTGCTGCTTTGCTGTAGAGCACCACAGAGCTGGAATGAATCAGTCCCACAGATTTCCTTTCTAGTTGTTTCAAGGCGTTTCAATCAATATTCAGCTTCAACAAGTGTTGTATCAACTGTCTTGCAGAAACAGAAGAGAAGGCATGCTATGCAGAACTGTAAAGACCTAGGTCTGTTTGCAAAGCTGGAAAGCAGGAGCCATGAAAGGCCTTCAGCCTCAAACACGAATTCTACACTCTTCACAGAGATGGGCACTCACTCAAGAAGTCATCTGCCAATAGAAATTCAAGGAACACGAAAAAGCTGTCTGTGACTTGTCAATGAAAGCGAAGAAAAAATGAAAGCGAAGAAAGCACATGTCAATGAAAGCGAAGAAAAATTCACCTGTAATCTTTCGTAGTCCTTCCCACACCATACCTAGGATGCATACATCTCACCACACACAACACATGGCTCATTCATAGGACAGCACACACTGCTATGAATTTACAACACAGCGCTAAACCAAAGGGGAGAATTGGAGCTTTCTGTCCCTGTGATAAACCAGTCTCATGGTGACGAGTGAGATACATTTACCGATCTCTGGGGTGGGCAGGTACTACTGTATCATGGCGAGCAAATACTAGAGCATAGAGTGCTATAAAGGTAAATTTAACTAACAGTTATAAAATGTTATGTAAACACCCCAATGAAAAGACATAACTGCCACTGCTCGAACAGCATCTAACACAATCAGGCTCCTATTCTTAGCTGGTCCCTAGACGCTACTCTGTACCTGAACAGTATGAAAGCATTTGGTCTTGTAAGCATAGAACTTTACTCATCCCGTAGAAGAGAATGAGTCTTTCCGTTCAGCTGAATCCTCCTACTGTATAAATCTACTGTACATGGGGAAAGAGGCAGCATTAGTAAAAAATCCATACATACACCCATTGATAAATGTGCCTTCCAGTAATAGCACTTGTTTCAACAGTCCTTGTTTTTCCCCAACACCACTTCCATGTCTCTGCTCTCACTTGCCTTCACAGAACTCTTATGCTCCTTGGTTATGACATTCAAAATATCTGCCAGATCACACAACAAGCTACATTAAGGCAATTTAAATTGAATTTAAATAATCAAACTGATCCACATTAGTAACTCCTCAGCAGAAAAACTTGGTAGGAAAGTCGTAGTAGCACAGGCTGAGGAAGAAACTACTACTGCTGTTGTCAAAGCAAGCGTTTGTCAAATCACACTCTTCTAGGGCACAGGAAAACTAGTTTCACATATGAAATTGCCTCCAAGTATAGACTATACAACTCTGCTGCTCTGAACTCTTTCTGAATCTGCACAAGAACGCATAAAAACATATCTTTACTAGAGCATCTGCTGGCCTGCATTTAAGCCTCCGTCACTAATGAATTAATCAGCTGCAAACCAGCAGTGAAGATTTCAGGGTCAATGTTGGTACTCACTGGCTCTATAATGGGCTAGATTAAAAAGATGAATTTTTGACATTAATAAAGGATTATTTTGCATTATCTGATTTGAAAATAAGGAAAAAAGCATGCTTTACTGATTGAAGTAAAACAGAAATTTAAAGCAATTGTTAAGTACTGACTTCAGAGTTTCCACTATTTCTTTGTCATTTGTTTTTTTGTGTGTTTGGTTCCCCTCCCACTCCCCAGCTGCCACACAGAAGAGTTAAAATGCTTTTTTACATTTCCTAAATTTATTTCATGTCTTGGCAATTCACCTCCTTCAGGTACATCAAAACTTCTGAATCTAAGACTTAAGAGAAACATGAAGTCTACTATTCAGCTTAACTTTCTTTACCATGTATTCATTTATTGTTAAATTTATTGTCCAGACTAAAAAGCAGAGATTCTAAGCCAGTCTCTCTCATGATTCACAGGTGCCAGATATTCATTCTTGATTTGGGATTATGCATGCCTAACAATAAACTCTTGTGATTTATATGGTCATTTATTACTTACATAAACTGCTTTTCCTCTACAGATTCTAAATTCATAGTCAGAGTTGCCAAACTAGAACTATTCAAAGACCTATGATTTCTTTTAACCATAAGAAATAGAGCCAGACTGAGAGCAATGAGAGCTCGTAACGTAATTTGTGAAGACAGAAGTTTAAGAAATCAGAATTATTAATTAATAATTACCGAGTCCAACCAACTTATTATGACAGAGTTGAACAGAAATGCTAGTTAAGGGACATGAATTCATCATTTAAAAAAAAGCTTTGAATTTACACCATTGAACTACATATAGATTTAATGATTTCCTCTCAAGCCGTTGAAGGCACTCTTGTAAAATATAGGGTAGATACACTTTCAACAGAGCACATCTACTCTCATATAAGGCAGCAGGAAAGGATCAGCATTTCTCTGTTCACAAGCTGGTTAGTACAACTTTATATTGACACATAAAACATCTCCTTCCCCTGACATTAAAAATCTTGTCCCAGATGATCCCATACTCCAGTAACTGCAGGTGAGATGCGTTGATCTAATTAAGTCTTGTCAACTCTTCATTTCCATAGCTACACTTTTGAAAACTTGTCACAAACTCCTCACATTTTCATGGTGTTCATAGTATGAAAATAAGAGGCTGAGATTTAACCTAGAACCTACGCCAAAAAGCTTCCATTAAGTATATTCTTCAAAAATAAGTTCAAAATCAGATCGCATCAAGTCTTAAGTATAAAAGCCTTTGCTGAAAAAGTAACATGCAAAATTACTCAAACCCCTCTACACTTCTGTTCTGCAGAAGAATCTTAAATCCTTTGTCACAAGCTTAAATCAGAAACTACAGCAGGTAGGAGCGGAAACTGCATACAGAAGTAGAAATGTTTTTTAATTTCTAGGACGTCGATGGTAGTGTACACAGAAGGAATGAGGAGGAGGGGTTCCTTTCCTGAAAATAGCTAGGATTATGCTGGGGGGCCTGACCTAAATAATGAGTACCAGATGCCTACCTTCACTGGTAGCTGCATTCTTCTGGGCTTTGGTGGGCGTGTGATCTGTACTTGAACTCACGTCGGATGAGATGCTTGAGCTGCCTTTGCCTGCAAAGGGAGAAAGAGGTGGAGAGAGTGGGAGGGAGAGAGAACAAACATGAGTATCAACAGTGAAGTAGAAAGACCTTCCATATCAGAACCTGGAACAATTCCAGGAAGCTTTAAAGCAGCTGATGTTCATTTTGTACACACTTGGGTAGGAGTTAACTGCATTATAACTTATAGCATGTGCATCTTTACTTGTACTAAGGCTGCAGTCAGCCTTCTGTGTCACAGGGGTCCTCATTACGTATTTGCTAAGCTCTATTGTAAATGAAAAGTTTGTGATTAACAACATTAGAAGAATTTCCATGATCAGTTTCCTCATTCAAATACCTCTTACACAGATCAGGACAAATGCACGCTGACCCTCATCAGCACGAAGGGTTAAATTCAAAATCTGTTAAATGAGTTTAGATTTCCATTTTTTTGTGTTCACATCATGTATTCAAGCCACTTGGTCACACAAAAATTAAAGTGAGGTATCTGCTGTTTCCTCCTATACCATGCTCACTGCTTGATATAATACACCATTTTAAAACTAACTTCTACAGTGACTGTTCTTCACCTTTCATTTTTTAACTGTAAATCAGAAGCAATGTATGTTTCTTCTCTTATTTTCTTTCTTAAGACTTTTTCCTGCATTTCCTGCATCAATGCCCCCAGACCTATTTTTGGGATGTTAAACCAGGTACAAATTACCACCAGAAGAAATCCAAATACAAAGAAAAAAATAACTCAAATAGATACTACAGAAGAGCAGAGTGGGCTAAAACAAAGTTGTCTTTCTGTTTACCTGTGAGGATCTAAGAATGAGTCATTTATCTTTCCCTTCAGTCATTCTACTCAATCTCAGTAACTACTAACAGGGAATACGCTCTGCTCCGCAGCAGAGGAACCAGACCAACCACCTAATCAGCAGCAAGCGAGATTATTCATTACCTTTCCTCTCTCTAGAATTCTGTTACATTATAAGAAGTTATGTATCCCCACAAACATTGCATTGGTGAAGCCTTTAAAAGCTATGTTAGTTTTTGGACCAAAATTAGGCTGTATGCAGAAGGCTAGCTGACACCATGTTTCTGTCACTTGAATAAACCCATAATCACAGGAATGTTAGTAAGAGACTTTTCTGATCTGTTATTTCAATCAAGCATTCCTTGGGGGTCTGGGTTACAGTATGCCTGGTTTTCATAACATTTAGATGTAAGGAGGAGGTCTGCTTTTTAAAGGTGCCACAACAGAACGAGGATTTAAGTTTTAATGGGAAACGACTGGAGAATGTGCAAACGTAGGTTGCTTCACAACCAAGGTACTGCCACTTAATCCGTCAGCCAGCCCTAGAGAATCATTCTCCACAGAAAGTTGCTTAAGTTAACATGCTCAGATTTGAGAGATAATTGTGGAGTGAAAGGATATTAAAAAGACCAGAAGGAAGTAAAAAATAGGTGGCTAAGGCTAGTAGTTGGGTGGAGCAAAGTGAAAAAAGTGTATTTTCAGTGATTCACTAACTGCTTTTTACATTCCTTTACGAAGTTAAGCAAACCCAAGAAGCAGTGCCTCTAGAATATCACTCCAATTGCTCTCATGCTGTGACATGAGTTGGAGTAATGGACTGTGGTCTTTATAGAAATGACTGCCCCAAAATAGCTCTCCAGCTAAGGCAACTAGGATTGTAGTAGAAGAAAGGCAGATGAGAAAAGAGAAGGATAAATGTAAAATGTTCTTTCCCAGGAAGATGCCAGAGAACTCAGAACACCTGCAATAGCTGATAATCAAATCGTCGGTGACAAAAAAAGTATTTAGATGGTATTGCCACTACCAGCAACTCGTGTACCAAGCACTGCAACTGCAGAGGCAGAAAACAAACTTCCAAGGAGCATAGGCACTCCTTAACAGATTAATAGAGAGAAAAACACAACCAAAACAAAAAAAGACCATCTGCAAAAAAAAATTATTTCCTCAAAGTAAATAAACAGGATTTCCTCTAAAAAATAAAAAAATCTTTTTTGGGGAAAAGGAAGTCAGTGATACCAAACAACGGTTGTTAGCTGGTCATCTGTGGCATAGGTTGTTTTTGCAGAGTGAATGCTTCCTGTGGCTACATATCTCCCTCATTAACATCAATAATATTTCTATTTACACCACATACAAGCAAGCCTCCAAGAACACAACAGAAATATTTTACCCACTGTAGGGTGCTGATTTCCAGTACAACCAATAGCAAGATATTATTTACAATTGCACACTTTTGTAGAAACTGAAGTGCCAGATATAAGTCTAGGATATTTACCATTTAAATCTACTTGAACTTTAAAGCATTCTAACTCCTTATGAAAATTTAAAACTAGAAATTAAGAAAAAAGAATTTACTGGGTTACTGGTTTGGTTGGATATCAGTTCTTCCTGCAATTATACTTTTAGTATTTTATGAGGTAGAGTCTTCTCTTACTGCATACAGCCCTAAAACAAGCCTTCTCCCTCACTGTCCATTCTGAAACTCTCCATTCAGGTGGTGATGGAGGTAGGAGATGCTTTCCAGTAAAGTTTCAATGTTTTAAATAGTCTAGCAGACACTACATCTATTCCTTCAATGCAAAACAAAGCCATTCACTTCTATAGGCTACATTTGGCTATTGCAGACTCATGTACACATGCAAGAGCTAACATGTAAGAGCATTCAAGCATTCTCCAAACAACTTGGATAATGGTAGAGAGTGCACCCTCAGCAAGTTCCTAGATGATGCAAATCATGGAGGAATGGCTGATACGCCAAGAGGTTGCTGCCACTCAGAGGGGCCTCATCAGGCTAAGAAAAACAGGCTGACAAGAACCTCAGGAAGTAACTTCAACGGAAGGAAATGCCAAGTCCTGCATCTGGGGAGAAATAACCCCATGCCTCAATGCATGATGAGAACTGACCAGCTGGAAAGTATCTTGATAGAGAAAGACCTGGCAATCCAGGTGGACACCAAGTTGAACATGAACCAGTGATGGGCCCTTGTGGCAAAGAAGGCCACTACAGCAGCGTGGGCAGCATTAGGAAGAATGCAGCCAGCAGGTCGAGGGAGAGGATCCTTCCCCACCTCTGCTCAGCACTGGCAAGACACACCTGGAGTGCTGGGCCCAGCTCTGGGCTCCCCAGTACAGAATAGGTAGGGACATACTGAAGAGATTCCAGAGAAGGGCCATGAAGATGAAGGGACTGGAACATCTCTCCTAAGAGGAAAGGCTGAGAGACCTTGGACTGTTCAGACTGGAGAGATCTTACCAATGTATATAAATACCTGAAGAAAGGGTGTGAAGAAGAGGGAGCCAGGCTCTTTTCAGTGGTGCCCAGTGACAGGAAAAGAGGCAATGGGTAAAAATCAAAATATAAGAAGTTACATTTAAACATAGGATTTATTTACTTATGTATTTATTTTACTGCGATGGTCAAGCACTGGAATACGTTGCACAGAGAGGCTGTGGAGTCTCCCTCCTTGGAGATACTCAAAACCTAAGTGGACATGGCCATGTGCAGCCTGCTTTAGTTGACCCTGCTTTGAGCACCGAGGTTGGACCAGATGATCCAGAGGTCCCTTCCCACTTCAACAACTCCATAATTGTATAATTCAGGTACCTCTGTGAGGACAGTGTTTTGCAGACCAGTAAGCTGTGTTAATCATCCTGTGATTTCAGTGGTTCTATGAAAATTCATTACAGAAATGCCTTTCCAACTGACTACACTGTTTTTTACCACACCTTCATTTTTTACCTTTAATAGTAGTAACTCAATAGTAAAGCACTAGATCTTACCACACAACTCACCACAAACTTATATATCCAACACATACCAAAAATAGGTGCAAAAATAGCTCCCAAAGATGTTGCCTTTTTCCCCTTAGACAGCTTATCTTAATCAAACTCTTTAAGAAAGATCTGCAGACAGCGGCACTAGTAATGAATAACAGCAAAAGTAGTAGCCACCTTCTTTGATCCTTAACATACACTAAGTTAAACACCCAAAATTAAAAAGACACGGAAGTAAGCAGGCCTATCATCCAGGGTTTGTTCTCTGAAAACCACATCAAGAAGGGTCTGAAACAATATGGAACATTTCAACAAAAATGTTTTAAGCAGAAGTTCCAGGTTAGAGGAGACACCATTTAGTCCTCAAGTCAGAAAACACCTGACTTGACAGAGAAGCCTTTTCCTAACCATGCTAGATATTTGGCGCCCACATACTACTTTCAGAAGCGTGTTGCAAGGTAAAGGAAAGAGGCAAATTATGATTTAGTACATGGAACTGGTGCTGGCTAACATTCAGCAAGTAGCATGAATTCCCAGGTCTCTCACTCTCACCTGAGCTCATCTGAGTCAGGGTTCTTCTGCAGTGCTCTTCTCAGGCCATTATGTGCCTGATATGCCATGTAAATTCAGAGACTGACAATTTCCCTAATGCCATAGGAAAACTTGATGTGTAGCATAACACTGATCTTCAGAGATCAGGTCATCTCCCCAGTTTAAAAAGTGCACTGAGAAAGTCATAGCAATTAAATACAACCTGACAGAAGTTCTAACACAATGACAACTAGAAGGATCAAACAGAGGGTAATATTGCAAAGACTACAGAAGTAATGACTGTATTTGATCCTCTGCTTAAACAAATAAAAGGCCTGCCAAATGTTTCCCTAGTTTGACTTGCTATTGTCTAGCGTTTCCTTCATACATTCAACAGGTTTTTATTTTGAAGCCAGAAGTTTCAATCCAAAAGAAAGCAAACTGTACTATGGTAGTAGGTAGATATGGTGGAAGAAAGCAATTTTCCTACAATACAACATAATTCACACCAGGAGTGAAGGTAGCATGGACTTCACCACACCTGCAAAGAATCACATAGCCACACACTTCCAATTCAAATCATGTCTCTGACCTGCCTCTGAAGAAGCAAGAGTATGGATATTTTTTTCCATATACTAGTGCCAAAGCCCTACAACAGTCATAGGAACAAGATTCCAGCCATCTAACCTAGTACGCTATTTCCTACACATTTTATTTTGATCCTGCTGGAAAGAAAATTAGAATAAGGCAAGCGTGTAACAGATACTTCCCCTGAACACTGTCTCTACCTCCAGGTCTTTGTAGCCCAAGGAATTTTTTTAGTCATAGATGTCTTTGTACTCAATAGCCCTATAGCCCTATTAAATCCACCTGGTCTATTTTTGAGTCATGACTATTAAAATAATGTGTTCCATTTTCTTTTTATGATAGATGGCTCTACTGACTAAAACATCAGGTTTGTTTGTTTTATAGAAGTGTTTGCATCTCCAGTTTTTCTGTCAGAGCAAATACCTATGTTAATAAAGAGATGCTACAGACTATCCAATAAAACATTTTTAGGAAGTCGTGCATGGAACCAGGTGGTCTTACTCCACATTTCAATATTGCTGCAAAAAAGCAATAGCTTTTCTGAGCTGCTTGTATAGCTAGTTATGATCTTTTTTTCAAAAGCATACTGATTGGAGAAATACTGCTCTAAACACCTCTATCGGTGTATTTCAGGCTGTTAAAAACCTGCAGGGCAGAAGTAAGACTAAACACACACAAGGCATCTCAGCCGAATGGAAGCATTTGATAAACACTGGAAAGGAAACAGCATGAACCAGTGAAAAGCAAACTTTGGATTCTGCCAGTCACACTCACTGCTGAGAAGTGTCAGAGATATCACAAGTCAGGACAGAATTTAAACTTACCAAGGGAAGTGCAGTCTATGACTGTCCAAGTCTGAAAAACCATTTTCAGAAGCACATATGCAAAAGCCAGTGTTTATGACTGTATGACTGTCATCTCTTCTGTTGTATTTTGTTATTTTTCTCATTGTTACTGCACATCCAGCCAGCATAAAAAGAGGCTGCTTGAAATTACATGATGCAAGTCATAAGATACACGAGACACTATGTATTGACCTATATGATAGATGAAGGCGTGTCCTGGCAGTGAGTCTCTTTTTCCTTTCACTCTGCTCTGGAATAGTTTTATTTCTTTTTTGTTTTGTTTTTTTTTTTATTCACAGTACGTTTGCTCTTGGATTCTGGTTTATGGGCATTTTTCTGCTGCGTTTTACATGTGCTTCTAAGATCTTATACAAACAGGCTGACTTCTTATATGCCACTCTGGAAAATAACAGCACTATTACTCTTGACATCAAGTTTTAATCCAGTGACACTTGCCTTCAGCAGGCAGTGATAGTTACCTCAGGAGTTAATGAACAGTAGGAACAAATGCACTGTTTGCCATGCTGAAGTGAAACATTACACAAAACGCCAAAACAGAAAACCAAACCATAATAAGTCAGAAAAAAGAGCAAAAAGCAGTGAAGTCCAGAATAATAAGAGCCATTAATCTTTTTAATTGTCCAAAAGCATTATATTGCAATGACTTTGATGAAGTCTGAAAATTTTCTTAAGCCATCGATTTTTGTACAAATTACATTAGTCAAATTCAACTTCTCAACATGAAAAGGGCATATACATATGGCTTTTCTACCAGATGATCATTACTTTTTCTTTTATATCTTCAGACAAGATGTTTTTTTTAATCAGATATATGCCAACTACATCAAGAAGAAATCCAGAAAAACCCCAATCCAAACCTCAAAGCATCAGAGATCATGCAAGAGGAAAGAAAAATCTCTTTTCCTTCTCCTGTTTCCATGACACACATTATGCTGGTCCAACTCTCCAAAACCTCAAACGTATCTCTTTACAATCTGCACCTCCAGAGACTGCAGACTCCTAGTATGTTTCTAAGTATCCCCATGGAAATCAGCAGCCCACTGTGATACATGAGGATATACGGCATCCTTTAAAGGTGCAATATATCAATTCATTTATCCAAAGTGAAAGCAAACTTGGACTACACACTTCAGACAAACATTCTCCCTGGACTTCACATTTCTACCAATGGAAATTATATGTCATAAAACTGGTTTCCATTTATTAACTCTTAACTGCTAAGCAACTACCACTGATTTAAAGTTGAAGCTACCTACCTACAAAGGTTGTCACTCATTGAACTGCTTTCAGGATGGGATATATGTTAATTTACAAGTCCCTGTTGTCCTTCTGCCCTAGAATCTTGGAGAAACAGGGTTCTCAAGTGATTTTTTTTCTTTTTTTTTTTTCCAAATCAAATTAAAACACATGCCAACATAACACAGACAGGCTACAAATTTCATTCCACCCAACATTTGTCAGGATGTGATAAAACAAACAGTAATCTGCACAAACTCCAGCCCCGAGGGGAAAGGAAATAAGCTGAATGTTTCACAGGAAGGTACTGAAGATTGAAGAGGTTCTAGATAGAATGGCTATTCTATCTAGAATGGCACTTCAGGACAATATTTCTTAACATTTTTCATAATGTAAAAATTCTTGTAAAGAATGCATTATTTTGTATTTTTAAATCATAACTCCAACTTCCAGGTTGATTTGAGAGTGAAATTTGGCATAACCTAGCTATGAAATAGTATACTTAGTTCTGCAGCATCTCCAAGTTTTAAGCTAAATTTCAACCCAGGCCACATAGGCCAGTTCAGCCTCTGTCGTTGTTCTGCCAGTCACTGCCTTCCTCACCTTTCCATGCGTCACAGCGCGCTAACAACATCTCCTGCAAACCCTGACAGAACATCACGAGTGTGCCTAAAGTAACTCTTCTAGGGAGTCAGTCAGCTTACTCATTTTTAATATCTTTTAGGAATTTGGCCCAGGTGTTGGCCATGGGATGTTGCGCGGCGGGCCCCTGTGTTGCCGGGCCGGGGCTGCCCCGTGCCGGACACAGCCGGTTCCAGCCGGCTCCAACGGCCCCAGCGCAGGGCACAGCTGAGCCCCTCAGCCACGGGCGGGCGCCGCGGGGAAAGCCTGGCTCAGAAAGGGCAAAACGCTGCCCGGCAGCCAGGGCTGAGGGAAACCGGGTGAGAAACAGCCCTGCGAGCCCCGAGGGGAGAGCGGGAGGAGGGGAGGAGGGGCTCCGGGCGCCCCCGCGGAGATGCCCCCGCGGCCCCGGCAGAGACCTCTGCGAAAGGCCCGGTGGTGGAGCAGGGAATAGGGTGAGGAGGACGGAGCAGCGGAGAGGAGCTGTTACGGACTGACTAGAGCCCGGCTTTTGTCTTTGTTTCTCACCATCTTTCTCTGTTTTTAATTGGTAATACATAAAACTAATCATCCCCAAGCTGAGTCGGTTTTGCCTGTGACAGCAGTTGGTCAGTGATCTCCTTGTATTTATCTCACCCCACAAGCGTTTCCATCTTATTTTCTTCCTCTGTCCTGTTGAGGCGGGGGGAGTGAGAGCGCGACTGCATGGGCATGTGGCAGCCAGCCAAGGTCAACCCACCACAGCAGCCTACCAAGAACCAACCAAGAACTTCACTCTCCGAGCTCTACAATTCAATTTTGGGGAAAAATTTTAACCGGCGTCTTGGCTGGAAGGATTCTGATACGTGATGTAACCTTCCATATAAAGAGAGACCAAAAATTGCATTTAAGCCTCATGACGCTCATTTGAATAAAGGAACTAGGAAGAGCAACTTTCCTATAGTACTGGCATTTAGGTCATAAAAAATTATATACGATAGATGAAGTGCCTGGGAGGTGATATTGTAGCCTATTCTTTGGGTGCAGGTGCCCCGGTGCCAGCAGCAGGGCGGGCCCCTGTGTTGCCGGGCCGGGGCTGCCCCGTGCCGGACACAGCCGGTTCCAGCCGGCTCCAACGGCCCCAGCGCAGGGCACAGCTGAGCCCCTCACAAGGGGCTGAACCACAACAAGGTTCAACAAGCCACTCCGAAGCTGTCACACCAAGAGCAGTAAGGACTGGTTTAATTCTGATGTAAATATGGCTGTGGAAGTTCTGCAGCTAGCAAGACGCAATGGTTTTTTCCACTATTCTGCAAAGCGCTTGAAAAAACTTACGTAAAAATGCATGCATGGGATTGAGTTTTTCAGGACTGTTTAGCAGAATTTATTGCTAGCATGGCAAGCCTATTCAGAAAAACTGGATTAAAAATACAAAGCTTAAGTAAAACTGTCCATATCCATATGTACTTGCTGTGCCATGCTGGAGGCAGATCTACATACTGGGTTTGTAATTGGGACACCCATAACTCACATCTTGGTGCCAAATAACTCACTGTGATTTCAGAATAGCTAAAGACTTTATTTAATGAATTCTTCACATGGACTCAACTTATCTAATGACTAAAAAAAGGGGCAGGGCACGTATTTTAGTTTTCTCAGGTAACCTGTGTCACCCCTGTACCTTTGCCTCCCCCATGAAACAGTTGATGATACCGATCCCTTTTCTAGAGAATTTCGACACTGGTGAGGCTTGTTAACCAAGAACTGCTAAACGGGACTTAAAGTCACCATCATTTTTGAAGATAGTACATCGCTGCTTTTATAAAGCGATTTACACTACAGAGTGATGAACAGCACATACCACTGCTGAGTTTATAAAGTAATAATGTGTCATAAACTACTCTGGTACAAGGCCTCTTTGAAGTCTGTGAAGCAGCCTTCGTGCCAGAAGGCAATGCTAATTTGCAGCTAAACTTTGCACCCACTCCAAGCGTTAAGATCTACATTTCAAACACTGGTTAAGGCCCATGAACAATTTAATCTAGGAAGTAAATATTATTTAAGTAATGCTGCTTGAGAAGGAAAGAATGCAAGTACGTTTCTTATGTGAACTGAAAGTGAGAAAACAAGATGAGAAATCTGTAACATTCTCTTTTTATTACTTAACAGGACTAGCGCGTCCCATGACTGAGTTTTAAAATATGACCTTTCACTGAAACAGCTTAGCTTGTACTCCAAAAGCAGTTCCTACTCTGCAGCCTTCTACTTTCCTGCAGAAACAGGGAAATAAAACTTTGGCCTTCTTGCCAATCACAGAATTTTCTTAGAAACTGTTACATTCATTCAATATCGGGCTTTTTGTTACACACTGTTTTCCAATCACCAATATGTTTTAAGGTATTTACTCAAAATATGCTGTTCTAAAGTTTAGTTGGAAACAACGCTTCCTTATATACTACCTAACTTTAACTCTACTATTTTAATCCAACAGCCAAAAATAGTTATTACACCAAGACAAGAAGTTAATAAACACAATTGAGTCAGAACAAAACAAAATCCCTTTTTTGGCTTTATGCTATCTTTGAGAATGTCACTTCATTGCCAGGTTCTACGCTAATGGCTACTTCAAATTCATTTTTCCCTAACTCCACTGAAATTTAAATTAAATCCTAGTCCTTTGTATTCAGAAAAAGCAATGGCTGTTCAGTTCAATACCAAACATAAATTGGTAGAGACTTCATTTGCATGTTACCCCACCAGACATACCAGTGGATGGAGGTGGCCTGGGAGGATAAACTCCGGTACAGATTCTGAAGTGGGTATAAAACCTACTGTTGCAGTGGAATGCATCAGGTATTTGGTATAGGTCTGAAGTTTACTAAATAGTAACAAACTGTCCAGAAGTCCAAAAAATCAAAACCAGCAAGTATATGTTTGTCTTCCACAATAATACTATTAAGAGTTAAAATCTGTATTTAGATTTTCACAAACTAGTCCCAGTATTTGAACACAAAAGGTTAACGTTAAACTCACACTATCAATTTTAATGCTCATTTCACTTGAAGCACAAAAGTTATGATATTCTCAATGATAATTTTCATCCATTTATTAGAACTGCATCCAGTGCATGCACTAAGATGTGAAGTGCCTATTACTGCTGCCTGAGCAGACACACTGTTTACAGTCAAAAGTAGTTGTGAATGTTCTGGCATCGAGGCCCAGCTATCCTGCTTACAGCTTATAAAACATCCCCAGTCTCACTCAGGGAGTTTTAATCAGCAATTAAAGATGTAACTCCAGGGCATGCAGACTCTTTTCTTGAATACAGTGTTTATTCCCCTCATCTTTCCATCCAAAGGAAAGTCTAAAAGCAAAGTTACCCAGTCAGTCTGGCTGCACAACTCCACTTGCTCATCTGTGAGGAGGATCCAAAGGAAGTCTTGGTCCCAGTCTACTTCCCAGCTCTCAACCCATTTTCAATAGCTGACTTTTATCACTTCTACTGAAAGTTTACTGCACACTACTGTTTGTTAACTTCACCAGACCTTTCCCTGGCTGGCTAAGCTTTCACTGGTCCCTGCTCTGAGCCTCCCTTGTGGACTTGGTTCTTAGCACGACTAGTTTGCAGAGCACCACTTGGGAAAGGTTGACACATGAAGGCAAATTCTCCAGCTTACCAAAACAAGCACAGCATCCGCACAGAGCGTGAAAGCAAGTAATATGACATCCATCAAGCTTGCCTGAAGCCTAAATTTTTACAGAAGTCTGTCTACCCAAATAGGAGCTTCTGCATGTGCTTAAGTCAGGTAATAGATCTCCAAAACTTCTCCCATGGTATCAGTACTCCCACAGCCTACTTTTGATGCCATTATCCAAAAACCTAACAAAGTTTGGGTACCACACTGAAAATATTCCCACAGAAGTTTCTACTAGAAGTGTCCTGCTTTCCTGGTCTGACACTAAATTGGCACAACAAGATGTAGCATAGATTGCTGAACCTGATTTAAAAAGTAATTCCTTTTTCCACTATCTTAGTCCTGAGCTGGATCAGCAAATTAAATCGATTCCTCTTATAACCGCATGACTACTAAATCAGGTAGAGTGGAAGCAGAAGGAACCCACAGCTGGAGGTGGCTGCTGCAGCAGCGCTGGGGGAGTGGCTCTTTTGGCATAGTACATAGTAACACCACAATCACCAACCTCACAATAGCCCCCAAATTTCCAGTCTGAATGTTGACAGATGGTTAAATCAGAGTTAACAGTAAAGAGGTGAGGAAGTGAAATGCCTTTATCAAGACAGCGTAGAAACAAGGTCCTCTGGTATCAATGTACGCTGTGAAAAATGATGTGAAATTTTTTCACATGACAATACAACTCTGAAAGCCTAAGACGATTTTTTTAAGTAAAGAAGAACAAAGGAATCTGACGGCTATGAAAAAACAGACAAAGATCACTTTACTCCTTTAGATAAGCACAGTCACTTCCAGCTTTTCTTCACTGATGGATACAGGGAGGGGGAGGGGGGAAAGGGAAGTGTCTGACTCAAGGATGAAAGTTAAAAGGAGACTTTAAAACATTCTGGGAATATGAAAACCAAATAAAAGATTTGTGGAAAAGGGCATGCAGTGATACGAAGTGGTACCTTAAAGGCAATGAAAAGGAGAAAACCTGCACGCTTGAGAAATATGTCTGTATTTTTTCTATTGACCATCAAGTTTCAAAAAATTACAAGCCACATACTAGCAGGTTCAGAAATCAAACTCATCAGCACACATAACTGAATTAAAAACAATTAAAAGCATGAAAGAAGCGGTGGTTACAAAAGAAAATTGAATCAAACTGAGGCTTCACGCTGTACATTTGACAATCAACTTTGCCTTTCAGAGAATTCAGAGAAAAAAGGAAGAAGAAATCTAAAGAAACTCTAAATGCTGCGCTAACCACAGATGTCTGGCAATGTTAACCAGAAAAAAAACCCCAAAACAACAGTACCTGCCTGATTTTTTTTTAAACTTGTTTTAACAGATAATTTTATTATCATAGAAATAATTCCATTGTTCCTATTGAAAACCCTCTGTAGTTTCAATTGCATAACTTAATCATGTTCTGATCTTAACTCTGTACAGAGACTGTACACACTACAGTTTGCTGCTGCATCAGTGCCTGAACACTGGGAATAGATGCTTATCCAAAGCAACACAGAGGCTCATCTACCCACAGAATATGAGCAGGATAGTAATTCTCCATAGAAATAATATGGCTTTCCATGCCAATTCAGCATTTTTGTTTCTTCTGCAGCATCATCTGTATTTAAACTGTCTTCCACATAAACTTTCCTTTCAGGGAACGTGGAAACACGGCATTAAAACTCTTGGAAGAGTTAAACATAAATGCATCAGCCACAAGACATTAGAATTTCCTCGTCTATTTTAAGCATAGCATACTCCAAGGTATCCCAACAGACTAGCAGCAAAAAGACAGAGGACACTTTTTAGCCTGCCCTTCAGCCTTCACTGCGGCACTGTTATTTATAATCCATACAGGTATTCAGTGCGGGGGAGGACACATTAAGGCAAAAATGAAGGTAGCTAATATCTACCCTGTTGATAATTCAGTAATTAATTTTGAAATTTTTTTCATTCTGGCTATTAAGTAGTATGCATACCACTGGCATTAAGATTGGTTGGTTATAGTTTGAGGATTAAAAAAATAAAATAATCCCTCGATGTATATCTGTGAAGCTCGGATTGAGCTGAGCAATTCTGTAAGAATTTCAGAATGGCATTGCTTTAAAAAGTATTTTATCCAATATCTTTGTGAAAAGACATGCTTCAGTCCTCTTTCTCGCTTGCAGTACAGACAAGAAATAATCCTATTCTTAGGTACGATAAATCATATTTGTAGTATTCAGTTTGAGCACCGCATTAAGAAAAAAAAATAATATTGAAGCTAGGTACATCTGCAGCAGAAGTAAAGTGAGCAAAACCAACAGGACAGCCACTACTAGCCAGAGCCAAGATAAGCAGCTGGAAGAAGGGTAAGGACAGGAACTGCTTCACCTTAGTTTAGCACAGCCAGAGTAGCTCACAGTTCCACTTTAACCAACCTAGACCTAAGGCATTTAAGATAAAACCAGAAAAGACAAGGAGAAGTAGGTTAGGCCTGTAAAATCACAAGAATCTTTGGCAAAGGTGTAGAATTGCCAGGACGCTGGGAGCCAAAGAGGTTAGCCACATTTATATACAGTGGGTGTTTGTGACCGTAACAGTCCAAACAGTCTGTAGCTCAGGATGTTCTTGTCTGGATGATTTCTAGTAACCAAAAAGCATATCAGGAGAAAGTTACTACCGTTATGGTCTGGAAGACACTGTTAACCCAGTCTATTCATGTCCCCCTCCTTGCCCCTTCTGCCTCCCCCCACCTGCCCACAGCCCAGGACCGCATTTCAACCCCCCCAGGACCATCACTCCCTGCCCCAGTAACACCGCAGCAAGGCCAGTCTCCAGCTCCCTACTGCCCTGCTCTGCACCACACTGATTCTTGCAGTGTTCATTTATTAATGCTAAGTTTATCCCTCTGACTCAACTCATCATCGGTACAGAAGGGGAGGCAGAGGAGGGCACAGTGCTTGTATTGATATCCTGTCGTTTGACACCAGATCTTCACCACACTTACTGCAACGTCATGTGAGCACCCTGAAACACTCGGTGTAACCTCAGCAAGTGATCTCTGCTTCTTGATCCCACTTTAACGCATACGTTTTAATAAAGCGGTACTGGTAAAAATTAACAAAAGCCACACCAAAAAAATATGAAAAAAATATTCTGTAAAATGATCCAAGAAAAAACATTGTTAAGCTTTGTAATAACTGAGGGAGTCATTAAAAGTTCAGAGAGGGCATATAAAGTGGTGCAATTGCCTATGGCAATGTAACAGCAACAATTACAGAAGAAACAGTTCATTATCTCAAAAAAACGCTGTCAAGAATCGAAGGGTTGGTAACATGGGATTGTAACTAGAAATCCAAATGGGGCTGTCAACTGGTCTGAGGTTAACAGAAAACACAGACCAGATTCTGTGGTCAACAGGCTAAGGTCCAAGCACACTATCTGCAAGCTCCTTCTGGTTCTCTCCTTGCACAAACTTCCACAAAATTATCCATTTTAATGGTTTTTGCATCATTCAGAAACCAACTACACTACCTGTGTAGTGCAATGAAGGGAGATGGCCTAATTGGCTCTATTCAAGGGTTAGCACCTTATTCCTTGTGACTTTGAAAGATGTGATCTGATGAACCAAATGAAATGAAACAGACTCCAGAACTGCAGCCTTTATGGCAGACCCACTTAGGCCAGAGTATCCAAGCATGAGTGAACACTTTTGTTGTTGCAAAAAATACAACTCAACTTTTTCCAGTTCTTTCAGTCTCTCTGGTTAGATTCATTTTGCTGAAGGCAGTCATCACTGCTAACTCACTTCTGAGAACTAACTACCCCAAGTCCTTGACCACAATCTGTCTGACAAGAAACATTCTCAACACAGCTTTCAAGCGAGGAGTAGAGAGGTCTGACAATTTAGCCATTTGGGATGTATTTCCCAATTTATCCCCATTGGGATAAATCCTTCTGCATTTGCTCCAACCTGTCTGATAATTTCTAGCAACTAAGTTTAATAAAATTTACAATCATGTTAGTAAGTTTTTGCTAGCAGACAGAGAAAATCTGGACATTTGTATGCAAAAGTAGAGCATGGAGCAGAGAAGTTGTGTCCTGGGAACTGAGGACAGTTGTGCATTTCCTCCCACTCCCTCCTTTTTGAAAAATCTTGTCTAGTGCCATTTGGCACCTTTCATACCTAAGCACTTCCTTAACTAGTAAGCATCTACTTTTGTAGTTGTAGGCAATAGCAAGCTGCGTTTAATTTCCAGGGAAGCATATAGTTTACATGAGCCAGAGGGAAACACCTGCATCTCTCTGGTCTTAGTATGCCCATGGCTGCATATCAGATCAAAACATAGCTGATGTCAAAGAGCCACAGGTGCAGGAAGCTTGCTCCAGTGTTCATTTCCACAATATCCTTTTAAAGAGACAGCTTATCCTTTGCTAAGAACACTTAGGAGAGCTGCTAACTGCTCATATGATTTTTTTTTTCTAACATATGTTTTAACTAAATGCCACTATAAACTTACAGTTTGAGAAATGCTGCATGCCATGCCAAGAACCTGACTTACTCCTCTTAAAATTTAGTCTTCAGAAACCATCTGTACTGTGACATCACAGAGCAATACTGCTTGTCCAACCCAGTTAGAAATTTTGCTGATTTATCTCATTCTCCACCACGCTAATCAGTGCTACATTCAGTGAAAACCATTGCTCTGACACAGAAAGGGCCTTCAGAAGGTTTCAAGATACCCTTCTACCAGTTCATTAGTACATAGTACAAAATATAATTGAATTGAAATGCAAAAATAATTGCATTTCAAATCAGGGAATAATTGCCAATGGAATATGTATTAATACTGAAACACAAGCACCTGTTTGATGTGCACAAGATGTGGCACTTCAGGGCATGCTCTAGTGGCAGAGATTGTAGGTTGTTTGGTTGGACTCGATGATCTTAAGGGTCCTTTCCAACCATGAAGATTCTGTGATTCTGTTTACTAAAGCTGACTTCTCCAAAACTATACAACATACTGAAGTAGCAATTTCTCACTTAAACATTATCTGAGTATTTTCTTGGGTACCCCTTACCTTCACACTAAAGGAAATCTAAGGCTAACATTTTTCTAAACATAGGTACAAGCCCTACAGCAGCAGGAAGACCATCACAGTCCTACACCAGCTGGAAAAATCAAGCCCATTAATTCTGTCCAGGGAGGAAACAGAGTACCCGGAGCAGGTCCCAGTGCAGCAGCAGCAGCCTGTGTTACTATTACCCTCCCTATTGCCTCACCTGCACTGGTTGTAAGCCATACTTGCGAACATAAACGGAGCAGATCACATCCTCGCAAAGCACGTGCCTCAGTGAAAAAATCTGCTACGTCGGCTCAAGCCAGCTCCAGCAGCATTTTAAACCAAAAAATTGCATGTTCATTTTAAATGTGCTACCAGAGGACCTGAGAGAAGGCAAGAACACTTAAAATCATCCACACCTGTTTTTTCATTGTCTGCTGCTTCTTTTGACAAAGGTGATGACAAGCTTTATTAAATGTTACTCGCTTAAAACATCAGCGATGTCAATCTGTAGGGGAAGAAAGGGGAAGCGAAGAATACAAGAGAAGTTTATCCTATGCCTATCTCAGAAAACAAGTAGGAATACATGTAAAAAGTTGGATAGCAGAGGTGAGGTGATATAAACAATATTTTCTAAAAAAACCCCTGTGCTTACAACAGTGTGCAACAGATGTTTGTACTAACTGTACAATCATACTACGCCTCTGAAAAATCTACCAAAAGGAAGTCACCGTAGGAAAATAACTGAGAAGAGTTTTAGACAGTAACACCACCACTGTTTCTTTTTTCGAAAGGTTCCCTCTGCGACCGTTTTACTAGGCACGGCACGCAAGATATCAGCATGGCACTAGTAATTCATAGTTAAACCAAAGAATAAATGCTATTCAAATATATCCATGCTGACTTGAAAACTCAGTGAAGGCCTTTATTTCTGCATATAAGTGCACACAGGCAGATGCATACAATCAAGAAGTATAATTTTTTAAGATACTTCAGAAACGGAAGTCATACAATGCAAAAACTGCACCAGTATTACTTCTTTGAAATTCATGATTCCTATTTCAGATGTCCCTGAACGCCTCACAGCAAGCTTTCTCACTGGTTACTTCTTAAGGTGCGATGCTCCTTGACCTTTTCCTTTGTAATACTGCATACTTTTTGTTGAAGTAAAAAACAGAATAATTTGAGCCACAGTAGTAAAATCCAGCCTCAGAAAGCATCACTATAAAACCTGGAGCTGTAGAGACAATGCATCTGTTAATGACAAACATCTCTGGTAAACAAATGACTGAATACATCTTTAATCTAATATCTAAAGCATTTTAAAACATACACAAGTACTGAAGGTCCTTTGCCAAAGTGGTTTTGGCACACAAATGAAGAGATGGATACTGAGCATACATCCACTGGACTGGGTCAGACGGAAAGGTCGATCCGTCTCCAAGCTCTGGCTGACAATACCAGACAGCAGACGCCTTTTTGGCACAGTTATCATATCAGACTCTGAAGAAAAGCACACCTCTCAGAAAGGACTATTATCACGCCCTTGTCATTTTCTCTTACCTTAAAGCCACGTAACAACTATTTGTAAATACCTGTTTGAAAAGAAACCTTTTTTTGATAGATCAATCATGTAAAGCTTTATCTGTCACCAGGATAACCTTTCACTGTGTAAAACATTCCAGGGGGACAAGTCTCAGCCTCAGCTTTCATTACCCCGCTCCACTGGCTTACAGTAGTGCAGACTAACCTTCCTAGAGCATTTTGGCAGTCTCCCTTTCCAAAATAGGCACCACTGAGAAAAAAACATCTTACAGCAAGAATTCACATTGCTTGCACTTTTCATTTTAAAAGTCAACACAATGAAAACTATCCCCAGGCACTACCTCATACAAGGGAGGTATGACTGGGTGATACAGACTCGTTCATGGTTTACTCTTACCCATCCTGCCTGTTGGTCCACTGAAACAAACCAACCAAATGTCTCTCTCTTAAAACCCTTCAATTCCAGCTACTCCCCCGTGACATCCACTGGCACTTTCCCAATGTGCCCTTCAAGCTAATGAAATGTCTTTAAAGCTACCTCACCCTTTGAGTCTCTCATTATTCTTGTCTGTGACTTAAGCAGTGCGCCAGTAGGTAGATTAATATCTATCAACCCAACTAGCATTAAAAACTATTTGTTTACTTAAATCTGTCTTTCTGCATCCATCTGACTCATTCAGCACACAAGACAACAATCTCTGGAGGACTGGAATTTTATTCTACTGCTGCAGTCCAGCAGCAGGAACCAACCAACACAACCAACGTTTAAATTCTGGAAGAGCCCAGGGAAAGCTTTTTGTCCTTTTGCTGGCAAGGGAAAGCAGTTAATCTTCTAATTTTCACTGAAAAGCGCAGCAGGGAATAAAAGCCTCTCTGCAAGTTGATCAAGTACCCACCACAGTGGGTAAAACAAACTGCCAAGTGACATATAACAGGATCCCTGCAAAGGAATGCAGGGTCGTGATACACACTATCTTCCACAATGATTTATTTCTTTAAAAAAGTTGTAAAAATCAGGGGATAAAGTAGGTGGTCATGTCACTCTCTTCATCTAACAAGTCTGCACTGATACAGAGCACTCAACTAGACTGACTTTCATGGCAGCATTGTCAAAATCCACAAAAGTATCGGTAACTGACGGATGACTGAGCTGTGTGCTTGCATATGGCTACTTACTACTTCTCCTGCACAGGCGGGAGGAAGAGATTCAGTTCACTGAAAACTTTACAGGACTGCAGATGAGCTTGTTTGCTCCCCATCTGTTCATCCCCTTTGGTCTCTGTTCAAACTGGACGAACATCCTCCGGAGAGCACGATCTCCGGGATGCATCAGGTTTCTCATCAACACTGACTGCTCAGTCAGAGTTTGCCTATGGAGAATGTTTTAGTTACATCATGCTAGAATTTGGCAGCGGTTTTTGAAGCAAAGCCCACAGTAGGGCAGACCAAGAAACACAGAGGCCTGATGATGTGCCTCACAACAGCTTTTTCCCTATGGCCCAGTCTTGACTTCGTGGGCAGTCCTGTTCTACCGGGAATGCAACATTTCAGATCACTGGGTGCCTAAAATCAGGCTAAAGGAGGTGGTCTGCACCCAGGAGTACAAGAGCCATTCGCATTTTCCAAGAACAGCAAAAGCCACAGTTGATTTTGACTTCAGGCAAATGAAAGCTATACAGCCAGTATTAGGAAAAGATGGTCTGGGTCCTTCCAAACTGCCTTCTCCTGTGAGAAAAGGTCCACAGAGTAGCCACGCCACCACATTACCCTAGACACTTAAAAATGTAAGGCCCAACAGAAAGATAACAAAATAGTAAGCCTAACGGTCAGAATTTTTTAGGCATTTTTACCTAGAAAGCAACTTTTTCCCCATGTTACGGAGAAAGGCCAGCACCATTGTAACAGTTTAAAGGCCTCTTGCTTTACCACAGAATCCCTACCCCTGCTGCCAGGTCTGGAAGATAATTTTAAAACTTCATTCCTGTGATCTAGCGTTACAACCTCTAGTTTCAGCCTTTTTTCCCATGACTGATTTATATCCCTCTGAACATTTGTAGAGGAACCAAGGATGACTCCCCAGAAGCACACACAGAGTAAGCATATCCGCCCAGAACATCTGTTCTGCCTCTGGGACACAAGACCCGTTTCTAGTTTCACAGTCCTGAACAAAACAGCCTTAAAGGAAGTCTACGTGGAAGGTAGAGTTCTCACTTTCTCCAAGCACTCTAATAGCAGTTTCCTACAGCTGTTCTGGTTTAATTCAACATTGCCATTCTGGCCTTCTAAATAGGATCTTTTACGCAGGTTCTAGCATTCTTTTATCAAAAATACTTTCTCTGATTTACAGCAGCCTTTCCCCTACCTTCAGTTATATATCATGCCATGCTGACAATCCATGGCCTGTTTAGACTCAAGCAATACCATCTCGATCCTTTTCTTAGCTGCCTCCAATCAGTGAGTTGCCCACTAAAAATTTTACTGTAGTAGACCACTGCACTGCTCAGCCTTTTGCATCACTGAGTTCATGCCACATCTACTTTTCCACTCCACAAAGTTCTTTCACTGTAGTATGGTATAGTCCATGCAGATGAGATGTTTCTCATCATTATTCACAAATTGCAGAAGCTCATCTAGTTCAAAGTCAATAATGAAAATGATAGTGAAGACGGGTGTCTGAGGGAACAGCATTACAAACATCTCCATTGTGGTAACTCCCTCTTGAAAACAACTTATTATGCTCTTCACATCAGCTAAGCTTTTGTTCGCTCAAAGACAAGCCTCATTTCAATCTCCAGCCCCATTTTTTTCCCCCAGCAGGAAGCTGTAACGGAGAATTTAATTAAATCTACACAGACAAAGCTAATGCAGTAGATGTCTTACATTTCAACTAGAAACAACCCACCTTTGCCAAGATAGCATCTCTTGTCTGAGTTCACATTTAACTCTTGTGCTTGATCTCTCAATTTCAAAAATGCACAGAATTGGAGAAGATGAAAATCAGGCAGACTACCTGAATCAATTATTTCCACTGAGTTCTTAATTTCTCTCTTCTCTACTCAAATCACTGACATCTGTTCCCCAACCTGAGAGACTACCAGAAAACTGCTGCCATACAGTTTTGTTTTCTTTGCAGTTGTTACCCATTAGAATCACAGAATGGTTTGGGTTGGAAGGGACCTTAAAGACCATCTAGTTCCAACCCCCCTCCCGTGGGCAGGGACACCTCCCACTAGACCAGGCTGCTCAAAGCCCCATCCAGCCTGGCCTTGAACACTTCCAGGGATGGGGCATCCACAACTTCCCTGGGTAACCTGTTCCAGTGTCTTACCAACTTCATAGTGAAAAATTTCTTCCTGATATCCAATCTAAATCTACCCTCTTCCAATTTGAAGCCATTACCCCTCATCCTATCAGTACATGCCCTTGTAAAAAGTCCCTCTCTAGCTTTCTTGTAGGCCCCCTTCAGATACTGGAAGGCCGCTATACGGTCTCCCCAGAGCATTCTCTTCTCCAGGCTAAACAACTATCTGGACCCTCTCCAACAGGTCCATGTCCTTCTTGTGCTGAGGACTCCAGAGCTGGATGCAGTACTCCATGTGGGGTCTCACCAGAGCAGAGTAGAGGGGCAGAATCACCTCCCTCAGCCTGCTGGCCACGTTTCTTTTGATGCAGCCCAGGATATGGTTGGCTCTCTTGGCTGCAGGCACACATTGCCAGCTCACATTGAGCTTCTCATCAACCAAGACCCCCAAGTCCTTCTCCTCAGGGCTGTTCTCAATCTGTTCTCTGCCCAGCCTGTAAACAGATCTTTGGGCCTCTACAGAGGATTACCACCTCAGGCAGGAAGGGGATTCTGAAAGAAGGCTGAAGGGTTACACAGACAAACTGTGTGTGAATTTAGTTTCCTTAAGACCTTGAAAGGCCTGTGACAAGCAGGATCTGCACAGGCTGGCCTCACTACTTGAGAAAATTTGGACTACAATGGCAGTCGCACTTGCACACTCAGAGGCTAATACCTCGTCCCAGGAAACAGGTTTGCAAGCACTACTGATGGAACAGGAAAAGCAGATGAGCCAGCAAAGAGCTGCAGTGACCCTGCAGGTACTGGCCACTAGAAAGATGTGGTCCTTTGGAACATGCGCTCCCTTTCTGAAGTAAGAGTTAAACATAAACAACCTAAGGCAGAGCTTCCTTTCATTAAGAAACTAAAACTGATGTTGGTTTGGTTTCAATATAATTTTACACTAAAATTCAGTGTAAAATTGACAAAAAAAAGTTTGAAAATATAACCCAGCAGCATCATGTTCAAAATAATGACAACCGTTAGCACAAGCATTATGAAAACCTTACAGCTTCCTATCTGTGAACTGTCAATCATTAAACTTTCTTCGATGGCATTTGGAGAGAAAAGGAAGAGTAAGACACCAAATATGTGACAGATCAATTCAAAGGTCTCCTCTCACTTTATCAAACTTCTTTCAAGCCAACCTAAAAAAAAAAAACAAACAAAAAAAAAACCCAAAAAACCACCACCCCACACAAAACAAAGCCACCACCAAAAAAGCCCCAAAACAAAACAAAAAAACCCACAACACCAAAAAAATGTGCACTTGCCACCAAGAACACAAGGTCAAGTGAAGATTTAGAGGGCTGACAGTTTATGGTCAAACCCCAAACTGAACTTTGACTTCTAAGTTAATCAACAAAGATTCGTGCTTGCACATGTAAAAATTGAAAGCTAAGCACACACAAAACAAAAAACCCACCCCAACAACAACAAAACACTCTACACAAACAAACCAGTAACAGCAATAATACCTGCAGCTAAAATAATTGAAACGTTACAAATGTTTTCAAGAATACCTGATCTCGGTAAACAAACACTGTAGTGCTTCAAATGTATGAAAAAAATTGTATATTTGGCCATAAGAACCCATTAAATTGAGCGGTTTCCAGACAAAGTACCTCACAGGGAAGATGTGAAGTTGGACTGTCTTTACAGGCACATTACATGTTCAAACAAAAGTTTATGGGCATTGGGAACCTTTTAAAAGTTTCTATGCTGTATACAATAGTTGCAGTATGATATTATCAGTTGTTCTCATGCCAAGATTGGATTTCTACAGGACATAGTAGCAAACATGAAATTTCAAATTTAATCCCATATGACATACCAGATTTTAAATTCCTGTATGCATAGTCATTTTAACTTTGAAGAGAGACATTTAAAAAAAAAAACAACAAACAAAACAGAGGCTAAAATTCTCCACAAAAATCCAACTACCTAAAGGCTGTTAAAATTCATACGACTGCAATGATTTCAAAACAGAATTAAAGACACCTTGAAAGCTGGTATGCATTGTGAATGCAATTTCTACTATCAAGACTAACAAGAGCAGATTATTTTTCTCCATCTATTTGAAACCAATACTAACTGTATTTCCTGGGTCATGGCTACGACTAGGCCAGTAATTTCCATTCTACCTGAGCAAGAGGCAAAGGGAGTCCTGATGACCTTGAGCAAACACCTGTTTCTGTACACCCACATTTTAGATGAGGCTTTTGGAATGTGTTTGCACCAAAGACTACTAACTTGCTACACCCGGAGTAGAGGGAAGTACTGTGGCAGGCAGGCAAGACAGAGCGCAGCTGAATTAAAACAAAGAAATGCGTTCGCTTATACAAAACCTTATGCCACGTCAGGCCAGCAAGGTCAAGGTGTCAGATCTCCTCTCAGAAAGTTCTCAATCTCTTTTCATCAAAGAAGTATGTAACTACATACGTACTAGTAAATGATATGCACTGGTTGGGTACCTCCAGTACCTATATATATTGGGTACAATATAACTATATTCTTTCAACTACTACTTACACTTGAGTCAGAATTCTTAAAGAAACATTGAAAGTTCTAACTATGATCTGACTTCATAATGGGTTACAGTATATGCTCAATGTCAGGCATTCCCCACCCGGTTTCCAAACTCACTCAGAAGCAGTCACAATAGCTCTTTGCATTCCATTGTTAATTTTTATTTTTAACATAAAGAATCTATATGCTTATTTTTCTTTCATGTCAAAGCTTCCATTACATGATAGCAATTTTTAACCAGACCTTTCTAAACCATAACTGGGTTATTATATGTCCATTATTGTGACAGTTAGTGTTACAAAAACAAACATATCCTTCAGCAGCTCTGCAAAACAAATCGCATGGAAAGCTACCCAAGGACACCCGTGTAGAAGTGAAAACTGTTGCAATTCACGCTAAATGTTCCCTGTAACTATTCTGACTGCCTAGCAGAACTGCTTCAGAAAATGTACTAATAAGCTAGAGCTCTCTATCATATTTGTAAACACTGGGGTTCGTGTAGTTTCCTTTATCACCATCCTGATCTTCGGGCAACGGCATATTAAAAAAAGAGGGGCAACCATGATTACTAGTAAATACTTGCTGTGTTGGTCAATTGTGCAACCAAATAAGCAAATCCTTGGGAATAACAACAATTTATTATCAGGGCTTAACACAGACTGCTGCTATCACAAATAGTAGAGGTCTTAAACAGCCTAGACAGACTGCTTAAGCTGTGCCTGCTGCAGATGGTTTGGACAGAACACTTATGATAAAAGCAATCCTCAACACATGGACCCTCTAAGAGAAGGTATAAGTAGGCAGAAAACAAAAAGAATTTATATGATTTTCTGTCAAAACCAAGCAAAATATTTACCTTGGTTTTCTCATGACAGGAAATCTGAATGCCTGCTTGGAAAAGTTTCAGAAGACCCAGTCACCCTGGGAGCACACTTTTATATCTACTTATCCTGTCATTTTCCTTATGTTTCTTAACTATTTTTGATTTGCGTATGAAGTAAGAACCACATCTTACTACTATGTTTTTAGAACTTTTCTTGACAATTCCCATAGTGGTTTTTATTAAAACTTTTCAAATTTTATTTTATTTTTTAAATGAATCAATCAATGACTAGTAAATCATGCGGATACTTTTGCTTTTAATAAAGACCTCATATTTAACTAAGAAATAGTTGGATTGCTTCTGTATTTCCAGAATTACATGATCAACGGTACACCTAAAATTCAACCAATGCATGTAGATCAAAAAACTCCTCAGGCCTAGGTTTCCTCTCTGCTTACACTTTCACAGAAGAAGTTTCCTTGAAGTGGGTTTCCCCCAGTTTGAATCACCTAGTATAGCTGTTTGCTAATTGGAGTTGGGGAGGGCCAGGGCATGCAGAACAGTCAGTGTTTCCAGGTCTCAGTTGCTCAATTTAATCCAGAGCACTAACTCAGATTCCCCAATGTGGGAAGCAAAGCCATGTTGACATGCCTGCGGGTATCTGACATCCAGCTACCAGGAGCTGTTACTGCCAGTAGACACAAAACATGAACAAATGGACCAGTAACAAGAATACCTCTTGTAGAAGAGCAGCAGGTTCTTATAGTAAAATACCTAAGATATTTGGAGTACTTAGCATTCTTCTTTTAAGGGTATAGTCCATGAGAGAGCAACAGTCCTCATTAGGTCTAAAGAGAAATATGACCTACAAAATGTCAGAAAAAATTAAGCCATTACTACCAGACATTTGTTTAGATATGGAGCATCCCACCTTGTGATGGGAAAGAACCTCAGTCCTGTATTAGTCCTGTATTGCAGGAAATGCTTATCATACAAAAACCAGTATTCAGGAAGAGCAAGCCTAAGCAGGATTACAGAGATACATGCAAGTTACGCAGCTTTGAGTCAGAGCCGTTATCAAGCTACAAAATCTGCTTTTTGCAGGATTCAGCCAATAATCACAGATAGTAAATGCGTCCATTTGCCTGTCTTCTATCCTTACCAAGGAGGAAGCATAGACCCTGCAATCCTATTCTTCTTAAACCCCTGGAATGGCTTCAAGTCCATAAAGGAATTCCGCACAAGTTATTTGAAATTCATAGGCCAGATCAACTTTAGAAACCTTTGCTGAAGAAGCAATGTCCATTAGCAACAGCATTTCTTCCCATGCAAAGCTTCTACGGGGATGAGGATCTCAGTTCAGACAATTACACCAGCAATAAATGGATCCTCCAATGGTACTTTACCTGATCTGAGGAAGCCATCATAGCCTACATTTGAAAATACCCTTTTCCCAGGATAAGCCAAACTAAAACTAAGAGGGTTTATAGCTATACCTAGCTGGTAGATTATCTCTGGCTGTACGTTCACCCTCAGTTTTAAAGGTAGTCTCATTGTTCTGAAGTAGAGACTACCAGAAGAACAAGCATACCTTCTGCATGCAAACAGAGGCTCAGACCTGCAGACAGAGTCACTCTCAACAAAAGCTGTCCCAGTCGGACCCATCAAATCCAAGCCAGGCCTTGGAGCTACAGCAGTCCCATGCGAGACGAGCAAAGTATCGGAGAAAAAGCTATTTCAGGGTAAGATGAACTCAAGCAACGATACGCTTCAAAGTTTTTACTGTAAAAATGTTTTATAAAACCCATCCCTTATTGAGAGCTATTGAAAACAGATGAACAATAAAAATGCTTATGCAGGAAAAATAAAAAGCTTGGAAAAAGGCAGCTTTATTTCTTATGGTCCATAAATCCAATAGTTAGGGATGTACTATACATGCAACAAAATTGAATTTCCAGAACCCTAGAAGGGTCCTTTATCATTCAATGCAAATTCATGGAGCTTCAATTAATTTTCTCATCTTGAGAGGAGTAGTTCACACAACTAGGTTAATATGTTGTCACACAACAAGGCTGCACTTTTGGAGTAGAGCTAGAAAAGCAGCATGCAGCAACAACAAAAAACAAAAAAAACCAAAAACCAGACTTACTCTCTCTAATCAAATTTCTCATATTGTTGCTGCCCTGGGGCTCAACCACAAGGTGTCAGAAACAAACATTTTCAGATAACTGTAGATGCATGATCACAATTTGCAGGATTTAATTTTTAAACAGAAAAATATGACTGCAGCTTTTCACTTCTACTGACTACTCCAGTCAGTAGAATTGTAATATTTCATATAAGGAGCACTGAAGACCTAACAAGAAAGGCACAGCCACATGTGTCTCATTCCTGCTTCAGATTATCAGTCATACCCCTAAAAAAAAAAATAATATTCTAGCTGCCAAATAACTCCTCATGTGATCCCATTAAACTACTCTTCCTTCAGGATTCACTAAGGGTTACTGTGGAGGATAGGACACCAGGCTACAGGGATCTCTTGTTTCAGCCAGTACATGTTTCTCAGGCTTTGTGCAAAGGTAGTTCCAGGAATGTTTTTAGAGAGAGCAATCTTGCCTATACAGCCCTTTTCTTCCAGTTCCTACATCTGACACCTGTTGATAACTGCAAATAAGATTTTAATTTAAATCATGAATCATTGGACACACGCAGAGTCATTACACAAACCCCGAGCTCTCAGCCTTGAGAGATGGGCATCACCTGCACAGTCAATACACAACAATTCTTAGGATAAGACCAAAGAATTAATATTAAACTCCATGACAGAAATATAACAGCATAACACAGAGTCTCTCCCTGATGGAAACCCATACAAAAGAGTACTGCTCTGAAGGACAAACACTCAGACACCCAAAGGTTCCAGAGGAAGGGAAGTAATCCCACAGTAGCACACTCACACAGGTCAAGTACATGTTTTGAGTTAGCAGAAAGCACACCAATGAATCCCAAGGAATCAATCACCCTTTGAGGTTAGCATCAACCGAAAATAAAGATGTTCAAGTGTAAATAGCATGTTTACATCACACGCGTGTGAACAACATTTTAAGATAAAAGAGGTACTTTGCTACAAATGAGGCATAAAGTACTTTGCAACAATTTATTTTATTGTCATTAAACATTCAAAGAAGCAGCAACTTTAGTCTGTTTACTATGGCCAAATGCCCAGATTTAATTTTTTTTTTTTTTCATGCATCTGTTTAACCTAAAGATTGGACAGTTTAGGCTGCAGGAAAACAGAAGGCAGAAATGTGAACAACTTTGCCTTGAGACGAGGGGACTTGCAAACCTGGCAGGTCATTTATCTTTACAGCAACGTAGGTGAAGTTTTGCCAAGACTGGAGATTCCCAATTAGTTGAGGCAGTACAGGAGCATCCAGCATTTTATGTCAATTTCCTCACACTTAGAATATCTGTCCTTAGCATCCTCCACTATGATCTGCAACTCTTAACTAGCAAGAAGAAATCAAGACCATTTATGCTACTAAGTAAATGTGGGAAAAAACCCTGTCTACAAACTTGCCTGCAGCCCTGGTACCTATTTGAGAACTCACCTACAGAATTAGTAGATTTTGGGAGAGATGAGGAGAGGTTTCTCCCTTTTCTACTTGATAATCTGGCTCAGAACCTTTGGCTTCATTTTCTCCTTCTGCTTTTCTGGAATGAAGGAGCCTTGATCCCGTTGTGTCACTAGATTTATGAGAAATGTGCAACAGAGACCCAGTGGGCAGCAAGGCCCAGTTCTGTCACTCCTAAATTTTCCTTTGCTTCAGAGGAGTTTGCTGGCTGCTATAATTTAGTTGGCCTTTCTTATTTCCTGTGCCTCTCACAGACAATAAACAGAAATATTCCAGACATTACTTTTTTGTCTGGATCCCAAGAAGCATTTTCAAAACAACACAAGCACTTGCAGTGCCCACTCTCCCACACTTCTCCTCAAACTAGACAGTAGAAGAGAAATACTTATACTCCTCTGAGGAGACAACTGTGTCATTAAGTAAGGGAAGAATAGCTTCTTAGCCACGTCACAATTTGCTCAAAAGGGATTAGGAGGTGTAAGGGAAAATTCTTCATGATGTTAAACACTTCTGGACAATCTAAACTACACCGGTACAGAAGAAAAACACTACCTGAGCTGCAAAGACTCAAGCAGCAGTTGCAGACAGCCAACGACCTCCATATGGGAGCACACCTAAGGTTTTATTTACTTTGAAGACAGCCATTGGATGATGAGGAACTGATGTCAGATTTTACAAGAGGGCAGCAAGGCAATTGGATTAATGGTAAATCCAAGGATCAGAGAATGAGAGACAACCAGTGATGTTTGTCTCTTAGACTACGATAAAATGAATCCAGACCCATCTTAGATTGACGTTTGCTTTCAGCTGCAGAGAGACAATTTGAGAAGCAGCTCTTGAAGGAACAATACCAAATTTGATCCAAAATTACAAACTTAAAATTCCTCTGGCAGCTTCTGGATGGATTCCTTACCTGTTCTGTTTTCAACTTCATTCAAGCATTCAAAGCTTTACCTGGAAAAATGAGAACACCTTTCTTACCTAATCTTAACTCTTCCAACATTGTTGCAGAGCTTTGTAGCAGTTCACACTGCAAAATGGCACAGGAAGAAATTGAAGTGGCAAGCTTTTTTAAAAATCCCCTTTGAAAGCTTTTGTGTCACTTACCTAAATGGTGTTATCTAATCATAAATCCATTACACTTCAGAATAAATCTTCACATAAGTGGCAAAGCAACTACAAAACATAACACAGGAAGAGTTCCACATTGCCCAGGGAAGCGGTGGAATTATCATCCCTGGGGGTATTCAAAAGACAGATAGACATGGTGCTTAGCGACACAATTTAATGATGGTTTTTGTCAATGTTACGTTGATGGTTGGACTCAATGATCTGAAAGGTCCCTTCCAACCTAGACAATTCTATGATTTACCACTTGCAACTGATGCGGTCTCTTCAGGGGAGTTTTCTTTACATCTACTGTAAAGAGTCAATCTTCAAGAAAAATCAAACCAATGATACCCTTCCCAACTTAGTTAAGGACTGCCTGACATGCCAGCCAGATCCTTGAGGTGTGTTGGACTATGACCAAACAGCAAAGATATTAAGCTACTCTAGTTCTTTTTACCTATTGGGAAATAGAGAGATGAAAGTCAGTCCTTCAGTAAACGTAAGGGAGCAACAAGTTCGTTTTAAGTCCACAGAAGTTATGATTGCACAGCTCCACTTTATAGGAGTTACTCTGCCACTGCTCAGACGCAGTGGCCCTGTCTCCTACATCCCAGAAGATCAAAGAGCGCCAGGGAAATACCCAACTGATTGCATCTCATGTCTCATCTGATCTCCACCAGAAGAGTAGGAACACGTTACATCAATAAATGAATTTTAATTCCCCAACTTTCTAAAGGGTGTAGCCCTACAAAAAAAGACTAGGTCGGTCACATTTCACTGGGTCAGTTCAATGCACTACATTAATATATATTAACACAAAGCATTAGTGTTAGCATTATTTGTATATACTGAATACATTCAAATACAAATCACATTCTGCTTCTAATGAAGATACTGCTATGGCTGTTAATACCAAGAAAGGGTGTGTATGGATCTAAACTTGTTTAAAAAGAAGCAGACAACACTGGTGAAAAGAAGAACACCGACATAAAACCCATCAGAGTTGAAGATGTATGCATCTGTTGAAAAGCACAGATTTTGCCACAGTTTCTGCATTTCTCAGTCTCACATAAAAAATTCAGACGGCATATCTTTTCCTTTCCTTCTCTGCTGAAACTACAAATACATTATGGTAAACTGTTTATGAAAAATGCGATTAGTTTGCAACAGAGCGGGTTGCTGGTCTGCTGGCAAATAGACTTATCAGGACTCAGCTGATGCATTTCAGAAGATAGATAGCCAGGATTTAATGATTTTCCTCTGTAACTGATGTGGAATAGACAGCCTCAAGGAAGTACAGCGTGTATGGTTTCCAGTCTTAACATGTTTCATTCTTGCATCACTTGTACGGGGTTTTTTTTGCGTATTTTTCAGGCACAAGTTAGTACATTTGACTCTCCCTATCAGAATATTGCATTTTAATAAAAAAATTTAAATAACAATACAGTTACATTACTCACATGAAGTATTTGAGAAATAGGCCATCCAGTCAACGCTGATCACAGAACACTGAAAAAAATCACATTCTCAGCCTTAACTCTTCAAAGCCATTTTACTGGAACCAGATTGAAAACTACTTTGAGGATTCTTACTGGAATCCCAGAGCTTAAAATTTTAGAAATTCCATTAACTTAGCACATATACTAAGAAGAAATAGGGGCTTGAAGCAAGTTGTGAATGCAAGGTCAGAATACCAACAACACTGCATAGTGTGAATACACATCATCTCCATTATATACATTGACCTTACAGAATTTAAAGTTTTAAGGCCAGTTCCCTGAAGAATTTTGTTGTTCAGGTATTTCTTTTATCATACAGCTTTGCAAAAGTCCAACACGTATTACTTGCATCACGGTTCTGGTATCATTATGTCTGGCAGGCAAACTCAAAACCTAAACACAAACATTAGCATGTTAAGATTGAGGGGGTTTCTTGGCGGGGGGTGGTGGTGTGTGTTTGTTTTGTTTTTTTGTTGTTATTTGTTTTTTTTTTTTACTTTTCATGGCTCCTTCATGAAGAATGATTAAAAAAAAAAAAAGGCATTTTAAAAAAGTAGTAGCTCTTGTTCCAGAGGCTATAGGCTCAGCCATACCATGAGATAAGGTCACTTTCACAAAACTGAAGCAAAGTCAATTTTGATATTGCTGTAGAGACTAGCAGAGAACACTTCATGTAGTTTGCTAATCTTCCACCATTTTCTATCATCCAAACACATACACAGTTAAACCCAGAACATCTCCATTCACTAGATGATTCACTAGTGAAACAGATTGACCTGCTATCTATAAGGCATTCGTTCAAAGCATGTTTTTATTAATTTAAGAGACGTTTCTACTGGGTACCTGCTAAACATCTTGTATGGTCTAGGAGAGGTTTTTCTCCTAATCTTCTACATATGCACACTTTTCCACTGCAACTCCATCTCTTTGTGCTTTCAACTGTAAGACTCACGACTCTAGAATATGTAGTTGAGATTAAATTGAATTTTTTTCTGAAACCTCCTATTGCCTACAGCAGAGAAATAGATTTACACAGAAATCCTCACATTGAAACAGCAATAAATGCTTGGAAAGAGTGATCTTCATCTTCAAAACAACTTAAGAGTACCTACCATTTGTAAAGTGGGGGAAAAGAGGTGGAACAGTTTTTTTAGTCTTAGTTCTGACATCCACTGCTACCAACTAAAGAGCAGTCCCCAACTTTCATACAATCCTACTCGATTTAAGTAGCAATAGTCTGTATTGGCAACACATCCACACCTATAAGGATGGAAAAGGGATAGCAGCAGTCTTTGCTCATTTTAAAAAAAAAAAAAAAAAAAAAAAAAAAAAAAAAAAAGGTTTTTCACAGACACTACAGAACCTCAAACTCAAACAGATCAAATCCCAACCAGGTGAAGTGTAGCACCTGCAAGAAGCATGAAGAAACTATGCATACTTTTTTTCTGTGGAAAGGTAAAACTCTGGAGATACAGAAGGGATTGCGAGCGGACAGTTGGAAATAGCTGAGTGCAAAGGTACCACAGAGCAGCGTTGCACTGCTATCATACAGTTTCTGGAGAGCATGCTAGATCAAAGTAGATTAGGTACCTGTGAAAAACCTAAGAATTCTTTGCATTTTCCCTTGAGCTCTCATATAGCTCCTGCACCTCCAACACTGCTACAGGTTACAAATGCAAAGATCCGAGGCAGGTTTGTCATGTAAAACTGAAAATAAAACACAGCACACTTATTTAAGTGTGGTCATGCTGCCTACCAGTCAAGGATTTGCGTGAAAGACTGAGAAACATCAGAGACATCACCCCCTTCCCCACCCTGCCCTCCCTTACCTGGGTACATAAAACAGGCTTCCTCATCAGCCATCTAGGACTACAGGGCCAGATTACTACATACCAGTAGGTGAGCTTGATCCATCCTAGTCCTTATAGAGAGGTTTGGTACTGGACTGTGTTCGAACAACTTACTGGAAGACTTTACCATGTGAGCTAAAGGATTCATCTTGTACAAAACAGCATCTTTTGGGTATGAGCAAGCAAACAGGGCTGCCCAATGGCCAAGTACCACCGCGTTCAGCCCTTGGTAAATACAGGATTTGTTCAACTAACAAAGAAAAACTCAGAAGAATGAGTTCTACTGATTATGCAGGGATTTCATTCACACTTCCCTTGCTACCCATAAGCCAGCATCTACAGGGTTAAAGCAAGATTGTGTGAGGATTCTTCTTCTCTCAAGTGCATAGTTAGAGACCCGGCCTTGGCTCGAAAATACCTCTTAAGTTTTCAGAATCCTTCACAATTTGTCTTACATTTCCTCAAAACCATGGATGGCTAGTGTTAGAAACAAGGCAGTTACCAGTATGACTCAGTTCACAAAATGACCAGGCTCCGTGTCTTGCCTACCACATTCCTTTCAGCCAAGTGCCGATACCTCAATTAGGAAGAAAATTGAGGAAAACACGGGTAGGATTAATTGGTGCTTAAAAGGCACAAACAGACAAACCACACAACCACTAACAGCCAACTCTGCTGCGTGAAAGGCTCCTGTGTCTGACTAGACTTGTTCTGGTTTAGATTCTAATCCTGTGGAAGCCAAACTTCACTTTCTAGGAATGTTTTTACTCATGTAGGGACTTAATGAAGAAACTCTACACTTCAGTGAAGGACACAGCTGGGGGAAGGGCGGGAGGAGATCTTATTCACAGAAGGGCATGAATTTATTTTCTATAGAAAATGAGGCCTGGCAACATGAAAGCGGGAAACCCAGAGAGGAACAGGTCTGCAGCATTCACTTGTGTCCAACTTCTGCTGCCAACATTTCTTCCTGTGCTCAAAAATGGTAAGTGATAAGGTAGTTCAATTCCACTTTGTTACCTGACCCACAACTAGAGAAACGTGTACCATTTTTAAGATGCTGGGCAGTCATTCCAGTTCGGCTCTCAGAGACAGAAATACAGTTTGACATACCATGTACTTTCACGGTGAGAAGCAAATGACATCATTACCAAAGCCCTAAATCAAACCACAATACTTCAATCAAAATCCTGGGCAACCAAACAGAAACTAACCCTTCCCCTGACTCACAATTCCCATGCTATCTCTTGATAAACTGTAAACCCATTCACAGTTGGGTAATTTCTCAGATATGAGAAAAGCTCTCTCGCATACAGCCTCTTGAAACCAGAGTCAAAGCAGAAAAAAATTAGTAATTGTTTGAGGGAGAGGAAGTCTCACATTCACCTTTGTTCCAGCAGTTCCTGGCAAGAGAAATAAATACCCACAACAAGCATTCATGTTTCCCCATAAAGACAACCACACAGTGCAACAAAAGGTACACCCACAGGGGAATGAAGAGCAATAATTTCCCAAGAGAAATGAAGACATATGCAAAATATTCTGCTTATGCCTAATGAGTGCCAAAGAAAACTTCATACTGACTATGCTGTATAGTCTATACATACAAATGGAAAGAAAGACTGTTTTTAAAGAGTCACCCCTAAAATCTTTATGTTTGAATGTTTTAATCCAGGCCCTGTGAATATAGTTCTGATCCCAGTATCTTTCATAGACCTGATTATGTCACAGGGCATTTAACCTTCCATCTTTCTAGAAAGTTACCCCAAACATAAAACAAATGTTCAAGGAATAGATAATATTAACAGGTGAATTAACCTAAAGGTAGCTTTTTGGTACTAAAACCAAAATGTGAATTACATTGCCAAGTAGAGTAAGATGTAGCAATACCCAAAACACCCTGTGTTGTACATGGCTTTAGTTTTCACTAGAAGATTCTAAACCGAGAAGGATCTACTAGCATTTTAGAGCATTAAAAATTAACCATGTCATCCGGTAATGATTGGTTTTTGTTTTCAGAAGAAAATTTAAGACAATCGTATTTCATTATTTCGCTCATGAAAAATAAGCCGTTTCTTCTAAACTTGAATATTAACGTACCCTTTGCACCATTATTTAAATGGAGGATTTAAGTCCTTTTTGGTCCAATTCTAGAATACATGGAAAGAAGCAAATCTTTACACCAGCAGAATATGGATAACTGTCAAGTATTTTTACCAGTCACAGCTACATCAATTTGAAAATGGCAGAAATTATTTCCTAGCATGATTAACACAAATATAATATCTCCATTAACAAAAGCAACACTCTTCATTTTCTAGGACAGCAAAAAAAAAGAAAGTGATCCTGGGCTAGATGTTCCTTCTGAAACAAGCAAAAAATCCATTGAAGAAGCTTTTCATAAAAGCACAGACCATTTATGCTGCCAGAAACAGGAACAAAAAAACCCAGAGCCAGATTCTACCACCACAACTCTTAGGAGGATTCTTCTATTTTATCTGTTCTCTGCCAAGAGAAAGCATAGTCATTGAGAAAGAGTGAGTTTCTTTATACAGTGGAAATGAAGACTTTTTTTTTTTAACCTTAATAATATAAGGTAAAAATAAATTATAGCTTAAAAACTGCAAACCAGCTGTAGACACAAGTTTACAGAGCACTGTTTAGAGATACTCAACTACTGTAAGACAGCCTTAACACTTGCCAGAACTTGCTACAGTTGAACTCTATCGCTTCTGAAAGCCTGGTAGTACCTTTTGTAAACAAAAATAACCAGTAGAAGTACAGCAGGATCAAGTTAGGGAACATTTAAACAAACTGGACAGACACAAATCTATGAGACCTGATGTGATGCTCTTCTGAGGGCTGAGTGACCTGGCCAATGCCATGGCAAGGTCACTCTCAATTATCTTAGAAAGGTCATGTCAATCAGGAGAGGTTCTTAAAAACTGGATGAAAGCAAAAATCACCCCTATCTTCAAGAAGGGCAGGGAGGACAATATAGGGAGCCACAGGCTGGTCAGCCTCACCTCAATCCAGGAAAAGTGACAGAGATTGCTGGAAAACATTTCCAAGCCAAGAAGGCGATTAGGAGTCATCAGTGTGAATTTATAAGTGGAGGTCATGCCTGACCAACCTGACAGACATCAGTAATGAAACAACTGGCTCAGTGGATGAGGAGAATACAGTAGATGTGGTTTATCCTGACTTCAGTAGGACTTTCCAACTCTGTTTCCCATAGCATCTTCACAGGCACACTGATGAAGTACGGACTAGCAAAATGGACCGTGAGACAAACTGAAAACCAACTAAGCTACTGGGCTCAAATTAACGTGATCAGCGCATGAAGTGCAGCTGGAACTCTGTCACTAGTGGCGACTTAGACAATAGGACAGAGCGCACCCTCAACAAATTCGCAGATGATTCAGAACTAGGAGGAGTGGCTGATTCCTGGAGTACTGCGTCCAGCTCTGGAGTCCCCAACACAAGAAGGACATGGACCTGTTGGAACGGGTCCAGCGGAGGGCCACGAAGATGATCAGAGGGCTGGAGCACCTCTGCTATGAGGACAGGCTGAGGGAGTTGGGGTTGTTCAGCCTGGGGAAGAGAAGGCTCCAGGGAGACCTTATAGCAGCCTTCCAGTACCTAAAGGGGACGTACAGGAAAGATGGGGAGGGACTCTTCATCAGGGAGTGTAATGACAGGACAAGGGGTAATGGTTTCAAACTGAAAGAAGGGAGATTTAGGTTAGATATTAGGAAGAAATTCTTTACTGTGAGGGTGGTGAGGCACTGGAACAGGTTGCCCAGGGAAGTTGCAGATGCCCCATCCCTGGAATTGTTCAAGACCAGGCTGGATGGGGCTTTGAGCAGCCTGGTCTAGTGGGAGGTGTCCCTGCCCATGGCTGGGGGGCTGGAACTAGATGATCTTTAAGATCCCTTACAACCTGAACCATTCTATGATAAATCAAAGGGTTGCTGCCATTCAGATGAACAGGATGACAAATAGGCCAACAAGAACCTCAGGAATATAGTTCAGCAAAAGGAAATGCAGAGTCCTGCACCTGGGGAGGTATAAGAAGATAGACATGGACACACTAGAGAGTCTCCAACAGAGCCATAAATATGATTAAGGGATTGCAGTATCTGACACACAAGGAGAGACTTAAGAGAGCTAGGACAGCTTACTCTGGAGAAGAGAGGGCTCAGGGGCAATCTTAGCAATACGTAAAAATATCTGGAGGGGAGAGAGAGTGAAGTAAAGACAAAGCCAGACTCTTCTCAGTGACAGCCAGTTAACAGACAAAAGGGAATGGGCACAAATTGAAATGCAAGCTCTTCCATTTAAAAATAATAAAGCAATTTTTAATTTTTTTTTTTAGTCTACAGGTGACTGAGCACTGGAGCAGGCTGCCCAGGGATGTTATAGACTTTAAAGGCTCTAAAGCAGACATCAAGATACAGCCAGGAGTTGACTGGAAATCATGTCATAATGTAATTTTACTGCCTGCACTGATCTCCACTGGCAGTCTAGTATTGCAGAACAAGAGAGGAATTACTCAGCAAGAGGCTCTGCAGTAAGAGCACCTATGTTCTCAAATGCTGATAAAAACAGATGAGGACCTTCAAGCTCGTTGGCCGCAAAAGAGTACAATCAAACATGAACTCAAGGAGGAAGGTCAGCTATTAGATCTTCTTGACATACGAGAGCATATTGTTAGTTTCAACTTAATGCTAGCATGGATAACTGGAATTGAAATCCTTCTGCTCTGAGGCTTTTATTTATACCTCTTTTAGTAAATCCTGAAGTTCCAAAAACTCTAAAAGCATGAGTTGCAGTAGTATAATATCAACAATTTTCACCACATATTTCAGCAATAGCTTATTGTTTCCATTATCTTAGTTTAAAAAAAAAAAAGTTATGTTGATGTCACAAGTAACTTCCTTATAAACTGTCAGAGAAAAGGCAAATGGAATACGGATAATAGAAATATGTTTTACTAGGTACTACAGAAAAGATGATCTGTCCAGTACTTCTGTTGGCAACCAGCTGTTGCCTTTTGTCTTGCACTCCAGCGGTGAGATAGATTAAGTACTACCATCATTGCACCACTGACAAAACGACAACAACATTTCATGATAAGAGCTCAGGAGCACCGTAAGAAACTCTCAAATACATGCACTTTCTGTTCATCAGTTCCCACAATAGCTTTACTATCTCTCAAGGACAGGATTTAAATGAAATACTAGTAATTATTAAACAAGTTAAGGAAAAAACCTCCAAGTTTCTCTATCCTATGCAGTCACGGTTACACAGAAAGAGGATTGTGTGCAATCTGGCAACAAAGTGATATCAGAGCCTTAAATAGATGGCCCGCTTCTCCACAGTGCACGCAAGTCACACAAGCAATAAAAGCCTGGGCTCCCCACAAACTGACAAGATTACACATGTAATGTGACAACCAGACTTGATCCAAATTCTCCTTTCACTGCCAAACAAGCCTGTGTGACTCTTGATCAAAAGGGTTTCTTCCAAGTTAGCCATCATTGATACTATGCCAATGCTTCTGGCTTCTCCTTTTTCTTGTCTTAAAAAAAAAAAAATCTGACCTCATAGCTGCTCCTTTTATAATATCATCTGCAAATTTCATTAGTGTTTTTACAGGAGTAAAAAAGGAAATTGAGGAAGATATTTTTTAAAATAGATTCACTGAAAAGAGTGTTAAAACACCTTCGTCCCAGTTAGTATGCTGTTTGAAATGACTTCAGTATAGTATTCCTGCAGCTATTATATACATTTGTACACAAATCCTCAAGCAAGAAAGTGTCACATGATTTAAGATGTTGATACAACAAATTTGTGTATTGTAGACAGGAATTTCCTGATTCAAAACACGGGCATGAAAGAGAGCTTCCTGTTTCTCTCTTTACTCCAAGAAGGGCCTTCGGAAGGGTTTACTAGTACAGCCTGCCTGGAATACAGAGCTCCAGGTCAAGTACCGCACTATCATGCACACCACTACAGCAAGGGTATGATGGCAACATAAGTCTAACTACATGACTCTTCAGCTCAAGAGAGTCACTATGCCACCTATGTCTGAATGCGAGTTGCTCTATGTTACGCATTTTCATATCTCAGTTCTGAAGACAGATGTGTTAGAACGGACCCTTCACACTGAGCAAAGATCTACTAATGTCACAGCAATAACTGATATTCCTGCTGCTCAATGAGACGAGAGCCCTGGTGAGAGAGGATACAGAGAAGGTGGAGTTACTGAATGCCTTCTTTGCTTCAGTCTTTACTACTAAGGACAGCCCTCAGTAACCCCAGACCCTGGAGGTAAGAGAAAGTCTGGAGAAAGGAAGACTTTCCCTTGTTTGAGGAGGATTGGGCTAGAGATCATTTAGGCAAACTCGACACCCACAAATCCACGGGCCCCGATGAGATGCACCCACAAGTGCTGAGGGAGTTGGCAGACGTTATTGTGAAGCCACTCCCCATCATCTTTAAAGGTCACGGAGTACAGAAGAGGTTCCTGAGGACTGAAAGAAAGCCAATGTCACTCCAGTCTTCAAAAAGGGCAAGAAGGAGGAGTCGGGGAACTACAGGCCAGTCAGACTCACCTCCATCCCAGGAAAGGTGATGGAACAGCTCATTCTGGATGCCATCACTAAGCACGTGAAGGAAAATAAGGTTATCAGGAGTGGGCAACATGGGTTCACCACGGGGAAATCATGCTTGACCAATCTGATAGCCTTCTATGACGGCATGACTGGCTGGGTGGATGAGGTCAGAGTAGTGGATGTTGTCTACCTCGAATTCAGCAAGGCTTTTGACACTGTCTCCCATAACATCCTCATAGGTACGTCTAAGAAGTGTGGGCTAGCAGATCAAGGGAGGACATCCTCCCCCTCTACTCTGCCCTGATAAGGCCACATCTGGAGTACTGCACCCAGTTCTGGGCTCCTCAGTTCAAGAAAGACAAGGAAATACTGGAGAGAGTCCAGGGGAGGGCTACAAAGATGATCAAGGGACTAGAGCACCTCTCTTATGAGGAAAGGCTGAGAGACCTGGGTCTGTTTAGTCTGCAGAAGAGAAGACAGAGGGGATCTCATCAATACTTATAAATATCTAAAAGGTGGGTGTCAAGAGAGTGAGGCCAGACTCTTCTCAGCAACACGGGCACACACAGCGACAGGGGTAACGGGCACAAACTGGACACAGGAAATTCCATCTGAACATGAGCAAAAACTTCTTTACTTTGAGGGTGGCAGAGCACTGGAACAGGCTGCCCAGAGAGGTGCTGGAGTCTCCTTCTCTGGAGATATTCAAAACCCACCTGGATGCGTTCCTGTGCAACCTGCTCTAGGTGACCCTGCTTTAGCAGGGGAGTTGGACTAGATGATCTCCAGAGGTCCCTCCCAACCCCTACCATTCTGTCATATACCACTATAGATTCCTCTCTTTAAAAGCTCATGCATATAAATGAAATCTGGGGCTGCATTTTCAGCAAGCAGTGCTGTTGAGCAAAGGAAGGAAAGAAATTCCCAATGCCATGCAGATGCCTACAGTAATTACCCAGTTCAAATAATGCATTTGCATAAACAGGTAGTCTTACAACAAGGGTTTCAACTTGGTGGGGTGTGGTAAATGCATATGGGAAAAAAAGAAAGAAAGAAACAAAAACCACCCAGGATTCTGCCCCCCACCCCGTTTACTTGTTTAAGGTAGAGGACACAAAAGTGTGTAGGGTGAATAGACCTACTTTGCCAATAAATTTTGTTGAGTTTGGATACTGGCATAGGGTTGGAGTGTTTTCCTTAAATATCTGTTCGAATACAGCCAACTCAAACCTTTCCTTTAAGGTAGTACTTGAAACTGTGCCTATTCCAGGCTTTTCTACAGTTCAGTCTACGTAACACAATCACAACAGTACTTCTTCACACCTCAGTATAGAAGATATGAGATAGCATTTCTCTGATCAGCACAGTTTAATCCCGTTTCTTTTTGCTTTAGAGCTTCTTGGAGTAAAGACCCTTACTTTGGTCAATATGCAGACCTTAGTAATTTCTTGAGAAGAATGGCCATGGACCCTGCTGAATTCTCCTTCTGTATGGAGTCATCTACAGACACATATACCAAGCGGCAAGCATGGAAGATGTGTGACTCCTTTAATGACCTACAGGATAACATCAAGATGATAGCACCTCCTCTATGTTTCAAATCCTCCAAGGAGGTCTTGCATAAAAACTGTCCTTAATGTGATGTCTATGCTAGAGGACACGGAGGTAGACTTGGAATTAAGTGAGGGATATGATCAGACAGAACGAATAGCTTTTGCCCTTGACGTCAGCTACAACACTACTAGTACTCAACCTAAACGCTACCCGAGTACTAGAGTCCTGCAACACGTCTATCCAGTCCCAACTCGTTCAGCCATATTCCCAGAAAATGTTGCGTGTTTCTTTTCTTTATGAACAAAGAAGAGATTCTACCAATAGCCCATCACCCATGTTTCAAGTTTTGAAGATTTTTCCTCCTTAATGAAATAGTTGCCCTAATTTAGCAAAGCACACGTCCTGTGTTAAAGAATACAGGCATAGCTGACTACAAAACAAAGAGCAAAAATAAACCACTTGTGCATTTCAGCCTTCAAATGTCATCCACTGCCTTCTGCCAATCACTCTCCTAACACAAACAAGACCCACAAAGAAGCAAATCAATTCCTAGTTAGGAATTGTTCGCAGAAGTGAAGCATCCAAAAGTAGCCAAAGGACTGAAAATGCCAGAAAACTAAGTTCTCCAAGGAGATTTTTGAGGTGGCAGTTTAGACTTAAAACCACATAGCCAACTCTGAATACAGGTTGATGTTTTTCCACAAGTATTGATACCGTATCGACTTCGGCTTGGATTTTATGACGTCCAGTTTGGTAGAAGGACTTTCTTTGGAGAAAACGCAAATACAGTTTCAGTTTAGGAAAGTTACCAAGGCAATCTTATTTCCTTCCCTGCCTGTGAGGAGCGGGTGAAAGAGACTAGGGTGTCCAAGTCCTAGACTCCTACTACCTTAGCTGAGAGGGTTCTGCTGGAAGCTTTCCATGTCATGCATCACCAGCACCAAGGTTTATTCAGGCCTCTGACTGGCACCCAGTTAATTTTATTAAAAAAAAAAAAAAAGTACAAAAGAGCACCCAGTTACTTTTGCACTGAGCTGAAGCAACCATCCAAGCCAAAGATAACTCCATAGAGTACAGTTAGCTAGCTTATATCTATTAACAAAAGACTAATGAAATAAGAGACCCAACCTTCCTGCAGAAGCACTTTATGAAACAAGTAACATTTTATTTAACATGCATGAACAAGTTACTGTCTAGAAAGCTACAGATAGATTTAAAAAGTTGCTAATGTTAAGTCCCCCACAAATCTGTTACTTTGTGTGTGTATATAAACACACATCCCTGCTTACACACACACAGAGGCAGTTCATTTTTATTTTTTTTAAAAGGCAGAAAATGCTGTATTATGAGAAACCGAAAGCAGCACCGCAGCTCAGTTAAGTGCAGTTATCTGACCCTCCCCCTGCCCCACCACGTGATCTGAACACGAAGAAGTAACATAAGCACTGAGCTTAGAGTAAATTTACTTTTTAGAGACAAACTGAGTAAACACACACACAGAAAATCCTTTTGCATCAGTTAGTTGAAATTCACAATAAAAAAAAAGAATATCATAAAGCAGCTTTTATGAAGGTTACTTTTGGTTAGCAGCAGTTGGTCACTGTCAGTGCAAAGTCACTTTTAAAATCAACATTGCTTGAAGGATTGACACTTTGAAAATTGCTACCTTTCCTGTCCAAATCCGGCTGCTAAGAGGCAAATCTCAACTCCCTGAATGGTGTAGAGTGAAGCTCAGCTACAGGTAAAATGCAAGAACTAACCCTGGCCAAGCACCAGAAAGCAGAACATGATCACATAAGTAAGCGCAACACAAGAAGTGCCATTGAGCACCATAATATTTACAGTAGTCCAATGGAGGGTGTTACAGTTCAATTGCGGCTATTTTGCAGTGGGTAGCTGTATGAGAAGAGACAAGCCAAGCCAGGACAAAAAGACTTCTCCAAGAACTGCAAGACACTTTATCTTAACAGATCACCTGGGAAAGGTTCAGAACAGTAAGCATGACACTGGTAAAAGCTGTAAGCTAAACTTCATGTTTAACACATCAGACAGTAATGTGTAAATGCAATTCAGACATCAAAACAAAGTGGGAATAAACTGCACAGCCTAGGAGCCATTTATTACCCAACTTGATGAGATTCTTCACTCGATTCTGAGAATCTCATGGGGCAGGAAAAAAAAAATAAAATAGCAGAATCAAAAACTGCCCTGGCTGCTGAAGATGTAGTGAACAGAGAAGATACCTTGGGGAGAGGGAAGGGGATATCATAATTTTGGTATTAAAGAATTCAGTAAGAACTAGTTTACTGTTTTTTCCATTCCCTTACACTCATTAAAGTATCCTGTGAGGCTCCACAGATTCTAATAACAAGTATAAACCATTGATAAACTATTCTGATTTGACTCTTTAAACAAAATATCTTACTCACCGCTGATACCATTTCTCTAGTGCAAGACCACCATGTTATACTGCTTTTCAGACCTGTCATAAACACTGCACGTGAAGTTAATCTACCACCACTTTGCAGGGAAACAAATCCTAACATAGGCAAAAGTCTATAGGTCCTCAATAATGGAACTTTTGGATTTCAAAGATTTCCACACACACCACCTGATCTTGCCATCACTGAATTAGCAGAGATCTAATCAAAGGCAGCATTTGCAAGGAGTTACTGTGTCCAACAGCACCTTCAAGAAAGAGGACGCAAGTATGAAATCTTAGGTCTGTAAAGCAGACCTTAACGATTTCCCCTGCTGCAGGGAGGGATTTAAGAGAATATCCTACTCCAAAATGAACAGACTGACCTATTTCACCACAGTGCTATATGATGGCAAGCCCTAGAAAGCTTCAGCTACCATACGCCTGCTCACACATCATCATAGTTAAAGCCACCTTGTGAACCATGTTGCCTGTGCTTCGTGGCAACTATATCCCTTGACATAGGCAGGTTTCTCCACTAGCACTTACACTAGCAGGACACTGGGATCAACATAGGCATTCTCCCTCCAACTGGTGTGTGAATAGAAAACGCCACAAAAAAAACATTTGGAGAAATGATGTTTTCAAAAACAGAACTGAGTTAAAGTTATTCCCAAAGAGTTTCTGTTTCAATCTTCCCAAATTAAATATTCAGATTAAAAAAAAAAAAAAAATCAGTTTGTCAGCAAGGCTTGTGATTCTGGAGTTATGTTGATTTCCTTGCCTAAACTGCCATTTTACCTATTTCTCCCGTGCTCTATTTCTGCTCTCCACAGCAGCAGGCTCCTGTGTCATATCAAGTCTTTCATGATATGTTTTAGCTGATCAACCGGAGCTGCTGCACCCTGTCACCAACCCTCTCTAGGTAAGCTTCTGGAAGGAGAAGGGGCAGAAGATACCCAAAGGAAGTTTTATCACCAACTGTAGCAATCTGGACAGCTGACTCATTGAAAAGCCATGCCTTCATAAGGTCTGAATGTTGGTATTGTCAAAATGTTGTACCATTGTTTAGCTGCTCGCATTTGACTAGTTCTCAGGTCTCACAATTTAATGAAGTCGCTTGGGAAGAAGAAAAGTTATAGTTATTTTGCAATGCAGCCATTCCACCTCAATGCCACAGGTTCCTTTTGTATGTAAGAGCACAGATTGCTCTGCTGGTTCATGTCACAAAGCCAATTTTCTTATAAAACAGAAGGCTGCAATTTTCACTTCCTTCCCTTGTGGATGCAAAATTGTCTGAGGTGGTAAGAGGGACAGCGTTCAGCCACCTTTGCCCAGAGAAAGCGTGGAGATGTCAGCTGCTCCCCGCTCCAACAGCGGGCTCTATCGCCAGCCCCTGTCTGGCCTCGTGCCCAGCACACATAAGCTCATTCTGCCCAGAACTGTTACAGAAACGATGTGCAGCAAAGTATGAACAGAAACTGCCTAGGTGTCTAATCAACTCAGCAATAATTAAAGGGCGATATACTTCAATTCAGCCTCCTCATCTGCGGTGATGAATGGTGTCATTTGCTCAGCTGCAATTCTCTTCAGCAATACATCGTAACAAAGGTCCGTGAACAAAAAACCTGATTTTTGATAGCTTCTACAGCAGGCTGTTCCTTTTGCTATCAATCAGACATGGTGTAGGCAATCAAACAAAGAACTCAATCAATGACAGAAAGGCAAATGATTTATCCCTAAAGCAAGAAAGTGAAGGACAACAATGTGCCCTCTTGCCATCAGGTAACTGATGATACATTTCCACTGCATAGGTGCAAGCCTTACAAGAACCGCTCCATGATCAAATGGATTTCTTGCTCCAGAGATCTATTAGTCTATTAGCTTCAGTCACGCTATTCAAACATGACCGCTGGAACACATTCAGAAAGACTAAATTCGAGCTTTAACACTTCAGTCAGGACCTACTGCACACTATGATAAGCCAGAAATCTCAAGCTCCGTATTTTTCTAGGTAAACAAGATTTCAGAAATCATCTCCCTTATAGAAACATTTTAAAAGGCCAAGTACAAACTAAGAAAACAAACTTATATTTAATAATTTAGTTTTTAAAAGAGGTAAACTGCAGACAAAATTTGGTATATTAGAATTATTTTTTTTAAATGAGCGTTGTGTTCATATCCCATCTGCATGACATGATTTTTCAGAGAAGCAATTTTATTCACATTTAAGTTTCATTCAGAGCAAGTTTTAGCCTGTCTTAAAAAATTAAATTTATGGAGAACAGATATACTCATCAAAGGTGCCAGGAATTATTCACCAGACTCTGCAAACAGCTAATTTAGACTCCTCGAACATCCAACTGTCCTGTCCATCTTAACATGACAATTGTAGCTTACAATAAAATTCTATTTAATAAAGCCTTGGACAACCAAAAAAATAAATAAAAAGGCAGTACAGTGTAGTTTAAGTGACTAGCCACAAACGCTTAGGACAGCTGCCTGAGATTATTACATACACAATGTGTATGTGAATTTTGAAAAACTGTTTAGTACTGTTAAGTGTAACAATGTAACAATCCATGCAAAATGTAACTTCCTAGTACTAAAGGTTATCTGGTGTTTTACAAGTGGTATCTTGAGCAGGAAAGGAGTTACCCTTGCCCTTTTTGATGAGAAGCAATTCAGGCAAACTCCTGATGTTTCAGAGCAGATGGGAAGGCAGCCTGAAAAACAACAGCCATTTTAAAAATCATTTGCAGCCGTCTTTCTGAAATCTCACCTAAGATATCAGCAAGCAGCAAACATGAACCTCATAACTCTCTACAACTACTTGAAAGGCCATTGTAGAGAGGTCGGTGCTGGTCTCTTCTCACAGGTAATTAGTGACAGAACAAGAGGGAATGGCGTCAAGCTGCAACAGGGTAGGTTTAGGCTGGACATTAGGAAAAAATTCTTCACAGAAGACTGGTCAGACACTGCCCAGGGAGGTGGTGGAGTCACCATGCCTGAATGTGCTTAAGAGTCATTTAGATGTGGTGTTGGGGGATATGGTGTAGGGAAGAACTTTGTAGTGTGGGGTTGATGGTTGGACTCGATGATCCCAAAGGTCTTTTCCAATCTAAATGATTCTATGAAAACGGTATTCAAGAAGTTCTGTTAAACAAAGGCACTTTTCTCCATCCCCAAAGTGGCATTCTGCAGTACGTTAGCCTACAAAGCCCACTATGCTGAAAACTGTCCCGCATACCTAACCACAGGTGCCACTCTATGAACTTCAACCCAGATATTCAGGCTGCTCTTCGAGCACAGAGCAATCGCGTGGTTCCTCAGAGTGCTACCCCTCTACCCGGGATCGCAATCGCATCCTGTCAAAAAGGAACTTCTTATAGCAATTAAGCAGTTTGATTGTCAAAGGCACCAAAAGCACCAGGAGCTTATGAAAAAAAGACCTCCCTTTTTACCACGTTTAGATTTGTTCTTCCCTGCATCACCCAGAAAGAAAGTAGGAAACTTCTCCAAGTGTCACAGTAATTGATGATACACAGAAGCTGACGGGAAACCCAGATCTACAAGCGCACTAATAATGCATGGGAAAGTTACCTAAATTGAAACATAAAAGTTTTGGCTGTGGGGGTTAGGGATTTTTTTCATTATTATTTATTTATTTTATTTTATTTTTAAACCAGTATTCTACCTATTTCTAACCCAGGTCTGTACTGCAGAGATTAATCTTGCCCCATGTAGTCTGCATTCCCAGGATCCAGCCTTCAGTCTGAATGGAGAAAAAAGGCGAATTAATTAAGAATATCCTAGTTGCACCAGTCCTCCTCTTCCTCATAGTTCCCATCAGGTAGTTCTGGAACAGTCAAGCTCTCTTCCACTTTACTGAGGGATGCAAAAGAGACTGCATCCATCAGCCATACTTTCCTATCATCATGCGAAACGCCCCTCCGCAACATGATTTTTTCAAGTGAACAGAACTATAATCACCATCCCTTTCAACTCGGGACAAACTAGGATTTCACCTTTCAGGAGTAATCCAAAGAGGCTTTGATTGCAGCTTCCAGGCTCATCCCATTTATGCAGAAGTTATTCTAATGATGGTATCAAGTGAGTAAAACCCCACAGCAGTGAGAATATCTTTAGCATAAACTTTCTGACTTCTTCAACTCTTCCGAAAGCAGAGCTTATTTGGCAATAAATGAAAGGAACTGCAGAATCCGTTTGAGAAGTGGTGTTTTTCCCCTTTCCTTTTCACAATCTTCATGCATATTTTGGATGTGACAGAGGTGTATTGTTTGGCAGTTGCCTTGTGGACTCCCAAAGAACTGAGCAGACCATAGGACCATCTCCCTCGCTCCACCCACAAACCCTCAACAACAAAAAAAGGGGGGGGGGAAATGTAATGATCCTTTATAGTTGCCCAACATTATAGGGAGAAGACATATATCCTATATCATTGCCTAAATACTATGAGGGCAACACATATACAAGACAGCTAAAAGTTAAAGAAAGTTTAAAACTAGCTGGCAGGAAGACAAACTTTCTATACTTGCCATTGGTTTGCCGGACACCAGCTGACTGTTCCAGTAGTCCTTCACACCAGCAGCAAAGCAGCTGAAATTCATCCCTGATGCAACCCCAGCGAGACTAATAGGTTTCCACAAGAATGAATCAGGCCCTGTATCTCGAAAAACCAAACCCGCTAAAGTTTCGCTGAAGCGAAATTGCAGGAGTACAATCTCTGGATAACAGCTGGAGAACATTAACTCTCCCCCCTCTTTCCTGGGGTTAATTTTTTTTTTTTTCCTCTCTGTTCAGACAGGAAGCAGTCATATACCATACTGCATAATATAAGGAACCTGGGATATAAAGACAAGTAGAAAAGGATTACAAAGAGCGCTCGAAGAGTTTTGAAGCGAAGTTACGCTGCCATAACCCCCGAGCTGCCTCCACATTTTAAGCGCCCCCCCCCCCGCCCCCGCTCATAAACTGAGATAGCGGTTACCTCCCACCTATTAAAAAAACCCAACATAATTAAGGGTATTTTAAGGGTCTCGGCGCAGCGGGTCGTGTCCTGGTTCCCGGCGGGGGTCGCCCAGCCCCGGGGGGGAGGTTGCCCGGGCGAGAGGCGCCGCGGCGGGTCTCCCCGCCGCGGCGCCTCTCGCCCGGGCAACCTCCCCCCCGGGGCTGGGCGACCCCCCTGCTACCCCAGCACCCCTCTTTTCCCTCCCCCAACTCACCCTCGCTGCCGTACTGCTTGCCATTGTTCGCGCCCATCCTGCCGGCTTCATGCTCGCCGCCGCCTCCTTACGCCGCCGCGCAGCATCTCTACCGCGGGGCGCTGAGCGGCCGCGGGTGCCGGCAGTGGAGCCGGGATGTGGTGGAGGAGGAGGAGGAGAGGAAGAAGAAGGTGGGGGGGGGGAACCCCAGGAGTTTTCACGACGACACGTCCAAAGCAGCCCTGAGATTTTTTCCGCTTCTTCTCTGCTGGCCGACACCCTCCCTTCCCCCCCTCAAAAAAAAAAAAAAAAAAGGTGTGGGGGGGAAGGGGGAAAGAATCAAAAATGCGATGTATCGGGGCGCCTTCCCCGCCCCGGTTTCCAGCCGGGGTGCCAGGGGAAGGGAGGCGGCTCCAGTTATAATCCACGGGCGGGACAGCCCCCGGGCGCAGCCTCCGTCGCCCCACGGCCGGCGCTGGGGCTCCTTCGATGCTTCAGCGCCGCTCCGCCTTCCTCTTCCTCCTCCTCGCAGCCCCGCTGCCGCCGCCTCCCCCGGGAAGCCACCTCCAACCACTTGTTGCCCGGGGAGGGAGAAAGGGGAGAGCCGCCGCCGCAGACTTTTGTTAGCGGCAGGCGCCTCCTCCCGGCGCCCAGCACCGCCGGGCCAGGGGGGGAGGGATGGAGGGAGGGACGGAGGATGGAGCCGAGAGCCGGCCCCGGCCTTTAAAGACACAGCGGGGTTGGCTGGACCTTCCCCGGGCTGTCCCGGAGCCCACCCTGAGGGGAGCGGGGGCTGCGGAGGGGGTGGGCAGCACCGCCCCCAGGGACCCATCCAGGGCGGGACAGGGAGCTCCCTGTCCGGCTGTCCTGCCCGTGGTCAGACGCTGCTGGTGGGACACCTTCGTGGCACCCTCCAACCCTCCGCAGCTCTCAGAAGCTGTCAGAAAGTCACCGTGTGTGCCAGGCAGCCGCACAGGCCGTCTGTTTACCCGTCCTTCCCGGCTTCTCCGGAGCTGGTTTCTCCTTTGCAGATAAGTCTTCCCACAGATGTGACACTGAATCACCACCACATCGAAGAAAAACATCCAACTGTTTGACATCCCCAAATTAGTTCTTCAGGTATCCTATAGGGCTGGTGCTTCGAAGTGTTTCTATTTAATTCAGCTTTCTTAAAAAACAGCGTCTTCTCCATTCACCCCAGAAGACAGACTCTTTAACCCTCAAGACCACAAGGATTGTCAGGAAACCAGAAGCAATATATGCCCATTCAGCTCAAATGTTAGGGCTGTTTACAAACTCACCTACTGTTACCAGTGCCATCTAACAGGACATTACGTGTCCGAAATGGTGGAGCGTGCTCAGTGGCATAAGAGACACCACTAATGGGGTAAGGGCCTTTCCCAAGGGCAGCCCACCCTAACACCAGAATTGGGAATCATGGTTTTCACTACCACGGGGTGGGGAGGGTCCACAGTGCCTCTGCCCCGCAAAAACGAAGAGAAGCTCTCAAATGGATGCATGTGTGAACTGATTAACACCCAAAATACCAGTCCTGAGAGGATGCTTGCCCCCAAAGGGCTAGCACTAAAACAACAAAAATAACAACAATGAACTAAATGATCTCTGAAAGTCCCTTCCGACCCCTACCGTTCTGTGATTCTGTAACTTTGCTCAAGACAACTATTACACAGACTACGTGTCGATCAGGGGTTACCAAAGGATTTTTGGAAATGAGTCAGATAGATTGAAAAGAAGTAAAAAAAGAAGGATGAAAATTTGCAATAGGTGGAGAGAGAGACCTTGGAGCAGGCACAGAGCAGCGGTCCAACCTGGTTTGACACTGCCAAAAGTCACCCCACCAGCATCTCGCCTCGGCCTGATGGTGCTGGCTCTCTGCCTGGTGGCAATTTGGGGTGCGACAAACGGGGACCCACACGCCAGGTGTGCGGGGGCACTTGTGGCACATGCGTTAGCCAGTTGTAGGGAGCAGCACAGGTTATGCGTAAATACACCAAAAATGTGGGCTATGCAGACACCTGCAGGAGGTGTGTGCGAATTGGGGGACCCAAACCCCCAGAAGAGAGGGGGTGCTTGTAACCCACACAGCCTGGGGTGCAGCGTGCCCACAGCTGTGCCTGTGTGAGACTAGGACTCGTTAGGATTAGTTATAGCGGGGTCTTTAGAAGTTTATAGCTGTTCACTAACATCATTTTGCACTTTATCTACTATTGTGGTTTATGTGTTCTATTGTTGATGCTGATCCTCAGCACACAGCTCGCTGATTGCCAGGTCATTACACGTCCTTATTAAAAAGACAAAACCGCTTTAATCCTGATTTGATTTAAACCATGAGTTGAGCAGTTTTCCCTGCACCCCACTATGATCTTATGCGTGAAAAAGCCTGTCTTCCTAAATATATCACAACACGCGCTAGACAATTACTGCATGTACAGATAATTCTGAGCAAATTACATCTTTGTCAACATATGCAAATGGCATATGAAACTGCAGAGGCAAATGCATCAGCAGTGACAGCACTACAGAGAAAGTTTCTAAAACCTGAAGTTTTGGGGATGGGAGGTTAACTTGAAAAGAAAACATGCGGATTTTCATTGAGAGGTGGGCTAAGTACCTGAAGCTGAAATGAGTACCAGCAGCACAAGTGACTGACAAGTCACCAGGCAACATTAATTAGGCTCTAATCCCATCGGATACTGGTCATTAATGCTTCTCCTTGTGAAAAAGTTTTGGTCCTGATTCAAGGTGACTACACACACCCCGTTCAGTGAATGTCTAAGAAAATATTGCCTTCTGGGCTCAGACTGGTCAAATTACCATCCTAGTTTTTTTGAAAGAAAATGTGAATTAGCCAAAAAATATAGTTTTCTGTAATCAAAGGTTAATTTCTAACCAATGATATTAAATAAAATTTATACTGTGCTCAGGCGGGCAGGCTTTGATGCAAGTGCCTGCTTTTAACATGCAGTGTGTTCTTTTTGAGAGCTACCTGTTCAGAGGGTGGGGGAGAAGCAATTGGTCTTCTGTAAAACAGTAAAAGATTATGGAGTGAGGTTGATGTCTGCCTCACATACGGGCCCACAGACTGCCAACGGAGACAGAGAAGGAAGTATCCTTTTTTTCCTGCTGTGTGGTTTCTAGGGTTTGAGAAACCCACCCCAAACACTTCCTAGGAGCTCACCTAGGGAGAGTAGGATGTTAAAGGAAAAACTAGGGGTATCTATGGCACAGCAGCCTACCTCTGTCACTCAGGCCCTCACCTCTGACTTAGCCCAGCCATACCGTCTACTGTCCTCCCCCCAGCCAGTACTGTGGGGCAATGCTAGTCCCCAGCTGTGGGACAAGGCAGGCAGGCTGAATCCAACATGCGTCCCCGCTCCATGTGCAGCCCAGCTGCATTTCATCTTAGCCTGAAATACAGTGACGGGAGTAGCCACTGCAAATGACTCCCCAGGCAACCCCTCAGCTCCTCATGTCACACTGTGTGCTGTGCACCCCATGGCGGTCAACCACCTGAAAGTTTTCCTGTGGGGGCCGTAGGGCCAGGAAGGCCAACAGTCCCACTTCTAACTCCTAGAAGGCTGTGCATTTGTTGCAGCAACTTTCTTGCATATAAGAGAGAAATTTGTTAGGCTGATTGGAAACATTATCTCACATAGACCCAAGTGCATAGCTGTACGTAAATAATTTTACGGGATTCAGAAAGAACGGAGCCTCCGTGAGATGGAATATAGCAGTTTCCCTCCAAACTTGAAATTTGATGCACCACAACTAAAATGAATCCCTTTGCCAAGGAGTATTTTTGCATATTAGGAATAGCATAGACCGGTGCTTTGTAAGACAGGAAGTTCAGCTGTCAAGGGAGCCCTGTAGAGAATAAAGAAATTAGACAAACAAGTTACCACTCTGTCAAGTTTATGGCATAAATCCCAGGAATATTCTGACATGACCAGAACCAGAAGGAAAGGAAAAAAAGCCTCACCAAGACAAAAAGACCCACAACCAACCAAAAAAACCTCAACAACAAACACCCCCAAAAAAACACCAACCAGGAAAAAAAGCCTAGAGAGGAAAGAACATCTTGGTTTAGGAGATCTGAATTCAGCTTTCAGACGAAGGACGGATATTTCTGCTGCACATCCTGTTACGCTCTTTCTAGAGGAGAGTGAGATGCAAGGCACATGGAGAAGCAATAAAGTACGAAACTCATTTTCATATGAAGACATAAAACTCAGCAGAAATGTATTCGTCACAGATGATACTACTGACAATGGGTAACCGTTTTGTGCAAGGCATTTAGGACAGTCAATCTTGGAGCTTCATAAGCCCAAAAGCGTCAACACGAACAGAGAAGCTGGGAAATGCTAGTTCAAAGAGGACCTACAAGTCACAACTCGGACTGAGTCATCTTATAGCCCTTCAGTATTTACCAAACGCTTGGTTCATTGTGGGATTCGCTGTGGGAGTCTGGGAGGTCTATTATGCCCAGCCATATGGTTTGGGACTTAGTACCGTTATGGTGCCTGTGGATGAGACCTAAGAAGATATTTTCTTTCCACAATTTCAAAGATGTTTCATTCATTCTAGGCAAAGTTTTGTAGTAGTCTTTTTCTTTTTTTTTCTCCTTGTCTTCCAGTTGGTCGGTACCTTATACATTGAGACTATTCAGCCTGAACAACAAACATAGTATATTTATACATAAATACAAAAGGCTAGTAGGAGTGTCTTGGCTGTGACTGAGTTAAGCTGCCTGAACCACATCATATAATTCCTTTGTGAAACTGTTTACAATAACCCTTTAAGATACCCTACACTTCAAAACGGTGCAAAGAATCTGAAAGCACATCAATTCTGCCATCGTTTCAATGACCCAAAGGAGATGAAGTGCTTTCTGTAAGGATAAAAATAACTTTTGGGTTTGTTGCCTTTTAATATAAGCAGTATAAGCTCACCTAAAAGGGGAGAAGATGGAGTATGTACAACTGGCTTTGCAAGACTGGGAAGGATTCATTGTTACATGAGATGTGCCTTCCTAAATTGCCATTTTCCTTCTTCATGAGGAGACATCAATGCACCTTTCTTAGTCTTGTATCCTGTCCCCGCAAGAGGAACTTAGAAATTATTAGGGCTGAGGAAGAACAAGAAAGCTATGGGCCAAAACGTTTCTATTTGGATGTGTTGCTACAGTTGTTCCTGGGAGTGTTTGTATTACATCTCTATTCATTACGGGCCTCCCTCTGTGGTGCATTACGTGTCTCATGATGCACCATTTTTCTATTCCATGAATAAAACCACAGCGATTTTGGAAGAAGTAGCCAAACAAAGGGTTCTGGATAAAGGAAAAAAAAATTTGAAAGCAACTGAACTATTTCCATAAGGCATGATCACAGCAATTCCAAGACCAAATATTTTGGCTCTGGAATTTTTGCCACAGTTGGTTTTGGTGGGGTTTTTTTCCCTTCAGTTTTAGTCTAAGCTTTCCTCTTTGAAATAATAATAAACAAAAATAAAAAACTTCCAGTTACTTCCAACCAGCTTTATGTCAAACTTCGGTTTAAAAGCCATTTGTATCCCAGGCCTTCAAATTCCAGCAACAAAACTGAGACTAGTTTCCTATTTGATGTAGGAAGCTTTGATTTTTCATACTTGAGACAGTTTAAGCATTTGTTTTCACACTTTGTATTTAAACAAAATGATGAAAAAAACAAGTATCCTTTTAAAGACAGCAGGAGCCAAGTAATATTTTTCTAATTAATTCTACTTTTACATCACCATGTTCATATGGCTGCATATATTTTCTGAACACTCCATGATAATATCTGTGTTGACTGCTTTTGGGCATTCTAAAGTGAAAAAGAATCCAAAAGAAATTTGACTAATATGTTGCTGGCAACTTAAAGCAATTATAAAAAGCATATTGTTTTATTAACTACAAAATGATCCATTAATACGACCTACCTCCTAAAGGAAAAAAAAATCTAGATTATATTCATCAATATAGATTAAAGTTATGGTCTCATCGCCATATGACCTGAGAGTATGTGCCATTTTATCATTAGTAGCCTTAGTATAATTATGAGTGACTTGATCTACACGGCTAAAAAGCTGCTGGATCTAAGGATAGCTCTGATTGTATTTTAAGGGGTAGCTTTTAGCTGAGTCTGTTCTGCTGGCTGAGAGCTCTCATAGCATCCCTTCACATGAGGTCAGGCTGCTCCAGCCAACCAAAGGCTCTGGTCCCGCTATGACTTCAATAGATCTGGTTAAAATGCATTAAATCAAAGTGGTGCTCAAGTTCTAGGACACTTTGGACTTTAACAAGTTTGTCTTATGCTGATGGGATCGCAGAACAGATGAAGTACAGGCAGTTCTATTAAATAAAGATCCAGTTTTATTTTAAACTTCTTTCCAAAGTTCAACTAATTCAAATACAAAACAGAAAGATTTTAACCAATCTGAGATTTTAAGACAATGTTGCTGATTTTTTTTCAATTTTACAGGAGAAAATCCTCACTAGACCTGATTTTTCCCTTCTTCCAACAACAAAAGCAATAAATAAAAAGTTCAGACTGTGTTGAAACATGTTTTACATTACATGTAAAATCTGTTGAAAAGAACAGTGAGTTTTCAAAGTCAAGCTTTTAAGTCTCAAGTGTCAGAAAACACAGGAATGAAGACTGTGTGCAGCTCCAGAACCACCGTCCTGAATTCCCCTGCCTTGTCCACAATACACCTTCCACAACAAACAAGGCCGGGGCCCACAGCCAGCGCTGCAAAACCGCTTCATTCCCAGAAGTAGTTTGCGATTATGTAAATTATGGCATTACAATGCATGAGCACAATGGAGACATAGTAGGACTGTAGAAGCAAAATTAATTCTGGCATTTCATAGCTTATGTCTGACTTTGTGATTTTAATGTAGGGGTTTTTTTGTTGGGTTTAAAACACAGGGTTGGGTGGTGCATTCTCCAAGAACCAAGCAAAGAATGAACTTAAGAAGAAGATACGTTGCCTCATCTCATTGACATCTATAGCGATCCTTTGCAGGGTTGGAAGCCTAAGCTCTGCTAAACAGTCTGCTGTTAGTTGGACTTAGAGAAGCACTGATGGCAACGGAAGATTTTCCAAGCACCGTGGTTGTGTCTACGCTACCCTTCTTCTTGGGACCCTGGCTGCAGCACACCGTGCAGCCAGCGTGGCCAGCTTTCCTTTCCGTGAAAAACAGAGCAGGGTGAGATTTGTGCCTGGGTTGTGCATAGCGGACGCTCACACTGTGGGCACTCCCCAAACAGGGATGCAGACAAACTCTGGAAACCCCTTTCTAGAAACAGCCTGCAGGAATCAACACTGGGGAAAAATAAAGTATTTTTTCAGCTACGTGTATCTTTTCCCAAGAAGCAACAGGTGCTGCGGGATCATGGGGTGCTGGACAAAGGACGCTGCATTAGGCATCTCTGTAAGCACTGTTTCTTCTCCTTTGACCTTGGTCCACTACCCGTACAAACAGTGTCACACCACATGCACGCCTCATTTCATATCCTTTCTTCACACCTGGCTAGCTGTAGTCTCAGCTTCTCAGGCTCCATTTATCTCAGACACCTCACTCAACAAACCTCCTTTCCACCCTTCTGGTCTTCCCTTCCTGCTTCCTTCCTCTACTGTCCTCCCTCCCGAGGTGGTAACCAGTAACCTCTTGCATTTCCACAGATTTTTTCTCCTCAGCACTAATCTCCACTAACTTCCCTTTATGTTCAGTCTTCAACGGTGTTTCCTGAACCAACTGCTTTCCACTGGTCTCTCGCCGCTGCCAGTTCCATTCTTCTGCCTCAGACTGATGTTAATGCAAAACATCCTAAGAAAATTCACAGGCAGTGGCTCTTGAATTGTTGAGCCCTGACGGGCTCCCTCCCAGTTCTTTCTTCCTTTCCTAAGCAGCACAATTTAGCCACACGAAGGGGAGTTTCACCAAGTTTCTATCAGAAAGTTTTGTTGTATTTCTGAGCTTCCTGAGACATCACACCTGAGTTGTCCAGCCTGCAACCAAAATGCCTCATTTTCCCTTGGTGGTGTCACTCCCTGCACAGTCAGCCTGGACTTCCCCCGGTTTTCAGAGAAGAATTCCCAGGTAGCACAAGGCTTACTGGGGGAAAAAATCAGCCTCTTTGATGCTGCTAGATCTCCTCACAGGCCTGCCAGAATCACGTCTTGTCCAGTCACAGGGTCACCCGACGCACAGACGGAGCTGAACTCGGTTTCCTCTGAGACAGTTTGTGCCCACTGAGAGCAAGCCGTGTGCCTTCTCCCTAAGGCAAAGCCAACCAATGGTGCCTCTGTTGTCAGTAATGCTAATGCCACTCTATCACCATGTCCTGCACTCTTAACCAAGAACCAAAACTTGGTTTGTAAACAGAAGTGTGGTACTCTGAGAAAAATGTGTGCTTGAAGAAGCAGGCACAAGAAGCTCTTTCAATGCTGTAAGCTGGACTACTGTGCTACAGTGCAGAAAAAGCCCATGTCTATGTAAACATCAGCATTTACCTCTTGAAACAAAGCTGAGGGTTGAATACCAGGCATGAACCCGCAGAGGACACTGACAGCAGCTGTCCTGATGGAAAGGAACAGTTCAAGCATCAGCCCATGAAGAGCACGTACACTTCCCCTTGCACAATAGGACAGTCTTGTTTGTGTGCTCTGCTAGGAGGTTTTTCACGTAAATAACAGAGCAAGTTTTCTCCGCCTATGGCAAATGTTCCAGCGGAGTGACTCTAGTACACAGTGCATCAGGTTTAGTAAAAAGGCCCCCTGCCTCCTCCAGTTTTCATCCCCCCACAGGCAGCTTGCCTTGTCCCATATGTCCATGACTAATTTGGAAATGTGCCATAAGGACAGTGTCCACATGTAAAGCCAGCACAACTAGCATGCATTCGATATTTCCAGAAACTTTATAAGCCACCATCTAACAGGCTAATTTCTGGCTTAATTAAATCAGTCAATTGCTTCTGGGAAACAAAGTGTCATTGCTTCATTTCTAACATTCAGATCTATTATTCTAAATATTTTTGCTCATACACATTAAATCACTTGCACATGTCCTTCATAGTTAAGAGAACTATTATACAGATCTTATTACAAAGTGAGCCAACAGCTGAAGCATTACTTTTCAATTTGATTTTCATTGATACTTCTGTTTTGTGAGACACTGCCCTTCACCACACAACAGGCCCATCACTGACAGCTCCAGGAGGAGTCTGCCCATTTCATTACCACAAAACTTGGTTTAAAGATACACTTGATGACAATGCGAAGAACGCAACAGACGAGGGTAGGTCATTTCTTCGGGATCTGATGGAAAGAAATGAAGAGGTAGCCTTCATATCATCTGTAGATTACAGGAGCTGGGATCAAGTACCTAACTCATCCTCTCCCTTGGATGGATGATCAAATAGATCAAGCAGATGGTGATAGCAATCAGTAGAGGAGTGGGTGACACGAAACTTTAGATCCCATATTGAAATACTGTCTGTTAGTAAGGCTCTGGATATTTTCTCTTTAGATGTTTTTTTTCCACCCCACTGCCTCCTCTTTGTATGTCAAAATCTACTAATTTACTGCTTAAATGAATATCAAAATTAATATCTTAAATTAAGACTGTCTGCTTTCAAAGCTGGCATCTTCCAACCACCAGGGAAAATGCCACAAACAGTTTAAAAGCCTTTAACAGATTTCTTCTGGCAGATTTTGCTGTTAGTGCTTGATTTTTACCATCCTGAGTTGTGTGTCCTCTTACGTCAAAAGTCATTGCTTTGTAGCCAAAATGGCTTAAAACCTGAGTGTGACTCCTCAGCCACATCTGTTCAAGGTGTCAAGTGTTCACTTAAACCATCAATAAATGCAGGTTTGTGTTAGCACACTGGAATGATGGGAATCTGGGCAAAAATCTCCATCTGCTTCACACCGGATTCACAGGCAATGAATGGACATTACAAATAGGTGAAGAACAGTGGGATATTAAATTCCCACCACCCTTTCTTGGGGGCACATGAGCCAGAGTCTTAATGTAAAGCAGTTTCTAGGAGAAATAGTGAACTTCAGCTTTCTGCTTCAGGTCATAATACTGCAAGATACTTCAGATATACATCACAAGAGCAAGTCCCAAAATGCAAGCTTATAATGTCCTCAAACTACTTATTCTCGCCAGAACCGGTGGACCATCAAGACATTAGCAGCTAAATATGGTCTGCTCCAACAGGGAGCACTTGAGACTGAGCCATCAGTCAGTCAAGGCTCAGAGATATTCCAGACCCTGACAGCCTTGCCAGCTCAGTCTGTTGCTCCATGAAGATGCTACAAGGCCTGTTGCAGGGCTACCACATCTTTGGGAGCACCTCCTTGTGGAAGTCATGGATTTTTCTTATGTACCTTCCAGTCTCCAACTGTCTCTGTCAACAAAAGTTTGGGGGTGCCTACAAAAAACCACTCCTACTAGCCTGATTTTTAGCCATATTCATGAACACCTAGACAGTTTTCAAGGGACATCTCCCAGGAGATGCTGCATATGAAAATAGGCTGCTTGTACTGATTGTGGAGTATCTGTCCCATATGTTCAATAGAGACACTGGCCTTGCCCAAGCAGGATACTATTTATTTCTCCATGTTCCTCACAATTCCTGTTTCTTCCTTCATGCCCTCTTTTCCAACAAGTCTTAACTCCCAGATTAAACACAGGGGGTTAATGTAGTCATAACTCCTTGATTTTGTAACCTGCTAATTTTAAAATTTCTCAGATGTTGCATTAGGTTGCAATCACTAGTAGATTTGCAATGGAGGACATATCAACAGTTCTTTTAAGTCACTTTTTTGTAATATGATTGGTTAAAGAGAGAAAGTTTGGACTTAGCAGTCTTAGAAAAACTACTTTATATGAGCGGCTTTAAATCCTGTACCACAAAAAATGAGATACAGAGTTGATGTACTCCATTTATGAGGTACCAGGATGCTCAGAGTTGATAGCAATCCATACGCTACCTCTCTAAAGGACTCAAAAACTCACTGCAGGGCCAATGTACTCTATAGTCAACGACACTACTGGCCAGACTATTCTGGACAGCAGGACATCAATGAGGACATAGTTTACAAAGCCGTTTGCAAGAATAGCTTCATTGGTTCAAGTTCTTGCCTAGAAAGCAGAAGTAGTCAAGTTCAAATCCCAGAGGTACCGCTCACCTAAGCTGTAGCCTCAACTAATCTCAGACACAGAATATCTAGATTTTTACAGCAGAGGAGACAACATATTCAGGGAAACAGTGTACCAAGGTGATGAAGCTCATCTGAGATTTCCCTAAATGTGGGAAACTGGAGTGCATAGTTTGTGGTAGTGGGGAAGATATGTTCATAGTCATCACCAAGTAAAAAAATAAACCAAATAACCTGCCTTACGACAGCTAATAGATCTAAGTGGTTTTATTTTATTTATCTTAACTAAAATGTAGACAGTGCTTGTGCCAGTCACCTACCATAGGTGTATTCACACCCTCAGTGTTACTGTTGAAAGGGATCATAGGTACTCTCCTCGAGGTACTTCAGTTTAAAGTCAGCAAGGGGAACTTAACAGCCTACAAAGGTACCCTAAGGTACAGCCCAGGCTTTGCCTGCGGCCAACTAGAGAGCACCCCCACACCCCCTTCCCTCTCTGTAGCTGCTAACGCAGTTTTCTAGTGCAGCTCATAACAGCTCATTGATCTCTCATAGTGGAGATCAATAATTCAGTCATTCCAAATCTTTCCCATACTGGAAAGCCAAGTTACAAATGAAAAATTTCTCCCAAAGTTTGCAGGTGTTCCTGTACCCATGCTTACCTAGCTGTAATGAAAGAAAAGGGGGTTACCAGCGCCATACAGGAATATGAGTTGAGAAGTCACATTGTGTGATAGAGAATAAAGATGAGGGAAAAACAGTCTCCTGTTCTCTTATTTATGTGGTGTTCTTTTCCTCTTCTTCATGTAGGACAGCTTTTTCCAGTCAGGCTCTCCTTCTAGTAAAAGCTCTAAGAAGGACCAGTTGGCTCCGGTCTTATCCCAAGTAGATCAATGGTTGACAATATATTCTTGCCGCCTTTTTCTTCCTATACTATGATTCCTGTTCAAAATTACCAGCATTCTTCAACACAAAGGCAGCCTTATGTCTATAGTCACGACATTTTCTGCATGGTATACATTTGGTTTAGGACAGGGATTTTGCAACTTTTCATTGTATAGATCATCTTTCAGTATGGGTTGACTGTCATCTCTTACTCCTTTGCAGGAGCTAAAGCAACTGCTAAATCAAATATAAACAGTTCACACTGGTAGCTTTTTGCATGGATACTTTTCCTCTTACTATAGTAAAACCTGGTAACAAACACACACTGTGTGTGGCACAAGCCTGGATGCTAGGCCACGGCCTGACCTTCATCTTTGAAGGTCTCAGCAGTCTGTGCAGTTCCCCCTGTGATGGCTTCACACTTCATTATTTGCCCAGCGGGACATATCTAGACTGATGGCCAGAATTCAACCCGGTAGGGCAAGTGTGTAGTGCACACTGACCTTACTCGAATGCCGGTGAACATGCTGGATCATCAACTGCCATCACCTTTAAGACATATTCTTTCTGAAAGTTTTCTACCATCAACAAGGCTAAACAGTACCCGAAGTTGCATTTTCTAAAACAGAGGATTCTGTGACTGTTGTCCTTTTACTGCCCCTTTCATTGACAGGAATCAAGTTAAAGACTCTGAGGAACTTAAGGCATTTCTAAAGCCATTTCTTGGCATTTATGAACTCTGGTGACCGGGCTCAGAACGGTTCATTATAATGAATAAATTAATGAATAATTCAGAACAACTCATGGAAGTCACCCTCGGCAATTTTCCTTCACATCCCATGTACTAAACAGTGAAGACAGCTACAATGGTTGGTTTTATCAGGACGTTAAAGCTGTGACAAGGGTTTAAAAGATAAGAATAGCAGCACACGCAATTTCAAGTAGAAGTTACACTATACACAGCGATATCAAGCCAATGTTCTCATGAAAGCATTCATTTAGTGAGCTTAATGAGGGCAATTTGTCAACAATTTCACACACCATTTGCCTAGAATTCTCCAATGCAGCATTTCACTGCGTGCTCCTCCCCCCCAAATAAACTGCATGTTGTATACAGTTTTGCCTATCATTAATCATCTTTTCAACACTGCAAGTTCAATGCTGCTTTCCCAGTAGGAGACCAAGGGAGCAACCTAGCCAAAAGAGGGAAAAGTCATGGGAAAATAAGAATATAAATGTTCACTGAAACAAAAAAAAGACAAGAGCAAAACCCCCAAACCCTAGTAGGACCATCGCCTTCTGCCCACAGTAACTGCTTCCAACAGCAGCTTCTGGAGCTCTGCTTTTTCCATGAGTTGAGCATACAACTACAGAATCCAAACGGGACTCCTTGCAGCTTAAAAGTTCAAAGCAGAGGCTAAGACCATCAGTCAGTTTAAAATAAAATAAAAAATAAAAAAAAGGCAAACCACCCCACACTCCCATACTGTCCCCAACTTCTGGAATTGTTGCATTTTTGTTTTTCAACTAGGTCCAATTCAAAGATGACTCTTTCTAAAAAAAACCAAAACCATGTATTTTTTGAAACTGTATATGCAAAAGGCTTGACTTAATAAATAACTAACTCAAGAAGCCATTACTGTTGATTGTCAGCATTTTTCTGCTAACCAAGATGCCTGAGGGAAAAGCAGATGGAAAGTAATTAATAAGACCAAGAGTGAGGTTTGCTGGATGTAACTGATACTGTTGGTAAATCTGGGACTCATAAATGATTCTCCTCAATGAAGGGAGACAGATGTTTCTGCTATTTCAGCAAGGAACTAGGAGAGACCAAGTAAAAATAAAAATAAATTTAAAAAAAACCCCAACAGTGAGCCCATAAATAAGCAATGCAACTGGTATCACACACTTCCTTCTTTTCTCTGACACTCCTGATAAGATTGAAGAATTTGAGAAGTGTGGAGAAGGAATTCTCTGGAACGATCTTATTAAAATAATTCAATATGCCAACAACTATAACTTACTGCATCCTATGTGGACTTGTCCAGTGGGAATATGGGCAAAAGAAAGCATTACATTTGCTTCTGAATACCTGAACTTTTAAAGAAATGTTGGATGAATTGCCATTTCTGCAATATGTTTTATCTTATGCTTAAACAATATTGAAAAGCTGAAATGGAGTAAAACAAAAAGGGAAATAGGAGGGGCTATATGTCTGCCCTTAATGTAGGATCCCTCCCTGTTGAGGGAAAGGCATTTTAGGAAGGCTGTGAGGAGGTGGGGGACAGGGGCAGCTGTACTGAGCATGTCTGAAGGGGCAAGGCATGACTCAAGCTACAAAGCATTTCCACTGAGACAAAGTGCTGTTGTCATCTGTATTGGCAGCACTTTCAACCCAGCAGCGCTGTGTTTCTAGGAGAGAGCTAACTGTGCTCTCTCCTGCCAAAGGCAAATGAAAAAAGGAGGTTGCTTTTGGAGTTGCAGCAAATAAAGATTTTACTCTTTTGGCATTCGGCAATTATCAACAAGAAGGTTAAATGAAACGTGGTTTTGTGTATATGCATATCTGCAGGCATATGACAAACACACACAAAAGCACTCCTTTTCGAATTTTTGTGTGTCTGTTTAGAGGTATGAGTGTTCCTCTGAATACTTAAAACAACCCAACTTTCAAAACTGTAAAAAATACTTAGAAAAAAATTTCCCCAAATATATGATACTGTAACTGAAGGAATCGGGTAAAGATATTCCGTCTCAGTTTCTGTTACCCTCCAGGCTTCTGAGAGCTTTTTCTCTAGAGGGAGAAAGGATAAATTCATACCAAAATATCAGGGATACTTTTTGTAAAAAAACAACATTCTAATACTTCTCTTTTTTTGACTGCTTCTTGAAAACAGGTAAAGCGCTGTCAATGATTGGGGAAAAAAAATAGCCTGCCCCCCTGATCCCAGGTACAAACCCGTTCAGATTAGTCAAATAGAAGCTATTACAGAAAATATACAAACGTAGAGGTTTTTTCTATTTCCTTCTAGATCTAACCTCTTTTCTGACTGCAGTAATACCCAGTGAGCTACCATCACCACTCTCAAATTCAATAAATTGTTTAGAAGCTCCAGATCTGAGCTTTGAAAATGTACCTCTGTCCATAGTTTACAGTATGGTTAGAGTCAGAAAGGTACTGTAAAAATGACATGAAGGTGACATAATATCGTCAGCCATAGAAAATTCAATTTGCTCAATTAACAAGGTCAAAGGCTTTTTCCTTCCCTTTTACTCCTGTGTCAAAAAATTCAGCATGGCTGAAGGGCTGCAGAGTGCGTTTCTGTGTCAATAGGGACTACAGAGGAAGAAAGATTGACTTAATATTTGTCATGTAAAGTCACCTTGTGAACATTTAAGAGCTACCTGGAAAACTCTGGAAGCCTTGGGCTATACTGGCCTTTATCAGCAGAAACCTCTGTGTGCTCAAATGCTTCTGCAAGGAGGACCTGGGAGAGCCACAGGAAGGTCCAGTGGCTGCTCCACCAGCAGCTTCTCCTGCCACAGACTGAGGACACTCGGGGCAGTGGCAGAGGCAGGGTTTCCATAGGGCTGACTTCACTGACAGGAGAGAGACCAAGAGTATGCCTGTATGGAGGGTAATCCTCGACTCATACTATGAGCACTGGATCAAACACTTCCCCTTTGAAAAGTATAGATATACTGGGAGGAGTAGTCTTCACAGTTTCTTCCCTACCATATAGCTGCCCCTACAACACTCATCTTCCTGCAGAAGGATGTGATCCTGGCCTGAAATATCTATAGCTACACAGGCAACACTTGTTGCTGCAATACTAAAACCCAAATATCTAAAGAATTCAAGGGGGGAGTGCATTAGTCTTAGTTAATATTTTGACTAGTTTTATTATTACTTGATGAAATATGGACACCATCTTAAAGATACATCACATAGAAGAAGGTGGATAAAAGGCTATGAGGATGCTTTTGTCTACATGCAGTCCCACCAGGAGCCAGCAGAAAGTCTACAAGTATGTGCAATTGGAGGGGCAGAAAGAATACTCCACCCCCAGCTCCACACACTTCAAAGGTATTATTCTGAAGTGATCAAGGTGCGGGAACCAAAACTTTCTAGCAAGAAAATCAGAAAGGCAGTCTCAGGTGCCCCTTTTATGAAAAATCAGACTATACCTCATATCAGTTTTGTGGAACTTGCTGCCACAGGAGATCATGGAGACAGACAGCATTGGCGGATTCATAAAGGATCACACAAATTTATGGACAGTAGGTCCATAAACAGAAAGGGAACAGGAGGGAATGCACCCTGTAACACCCCTAATCCAACAGTGGTGGATCTGGGGAAATGCAAGGGGAATGGACCACAGGAAATGACTAAGCGTGCATGGTCTCACTGAATAGCAACTATAGTTATTCGTGCTGCTGAAGAGGAAGCATACTGGGTGAGGCAGTCCACTGGTCTGATTTTGTAGAGCATTTAGAGTATTTATGTCCTTCTGCTCAGGCAGTTAAAATCTGTCCTGCTTGCAACTGCACTGTCAGAAATCTACGTGACATTCAGCAGACACGCCTCAAAACTATTGAAGTATGTGATCATGTTTTCTGTACTGGATAGAGCTGGGTTAGCATTGATATGTTATGGACAGCCCTACAGTTATTTCACTATTTCAGAAGTCTGAAGAAAAGCAGTATTGTAGTTTTGTGCCCTTTTATCCACGCTCCTGTCTACAATGATGGTGGTGTCGGGCACCAGTCTCCTGCTCAAATCGAGCGTCTCAGCCCTGCCCACCTCCACATTGCTGTTCCCTAGTGCATACTTGTGACAAACTTGGAACAACATCTGACCTTCCAGTCCTCTATCCACATCCCTGCTGCCTGCCAACAAATTCTGGCTAACACTTAAAGAAGATATCTCACCACTGACCTGGCACCCTGAGTTATCAGCCTACAGTGAGGCCCCTGCAGTTTAGTAAAACAGTGCTCTCCAAATGCCCCAGGACGCCTAACCCTGCACGCTTGCACCCCACGATTATCAGAGCAGTGCAACTCAGCTTTATTATGGCATCATTATTAATTTGAAGTATGTGTGCTCTTTTGCCTTGAAAAATAAAAGAACAAGTCGGAATTCAAGCAGTTAGAAAAGTGCAAGGGAATATGAAAAATCAGGCTTAAGAGTCAAGAGCTCTCTGTAAGCGCTTCATTATTTTGGATGGGTTGGTGGAGGCAAAGTGACTGGCCTCGCAAACTATATCAGGACTGGCATGCCCTGAAAAACTACACCTACACCTAGAGACACATTTCGTCTTATTCAGGATGGCTGTCCCTGCTCCAAGCCTTTCTGAAGATGTTGCTAAAATCTTGGTAATTGTACAACTTCAGGTAAGACATTTGTAAAAGTCTTGTAAAACTTAGAAGCTCTCACAAAAAACCAACCTGGCACAGTTAAACTACTGTAGGACTGGGTCCTTAAGTAGATACCTAAAAGGCTATGTCACTGCGAGGTCTGGGAAAAAAACATGCAATATCATTCAGGTACAGAAAAGGAGAAACTTAAATCTCAAGGCTGGTAAGAGTCTCAGAGGGTCACCTGGGAAAGGCAGGGATTACGTAAACTGTTCCTGGCCCATGCTTATCTAATCCAGTTGTGAAGACTTTCAGTGATGAAGACAACTTCTCCAGTACTTCCATATGCTTGCCATGAGAAACTTTTTCCTAATATCAAACTTGAATCTTCCTTGCTGCACCTCACTAGATTTTGCTCCACCCACCATGGACATTAAGTGCTCACATATGTGAGCACAGTTATCATACCTCCCCCTCAGTCTTCCTGTCTCTGAGATGAAAAAAACCACTTCATTATGTCCTTCCTTGAGAGAAATGTTGTTAAGAGCCCTGATCATCCTCACAAGCAGTCTTGGATTTTCAGTTCTGAGCCCGTAAGCGCCTCTAAGTGCAGCACCCAGAACTAGGCACAATATCCAAGTTAAAAGCTTACCAGAACCTGACCATCCTGCACAGTGCTGGGGGCTACTTCGCACGCAGCCAGTGCTCCAGTTCTCCCTCGGACTGTGGGCTTTGCCTTTTATGCAGCAGCTCAATATTGCTGATTTACGTTCCGCTTTTGACCTGTCTATAGGCAATGCATACAGGCACGGGCAGCTGCGTTCTCTTGCCTGTTTGAATTGCTGTAGCTTTGGTGGAAGTGATAAATAGACTGTTGTAGATTTATAGTCAGTTAGCAGATGACTCAAAATTGCACGCAGTTCACTTTTATTTCTTCTTTGCTTTATCAACAGACTGAAACTCCACAGGGTTCGTAAATTCCACAAACTTTTCTTTCCTTCTTGGACTTCAGCAAAAGTGCAGGTCAGGCAGCGGGGGTCCTTTGTACAGGACAACGCTTACCCCTACATGTGCTCATACTCAAAAAACCAGCTTGCATGCTCTCGAGAGTATACACTTCATACATAACTGCCTCTTTCTTCTTTGGAAATACTCAGCATTGAGGCTTGCATTTCATGAGGAATTTAGCTACTCAAGATCAAATGGGGATCCCAGTTATGTAAGCAGATCAGACCAATTGAGCAACATGAAGTAGGAGACTCGAGACTGGAAAGAAAAGTTGGTCTATCTCATAGTAAGTGACTTTAAATTAGCACGCTTGAAGCTTAAATTCCCAAATCCAGCAATTTGCACAACAAAGGCACTGGGATGACAATGCTTTTAGGAAATTTGACAATTGTCTGGAAGGTAGGAACAAGCATGGAAGAAATGTTTTTAAGAAACTCAGGAAACACTCCTGGAGTAAAAAACTAAAAAAGGGGAAGGGAAGGGAAGGGAAGGGAAGGAAAGGGAAGGGAAGGGAGAGGGAGAGAGGGAGAGGGAGAGGGAGAGGGAGAGGGAGAGAAATAATACCAATAAGGATGTATGAAAAAAGTGATACTATAAAAAACATGAGGTCTGATTTTTAAATTATTCTTTGAATAATTAAGATAACATCTCTTGTAATACATAGAAAAAAAATGAATTGTTCACAATATCCTACACTCTCTGAAAACAGGAAAAGGAAAAAGTAAAAATATTCTTCAGCTGGAAGAGAAAAGCTGCGATAATCTTTACCAAAATACAAAATAGCTACTTGAAAATTACAGTGGTTGTTCACTGCCAATTTTAAAGTTACAGTAAAAAAGGATTCTTACATATTTTTGGATTAAATTTTTCCACTATGGTAAAGCTGTAAAAAGAGTGAGATATTAATAGGATTACTTATAAGAAAAAAAGTAACATGTTCATTGTTACGAGCCTTTTTTTTCCAAATACGTAAATCAGAAACTTGCTTAGAGTTGATTTTAAGAGGTAAAAATCTTTAAGAGGATTTTCAATTCAATTTTCAATTCTACCCACTTGCCAATTTAATTTACTGATGAGTACTATAGTAAAAAACAGTAGCTATAAAATGCACCTCTAAAAAAGCCAAATAAAATTAGAATTTCTTCTAACCAAAGCTAGTGTCACATTTAGTCACCTCCATTAGCCTGAACAGCCATGAGGTTTTCCTGTGCAAGCAAGCACAGCTTAGGGTCCCCCTGCAAATGAAGTTGCTGACACCCAGCACCCTGAGTTACTCATGAGGGTGTTACTCGTTCTCACACCACTAAAATATTACTCTGCTATGACCTGCGGCAATGCAGGAGCTGCTTTATGAAATAGCAAACCATCCATACTGTGGGGTTAGGCAGACAACACAGCAGGAACAGCATCGGCCTTCAGCTGAAGTCATCCCTGTTCATGAGTTGGTGCCTCTAACCACAGCCTGCAGGGAGTCCATGGTGCCCAGAAGAAAGCAGCCTGGTGTAGCAAAATGAGAGGAGGAGTTGCAGCGAGGTCCTGGCTACAGGGAAGACCCAGAAGCTGTCGGTGCGGCAGAGAAAGCGGACCACGGTGACTCACAGTAACTCAGCAAATCGGAGTCAGAATAGGTGCGTCCTGCAGCAGCTGCAGGACTGAGAATAGTCAGAAAGCAAAAGGTACTTGATCTTCTGAAGGAGATGCGATTTGACAGGATGCAAGAAGAATGGGCAGTTTATTTGCATTTTGGTGAAGCTAAACTTCCCTCTGCAGTGACATCCTTATGAATTATTTTAGAACTAGCTCCCAGCTCTCCGTTTTCAGCCTTCTCTTACCATTCACTCTCTTTCAGAGGAGTAAATGGGGGAGTCCATATGAACAGAAGAGAAGGAAAAAAGCAGAACCAAGGATGCACTGGTGACTAATCAAGTAAGCAGTTCATGTTTGCTTTTATTATTTTAAATAAACTTGTTAAAAATACATACCACAAAATACCCACATTAATATAGATGATTTACAGGAAGCCTCTAAATACTGGACTATCAGCCCACAGACACAAACAGTCATTACAAAAAAATGTTCCAGTATTCCTTGCACAGCTATTACTATTCTTACATCAGGGAAGAAGGGCATTCACTCTTTTGTTCAAGAAAATTTGCTCTTAATGATTTTTCCCCCCTCCCCCAATAAAAGTGTTTTGGTGGAGATGTTGAATCTTTTGCTTGATTGAAAATTACCTCAGTATTATCTCTCCTAAGAGCTTACAGTTTAAACCACCGTGGACAACTGGCCTAGCGGAAGACTGTGCTGGCTCTCGGCATCCAGTTCAACACACAGAGCTTCTTTAATTATGGAAAGCACATTTAGCGGACAAAGGCAAGTTGTATGAGTAAGTGTTCTCCAAGCGTTAGGTGACGAGGATCTCAGGGTAGAACTATCTCAGCCAAACTTTAATCTTCATCCATCTTATTGCCACAGAATTAAATGCAACCACATATATCATCAGAAACCTTTCCCTCTATTAAAAACTAGACAACAGACATTGATTCATTGGGCTATACTGACTCAGTGATGGAAGTGTCAGCAATATGTCTCAGAAAGGGAGCCAAAAGCATGAGGAATAGTTCAACTTACGGGGTGCTGCTGTTAGAAATCTAAGAATTTATGTAAATCAAGCCCAGACTTCACTGTGCGGGAAGAGAGGAGAACTTGAACATCACCATGCAAAATGCTGTGGTCCTACCGCATACTCAAGCTTGTTTAGTTTACTGTAATACCCAATCTGCCAATATTAATTTCTTAATGAAAAACTTACATCTGGGAAACTACATCACCATCAAAGTGACAAAACCCACATCCTGCTTAAATTTCATTCACTTGAATTACATTTCCATGGAAAATCAGTGCAAAAAGAACCAGAACTACAACAGAAGCAGACAAGGAAAAAGCACTATGTTTATTAAAACTAAAAGCATGTCTTTCTTCAAAGAAGCCAGACCAACATCTTCACTAGGATCCACTCATTCAAAAACCAAAACAACCTCCCCAAAACCCGCACACACCAAAATCACACAGAGTCACCGAGGTTTTCTCTTGAAAATAGAAACCACGTTTCTACTGAATATCTCTGATAAAGAAACAGGTCTTTCTGTAGTAGGAGTGAAACAGTTAAATGCTAGATATCCTAAATACTCCCACCTTTCCCTGCAGCTGAAGCTGTCTGCACATAATTTGAGAAAGCTGAATTAAAGGAAAAGAATACTGTATACATAACATGTTAAACTATGAGTATGAAAAGAATGTATGTGAAAATCCTGCATATTTTCTGTTTGCCTTTAATTAGAGATGGATTCCTGATCTTGATTATCCTAAGCAGAAAATCAAGACCAGTCCCTGAAACCAAACAGTCTTCCCTTTGTGGGCCTCCTCGTGATTTATGTAGGGCTTTAAACAACACAAAAAAAGCCCAGAGCTGGGGTTACTGTTCTTTCACATTAGTTGCTTTTTTTGAGGCTGCAGATGGGCCTGTGTTTTAGGGTATTTATTTCTTGTTACGCCTTACTGTACAAGAAAACAGAGAGCTGGGAAAAAGCACTACTGAAAGTGACACACTGTCAAAACTATATTTTGTTAATCATTTTAATTACCTTTTGATTAGTGGTCCACCTATTTTAAAATGCCCCTCATGGCAACCCCTCTTGTTGGTTTGGATACTCCTGTGGCACTTTTAAGCAAATTAATAGTCCTTGTTGCAGAGTATTTTGTAATAACTGGTCTCTTGGCTCATTCAAAACTGAAAACAGCACCCACATACCCTGAACGGATCATTGGACCTAACGAGGCTTCAGTCACTTTGACATAGGTCCTGAGACAAAGGTATTCTGGGAGAAGCTGCCTTTTCAGCTGTAGCACACACTCAATAATATGACAAAAAGTCAGACTTCTGAAGTACATTGCCTGTGTGGTTCACAGCTGGCAGGGGGAGTAATAGGAAGAAGATAAAATGATAAAGAGAAAATAACAATGCTAGGGATAAATGGCATTAATGTGGTGAATTAGGGTGTTTATCATCACACATTTTAGCTGCATTTTCTCGTCTTGCATGCATAGGGAAATGTTTGAGACCTACAGCTCTCCCATAAAACTCTGATTTAGAGTCCTCTTTCTGCCCTGTGGCAGCACGGAGGGGAAAAAAGGAGGCTGAAGCCACCCTCTACTCCTCTCACCCTCCTAGGTAAAGCAGCCATTGGCCCTGCCCTTAGGAGGAGGGAGAGACTGGCTGATCTCAGATGAGCTGCAGTACAAAATTACACTGTCATCCAGCCCACTGGAGGGAATGCTGCCCAGAAAACGTTGACCCAGGGGCAGAGGGAACAAGATGTGGCCAAAGCAGGAAATGCAGATCAAGTCAAGACAGAGCAGGGGCCTGCTTCAGTGTGTAGCAGGGACTACATTGCCATGAGGGATGCAGCGATCCAGCAAGTTGCTAAATTAGATGTACGTGTTGGGTTACAAAAGCCATTACACAAAATAACCAAGTCTCAATTGCTTTCCAAAATGAGTGAAAATAGCAGGTCAGTATAAGACGAAATGCCTATACCCTGGTCAAATTCTCATTAGCTGAATAGAGAAAAACAGAAAACCTGTTTCGCATTTATGTTTTCTGCTAAAGCCATAGACTAACACATCACTTTATGGCACTGACAATTTCTGAAGTTATCATGAGATCAGCTATTATATCTCATCTTTGTTTTACAACTTTTTCATCTGTTTCACATTTCTCGGCTCTTTTACACGGTACTTTTAACAGAAACCTGACCACCATAACTATAATACTTATACTGTACAACTAGCTCAGAGGATATTTATGGCTCATCAGTGAGAACATATGAGGAACACAAGTCTTAGCAGACTGATAGAGTCTTTTTCATGGCAGATTTCACTCTGCACAGCGAGAGCATGTGCACGGATATGCTACACGAGAGATCTGTACCAATGCCAGCAGAGCAGAGCACGCAACTCTCCTTGGCTCACTTGGCCACAGGTCCCACATTTGCCATTCTGAGGGGTCAGTACGGGTGGTTTCTTCAGGAGCTCCCCAAACATCTTGAGCCCAGAACTCAAATGTAGTTACTGCACTCCTAAAACTTCCGTGAAGTTGTTCCCTTAATTTCATTGCAAAGACCTGCAGGATGGATTACTTGGCCAGTAAAGAAACTTAACCAAATAATTCTGCATACAGGTAACCTTTCATTATTATTTTTTTTTATTTGAAAGGTCCTTGCAGTTGCAGTTGCTTTTATTAAAACTTTATTTCTGTAGATCTTTAACACTGAAACACCAAATTCTCCTTCAGCTACTTTACTGAGGTAACTAGTAGCATTAATCACATCTAAATTAATTCAATAGCCTTATATAGGCAAGCTTATACTGTCTGTCATTTCCTGATGTGCACACTACTTCGTCACTTTACAATATGGCCGTGTGAAATAGTTTGTGTATGATTAACAATGTTTTACATAACGATTGATAGAAAGAAAGACAACAGATTCATTTGGAAAGTGTTAGTGGGCAAGGGGAAAATAACAAAAGTACATTGGAAAAGGGAAGGTGCCAGTCATAACCTTCATTCAAAGTAAAGCTACTATAATCATTATGAAATCTAAGTCTAAAAGCTGTAGACTATGCCTGACTCCTCTCATGGGCTTACAAATGCACACCAAATAGCAGAAGGCACTGGAGAGGGAAGAAGCACTGCAGAACTGCATCAAAATTTGTATCACTCTGGAAACATTCAAGGTCAGGTTGGACGGGGCTTTAAGCAACCTGATCTAGTTGAAGATGTCCCTGCTCATTGCCAGCGGGGTTGGACTAGATGACCTTTAAAGGTCCCTTCCAACCCAAAACAATATATGATTCTATGATACTATCACAGGTCTCAAGGACACTGCATGGTCTCAGTAATGGATAGATCTGAGTCTTCTAATTGTATTTTAAGTGTTTCTCTCCCATGGTAAGAAAAAAATTGTCTCTAAGAAATGCCAATGTCATAGATCCTTATTAAGGCAAAATTTATATTACCAAGTGGTATTGTGCGCTCTTGAAGCACTGCTGAGGTGAACGATCTCAAAACTCAAACCATCTTCTTTGAGTGATTCCTGTAATGCATGTATCTGCTTATCTGCTTTTGAAATCACGTTGAAAAGAGCTATGTTCACCGTGCTATAGCAAATGCCTGAAAAAGCTAGATCCTCTAAATTGTATAGCTTCATTTTTAGGCACATGTTGCTAATTTAACATCCTGTATTCCCTTACCTAACATTAAACTCCCAAACTCATTTCACTGCTAACAATCTCCATTGAAAAATAACCTCATGCAATACTATTAGCATTGTAAAGCAGATGATCTCAAGAAGCAACACACAGCTCTGTCCTTTGAAGCACATAGGAACTGGACAGAAAGGTCTCCTTGAAGAAAGGGATGGCGGACATATAACAACGTTAATACCAAACTCAGAATGGGTTCAAAGTTTTCAACTTCATCTTTGCATCACCCAGTGCACGCAGGCTTTCGTTGCCAGCTCAAATGGGAAGGATGAAACAGAATGGAGAAAAGAAATACAGAGCCACATTGTTGCTGTGGTATTTACCAAAACTGGGTTTTTCTTGACCCACTGTTCCAGAGACCACTAGGTGTTACTATGAAACCCTAACTCAGTACAGTCAGTGACAAAGTAATTTTTAATGATGAGAAAAAAATGTTTAAAATTTGCCTATAAGAGAAACACTATGAAAAAAAAGTTATAGGATTTTATTTTTACCTAGATGCTTTACTTCAGAGCAGGGGCTGTGGAGCATTAGAGTTCAAAAGAAGCATTAAGAGAAATTCTCATCAGAGACTGTTTGGGATCATCTAACTTTTGCTTGGCCTCTAATTACTGAGGAAAAATAGATTCTTTTAGTAAGTTTTTGTCATGCTGTTTGAAATAACAGCATGTTGTTATGGACCCTAACAGTGCAGCAGAGCACACCAAAATCAATACCACACTTTCATTCAGGGGAGTCTGGTGTGTATTTACAATGCTGTGGATATAGATGCTGTAAAAGCATGCTTACCGTAATAACAGTGGAGTTAGCACACTGATATAGATCTTGGCATTTCACCATTGGGTCCACACATATATTCAATGTTCTTGTGCAAAATTCCTTTGCATGAAGTTTGTCTGTCTTTCATTCCCATGTTGATAGGATCACCCTTCCCTATGAACAGGAAAGAGAAGGAGAGCTAAAAGACCTATCTGTCAGTGAGGTTCTTTTAGCCTCCTCACTGGCTGTAATCAGTTGCAAAATATTTGCGACTTGAAAACAGAAAAAAACCCTTTTGGTGTTTATCAACCCAGGATGATAGGTCTGAAGTAAGTCAACTGCTGTACCACTGTTTTCCAGCTTGAAGAAATTTTCATCCAAGCACAGTGAGATCAGTAAAATATGCTGAAAAAACAAGTTACTATTTTTCCTCATGAACAATTTTTTCATTTCAGCAGCTCTTTCTTCTTAGGTGAATTCTAAACACACATGCCACACGTCAAGCACGCTGCAAATTACCTATCAGATCTTGTTACAGATGCATATGTTCTCACATATTTCAATAACCATGACAAAATCTGTACACATGCCTTTTTTTTAATCACTGAAAGAAATAAAGCTGCTGTAAGTCTACTGAAATTATGAGAAAGGCATTGGTGAAAAGCAAAAGAGGAAAGCATCCCCTTCTTCACTTATTCATATAAAATCTTTTGTATTTTCGTCTTTGCACCCTGTTGATCATTTAAATAGAACTCCTTACTGTAGCAAAGCTGTTTTGGTGCATCCAGGATATAAAGAACATTTGTGTAGTTGTCTACGGTGGGAAAGCCAAAGTCCGAGCAACAGGAGACAGGACTCATTAAAAAGTTCAGGTTAAACAACACATATTTGGGGGATTGGTTTATGTACAAGATTTTTGTTTGGTCAACAGCACAAACAGGCAAAGGCTTTGGTCACATTTGTTTCACCTCTCTGCAGTTTGTAGCGATCAATTGAGAATATATGATTACGTTAATTATTATCAACAGTTAAGGTCTAGGAGCAAATCTTTTTGCTGTAAGTTGTCTGACTTCCATGGAGTTAGTGCACATTCATAATAGGAGACATCCTTTTATGCTTCGAGGACCTCAAAGAGTCCTGGTGGTGGGACGGGCAGGTTGTTAAATTTATATCCTGGAATGAATTTATGTCCTGGAATGAATGCATTTGGTTTCAGCACAGGCTCTTGCTTCCATAGGACAGACCAGCATTCAAGACTATCCGCAAGTTAGGAATAGGCATAAAAGGTGAAACCCGAAACAATGTAAACACCAGAATTGACTATGACAGTCCCTAACTTGTGGGTGCCTGGTTTCCAAGGAGGGATCCAAAATCTAACTCAGATGTTAAGGCTCTTTTACACTGCAAAAGTTAAAGATCTGGCAAAGGAATCCAAACTAGTCAGCCTCTAAGCGAGAACCTGCCTGAAATCAGACACTGAGTTGAGGTCACTTAAAACTACCTGATAAAAGGAGTACTCATGAAAAGAACAAATGAAGAGGGGAAGTGGAAGGAGGTCAAATTGTCTGTTCTCTGTTGCTCAAGCAGACAGCTTGCCATTAGAAGCAGATGTCTGCCTCTTCCAGTGAGCTGACCACAGGTCTCTCCTGAGGGAGGTGCCTAGCAGGAAAAGAGTAGTGGAGGTGGCACAATAAACAAAATATTGAGTGGTTCCAAGAGTAGGCAGTCAAACACGTAACTCCCCTCACCCAGGTGAATGTTCATCTCGTCTACAGACAGCCATGCCTGCCTCTTACCCTGCAGCTCATCTTATTTTGTGTTCTTCAGTGTTGACTTTTATTTCAGAAGTGTCACTCTGCAGCACATCTGACTGCCAAAACAATTGGCAGATTACTTGGGAAATGTAGGTTTTGGACCCCCTCAGGCCAAGAAGAGTTGAATCCGAATTTTCCACTTTCCAAGAGAAGAAATGTTTTATTCTCTATCTTGCTCCCCTCACTGGCTCAGCATGGAGAGAATGGCAGCCACTCTTGCATTTGTAGACTCTTATGGATTAGGTCTGTTCTGAGAACATCTACAAAATTAGGGAGACAGGCAAAGAAGATATAATTTATTGATCCCAGATAGCAGCCTTAACATAGGAGTTGACCTCACACTTAGGCTTGTACGGACTGAGGTGCTTGTGGTCAGCGCCAAAAACAAAACGGGGTGAAATACAGTGCTCAAGCACAGAGGTTAGGGTCATGCTGAGCTGGACCTCTGTGGATTGATTACCATTTTCCAACTTGAGTAGAGTGTACAGGCACATTTTATTGGAGATGGTGGTGGGGTAACAGTTTAGAAGAATTTCACCTCAGTTACACCTATAAAAGCAATGAGAACATCAGACTAGAGAATTACAAGTCCATATAATTCACTGGGAACACATACAGTTGAGTAGCTGCTTGAGACGACCCCCCCCAACCATCCCACCAAAGAAAAAAGCTTACCTCAGATACTAAAGAGGTTTTGAAATGTATTTAAATTTTCTTTAACCGAGGAAAAAAAAACTTCTTCTCTCATACTGTTCAGCTGCTATTTACAATTAAGCAACTGACTGTGTCTAAAATAGATTAGTTGATAATTACCAAAGATGACCAATGAGCATTTCTGTGAAGGTACGGTATTCCCAGCTACGAGAAAAATAAAGCTACATATTTTTGTAATGTTAGCTATGTTAGTACTGCTAGATTTTTAACAGTCCTCAAAATGAAACAATCTAGCAGACTTGGCAAGAGAAAATAAAGGTCAGGAACCCAACTCAAGCAAGCACTGATGACCTGCTGGCAATATACAAAACATGCTGTTTTAATGAATTCCACTGCTGGAACAAAAGCTTGGTACGACCAAACAACCGTGTTTGTTTAGCACAGTTGTGGGCTTTTTTGTAATCTATTCAATGGTGCAAGAGAAAAACAGGTCAAATCATACTGTGTACAGATATGCCATTTTCATCGGACAAATCTATTCAAATAATTTTTGCCTGATTAATCTAGTCTTGAATGTGTGAAGGTATTACCTAAGTTTATTTTCTATGGGTTTCTTTACATTTTGGTTGGCCCTGCAACTCAGTCTTTTGCAGGATAAAATTTTAAATATGCTGTCATAGTTTCCCTTGCATAAAAATCCTTAAACCTCAGGAAAACTTTTCAATAGCCTTGTTTAGCCCACTAGCAATGGAAAAGTTATGCAGAGACTTTGCAAATCAGTGTTTAAAAACTGTCAGTGTCTCGTGCAGTACAACGCAGTCCAAGGTTCTGGATGTATCATAAACCTATCCTGCCAGTGTTACTGAGAAATTATTGTCAATTGGGTCATGCAGATCTAACTTTGTGATGCACACAATGGCCAGAGCATGTATCACAATGCGACGATAACATCCAGGCACACAAAGCATCTGGCGTGCTTGTGTTCAATGGCCTGACTAGCTAAGTTATCACTGTTGCTACCACTATCCAAATTTAAACATGAAAACTATGGAAATAGCTCCATACTTACAGTCATGACCAAATTACTGCACAAAGCCAAAGACTTAAATGAACTGGAACTGCCACGGTGATTGGTAGTAGACAGCCAGATAAATTTGATGGATAAAGAACCCTGTATTCTACCAGTTGCCTGACTGACTTGGTAATTAAAAAAAACTGATGTTGCAGGTAAAAAGTAAAGAACCTGGGTTAGTTTCATAATCGCTGTAAATATTGGGAATGTATTTCCAAAATAGGACGTCTCCCATCTTCAACATTTAAAATAGCCAACTGAAGATAAGGCCATAATGATCATAATCACCTGATGATTTTGGATAGTCAAAATTTTTCTTCTTATTAAAAGAGAACCCTTTTCGGGCATTCTCGGTTCTTCAAATACAAACACGGCCATACCGGTCTGCAGGTGTTAAAGTTTGTTTTCATGGTAAGTATGTTAGAAGATAATTCCAGTTAGTTCAGCACTTAGTGATCTGTCTTTCATAAGAGAGAAATCTAAAACAGTACAACACAGATGATACATATTCCATATAAAGTATCAGAGTAGCACTGTGGTCTAGAAAGCATCACGAACTTCTCGCTTTTCTTCCTATTTTAACCATTATGATCTCCTGATATTATAGTCAATGAGTCTAAGGAAATTGCTGGAAGCAATTGCAGTGCCGATTTGCTGGAAATAATGAAAACATCCAATAATTTGTTAACCTACAAAATAGCACTGGCACATGTGGACAGCTGTCACCAGAAATTCAAGGTGGCAAGTGCTATCTACTGGCTGCCCTTACGCCTGCACCCAACAACCTTGGCTTATCTCCCTACTTCAGAATTTTCTACTGTGAATGTTTTCCAGTCATTTTATTTCTTAGTAGCATATATAAAGTTAAGTTTATCGCATGCAGCCTGACACTCTTATGGTATTTATTGAGGTATTTCATGCTAAAGAAGATTTTTAGGCCTATTAAAAGAGTCAAAAAGTAATAGGTCTGTACAACCACATGGGAATTTTGATCTTGGGTGCTGAGTGTCAAGGGAGATGAAAGAAGTGAAAAAAAGAGAAGGGGAGAGTGCAAAAACAGGGCGGAAAGACAGACAAAGGAAGAAGCAATTGGAAGGGAAGAAAAATTAGATGAGAAAGCAACAAGAAAAGACAAAAAATTACTGGAATGGCTTAACTGCCTCTCATACATAAGCTTTCTCAGATTCCCAAGAAAATATGAACACTATCTGCAATTACACAGGAAAGCCAAGATCCCTGCTACAAGCAGCTTCTCTGCAGTCCTGTGCCCTGGGGAGAGCCAGGAACTGCTGGTCTTTCTCAGAAGCAGGAGGAAGCAGGGTCTACCCCAAAGAAAGGGGTGACGTAACACATTGCAGAAGGGACCAAAAGAAAGGAATATGTCCTGAGACCACCTCAGGACAACCATAGTGAACCAGTAATTAGGAAAGGTATAACAGTGCTTGAGACAGAGCTCTGAGAGAGTCAGAGCTCGTTAAAGGGACCACACACTTATCAATGGCTGATGGCTAATGCGCTCATCACAAAAGCTGAAGATTTTGGTGAGCATGAGGAGACAGATACTCCCTCCTCAGCAGCTGGTTGGAAGAGTACACAATTATTGCCATGCTCCATGATACTCTTCATCGCCAACCAATCAACAACTGGATGAACATGCTAAGAAAAAGGAGGAAGGTGGCTGACGGGCAGGAGACTCCAGTGTCTATGGTCAGAATGGGGACCTGTATGTCAGTGTCCCAGTGCACTCAGAATGAGCAGGGGAGAACTGGGATCCACTGAGGCAAGCTGGTTTCTTCACTCCAGCCTTTCTCTTAGGATAGACAGCAGAGGTACTTGTTAATAGAAAGGCCAATCCTATGGCAAAACTGAAGACGAAGCTAAGCATTGCGCTTTTCAGGTAGAGAATTAACACAAATGAGTTAACAAAAGCCTGGGTTTTAACTGAGGAAGAGAATAAATATATTTTTCTACCCTTTTATAACTGTGAGGACAACCAGAAAATGCTTCCAAAATTGATACCATACGTGCAGATTAAAACCAGGCTGCAAGCCAAATCCTCCTCTTCAGTTTCACTGGCGGAGCCCAGCAGACTGCCACAGAGCTACACTCAAGCAGCAGGGGAAAGAATTTGACCCTTTGACTGCTGCATCAAAAGCAGCTAACTTCCCACTGTATTTGGCAGCCTCAATATTAAAAGTTACAAGTGACTTTGTGCTCAGAAACATATCGATTTTCTGCTAGGGTAGTTACATGCTGGTGTCCTCCTGCCCTGCTCTCTCTGAAATTAGATTCCCACTCCCCTGAGGCAGCATAACTGGCATCCCTAGTATTGTCCCTGTCGAGCAGTGGACGTATTGGACTGTATTAGTCACTGATGAAGGAAGTTCCTCCATCTCATTGATACATGAATACATACAGCACTCTTACGTGAAAGGTAGGAAAACTAAGAACACTAGGATAAATTACTTGGTTTGATCTTTGCCACCTTCCTTTCCTTCTGTTCACAAATGATCCTCCCAACATAGATAATCTGTCAAAATAACAGATGACGACTTTTCAGTTGGACTATCATTTAACTTCTTCATTATTCCAAACGGTCCAGTTTCATACCTAGGTAATGAAGTATAAAATGTGCTACCAGTCATTTTCAAAGTCAGGTGATTCAAATGTTAGGGTTTATCTCATGATCACAACTGGTTAAGGTTTATTTTTAAGGAACAGAGGCTACATATTGTATATATGAACAAGAATGTAGATTCCCAAAAGAAGAATATACAGTACTTTGTGGTAAAGCTAAACCTTGAAATGCAAACCTGAAGTTAGTGATGCCTACTTACACTGTGAAATTCTGGACTCCCTCTCTCAGTAAGGACTGAGGACTAGAGTATCTTACTCAAATGATAGATTTAAAAAGTATCCCAAGTGAAAAAAATAGTGCTCACAGCATGAAAATAGCTGTTTTTCTACCAGACATAGCATACTCTGCACTCAAATACCTTATAAATGCTAAACCTGCCAAGCAACAAAAAGTTTTGCTGTTCTTTATAAAGAAGCTCACACCAAGTGCGACCTCCATATATAACCTTGTTTTGTCCCTTAATGCACTAGGATACAGACTTAGTTATGGGCACCTGCCCAAGCAGTTTAGGAAAAGGCATGGATGCCACTTACCCAGACCTCACACCAACTGATGCTGAATCCAGTTTTCAGGTGATTAATTCAAGAAAATGGGAAAGGGAGGGAGGAGAGCAGGAAAGAGGACCTTGACACTGTTTTCTAATGCTATGTCCCTGCTGCAGGGACCTTCTATGTACATTCTTCAGTTCCTTCTCCCTCCTCAGAGCTCCCTGCCCTCCAGCCCCTACCCATTTCTTCACCAGCTCCCATCCTGCCCCCACAGACCAGCTGTAGCCCATGTTTCTAACGGACCCCCTCCATAGGACTGGCTTTCCATCTGCTTGCTGAGACAGACCTGCTCCCTTCTCCAGCCCCAGGAACTTCTTCTCCAGCCCCAGGAACTTCTTTCCAGTCCTCATCTCTCCTCGCTGGCAGCATTCGAGGCCATGCTGCTTGGATGCTCACTAAGAGCAGAGGAAAAGGTTACTGTTTGCCACCCAGCTTCACCCAGTCCAAAAAGGCAGTGCAGAACGACTCCAGCCTCCACCAAGAGCAAGCAGACAATTTTCTCCAAGGCTCAAGAAGCCCGGTACATGCGTTTCCAGAGACGATAGATCCCACCTAAAAAAAAACACCACAAAAACAGCCTCGCCATAATTTTAATGTACTACAATGTTTATTCTTCATAACTTGTTTATTTTTTTATTCTATTATTCTATTTTAAGTTCTTTTTTTAGGTGTGATTAAAGTTTTTGCTAGTCCTGAAACAATGTAGCACAAAGCACCAAGACAGAAAATTTCAGATCAATTTTTCTTTTTTTGGCAGGGACAAAACTATATGTAGCATCTCAAAGATGAAACTCAAGCAAACACCAATGACTGTAATGCCTGACCTGCTTAATATAGTACAAGGGATACAACGGATAGGACAATCTGGTAAAAGAGAGTCATCAATAAATTATAGAATGAATGGTGAAACTCACAATGTTGAGGGAAACAGTATGCACGGGGCGTCTTAAGCAGCCAAGCACTGCTACGGGCACTGCAGCTGATTAGCGTTTTAGCAGATGACAGCGTGGTAGGAGGCCACTCCACATAGGAGGCCACTACAAGATGAAGTAGTCCATCTCTGGACTGTTTCTGTACAAGATAAAGTAATACAATCTCATTAGATCTTAATATAGCCTAAAGAGTTTTATAAATTTGGTTTTCGCATGTATTTACAAAAAAAGTCATCTATAGAACATCACATTAAGATGACAGCAAGGCAAAAGGAAGTTTATGAAGGGTGCGTGTAGCTACACAAATAAGGTTCAAAGGAGGTGACAGCAATGCTTACAATTGATGATTTAACATTAGCACTAGTCACCAAGACTTTCACAGAAGGTACTGAAAACAGTCAGGTCTTGGAGTACCTTCACACTGTCTCTCCTTTTTAGCTAGTCAATGCACTTTGGCATCCTTAGAAAGTGCTCTTCTGTCTTCAGAAGGAGGCCTAAGCTGGAGAAACATGTCCAGTTATAGCCACCGCAGTTACAGATCTTTATGGATTGGTTGGAGGAGTCCAGAGAAGCACAATGAGGATGAACAAACAGTTAGATAATATGACCTATGAAGAAAGATCAAAGACATGAGACTGTTTAGATAGGGAAGCGAGAGATTTGACCATCTTCAAAATGTAAAGGATACGTTTAACCTAGACAGACAGCAATCTTGGATGCTTATATATGATTAAAATGCAGAGAAGAGATTGAAATAGTGAGAAGGTGACTTGTCCAAAGCAGCTCAGAAAAGCCAAGAACAAAATTCAAGCCTTTTCATGATTGGTTCCACGCTTTCGCCTGTAGCCATTATTTCCTCTATACTGTTTAGGTGACAGGCTCTTTCTTAATGGAACATAATGAATGACTGCCATTTTATACACAAAGCAAAGTTTCTCCTGTGGAAGTCTTACCTGAGACTGTTATATCTTTACACTTATCAGTTGTTTTATTTCCAACCATTCTCAGTCTCATTTAGATTATATGCATCCAGCTGTCTACCTAATCTCCTTTCTTTCCCAATAAAAGTACAGTATGAAGAGCAGCCAGAAAGCCTACTTGTGAAAGGCAAGGTAGGCAAGGGATAAATGGAACAATCTAGCAGTCGGGTTTCCCGTAATCTGGTGACAATCATCCTTCCCTTCCAGCTTCATTTCCCAGGACAAAATGAACAATGCTCGTAAACCACAGTGGTGTATCAAATGCAAGTGGTATTTCGCTCCCTGTATTTTTGCTATCAGGTCTGAGTTACTAGTATTGTGGTCTGAAACTATAAAATAAGTTTATGGAGATCTTCGCAATATTGATGGCTGCTTCATACTTTTTGAAAGGAAGCTGTCCATAGCCTTGAGGAAGAAAGTCTGCTCCCTAGCTACAAATCTGTACCTGCAAGTTTGAGGCTGGACAGGGAGGCTGCTCGCAAGCTCATTCAGTTTGCTACTGGCTTGGAATTTGCTACAGCTTAAGTGAACCCCAGTAACAGTATGTTTGAAGAACCATCTCGAATGCTAGAGCCATGGGATGACAGACGCCCTGTCAAAGCACAATCCCGTTCTCAGGCACATCACAGGCACAGCACTTCATATCTTCTCTCACTCTAGAAGTATTCACTGCACTGTTTGCAGGAATGGCCTTTTGAACAATCCAGCCAGCAGAGTGATATGATGAGCAAAACACCGCTATTCAGCTACATCTGGCTTCTACAATGGGTAGTGATTTTTTAAATGAAATCAGCATGCTGAGGATGTGCCAGCTGGATACAGTAAAACAGGAATAGTGTTCTGTTAAGCAAAGAAAGAGAAAGAAAAATATTCAATGAAGTACATTTGAACCTCAGTTTGAAAACCCAAAGATGAAAGTAGCTGTTTATAGGAACATCACAGAAAGACAATCTCCAAAGACCTGGAAGTCAAATTTTCTGGTTGCCCACACAGCCAACTACCAATCTCAACATGTGGCAGATAATTTGACTGTAGGTGACGCATTCTAATTTAAGTGGGCTGTCCACTGAGCAAGTTGCTTTTAGTTAGCTGCCAAACAACATCAAATCCATAGGGAGCTGGGATGCTCAAGCATTTTGAAAACATACTCAGAAAGGATAATGGTGTTATAAACTAGGCAGAACTCTGCATTATCTTGTTTTTTCATTTTAGGAACCAAACTCTTACATGACATATGAAACAAAAGACCCCGATTTACTAACGGTGTTATTCAGAACATTATTACTCCAAGTGATCGCTTGTTAGGCACTATGTGCAACAGACCAAAATGTGAATCAGTGCAGTAAGTCATGGATCGTCGTAACCACAGTTTTTGTTGGCTTTCTGGAAATTTTCTTAGACTGCACATGATTAGTGTAAGTTAATGATAGTCACTTTTTTAGTATAAACAAACACCACTGTAGAGGGAACATCTTTTAACAGATGGAACTGCCAATCAGCAGTTTCTTAATTTTTTTTGGTAGAGAATAAGGTCCTCTTCGGGACTGGGAGCAGTATGTAAGTGAAAATTACCATTTCATGTCTTAAAAACTTTGCACCTGTCTCTAATAAGAACTATATTGCCTTGCTCTGCATGACAAACCATTACCATTTGACATTTGATATCTTTAAACAAACATATGTGATTCTAGGTAAAAGGTGAGATTTAGAACGGTCTCTGGTTTTGTAGGTAGCCAAACTCTTCATTTTTTAATGCTTTGATGGTGTTCACAAAATAGAGAGGTCATCCTTGTTCCAGGGGAAAGTTTTTTTCCAGAAGACTTGAATTCTCAAACTTTGCGCACTGGGGTGAGAACTAACTCCTTATGTGAGATGTTTACAGGATCAAACTCTGACACTATTTCAGATAGAGAAACTTTAACAAGAGGCATTCTTAAGGTCAAACCTAATAATCAGAGAAGACTTGCATACAGCAGCAGGTGACCGTGAGACGTGCATGAAACTCAAGGTGGGAAACAAAAATGGAACATGGGAATATCTGAGAGTTTTCTCAAAGATACTGTACCCTCTGGCAAGTCTGCCAGATATCTGACCCCAGAGTGTGCACAGAGTAACACATCCTACTGAGATTACAACACTGTCAAAGGTATAACAAAAGAACAAGTAGAAAAAACAGACACAAAAAATTTGTATTATTTTTTCCTAATGAGTCACGTATTAGGCAACATAAATACCTCAGAGTTCAACTTCTGTAGAAACAAAACAAAACAAAATAACTCCCCCCACTCCGTAACATCACATTTTGTTGCTTTCCAAAAATCCTGATATAAACACTTTTTTCAGCAAGCAAGCAACAAGCCAACCAAGCACTGGAAGAGTTTTGAACCATGACAGGGTAACGATGTCAGCCAGAAAACAGAATTCATCATGAATTAATAAAAAGGGGGGAGAGGAGATACTGTCAGTAGGTTTTAATCATGTACAATGAAGTAATAGAAAAAAACTCAGCATGAGAATAGGAACTCTAGATTTTTTCATTTGATATTGCAAGTAATGTAGACATACTCTGTACTCCATGGGTCTGATGTTCAGGAAGCTTTAGCGTCCAAAATTTAAGTGTACCAGGAATTGCCTGGGAAACCTAGCACTTCTAAAACCAGTCTGTTTCTCTCCTTTCACTGTCCAAACACACTGGCCTCCTGTAATATCCTAAAAATGAATAGCTGAGATTGACATATCCCATGCTCTGGCTGCCTTAATTTTTTTCTTCTGTGTTGTAGAAGCCACTGTTGAGTGATAGAAAGTTAAATTTGGGTCCAGATTAAATTTAATCAATCTTACTGTTAATCTCAAATTTAACACAATCACTTTCCAGGAAAAAATAATTTTATCTCTAATACTAGGTCCCAATTAAAATAACCTCTCTGGCTTGAATGCCAACATTAGAGATGAGAGACCAAACTAATATGCTTTGCTTGGCTGGTTATCTAAGTCTTTTCACTGGCACTTTCTCAAACTGACAGCAGTGGAGGAAGGCCGAGGCAGCAACAATATTTGGGGGTTTGCTGTCAAGATGGGAGACAGAAGAAGGCAGCACGCAGCGCTGTGAAAAGGGTTGAATGTGGTTGGGAATGACTGGTGTATAGCTGGTTCTGACTAAAATGTTTCATAAACATACTTAACCCAAGAAATATTTTGTAATTTCCTCAAATACGCCCCCTGCCCCTGCACACACACCTCTCTCATTATGGACTTAATGCACAGTGCAAGCTTCTCCCTTTCACTTACGCAGCAAGAGGGTTTTGACACGTGAAACCTTTGGACACTATTGCAAAGTTACATGCATGTGTGACTCTGCTGCCAGAATAAAACCGGCAGCCACAAGGATACAGTTTACATTTAAAGGAGTTTTTAGAAGAATACTGGCTTGACCCTCCTCTGGGGAAGGTGGAATATGCCTGACGCATAACTCTAATGACAATTTACTTCTTTTTTTCTGCTATAGAAAATTGCTAAAGCCACCTAATTGCCACCCTGGATGAGTAGCAAGGTCCAGCATCAGCTCAGAGGTTCAGTAGCCATGACATTTTCCTGTAGTGGGTCCTGCTACCTGCCATGAACTGTTCCTCCCTCTGCCAATCATGCATCAGTCCCCCCTCTTTCCAACAACAGTGATAACTTCCCTGCTGCTCAGCATACAGTTTGTTATTTCAGCTCTTAAGAAAGTGCAGATAACATGGAGAGCTATATACAGTCCATCAGGAATCTCCCTTAAGGTGATTCTTTGCAGCTGCTTTCATTTCCCAGCTCCCAGGAAACTCCCTGAGACGGAGACAGAACAGTCCTTTCTTAGTTTTCTCTGTCCTCTGGTATTTGGGCAAACCGGTGAAGTGCAATGCAATGGGTTAATTTTAATTTTAGCCAACAGGCTTATATATATATATATATATATTTTACAACTTGAAGGTTTCCCCAGTGAGAATAAGTTGCTGTAAATGACATTTTTGCAACCATCCAGGCCCTCTACAGCAGCGTTCCTGACTGCTCAGCCCAAGAACCTGAGAAAAGATGGAAAATGCCCCTCACAGTAGAGAAGGGAGAGGGGAATTAATAGAACTGGGTCTTTGACCACAGCTACAAGAGAAAATAGGAGAGAAGGTGGGAAGCTGAGATACATAATATGCACGACTTCAGGCAGTGGGGTGCTGGGCAGCAGAAATGGTGAGGGAATGTAAACATTGTCTGATGCTGGGAAAAGTAAGTAATGACCAGTCGAGCAAAGTGCTGAGAAAGCCCTGTCACAATGCAGTACCAAGAAGGATAGAAGAAATTTGGACAATGGGGCGGAAGGAGTCAAAGCTATACTGAGGACTGGGAAGAGCTGAGCACTTGGCTGTTTCTCCCAGAAAAGCGATGCATTCACATTGCAAGTGATTCTTGCACAACTGTCCTCCGCATGGGTATCAAAGAGCATGGTACCTGCTTGGGGGAACTAGCCAAAACAGCCCTGTGTCAGGAGCTGAAGAGTCACCAGCCCAGCTCCAGCCCAAACCAACAGAGAGGGCCTGAGCTCCTGCCATCCCTGCTCTGCTTCTCCTGGCTAGACCTCTTTACCATTCCTTTCCCCAGTGCCTCTCCCTCCTGCTTGTAATGAAATCTTCTCGACCTCTTTTATAAAGGCTAATAAAGGAGGTGATGCTGAACAGATCCATGGCTTCTCATTTAGAAGGCAAAGCACTGCAAGCACAAAAATGTCAGGGAAGCGGGGTGGGCAGGTGATGCCAGGTCTGTTAGTCTCAGCTCCATTTGCTAAGTCCCTGATGTCCCAAGGAGAGAGTAGTTGTTAACTGAAGCAATAGGACAGGGCTACATGGGTGTGCACAGACACAAAAGTTCTCACTCTTTGTGCATTAAAAAGGAAAAGGAGAGAAGGTACTAAACTCCGTATTTTCTCTGGCATTTTATGAGCCCCAGGGCTGGCAAAGACAAGTGTTAGGTGCTTTTGGCTTATAAGCAGGAAAAAACAGAACACCATCCCAATAAGTAATGTACCTAGATTAATTACTGAAAGAGGGAGAGGGGAAAGGAGGAGGAAGGGAAAAGGAGGGAGATAAGGGAAGAGAGGGAGAGTCCATAACAATGGCAAGCTCTCTTCCTGGGTAAATTTATGCAAAATCAGAACACTTTCTGCACCTCCAGAGCTTCTGAGGTGGTCAGCCACAGGAGCTGTTTTCATCTTAAGAGGCCTATCCATAGTGTATGCTAGAGGTTATGTTTTACAGCATTATTGCTGAAGATAGCACTTAATTTTTTTTAAATTTACCCACATGGGAGAGTCATGCACCCTGTCCGCAGATCACAACCTTAAACTTCTTAAGTGGATTTGACACACTGACACGCTGCTCTGTGCCTCACTTTAAACCAACCTGCAGGGGGAATCAACAAGTCCACGTTACAGAAAAGTTTAGAAATCAGGACTGTTTCTCCCACAACATCTTCTGCAGTGCTTCATTTAAAAACTTTCTAAATAAGTGGAGGTTTATTATCTCTTTGGAGAAGCTATTGCCAGCTTGGTAATAGTAGATACCAAAATAGTTTTCCTCTGCCATCTCTTATGCTTCCCTACATCACTTTCATCCCTTAAAAAAAGATCTCAGAGCCTGCCTAATTTCTGAGAAGGTATTACGTATCCTCTCCCTGTAGCTAGAAACTGATGCTTTGAAACCCAGGTTAAAGACCTGGCAGAAGTATCACATATTGCCAGATAAGTAAACGGAATCAGTCACCTCAAAGTCTACGCAGTTTATGGCACGTCTAACTCACTACAGCATCTGAATCCAAACAAGAAACCTGAATCCGCATCACTCACAAGCTGAGAAAGAGAAAAAACATTTAGCAGTTGATATGTATCTGGATTATTTCTTCCAGGTCTGATTAAACAAATATAAAACAAACCAAGCCTGCTTTCAGGTCCAGCTGACACCCAAGTGAAGATGTTGGCAGGAGAGTCTGTCATGAGATCCTGGTAACCCCAGCTCTAACTCCCAGTGCTGCTGGAGCCAGTTTTCTGGGATTCGGGGCTTTTTTTCCTAAATAAGTTTTTTTATTCTAGCATCGAGATTCCCACTTTAGAGGGCAGTGGGATTCCTCCCCCCCAAGCATTTCCTGGAACTGAGAGGAAACAATGACATGACGGCATAGGAAATCAATGCAGCTGCAATCTCAACTCCACGCAACTCAGAAAGGGGACAGGTCAGCGTTGCTGGCTGCCTCGACCTCTCTCAGGAATCAGAGGAAGGAGGAATAGGGTAGCTCTGAGGCGGAAGGCTCCAGTGGTGGCAGCAGGGAGTGGGAGCGGGGACAGAAGGGACCCAGGAATTGTTATGTGCTTGCTCAGCACATGGCAGCGGTAGCGGTCGTGCTGCTCAGACTCCGGGATGACAATTCTCCCCCTGTGCCACTGCAAAATAAAATTACTGTCTGCTTCCTCTTCTGCCTGACTGATTTATACACATGTAACCTTAGAGCTGTCAGACTCCATTGCAAATAACGAGATCCTGACAGATGAGAAAGTCTCCCCGTGTCCCTTTCCGAGGGTGAAGCTGCCAATCAGCGGAGCTCCAAACCTCCCAGCCTCGTCATTAGTAATACTGGAGGCACTACCAAAATCTTCAGCAATATGTTTTGGATAAATTTCAATCACCTCTGCTGCTGACTCAGTGCTTATTTCTCCACTTCCACCATGGTACCTCACCCACCTGCTTCTACACACACGCAGCCCTGACATATGGCCTGAATTATACCTTCCCTTCGATGCAGGATTTAAAATCTTATTGCCTTCCCAGCAGCCTGTCATGGATCAGTCACCAGAATGAATCACCTGCTGGGGACTAAGGCTATCACACCGGAGCATGCCAGCCTATGCCATGGGGATGGCAGAGCCAAGCAGACTCAACAGCTGCCTCCCTGTGGTAAGCACAAAAGGAAGCCAGAAGTCAAATGATGACTTCATCCACTGCCCCAGCAGATTCAACTTGCTTGAGAGGAGACACCTAGCTTTCTTCCACTGACTTATTATGGGTCTTTTTTGAGTCCAAAATAGTTCTTTTGAAAGACTGGCTACCAAAATAAAGTAGTGGCCAGGCTGCTCCTTTTACAAATGGACAGCATGGCAGATTAGCCTTGAAAAATGAACAGAAAAAGGAACGGTTATTTAGTTTTATAAACATCTGGGATTCCTGAGGGCACTGCATGAGTATGTATGTCTCAGATGCTTTTGAAGATTCTCAGATTGCACTATTACAGTCACCTCTTGGGTACACCCATACCTTTTCCTCTATTTTCCCTCCTTTTGCTTACCTCTTCTTTGGGAAAAGAGGCAGAAAGGAGCAGTTGCAAATACCAAATTGCAGATCTGGGACCTAAGAGGAACACTAGTACAGGGAGAAAAGAATGGTTTTGCCAGGGAAAATAGACAAAAATTTGTGGCCTTTGATTGAATGAGATGACACTGTTCATCATTGTACACATACTTTGTAGCAGCACGAATGAGGATTGCCTTCAACTGTTTATGTGGCTCTGTCTATTAGTGTGGGACACCAAACACATACAAGTTCTCTAACACTTACAAGCAACAAAACAAAAAGAGGACAGGGTGCTAAATTCAGTGAAATAGTTTAGAAGGAAATTAAGGTTAAAATACCTCAGTGCTGCTGCTTGCCTTATATGAGAATTCCTTAGGCATTTAAATAATCATATATACCACAAATCTAGGTGACTCAAAGCATAGGTCCAGTTGCTCATTCCAGTGTTGTCTGCAGTGATCACGAGGGACATTCACAAAGGGAACACTGACATTCGCCTTCTCACCACAGCCATCATGGCAGCAACAGCGCCAACAGATGCTGAACACAACTGACAAACAAACATGACATTCCAAGGAAGTGATTCCTAGGTTATCAATCAACTGACTCATCGGAAATTCATAAAGTATTCCAGTCTGGACGTTTTTTTTCCTTATGTAGGAAACAAGAACTGTCATAGAATGGTTGGGACTCCTCAGAAATAGCTCAACTGGGCTGGGTTATTAGACAGAAGCATCAGAGGGGAGCTCAGATTGTCACTGCTGGTGGCTCCTAGTGGAGCAAACAACATATTTGGCAGTAAAAACCTATTCTAGGAGCTGGTGGCTCCTAATAGTTGCATAACCTCCTGCAGGCAGACGTCTGCTTCTTCTTGATTTCCTCTTGGAGGTCACAATCTCCAGGCAGAGTAACTGCTGTGGATGAGATTACCTTCATCTGACATTTAATGGGGTTGGTCCTTAAGAGTAAGTCCCAGAATGAGACTTAGCAGTTTCTATCAAAAAACCAGGACTCTGCAGAAATACTCTAGATTTGCAGAGACTTAAATGCAGAAAGAAGCCCATCCTACATTCAGCAAACAAAAATGAAAATTACTTCAATTCAAGTGATTTTCTCTGTCCTGCTCAACTTCCGTGTTTGTGGCTGAGGGGGGCAACCAGAGCAATCACAAGCGCAAGCATGAGCTAGAACAGCATGCAGGGACCCAAGGAGCAAGGCATCCCAGAGAATAATTTCTTAAAGGTGGAACAGTCTGGTTCCCTATCTGAGGTGATCAGTCATAGACATCTGGGAGATGCATTGAGTCTTATGGAAAACAATATATTGACAAGAAAAATGAGCTCTAAGACTCTGCAAACTTGGTTTACTTTCACTCTGTGCTATATGTCACCAGGCTTCCTATAAGACTTGCGGACGTAACACAGCCCAGAGCCTACTTTGAGGCTTTGAGATTTGCTACACCCAGACTCAGATTCCACCATCTATTTATAAATTCTGTAATGTTTGTGGCTAGTCTCATTTCAGCAGCCTCTTAATTAAGCATGTTCAGTCTTTTATAGAGCTTAGAGGCTGGGATCCAGGCTCCTAAGACCACTTTTGAGAAGGCTGGAATAGTCTTGTGCATGCAAAGATAAGGAGATGGCAGTCCAACCAAGTGAGTTAAGTATTATGTAAACAGCTGACTGTTTGGACTCATTTTCAAGAGTCTCTGTCCCTTATCATTAGCAATATTCAAATTAAGTCAAAACACTTACAATGTTCTTGCATTTCTCTCAGACTAAATAGATTTCAGTCACTGCTCTACTGGGAATAAAGCTAAACATTAAACAAGTTAATCTTCATCTAAATGGGTTGTAAAGCAGCTTTTCTCCATAAAAATGTAAGCTACTTAAGAAACAAAGTGTTCAGATTAATAACCATGTCTGCATGTCCACATACTTCTCCTGCCACAATCTATACATTTGTTTGTGATTTTATATGAGTCAACGATATGTTAAATATATAATAAGAACAAAACATCATTTCATGTCATCACTTCTCCAGTGCCAATTTTTATGCATCACAACAGGAAATTTCTGCTTACAGCTTGAGGGTACCAACTAGGTCCATGGTTTTCAGTGAAGTGTTCTCTCTGAATCACAACCATCTTCTCTGGCCTTAAAAAAATGTTTGAGAGATCAAATGTACATATAACAAAGAGAGGATTTCATGACAGGGGGTGGTAGCCAGAGAGATGTAATACAAAAATAACTATGTTATCTCTTGAGGATTAAACCAAGTATCTAAAAAAGCTCTGCTCAGCTAGACTTTATCAGCTTCTCAGCATGGAAAAGATGTGTCCAGGAGGGACTCAACAAAAGGGATGATTTTTTATTTGTGATCTCCACCCGTTCTGCATTAAGACACCACAGAAACTCGACTTCTTTTGCTCCGGGCATTGCCTACAAAAAACAGAAGGAAATTCTGGCCTAAAGATTGTGCTGCCATCTGGGAGCATGCTGTGGGGCAGCAGTCTGCTACTTTAATTACATCTATTTGTTTAAAAAAGACGATGCTGCTCATTAAACAGATCAAATCCCTTCAGTTTATCCATCGTGTAGGCTACTTACATGGCTAAGACTGGCCGAGACGTGGAGTGTAAGTTAATGCTGCCCTAATTTTCCACTGTCTTAGGGCTGCCTTACCTCCCACTATCCTGAGAGAGCCTATATTTCTTACTGTCCTCAGTCTCTCAGCAGCACAGCTCCCAACTGTAAACAGCCTGTAAGAGCCCAGCTGGCTCAGCAGAACTGGGATCCAGGAATTGCTATCTACTGTGCAAAAGCCAAAAATAGCTTTGGGGAACATAACAGAGGTGACCAGAGTCACTCTCAGACTGTACCACTAGACTGTTGCACTACTGAAATCAAGAGATCCCAGTGAGGAAATGCTTCTAAGAAAAGCTAAGGGGGGAAAAAAAATAATCTCATGTTTGCAGACACACATGCTTTCAGGCTTTTTTTTTTTTTCAGGCCTGAAAGAAAATCTGTTGTTTTGATTTCTACGTGTCAGGTACTGAAGTACCATAGAGTACTCCGATGCAGCACAGTGCTCTTTTCATGCACTTACTAGCAGAACCCTTCTGTGTAACTTCCTTTTTTTATGTGACCTGTGCAAGAGCTGTCATTCAAATAGACTGAGGAAAAGTGCAATACCAGATAAGGCACAGTCCTATCCTTTAACGGGCAATTAAAGGCCATAAGCACTAATAATTCAGTAGACATCTAAAGTTTTCTTTCCCGACTTGGTAGCGCAGTTGATTCATCCTGCAGAGAGTCCATTTCACCCTTTAACCATATGACCTACTGCATAGTGGTTTTCCTTTTGGTACAGGTTTTACAGCCACATAAAACCTCATCAAATCATTCCTGCCCATTCTTAATTAAGAAAACCCACACTTCTTCAAGGCTGTCTGTAACCACCCCAGAGGCACAACCTTTACTGTGCCTCTACTGCCTAGGGCAGTGTTTGCATCTCTTCCTGGGAAGTAGTTTAAGACACAACAGCACCATCTACCGAGACTAACCTCTGGGAATCCTTGTATGCCTTGCAAAGTACATTCATCTGCTATAAGTACTATGTGATAGCAGTGACAACGTGCTGAATAAAAAGGAAAGGGAGACTTATTTCATCTTGCCATGAAAACTGTTAAACTTTACCTATGATTGTTGCTTTTCTCAAAGCTGAGGAAAACACTGTTCCCATCTCAGCGCTCAGAGTTAAGAACAAAATCAAGTTATTTATCATATAAATGATATTTTGTGGGTGAGATGCTTGATTTGTACTGCTGCACGCATACATTAAAAAAAAGGGGGAAATCAACACAGTTGTTCCATACTGGTAATATAAAGCAATCTCCTACTGCGATATATAATCATTTAAGCAAGTTTTCCACACAAGTAAATAATTAAGAAACCATGCTTTTTCTGGGAAGGTGGTGGTTTGAATCAGCTTCTTTGTAGACTAGATTCAAGTGACACATAATAGTGAAGTGTCTGGAAGTAGGAATCAGATGACATTCAGCCCTAGATACTGTATTAACTTAATATTTCAAAGCATTTTTCGTCACCCTTTTATGGCTTACAATTTTTATTCATCCTGTATCAAATAATCAGCCACAACTGTGGCAAGATGATCTTTTAGTATTCTTTTTTTTTAATCTCATATATATTATTTCTAAGCACCCAGCTTAATATGTCTTGACACTGTCTTTGAGTCAGTGCCTAAAACTGCACACTCTGCCTGGCTGGCTGCCTGGATGATTTGCTTAAATCTGCTTTTAAGAAAGACTGAAGACATTGAGATTCTGTCTCACTTAAACAAATAAATACAGTCTGCTTTGCAGAAAGCAGATACCGTGTACTTCCTCTTCCTCTTTTTGTTCCTGTTTAATAGGATCTGGAGATTGATTAAAGAAAAAAAAAGTCCTAGAAGAGGTTTTGAAGGAAATAAAGCTAGATTTGTGTCTATAGCAGGTTCTACCGAACTTCACTGTCTTGGCTAGTTGCTTTTCTGTGGCTTGACAAACCTTAGGCTACAGTAATAAACTGATGCACACTGATATACTGTGTTCAAGAGACAGTCTCTTTAATCAAACAGCTGAAAATGCATCAGCAAATTGGGAACCTGGGCCAAGAATGTAATCCCACCTCCTTTTACATTTCCAGATGCATCGCCTGCATTTGTCTGGACCTTGGGTACAGTCAGCTGCAAATCTGAATCTGCATTTCAACATTCAATGTCACCTCACTATCTCACTTTCCTGACTCCTACTTAGGTTTTTTAGCTTTTGGATCTGAATTTTAAGGGTTGTTCAATGTTAATTAAGTAGCACAACATAGCTAGGGTGGCACTGTAAAATCCCTGTAGTGTCATATATAGCATTTTAATACACATACAGTCATGATAGTGTGATTAACAAATGTTACAGGATTGATACAGCAATTGCACGCAAATTGTGCTAAGAGACTATGCAAATCCAATTTATCTGTTAGGTTACTAAAACAAGGACCGATATCAAGTGTTGTCCCTGGGCAGGAAGCATAGGTGCAATGACTCGGGCTGGTGCCTGCCTGTCTGGGAGCACCTCTGCGGGAAGGGACCAGGGGACCTTGGCAGGCACAAGCTGGGCATGAGCCAGCAGCGTGCCCTGGCTGCAGGGACGGCCAGCAGCACCCCGGGCTGCGTCAACAGAAGCACAGCCAGGACATCGAAGGGAGGGATTGTCTCCCTCTGCTCAGCACTTCTGAGATTTCATTTAGGAAGCTGTGTCTGATTTTGGGCCCCTGATACAGGATGGACATTGAGAAACTGAAGCAAGTTCAGTATTTGGGGGCTGGAACATTGTCCTGCGAGGAGTGCTGAGGGACCAGGGGGGTTTCAGCCTGGAGAACAGAAGGCATTAGAGGGACTTAGTAGCAGTTTTCCAATACGTACAAGGAGAGCACGGAGAAGATGGAGTCAGGCACTTCACAGTGGTGTGCAGTGGGAGGATGGTGACCAATGAGCATAAACTGCAACAAGAGAACTGCACACTGCATATGACAACCGTGAAGGAGTGGAACAGATTGCCCATAGAGGTTGTGCTGTCACCAACGTCACTGCTTTTGAGCAATAAGTACGCACCTTCCTTCTTTCCTTAACTCAAGTACTCCACAGATTGTCACTAGTGCCTCTTCACTCTTCATTTTTATTGTATAGTAGATATGAGCACTGACACCTTTTAGCTATCCATATGCTCACTTGTGATAGTTTTAAGTCTGATGAACACACCAAGTTTAAGCTGTAACAATCTAATCACAAAAGGAAAAGAAACTCACTCCATGCTTCATTCAACGCGCTTGTACATACTAACAGACAGAAACAACAGCAACACCACTTAGCCATTTTGCATACATGGAATTTTCCTGCAAGTTTTCTTGATGACAGAGATTAAAATATTATGAAAAACTTTTATTACTAAGACCAAGATTTGGAATTACAATATGAAAAACCTCTTAAACATTGTATTGTCATCAATGGAAAATGAAAGCATTATACTTAGCTGATGTTTAAGAAAAACCTCCCAAGTCTGCAGTGCAGCTGAGGAAAAAAATATTAAAAAAAAAAAAATCCTATCAGGCATACGAATAGGTTGTGGTGGGTTGCTCTTGGGAGCAGGGAACATCTACTTGTCCTCCATTTGTGTAGAGCCTAGCACAATAAACTCCTCATCCATGACATGGACTCTTGAGCACTGCAGCAACATAAATCCAAGGGTAGGCATTGTGGACCTACACTGGTATGCGATATGAATAATGGAATGTGTCCCTTGTCAATAAAACCTTTGTCAGATAACTATCAGGCCATGTATGTATATAATTATGTATACTAAACTGGATCCAAGTTGAATAGCTGCTTTAAAAGTATCCTTCAAAGCCACATTTCTGAAGTTCTTCAGTTTCACATGAGCAAAGGCACATAAGAAAGATGAATCTTCGCAACTGCATTGTTATCCAAGTCATTTATATGTACAACTTTTTTTCCTAGCAGCATCTTGTCTGAACTGTAGGTTCATTAAAACACTTAGACAAACATAGGAAGGTGAACACGAGCATTGTATGCCTTGCATGAGTTTAAGGCACTTTCAAAGTTTGGCTCTAAGATTACTAACAGCAGAAATTTTGAGAAATCCCCCCATGTATGCTTGTTAACGTTAAGGTATGTTTTCCATTCCTGAATGATCCTGCCAAATCTAAGGGTAGGGAGAAGTGCGTGTGTGGGGGGGATATAAAGTACTCATTGTTTCTGCTATGTTTCCTTCTTGGGTTCTTTCATTTTATCATTACAAAGAGTATTGTTTTACTTCAAAAACTATTATACAATAGGGAAGAGAACTTGGACCCTCATTCAGCAAGTAAACTTTATCCAAGCTTTATGCATATGAACAGTTCCCGTAACTTTAGTGTAACTTATAACAGGTTTAAGCTGAGACATGATAGAACATTTTATTAATTCAGATCTGTGTATATATAACTCTCTCTGAATTTTTTTTGATCACTTCTGCAAAGCATTTGCCCCACTCACTCCTCACTCAAGCATATTGGAAGGGAGGTACCAGCAGTGCTCAGGAATGTATTCTGCTTGGATCCCAGTTAATACTAGTACTATTTCTCCCTCTCCTTCCTTCCTGTGTGCTTGGCATCCTGCACAGGAAAAGGGGGGAAAGAAGAAAGTAGAAACAGCAGTATCTTTGTGGTGGTCGAGCAATGGAAATAATGGAAACAGCAACAGAAATAAGTAGTCTGGTCTGAGGACGGGAGGTTTTTCTGCCTTTTTTTGATATTTTAATAAAAAAGAAATATGCCTTTATTTTTTCTAAAAAGGATGAGACTTAATCCATTTTACATATGTGAGGCTCATGGTCAGAAGTTCAAAGGGCTCTGGAGTGAGTTCTGACATCAGAGTTAGGGCTATGGAGAAGGACAATATCCGAGTCTAAGCAATGGGACAACATGACCAAAATCAACGGGCAGGAGGAAAGAGACAAGAAGGTGGAAGCACGGGCGAAAGCATCAATGTTTTAATGGAGTGAAAGAAAGGACAAAACAAGTTCAACCTCCCTGACACAAAGGATTCAGCACAACCATAAAGTCAGGTGATGTAGTTATAAAATCCTGCTGTCAAAGCAGCAGGATTAGTGCCCTGTCTCCACACCACCAGAGTGAGACAACTGAATTAAATGCAGAACTGCTTACACATGCGGGACACTGGATTTCACAAGATCAGGAGCAGCTACTGGAAAGGCACTGTCTTGTTTGCAATAAATCAGTTATGTTTGAATAAACATAACTGTCAGCAAAAATTAGTGCTAGTGACATGAGCATAAAATTGCAGCTTTCACATAACCAAGACCACAAAACAGAAGATGAGAAAAAGCAATCTACAAAGAGATTTCCTAGGGGAAGATAAAGAATATATATTTCACTAGAGAGAAAAAAAAATTGTGGTAACATTTTCTTTTTAATCGTCTTCAACTTTCACTATGAAACACGCTTACCTTTACCCCGATACCAATATTGTTTGACTGTAGCAGCTGGATTGGACGTGGACACAAACATTGAACGACTGCAAAGGTTCCATATTTTGAGCAACAAATGATGCAGGACGTGCATTTTAGCTCATGAGTGAGATCCAGGTCTTCTGACTTACAGCCATGTGTATGTGGAGTGAAATCAGCCTCTAGTACTAGATTACCCCCAACTGACTGCACGAGAGAGGCCATAAAGTTGTGTGAGACACCACTGGTAAAAATACCACCACCGTGCCAAGGGCTTCATATGTCCATTTCACTCTAAGCAAAGGAGGTTGGAAATATGTCTTGGTTTGAAAGCTTTTAGTGCATTCAGTACTGCATGTAGATTTATAGTAGTGAAACTAAGCATTTTCTACCAGCTCTACATCCAAGTTCACTAAGTCTCTGTGGGTGGAGGGCAGGTGTGGCAATTACAGTTCACAATGCAGGTTAGAAGTCCTGTGATGTTTTAGATAGATAGAATTCTGGTCATAAATCTTGCACTGATACACAGAGCTAGCTGGACCTGAAGGAACTACACTAAGCTGATCTCAAGCAGGAGGGGTTTGTTCATTCAAAAAGGTTCGAATTGAGAAGACTAGGACCCCAACTGCCTGAGGTAAAAGCCACATAATATTCCTTGTGCTGTGGGCAAATACCCAAAACCACAAGAAGAAACTAAAAACACACACACACACACACGAAAGCATGCCTGAAAGGTTCATAAAAATATTTTGTTATCACAGTAATACACAGTGTGAAAATATAATTAGTGATTCTTTACCTGCGATATTTCATCACAAAAAAAATATGGTGCATACATTCTCTTCAGCTCCTCAAGGGCACAGGCTGGGTTCAGCTGATCAGTCCGCCAGCCAACTACATCTGTGAGCCTTGAAGCAGAAGAAAAGACGGCCACCAGGGCGTGCTTCTCTCAACTGCAGGTCCATATCATGACCAGCTTGAGAAAGGGAGCTGCCTGCACATCACAGGACACGGTCATGCCTGCACAGCTGGGCAGCCTCATGTCAGTTTGCATGGGGCTTCCAATCGCTCAAAGTTCATAAAATGGGGTGGTGAGGAAAGCATAGTTGTCAGGAAGACTTAAGTGCAAAATGCCAGCTTCGGCCCTGTGAAACTGGTGATTTTCCTCACAGAACTTTGTCAGTAATCAGTTGTCTTCTTTCTTAAACCTCCAGTAGTTAAAGCTGACATGCGAATGACACAGATATAGCACATGTTCAAAAAAAAAATAAAAATAAAAATCATGTTTATGTCTCTCTTCCCCTTGTGGAACACAATTTATGCTGATGATTTCTTCACAATAGTGCCTGCTCCAAAGTTGGCCCAAAATGTTTTCTAAAATTAACACTGTTATTCCAAAAAAACAAAATGTTTGAAGTATTTCCGTGTTTATTAGGCTTCTTCCAGATATTGTTTGACAGTATGAAGGACTGGATTAAGATGTCTAGGTACTCCTACAAAAGAAAATCAAAACAGCATTTGAGCTAACCTACTTTGCCAGAAACATACTTTAGGGTCAAAATTAGTGTTTGTGTTCTCTGTTTTTAAACAGAAAGCCCTTTCTCCTCCACGGGTTACCTGTTAACCATTGTTTTCAGCTTTCAAGTAATTTCTCAGAAAAGGCAAAAATTTAGACACCATGACATAAACATCCGTCGTTTAAAAAGACAGTGAGAAAAGGTGTGGTTGGCCTGATCGGTCATCACGCAGCACAAAAGTCACTGAAACTGGTACCTCTGCATTTCTGCACAGGAATGCTGGCTACAAACTAAGGTTGGGAATTACTGTCCACAGCTATTCAAGTGGCCTAGCTTTCTCCTTACCTGTTATTTAGGGCAAATATTCAGTTTTCTAAACAGGATACCTGCTGAAGAGAGAAAATAAGGATCTGTGGAGTTCACATCTAAGGAAAACCCAGGCCTTACACAGACCTAAAAAAAAAAAAAAAAAAAAGTTCGTGATTTCCCTATATTCTACCAAATATAGATCGTAACACATGGTGGGGACTGGAAATCTCTGCCGGGGCCGCGGGGGCATCTCCGCGGGGGCGCCCGGAGCCCCTCCTGCCCTCCTCCCGCTCTCCCCTCGGGGCTCGCAGGGCTGTTTCTCACCCGGTTTCCCTCAGCCCTGGCTGCCGGGCAGCGTTTTGCCCTTTCTGAGCCAGGCTTTCCCCGCGGCGCCCGCCCGTGGCTGAGGGGCTCAGCTGTGCCCTGCGCTGGGGCCGTTGGAGCCGGCTGGAACCGGCTGTGTCCGGCACGGGGCAGCCCCGGCCCGGCAACACAGGGGCCCGCCGCGCAGGGCCTGCCGCCGCTGCCGCCGCTGCTGCTCTCCCCTCACACAGCAAAACCTTGCCATAACGCCAGCACGCTTGCTCGTACAAGGTCACTTTGCTGCAGGAGTCTCCGTCCTTGGAGATACTCGGATCTCGACTGGAGATGGTCCCGAGAAGCCTGGTTGTCACCGCTCTGAGCAGAGGGGTGGCCTAGTTCATCTGGTCGGGCCCTCCCACCCTCAGCTATTCTGCCTTTGCCCGGCAAATGCTGGTTGTCTATAAATTAGTACTCCTCCATCACTACTGTTAAAATTCGCAATAAGACTGTGTAACAAGGCAGAGCCACCTCTTCTGAATCTGGGCTGAAAAGCTGAACTGGAAGCTTCGCATTTACCAGCTGAGGACCAGCCTTGCAGGGCATTAAATCTGGAAGCCATTTGCTTAATCTTGATGCCTGTGGACAGACAGATGCCTCTGCCCTCTGAACAACAGCCCAGGGCATTTGGGACAGCAGGGGGGAGTTGAAGGTGGAGAGGGAGAAGGGAGAGGAAAGGGGCATTATGAGAACGAGCTTTAAATGGGAAAGTGTCCAGGTACTTAGGAGAAAATAATGTATTAACCTTGCAAAGTTACTTATGCATACAAGTCAAATGCAATTAAGCAACAAATGCCTCAATTGAAAAAATGAGCAACAGAAAAGATTATCAGATTTGTCTTTTCGTCGTGACATTAATTTAACTCGACTGCCAGGTTCAAAATATACCATTATTTTGAGTTGGTAGCTTACATTTCATTGACAGCTTTTCCCCAAAAGGATACCAGCAGGGGTTTAAACTTATCATTACAATTCTGAAAGATGTCAAAAGCTTGGCAACAGCAGTACAGCCCGCATTCATCATTTGGGATAACCTGGAAAAAGCAATCCTTTTCCAAAGTTTGTCTTCAGAACTATTGCTCTGACCAACCTTACTGCATTAGCTTAACTGATTTTTTTTTCCTTTCCCTGAGTGATATTGAATAATTATTTGTGCAGCAAACATCCTATACTTGAAGCGATTCACCAGAGAAGAAAAAAAAATTAAGCATGCTCTGGAAATCTAGCATCTTAAGCTACTTGTCTCCAGTTTGACAGGAGCACCAGTGAGGCCGCTGCGAGGGGTAGAAGGCAGAAGGGAGATAAGTGAGCGAACAGCAGTTTACAGGGTGCGTTAGCTTTTTCTATACAGATTAGCTTTCATTTTAAGACATGAAAATTTCTGAAAACACTCTCAGGACTTCAAATTCAGGCAGGATGAACAGAAGTAGTTTAAAAAGAGAATTAGCCTCTTAAAAAAATAACTTTCATTGAGGCAGACATCAGAGAACAGTAATTTTTTAAAAGCCTTAGAAAAAAGGAGATCTGAAGGTTAGCTTTCCTTGGGTCAAAATTCAATAGTGAAGAAGACTGGGGAGCGCTGTGTTCATTTTGAGCCTAAGACGTCTCTGTCTAAATGAACTCATAATAGTCACAGCTGAGGAAAAACCTCTCTGCAGCTACATGCTCATTCCTCCCTTAGCTTTCAGCCTACTGTTTTTAGGTTAGTATTCCAGAATTTCATATCATATATATTTTACAACGTCAAGACATGCTTCAGTCTGAGAAACTTATTTAGTGTCCACATGTGAACACACAGGCCACTATAAAAAGGATCTATAAAACTGATTACGGTCCATTTACTTTTTAACATTTAAAATGTTCTTTTAAAGAAGTACCTATACTGTGGATGTAATAATGAAAATTATATATAATTCTAAAATAGACATCACCTGGAAAAATTACTTACAAATGGTGAAAATGCCCAGTGCCATATGGAGGCTATTTATGGACTATATTCACAGTAACGGTAATGTATGACAGGAACAATCACAGTGAATTATTTTCCCTTTCACAGATATAGATAATATAGTAATGGAACTTGATTTCGTCTACAGACTGACAAGTGTTAACCTTTATGAGATGCTGTTGTTCCCATTGTTAAAGGAAACTGAAGGTTCACATTGAAAGGAAATGTCATTTTTAAAATAAAATGCAGAAGGCAAGTAATTTCAGTACCTTAGATGTAAGATTCAAGTTGGCTTTCCTAGATGATGGAGAAGACTTGATAAAGCAAAATAAATTATGCTTTGATGATATGACAAAGTGTGGTTCAGCTTTGGGAAGTAATTAACTAAGTTAAGGGACTAACATGAATCTCACTGATGGAGTTCTCTAGGGAATTTTTTTCTTCTCAAACACCAACAGTGCAAACTCGTCTCAGGACCAGAGAACAATACGTGGTTCCTTTCAGACCTCATAACTGCATCATCAAAAACAGTTGTTGTTTCCCAAGACCTGGACTACTGTATAAAACACTATGTGCTTAAATTCATTGCGTGAGCATACTTACGCACCAAAAGTTTCTAGTCAAACTTTTTAATGCACAAGTACCCTTTAGGGCAGTCATTTTGCTCAGCAGCCCATTCCCAGAGGTTTTAGAGATTGAAGGGAAGAAGTAAAAGGGCGTATTGCAAACATACAGAGAGAAGGCATTTCCCCAGAATATGGTTATTCACAAGGCAATTTTCTTGTTCTAATTCTTGACAATATGTGCATTTATAGTGTGGTAACACTGAACAGCTTCTGTAAATAGTAAAAATTGTCAAGAATAGCCCCAACTCCTTTACCTAGAGGCAATGTGCACACTGCAACTGAAACAGAGGGCACACGCTGCCAATTTATTGCAATATCGGGATTGCGTGGGACATGGGGAGAAAATATTTCAGAAATGGGATCACAGAATAGCAGGGGTTGGGAGAGATCTCTGGAGATCATCTAGTCCAACTCCCCTGCCAGAGCAGGGTCACCTAGAGCAGGTTGCACAGGAATGCATTCAGGTGGGTTTTGAATATCTCCAGAGAAGGAGACTCCACAACCTCTCTGGGCAGCCTGTTCCTGTGCTCTGCCACCCTCAAAGTAAAGAAGTTTTTGCTCGTGTTCAGAATTTCCTGTGTTTCTGTTTGCGCCCGCTGGCCCTGTCGCTGTGTGTGCCTGTGTTGCTGGGCACCACTGAAAAGAGTCTGGACCCATCATCTTGACACCCACCCTACATTCTAGAGCCCTAACCCATGGGATTCCTCCAAGTAGGTCTTTGAAGAGGCCAAATTTAGCTCTCCTGAAGTCCAGGGTTGTAATACTACTTATTGCCCCGCTTCTGCCGTGCAGGATCCTGAAGTCCACCATCACGTGGTCACTGCAGCCAAGGCTGCCCCCAACCTTCACATCCCCAACCAGTCCTTCTTTGTTTGTTAGTACAGGGTCCAACAGTGCACCTCTCCTCGTTGGCTTATCCACCTCATGTTTCAAAAAGTTATCATCAATGCTCTGCAAAAACCTCCTGGACTGTGTGTGCCTGGCTGAGCTGCCTTTCAAGCAAATATCAGGATGGCTGAAGTTCCCCAGTGAAATTAAAGTTATTTTCAAGCCAGATAGGGCTCAAGATTTCCCTCAGAAAATATACTCAGCAGCAGACATAACTGAAAAGGCCTGTGAAACACTGGCAGGAGATGGCACTGACTTTCCTGTGTGAAACGTTGGCTTTATGGGCCACAAAGGTAGTCACAAGCCACCTGCTGATGGGGGTTGAGAAGAGACAGGTTGTCGGTGCTCAAACAGATTTGAGCTGATTCAGGGTGTGAGGAGGTGCACAGAGGAAGTGCAGCCTCATACTCACACCCTGAATCAATTAAAATGTTCGGATATATCATAGCATCTGCTAAGAGAATAATGAGGCCAGGATGAAAACATAAGTTCTCCTGCATGAGCTCTCATGGCCAATGGTACCCAAACAAACCAGGCTGGCAGCTCCCAGGTGTAAATCAAAAATCTGTAATCGTATTTGGGAATAAGGTAGTAGGTGCTCAACACTGCGAAATGCTCCTGACTTTCCCATAAGAAAGTAGGAAACCCCTCATCTCTATTGCAAGTACTAGCAAAACAAAACAAGGGCTCAGAAGAAGCGCAAGTTATCTTTTCCTCAGGTTCTTCTTTAAAGACTTCGTCTGAATACTGAATTTTCATATTACAAATTTGCCAACAACACAGCAACACAGCAGGATACCAGTGTTAGCCTGCTGCAGTACATTTATCAACTATAGTTTGTAGCTTCTGTTACACCAAAATGCTTATGCCAAAAATACCAGAAAAATCCAGAGGAAGTAAACAAGGGCACGTAACAGCTTTTTCAGACTTTCTACCACATTTCTATACATGTCTTGGAATGACTATTTATATTATCTTGCAGTAAAATATCCTGGCCATACAATTCAGTTAGCAAATCACAACTCAAGAAAGCTATCTGCTTCATAACAATTTAAATATTTCAAGCAGTCAGCCCCCATACATGTAAACATCAAAAGCTATGTAAATATATGGGGAACATAAAGCACGGAAAAAGTTGCTGACAAAGTAACAGGCTTATTTACCAAAGCGAAGAACCTCTTGAGTATTCTCAAGCTGTAACCCTAACAAAAGTGTATCTTGGAGACTGTTCTCATAATTCCACCCCCTACCGCCTTCCTCCCTTCCCCAAAACAGCAGGGAAGATGGGAGAAATGACATCATAGGTTTTGCTTTTTGAAGAGTCCCATAGGCAGCTAAAATATTACACGGTAGTTTTACTAACCATTGCTAAAGCCACAACAAGACGTTCCAAAATAGTCCCAAGCATTTTTCCAACTGGAACAGATTTTTCTTGCTCTGAGCTCATTTAAAAAGGATTTTTGTCTTCCCTTAGCACTATGTACAATCAAGCCAACAACATAAGAAGCCCAAACAGTAAGTTTTCATCTGCCAGTATGGGGGCATGAGAGAAAATGGACATTTAACACTAATACCAGATAACAAGGCTGTTACATAAAATTCAGCAGGCTCAGTGGGGGGCTTTTCATGTATGCTTCCTTCAAACCACTAATTAGCAGAAGAACCGCACAGAATGTGCATGCCCCCTGCGTTCTTCCTTTTATTGGAAGGAAGCAGCAGGGTTGATTTCTTTTTTAATATACTGAGATCAGCATCATTTAAGACAAGAACCAAAAGCCGTTTGTTGACAACCGGCTGAACCCTCGCGCTGATTCTTGTGCCCGTCTTTGGTCTGTGTTCTGCAGTTCCCCACAAACATCAAAGAAAATTGTAATGATCTCGCCAGTATTTGAGTACTGCTGAATAACTTTCTCCTTTTTTATGGGTTCTCAGAGGACATACAATTGGGAAACGTGGGCTTTAAATACCCTTCCACAAGCCGGGCAGTCCAGCTGGATGAAGGGCTGCATGGAGCACAGCTAAAGTCAGTGAGCCCTGCCAGAAGCCAGTAGCTGCCCTTTCATGCAGCATTACTGGGGGCCACATTGTACTTTTTACAGCTATGACACGAAATGCAAGGTGCCATTCAACGGTGCTATAGAATTGTCATAAAATCCCATCTTGGACATCCTTCCTCAGAAGTTTCTGCTCATATGCTGCTAATCCCTCCTCCAAGTGCACCCTGGACAGGCTCATCAGAGGTGACCATCAATCTTCTCTCCACTTCAGCCAATCAGATAAACCCATCCAGCCACAAGGTTTACCACTTCTCAGAATAACATGAACGGGTAGTAGGAAAAAACAATTCCAGTTCTGTTTAAATGTGAAAGTTCACTTGTCACATGTATTAGTGTATACTATGCAAATTGCATAGTATACACTAAGATATTTCATTGATTCACCCTCCCCAAACAACAGCAACTGAATTTTATGCATGCTTTCTCTTGGGTACCATCTCTTCCTGCCCCATGCCCAGCAATTTCTTTCTGTTATTACTGTAGGAGAATGGAAAGAAGAGAATTTATAAACAAATGCTGTTAAACATTCGATTCCTTGGAAGCTCTCAAATTCATTCCTCTTTCCCAAATTTTCACGTTTCCAAATATCAGTATGAATATCTATGATTGAAGAAGTTTCGGTTGTTTTTTTATTACTATTTTGTAAACATCATTCTAATTGAGTTTATCAGCCAAAAGTGACTATCATGGTCTATCAGCATGCCACAAATGCTGCTCAAGGAACTAGAAAGTGAACGCTAAGTAAGCAGAGAAGATAGATCCCGTTACTCCCATTACTTATGCTAAAGAAAGACATCTATATTAAACATCATAAGTAGTATTAAATTGGAGGGTATTTTCCCTAAAGAAGCATGCACTAGGTTCTTAACCCATACCTGCTGTTTTCAGAAACACCTGTCCTTTCCTCCCTTAAGACAACGTGGGACAGGTCTGTGTTAATACACACTGTATATTGACTGTGTGTTTTGCCACACCAAGGAATTAACAGTTGATCTAAAAGTAGTAGGTTTAGCGCAGACGTAACTGATGTCAGCAAAAAATACATCAAATATTCAAAAAGAGCATGAAACCTGTCATCAAAGTCAAGCATTTACTATGTCCTCAGCCCATAGATAATTTTTTGGTTTTTAGTGCATGTAATATTCAGTCTAGGATTTAGCTTTTTAATGTCAAATTAGACATTCTGCCACAGAGCAGTGACAGAAGAGTGTATTCAAGGCAGATAATAGTCTCCTGCTCGAAACTTTTCTCAGTTCACCCTTTTTCATTCAGACACCAGCCATATTCCCAGAAGACAACAAACAACATTCATCTCTTATCACTGTTTATAAGGTTTGTAAGAAGTTTTAAAAGAGATCTGTCAAAGTAAATTAAAACTACAACATTTCCAAAAAAGCCTCAACTGAGTAACAGGAAGCTAGGCATTAACAACTCACTGAACTTTAAATTCTTAACATGTCATTTTTTCTGGACTGTTAGACTCAAAAAATGAGAAGCAAAAGGTGAGGATGGGATTAGGCAAAACTGTACGTCTGATGCAGACGCATATCTGTGATGTACAGTTTTAAAACAAAACCTAATCTTTTGTGAGCTTTCAGTGCAGTGAAGGTCTACGCGCATCCTGAACCAGAAACTGCTCCTTTGCAGAATTTCGTGACAAGGTTATAGCACAGCATGGGAGTCTCAGATCTTCAGCAATAAAATGGAAGGAAAAAAAATGTTCCTGCTAGCTAAGAAATTGAGACACCTCAATTCCACCCAGCTGCTGTGGAGAATAAAACGTCCCTTTTGTGATGACAGGGTGCGTGACTACGTGGTTACAGCTGGTTAGCTGTCATGGAACTAGACCAAACAGACGTTAGTGGCAGCAGCAGAAAGGCAGAAAATAGCACAGATCAGGAACATCCCAACAAACTGGGGGGAGATGAAGGCACACCACAGTCTAATAGCAGAACAACCTATAGACATAGTATCAGGGATGTTGCAATGAGAGCATTGGACTGCGGCAATGACACTGGAGATCAAACACCAGCTTTGTTCAAAGACTTGGTCTCTCCTGCTGAAAAGGCGTATGGAGATAAAGCTCTAAGGATGGTCTTGAGGGAGCACTGAGTGAAGCTCAGACAAGAACAAGATAAGCTTCTATTTTTCAATGTGTTTCTCTAATCACTCTCTACCTAGTTTTGAAAAAACATTTCTATGCTACGCACCTCCCATTGCCAGCTGTGAGTGCCCGCATACTGAAGACACGTCCTTTTCAGTGACAACTTGAGTTTTAACTGATGATCACTGCCTAAGGCAAGGTTCTGCATGCTCCCATTAACCAATTTGATGTGGCTCTTGCCAGAACCTTGGAGATGCATTTCCCCAAATCTCCCTTTTCCAGCCAACCACAACAAGTCCCAGCAAGCATTAACCTAATATAAAATTCCATGTTCTTCTTACCCAGTTGGTAGGCAGTGTTCCATTACCCTCAAAACACCACACGTTTCACACTGACCTGTAACACACCTGTCTCCCAAGGTATCTGCACTACTGCTGTTGATGGCAGTTCTTCATTAGTTTTGGATGCACCACGTCCCGGTACCTTTAAATCCATTTAATATTGAGAGCTCCACCTAAAACTGAATTCAGGAACCAGGAAATTCCAACGGAAACTTAACTCTGAGCAGGGGCTGCAGAACAGACAAAGGTGGCATTCATTTTGTTTGTATTGATAGGATGGGATTAGACAAGCTATTTTTGCTATGTCTTTACAAAAAAGCACTGGCTGTTCAAACAAAAAACCAGGAAGCACGCTTAGTATCCTTCCATTTTATCATACAAATCAAAGCAGACCAGGGACTTAGTGACAAGAATTCCAAATTTAAGTAAGCAATAAAATTAATGCTTCCTCACTCATCACAGGCCCTGAAAAGGACTACTGCTTTGTGTTTCATACGAATGTATTTACTTAGGCCAAGAAAAGCACCAGAACAGTATCTTACTGTGCATATCAAGAGTCATCTGAATAAGAGTTGTAAAGGGTAACCTGGTTGGAAAACTGGTGCTCTCTGTAAGATACACACAGTTGCATAGCAGCAGTTATTCATATCAATTACAGATTTATATGTGTAACCCCTTCACTTAGTAAGAAATAAACAGATCTTACAGGCTACATTACATAAATGTTCACTTTTAGTTTCTTATTGAAGAGACTATATGAACACATTCTGCATTAGAGAAAAACAGAGATGATGAAAAGTCAAACAAAGGGCTAGGAGAACCAGAGGTGAAGCAAGAGGAAGAAACAAGTGAAAGAGGGAGAATAGGGAGGTAATGATAAACAGAAAACAAGTATTGGAAGTGCAGTTTGTAGAACAAAACAAACAAGCATATGCAATTGGAACTGGGTAAAAAAAAAAAAAAAAAAACAAAAAAACCCCAAGTGAAATAAATATTTTCAACCTAAATAATGCAAATCCTGTCTCTTATTCTGTATGGGGTTTTATACTGTGTGCATGGGTTATTCCAGAGCCACGAGCAGGCAAAGGAACCAGTAGCTGCAGACACAATAGGAAAGGTCCATTTGAGATTTTTGGTATCACTATTTCTTATTCTTCTCTAACAAAGCCAGGTTCAAATTACTTGTCTGAAGTGCAATTATCCTGTAAAATACTTTGATATGGGCAAAAATCTATAACCGAAACATTTTACTATCTACTGTTTCCAAATTGCAGCATAGTCCCTCCTTCTATTCTGAATAGAAACCTTATCAGACATGCAGGTGTTTCAAATATTCCCAGCGGGAGAAAAGGTATGTGAAACTTAATATGCTGCCTAGGTTTTGGTTGAAAAGTCTGATTTACGAAGTGGAGAAGCATTTAAACATTTTAAAGAGAATGCTCCAACCTGATGACACAACTAGGACCCCAAATTACCAGTTTTTCCACTACAGTGAAGGTTGATATAGTGAGACACACAGCTTCTCCCCATCCTAGGCTTAGATCCCCACTGGTACATTCCATACTTCATCATAGATTACCAGGACTCTTTGGCTGCCTATTGAGAACTCCCATTTTCAAGTCTGTATGAAAATATAAATAAAAGGGTTTGGTATATTTGGCTATATTTGGTATGCATACTTAGGTAGGTAAACAATAACATTAGCACATTAGAGCTTTTATCAGTCCTATTCCAGCTGCGTCTGATGTTGCATTGTATTATTGAAACACTGAATGTTGAGCAATGCTACAAGACACCCAAAATACTAAAGAAAATAAATATACATTAAAAGAACATGCACTCTTGCATCTAAGATGATAACAATATTTTACCATTTCTTTTACTAGCTAAAAATAACTCCCCTAAAAGATCAAAGCAACATTAACAAATGTTTATTAATTTAACCTGAAACTACCAGATAAAATTAAAATTTCTAGATGAGTTATTAGCAGTGGAAATAAAAAAAAAGTTCTAATCTAAAAACGTTTCTTTCTCAAAAATTGAAAAGACTCAGGTGTTCCCAAACCTTACCAATTCATGAACTTTATGTTCCAGCCACAAAAGAAAAACAAAGATCAGTTAACGCACAAACCACAGTAACAGAAGCTTGCTTCCAGCACAAACATTGTCAAAACTCCAGCTCTAAAATCAGACACATTCTTGGTTACCGTTATCAGTTTGGATGTTATACTAAAATGAATTTTCATGAAAAAGAAATGTTAAATTTAGGCTTAGAATAAATCTTGAGCAGCAGAGAAATTCCAGGAATAGCAGCTCAGATCTCTTCTAGCCAAAGCAGAACCTTATAATACAGATTGCTAATGAATGTTAATGGCCAGCATGCATGCATGACAACGTAAAGCAGTGGGAATATTTTGAACACTGCTTGTCTACTGAGGGCATAAGTGTGTGTTTTAATTAATGGAGCAGTCACTTCATCATTATTAGAACCATCTGTCCTAGGATCATTTGGCAATTGATTGAAATTCAGACCCTACCAGCAGTTACACATTTTGTTCATGTCCTATTTCCACAAGAAAATAAACCTGCAGTTGAATTTTTTTCCAAGTTTAACATGGGTAGTAATTTTAGAGACAAATTTAAACAGCATTAACATGACTTTAAAAAATATATATTCTACTTTCTCATTGGAATTTTTCTCTTTGAAACAATATGTGCCTACATTTCTGCAGTATATATAGACGTATATGCAAAAACCATTTTAATTTGGCAGTGTGGCTGCAAAGTTGATTTTAATTTTCTTTTTCCTATGTCTTCCTACAGATATATATGCATGTATGTATATATGATACTGTATTGCATTACCATCCACTGTGTTTTCCACAGGATGCTCGCCAGACCAGCCATGGGTGACCAGTATTCCTTTAGAGAGCAGCTACTCAAAGTTTTGCCTTTTTCTTGCTGTTCAGTGCACTTCCTTGGGCTGTATTTACTGCAGGGTATGATTATTGAAATTATTTGTCTAATACAGGATAGGACACTATTACTAGAACACAAGAGGCTCATGAAAATTAATTTGCATCCATACCGTGCAGTGCAATTATCCCCACCTTCCAGAGGAAAAGACAAGGTACAACCAACCATGTCAACACTCTAAGCACCAGTTAGCTCTCAGTGCTCATATTGTCATTGTATTTCATAGAGTGTAGTAATTCCAAGTCTAGCGAACAATGTTGTGGACACATGAAACGTTATCACTTAACTTTTGCAAGTGTCTGCTCTTGATTCAGTTGCAATTTTCATAGTATTTTTAAAGGTCTTATATCTTAACCAAGTTGGGATTTTTTACCCTCCCTAGATGAGCAGAAGAATACTTAATATGAAGGCAGCCTCCTGTTAAATACCAAGTAATTTCTTCAAAGTACAAGGCTGCAAAACTTTAAGAAAGAAGATATTGTCTCCTTTGTTCTTCGACATTGTTTAGTCTTCACCAAAGAAGTTTTAGCTCATTTCCCCACCCCCACGTCCACTTGAGACAGATATCCAAAATGGAAAATTTCAGTTCAAACTGTTAAAGCTCAGCAAAAAATGACAGAAAGCTGAGAGAAAAAAAGTTTACAGTGGGAAATACTGAGCATTATGGATTATGTTATCGCCTAGGCTAATAGCATGTCTATAACATTACCTTTCAAATGCTCCAAGTTACACATGTAAATAATTTAACAAGCTTGCCAATGAATTACAGGTCTTTTTCATGGGTTTGGATGAAGAGAGCACACAGCTGTCAGAAGGCTGGAAAGTGACCTGAAAGCAGGAGTTTGCTGCCAAATTGTTTCAGCAGTGCTGATGAGATCCAGTTTGGGGGATGGGTTGGGGATTCTCACCATCTTCATCTCAGGCCATTTGCGTCCAACACCACAAACTTTTTGGATCATTGAAGATTTGTGGCATCTTTTTTCATTACCATACAACAGTATTTCTGTTTAAATGAATTCTGCAGCTATAAACTCCAAATTTACCTGCCTACAGAAAAAAGCCTGAGAATTTTACCCATTCTAATGAGGATGATACATACTCATATGAAATGGAAAGCTACATAATTTAAACCACATTTTTAACTGTTGAGCATTTCTTCACCAAGATATTCATTACTCTGTGTGTGTGTATATACGTGCATATAAAACAAAACAGGCATTATCCCTGATCCTGCAGCTGAGCTCCCCAAATGCATAAAGGAATGTGTGGGTGGGCATTGCAGAGCAGGAGGAAACTTTGCAAGGAAAGGTAAAAGAATCAATTCCAGGGCTTAGAGACAATTTATAATTACTGTAGGTATTACCTGCTGCTTACCTGTGTAGCACCAGCCCTTGGTTACCTCTGTGTGAAAGGGATTAAGTTGAAATGTTTTATAGCAGCAGTAAATTAATGGTTAGTAAAATCATTTTTATGACACGTACATAAAATAGCAGGTGCTTTCCAGACAAAAAGAAACGGCCCAAGTTTAGTGAGTTTCCAGCTGAGTGATATTTGCTTTAGTCTGTCATGGCATGATTGGGAATATATGCAGAATATCTCCTAGAAGAATAATACATATTTCTGTGAAAGAGAAAAACACATTTTCTGGATATGAGAAGAGGTATGCGTTAGAAAAGCGTGCCAGTATTGTCAGTTGTAAGATATAAAATAGAGAAAGATGAGGGACTTAGCATTAGCTATACTGAGTATCATCATGCCTTTGAAGCAGCTGAATCCCGGAGCAGAAAACCAGTCACGCCTCACGTGCCTTGGAAAGAAATTCACAGCAAAAAGCATGCGGCAAGGGAAGTCAGGGGATTGCTCAGCCTGCTTCACATCTTTAATTGGCTGCTTTACATGCAAAATCTCTTGTAACCCCAAGTCACGTGCTCACGTATGCCACATATGTTCACACACCCAAAACCCTTTCCGTGCCCAAGACCTGCAGCAACAGGTTAGCTCCCTTCCCTTGCAATACAGCCCCAAAGGCAGAGACACCTCTTACAAAAATGGCACAGGACATAGGGCACCCCACCAGCAGATGGAGGACCTGAGCTCAGTTCCCTCAAAACAGGGAAATTAAACACCCATTTTTGCAAAAAGTAGGCTCGGACCATGGGGTCACAGATAAAAGTTCATTTATCCTCTTGTGACTGTGCCATCATCAAAGTTAGAAAATCCAAGATGCTCAGAATCAGGGTGACTGCAAGTGAGAGGGAGCCTGAATCTGAAAGCTCCGTGTTGGGTACAAGTTGAGGACGTAGCCGGCAGGAGGCAAAACTCAGGCCTCTCTGGAAAGAGGGAACATCCCCACTGTCTTATGCTTACCCAGAGGAGTTTGCACCCTGTCCACACCCTACCTTCTTTTGGGATGTAGGCATTTTTAAAAGATTGAGACAAAAGCCGGCACTGCTCTTGGATAAGACTTTTGTTGCGTACATCCCTCTGTTTTAGGCTGGGGATGCAACACAGTCTGTCTGCCCAGAAGCGCAGGTTCACCACCCCGGCCTTTTGCCAAGGATGGGTTGTCACAGAATCCCAAGAGAGCTTTATCAGAAATGAAACAGTAACAGTAAAAAGAAGACAGATGGAAACTCGATTGATCAGATCTTTACACTGTTGGGGTAATATCTTCTCAAAACACAGATGCAACCAGGTATGCAGCTCACAATCTCAGTTTTCTTTTGCAGGTAGCTAGATTTACTGAGACCTGCTGCAGGCTTCAGAGACTCTTCTCACCCTGGCTGTGAAGCTGCTTTGTGCAGCTACTGGAATAATCAGGGTGCAGTTCATCAAGCAAGTTTAAACTCATTTAAAAAGCATACTAGTATTTCTGGGCAGAAGCACAAAACAGTGAAATGTAACATTATAATGAATAAAAGCAACTTGCAACTTTAAGTCTAGACTGGCTAGCAGTCTACATGATATGATATACTCTAAAATCATTACAAAACATTTCAGTGCATTAAATCTTGCATTTGAGAGGTGACAAGCCACTACATGTAAGATGTCACAAGCCAAATTCTGTTGAAGGAAATAAAGTCCATTATTTCACATTTTTGCTAGAGAAAACAAGTGTTTTGGGTATAGTAGAAGGCAACAGAACCCCCATCTCATACCTGTGAGAAGTATGAAACCCTAACTTCAGACTTCATTACCAATGAATTATATTCCCAGTAATCTGCAGTACACTGGAGGAGGATATAGATCTGTCACCAGTACCAGACTTAATATTAAAAACCTTAAGAGCGAACACAAAAATGCTTGGTATTGGTGACATATCCCCTACCCTCGGAGTCACACAGAGTAGTGTGGAGTCCACTAACCTCCCATGTTGTGGCTGCATCAGGATGTAGGCATCTTAATCTGCTGGGGTGCACTAACTAACTATCAGCATACTTTAAAAAGTATTAATAATGCCTTCTGTTACCAGTCACTGAATCAAAACTGGGGCCTTCCTCACGAACATACTGCTCACCGGTAACTGCCAAGTAGGTAGCTTTTCGCCGTGTGTCACACTGAGGGTATCTAATGCAAAAGGGTGGAATTGTTGACCTGAATCATTTACAATGGCTCAGCTGAGCTTTTTTATGGAGCAGGGGATGTAAGCACACATGAAACAAAGACCATATGCTTAAACTAAAAAATCCCTTCCATTCTTTATTTTACAATCAGGTTGTATTTTACAGCCTTATTTAGATTTATGAATAGTCAATTCTATATTTATAACTATCGTAAAAACTGAGCAGCTTATTGTTTTTGTAAACCTAACCTCAAATCTAAGCCAAGAAAAATAAAACTAAAAGCTTTCTAAAAAGGGAACATTGTTCTTATACCGACAGAACAGATGATAGAAAAATAAAATGTCTAAAATGAAATGGCCTTTCCTGGAGAAGGGTAAGTAGTGTCATGCAAAGAGAAAACTTGGTTCGTAGTCAAGTTTGCCACCTGACCTTCTGTGAGGCTTCTAAGCATATTCCTTCAGCATAGCCCGCTCTAAGGATACTAACCGTGCTGATACACAATTATGCTGACCTCCTTCCCTCTCTGTCTTTATGGGAAAGAGAATTTATCACTAGAAGCTACAAAAAACTTCAAGAACTTACAGCCTTGGAAAACAGTCTGCTCTGTGGTTAAGCTGCAAGGCTTGAGAAAGTGGATACTCTTGGTAACTCAAGTGCAAGACCGAACAGGAGGCTTGGTTGAAAGATAACAAACTACTCTGTACATACACAGGTTATTTAGTACAGCACATACCTCATGGTTAAGACAGAAAGAAAATTCCCTTCCTTTTCCACTAGCTAGTACAGTGAGGACATCCCAGTAAATATTCCTATATTTAAATTGACAAAATCTACATCAACTTTCTTTTCTAGTCTTCAAAAGGTTAAGAAAAAAGGAGCATTAAAGGTACGTCAGTCCTACAATTGAAATAGGATCCTGTTATGCTGGGAACAGCACTAATAGATTCTCCCATAGATCATAAAGCTACTGCACTGAAGCCTACTCAGAATCCTCTGAAAGTCATTAGAAAACCCAGCAGAGAGATCTGGCACAAACAGCAATTATTTACAGTAGCGTAGGAATAGAAAGGTTCCCCGAAAAAGCAGTACAGCAGATTTCTCAGTAAAACACAGCTACCAAAACTTAATATATACTATGCAAACTGTAACTAAAATGTTAAATCTCTGAATTTTAGGGAAGGAATTTATGAACTTTTCTAAAGCCCTGAAATTCAAAACTTAGCTTGAAAGGTTTCCAAGAACTCTTTCCGTTCAGGCTATCTCTCTCTACTAAAACCATACATCATATATTCTAAACACTGCTATTGCATTGCAGTGAAGCTGCTGCACGCTGGTAGCTTGGAAGGAGGTCACCACTTCTCAGTCATTCTACTTTTCCCAGGAGAGAGGGGGCTCACTCACCTCTATTGTGGTCACACCACTACCTAGATCCCAGAACTAACAACACCTGGACTCTTCTCTGACAGCATCCAGAAGGCTGATGGTAGGGAGAACTGCCAGGACAAAAACCAGGAGAGGCCGGAGTTCACAACTGAAAGTTAAATGTTCAGGCAGGGGACTAAGCAAAGAGGTAACATTTGTGGAAGAAAAGGAGGCAGGAACAAAAACAATCAAAGCAGCAGGTACAGGCAAAAGAGAAGGGAAGAGCAAGGAGGAAATGAAAATGATGGAATATTTGAACTGCTGGTGACCATTTTAGTCGGGGGCTAGGCAGTAACGCATCGTCCCTTTCTTCTCAGATTCAGATTCTGCTTACAAGTTCTCCTCCATGTGTGGGCTGAAGAACATGGTCAGGAAAATGCAAATAAGGTTGAAGTGTACATGCCACTCCCAAGAACTCTTAAAACCCAAACCTAACCAAAATTGGAAAGGTAGGTCATCAGTCTAGACCTTTCCAAGAGTCAGAAATGCCTCAAACTTTTTGTTTAAAACGATACTAGTTTTCTTACAGCAGCAGAGAGGCATTTGCAACATAAAGTAACAGCAGAGGCCTCATAATTACACTGGCCAGACAGCTCACCAGGATGTTTTCATCTCCCACTGCAGTTTCAGAGCCCTGCAATATCCCCAGCTGCAAACTGTAATAGTGATGGATGAGTTATGCAGCTGATACAGAAGATCAGAGTGCACAGCTTGCCTTACTTCATCATTCCTCAGATATTTAGCATAGCTTTCCCCTCCTTTCCTTACAATTCACTGAAAGGCAGATGGCTACATTTTTCCATGCTTTGATGGAAGAAAAGGACTGTCAGCTGTTTGCCTTATTTAATAGTTGTTTCAAGAGCTTTTCAGAAAAAAAAAAAAAAAGACAAAAAGCAAAAGGAAAAAAACCTCCCCCAAAAGCAAACCACTGCAATATTTCCAAGCCAGAAGGCACAATCTGGTTAGACCACTTAAATGATGGCATGGATTTCACTCTTACCAGTGGATCCTTTGACATACAAAGCTAGGTCAATCTTTCAGTAATGAGGTGACTGGTAATAGTGGTTATGTATCAAAGTTTGGATGCTAACCTCTCAACACTAGTAGGTTTTCTTGTGTTTTTGCTATGTAAGGAAGATCACTTCATTGCTTCTTTTGGCATTACTAAATGTGGTTTTGGGATGAGGAATGCAAAATGGACATTTTTTTTTTTTTTAATCAGAAACATACTGCAGTAACTACATTACTATTTGGTATTTTTAAGCAGTCTACTTAGTGACAAAGCCAGCACCCATCGGTTGCCCATCTGCCTTGGAGCTCTGGTGTGAGTGTCGTCCCATTTTCCAGAAAGCTATACGCAGCAGGAGCGGAAAGGCCAGAGGATTCACATCTCTAGTAAGCCAAGTCCCCAGTGGATTAAGACCTATTCTTCTCCTTAAAGGATGAACGTATATATAAATCCCAGTGTTTCCATAAAACATTTATAGTTTTAGAACAGCAGAGCAAACATGGGCCAATTGCAGGGATTTTATTGTGTTTGCCTTCTGCAGAAATGTGAAATCTCAATCATTCTTCTTTTACAAGAGCTTTTGCAACGTGCACATGTGCCTTGCTGAATTAGCAGGGGTACTGTCTGGAAAACATATGTAATTAAATTGATGTAGGGAAAGAAAAAAAGACAGCCCATTGTCTATTGTTCCTAAAAAATAAACCATGCATGTATCTGAGAAACAGGAACCAATGGATGCAGCTCTTATTAAACGGAAGACAGAAAAATTAAAGAGCATAGGTTTCCACTGAATTTTCTGCCTTCCAAGGAAGAAATGCTGAGGGATTGTAAAGGCTTAGAATGTTATACCTCTCCCTGCTTTAAGGTTAACCTTCACTTTAAAGCAGCGTGGAAATGCATTGGGTTGTTTTATTTACCTTTTGGTATGGTTTTAAACTCCAAGAATAAAAGAATTGATGAGGCAAACCCAAAACAAGTGTTCAGTTAGTCACATCAAGTAACCAACTAGATTTGTCTCCTAGGTCCCTCTATAATTAATGGAGCAACAACTTAGGCATGAGAACTTCAGGTAATATAAATCAAAATCCATAGCTCTGCGGAAGTCAGAGCTATGCCAATGTACACCAACTGGCTTAGGAGGACAAAATGATTCATCAACTAAGTCTGTGCACTACTTGCTCGCAATTATTTACTTACTGCATCTTTCCCAGCATCATAGCTCATAGAAAACATGCTCTCTAGGCAAGGACTAAACAAAAGAAACTTGTACGTTTACTGGTATTTTACAAGTATTTTGCCAGCAAAGTTGTTTGCCAACGTTAAAGAAGTCGGATGCTTAAGAAGAATATCCTTCCCCAAAACTTCACAAACCAACCAGTTTCCTCATCTGTAGGGTTTACAGTGAAAAAATAGGGATCTAAAATGGAACAGGCATCTTCCACTACTGCCTCTCAGGAAGAGGATGATCTGAATAATGTCTAAAGTTTTGCTAACTGACATTTCATGGCAGGTTTTGATGATAAGGTTATTTTGCAGTTCCAAGAATTGAACACAAGCATCTCTGTCATGACTGACACGCTGTGGAGGACTAATGCAGGAATTGTAACTTAACTTATGCCACTCAAAGGTCTACCATTAGAAAAATTATGTTTAAAGGACAGCAAATGTGTATTCAAAGCTGTAAAACCAAGCATTCCTTTATCGGTAAGCATGACAAGTCTATCTCCAAAGCATACTGGTCCACACAAAAAGCTTGCATTTCTCACATAGCCTGTCCCACTAGGTTCCCAAGGAACCAAAACCCTAAAGAAGAGTGCTCTAAAGGTGAACTTTAGGAGAGGAGTGCACAAGCAAAAGGCTTAGCATGTCTCTTCAACGGCTCACGGATCAAGATCAATTTTTTCTTGCGAGAAATAGGATAAGTAGCCACAGGATATGCCCTTTAAATCACACTTAGAATACCATGTGCTTCATGTTAAAAATATGAAAAAATGGGTCTTCTCCTGTTCAAGATTCAATTTCACACTAAAAGAAGAAAATTCCTGTACAAAGAAGCTGCACTCATTGAACAATATTACATTGTATCTAATTTTAGTTTGTATGTTTTCATAGGATCCTACAGAAAGATTAGTGCTCTAAAGTTTGGATCAGCAGGTTTGATGAGAGACGAGAAAACATCCTTCAGCCGTACCGTCTCTTTCTGCAAGTTTGATTTGATATTTAAAATCCATCAAATTCTGTATCTTCAGCAGTTGTCCAAACAGAAAAACAAAATGCTGAGGCCAGGAAGTCCAGAAAAGAAGAAGGAAGTATTTGGTGGACAAAGATTATTTTTTTCGCTCCCAGTAGGACGCTTATCACAGTATACCTCTTGCTACTCTGAAGCAATCAGCACATCAGGGGCTGAAAAGGTACTTCCGAGGAAGAGAGGAGTGTGGTCCATTCTATAAACACACTCAATTTCTCTAGTATAAATGTTCACGTTATCTGGGAATTAATCATGAAACAGTTTGTCAACATACCTGTTCACCTGGTTTGTTTAAAATTGTTTTTTCCCCAAATATACAGCCCACTTACTTTCCTTAAGCTTAAAAGAACAAAATATTGAGCATTTAAGCGTAAACGAAAATAAGTATTTCTACTGAAATGCAATACAAGTTAGCTGGAATTCCTGAAAGGGGCAGTGCTCTAAACAAAAAGAAGGAAGAGTTACTCAAATCTCTAAAGGAAAATCAAGCATTTCAGCAGACGGCAGTGAAAATTTAAACTAACTCCGCAAGAAGCCTGTTTTATTTTACAGCACAGGTGGAACAAAACCTAGACTATCTGTGCTAGGGAAGGATGAACAACAGGATTGAAAGCTCTGCTGGTTGAGCTTTTAATCACTACAGATGGCCAATAAAACAAAAGTTATATACAGTAGTTCTACAGAAACATGGAAAAGGAAAATTTAATTTAAAAAACCCTGTTTCCTTCATATCTTCTTTGCTTCACTGGATGCTACTAAATGGCTTTCTCTGAGCATTATGAGCTGTATATTTCTAGCAATTTTAAAGCCAGAATTGGTGCTGTTTTCCAGAATTGGTGTCGTTTTCACATTGTCAGTCAGCACCCAAGGGCTGTTATAGTGGGCTGTTTTCTATGCAGCGATTTTCCTCCCTGCCCTGCTTTTTCTTTTTTTTGTGTGTGTATTTCCTTGCTCTTCCACCCACTCCCTGCAGCTTTTGCCACATCTTCTCTGCAAGCCCAGGACCCTGCACCCCGGAGAGTGGGGCACCCACCTAGCGACAGGTACTGTGGATTCCCCGTGGGACCTGCTAGGAAAGGAAAAAGAGCAGGATTTTGCTTTCATTTCCTCCTCAGTGGAACAGGAGCCACTGGCCCAGCTCTCCTTGTTCTTTTTCACCACAGGCAAGAAAAAGTGGTCTAAGTTTCTGTGAGCTAGCTGGAGGGACCTGGGGCATATTTGAAGGGTTTCTGCTTTTGGGGAGTTTTACCAGAGACGGGTGGATTAGCTTTTGACAGCTCCTTCAGAAAAGTTGGGGTTTTTTTGTCTATTGCCAGACCAGAATGGAATTATTCAAACAGAAATAGTTTGAAAAAGAAAAAAAAAAATACACCAACAACTAAAAGACTGCATTTTGTTTAAAGTCGTATTTCTTTCTGTTGTTTAGTTTTGTCTACATCTTAAATGACAGTAAGAAAAAGTTTAATAAGAACGTCTGTATTCTTGTGCATGTGCAATGAAGTGCATTCTGTGCACTTCATAGATTTTTAATGGCTCTGCTTCCTCAAATATTTCTAATAAATAAATAAATAAATCACACACACAATAAGGAAAGCTTCTAAAACTTCTAAATAAATCTTATTTTGAAAGCAAATGGGTAAAAATATCACAAATTTTGGGCATACACATTGCTTGGAATATTCTCCTTGCCCCAAGTTCATGCAGGTTAGGAACCAATCTCAATTCTAAATGGTTTCAGAAATCATTACACTGTTTTTACAAAAGACTGTAAAAACATTACATTGCTTTTACAAAAGAACTTATGCTCCTTGCATAAGGGACACTGCAACAACAACAACAAAAAAACCCCAAGCTGCCATTTCTGCAGGGCTTTTGCCTCTTTCCCCTCTCAGAACTTCCTTTGCACAAGCACCAGGAGTCACAGCATCTCCAAATCCAGAGTGCCCTTTTTCTGCATTTGGCTCCAGGCTTTTGCCTGGACTGCAGAGGTCCACCTTTCTCCCTCCATTTTTCCGTACATGTTAATTCTTACCCCTGTTTTTTGTTGTCTTGCAAAACACGAGAAAAACTTGCCTACCTACTTTCTTTTGTTCTTTAGATATTCCTTAAGGCAGGAACTGGAGGTCGCAGAAAATGATCCCGTGGCTATTTCTCAATCAGAAGCGAGGGATCCCAGGCTCTCACGAGGGCACGTCACAGTTATGAACCACTCCTGGTTCGCACCACAGGCTGCTCAGGCTCCATGCACCACGTGTGGAAAACAAGCTGCTCGTTAAACCCTGTCTCCAGAGCCCTCCTGCTGCTTTGTCCCCAGCAGGACTCTGCCTGCAACCCCTCCTGGCTCCTGCAACCCCGGACTTGACCTCCAGCCATGAGCAGAAGCCAGCCAGAGCTGGTCACCACAACACAGCTGGTGGCAACTTGCGGCTTCTGCTGCCAGGGCTGCAGTTAAGAACAAGGTGGGATCACACCCGGGAGGCTGCCTTTAGGCGCACCATCTCTGAGCTGGCCATGAAGCTCTGCAGCCCCATCTCCAAGAGGGGGAAGGCCCTTACAGACCCTCACAGTTAGTGAGTTATAATGAACACAACACATTAAGACCACCAGGAACAGCAGTCAGAATACCTGGCTAATGGGCAGGACAATGCTTTTGGTCGCTGAGTATGAGCCATCCGGTATGAGCCTACCGGTCAGCATTCTGTGATCTAAGCAGCACAGCAATCCTAATTAAAGCTAGTGCCTCACAAGCCTCTTTTTATAACCCTTCCTTTAAAATACAACAAACAGACGCTGCTGTTAAACAGCCTCTCACTTCCCCTACAACAGAAGGATCTTGCAGAAACAACTTCATTTCTCCATATCAGCTAACACCACTTCAAAGAAGTGATTTTCCTCTCCCATAGTACTAAAACTAGCTACTTCCAGGTTAATGTTATCTCTAAGGCATACTCAAAGGGAAAAACTGTTACTTTTTCTAGGAACAAAGGCTAAGGTCAAGGCTAAGGTTGAATAATGAAGTCACCATCGTTTCCATCTCATCCACTGATTTCTTACCCAGAGGCCGCTTCTTCGGAACATAATGATTTTTCATGCTAGCTCCAGCACACGAGATGGCATGTTGGACTGACATAAAACAGAGAAAGCATACTTTCCCACTCAAGTGTTTCAATATGACAGTTAGGTTTGCCAAAACCAGTGTCTCCTTGTTGAATGAACATACAGCATAAGGTGAACAGGGGCGTGCTCCTTTGCGTATTCTGCACACTAATCTTTGCAGCCATAGTGACCAAGATGGCAACTTCATCATTCCTGAGCCTTCACCTGAACAAGGCATCTCTTAAAAATAAAAAAAGAACAAACACAAACAATGCAAACCATCATTTCAACCTCTGATAGCCATTAGGAGATTAAAAGCATCTCCTTGACAAATACCTTAACACTCTTAGGGCAGTAAATAAACTCATCTTTCCACTATGTCTTCAAGTATGAGCTCCTAGATACAGACAGAAACCACTGTCTTCAAATTCAGAAGCCCTACATATCCATCCTGGAATTCTGCCCACAGGTACAGGATTTTTAAAATTGCCACAGATGTTACAGACTTGTTTGGTCAGTATCAGGATTTTCAGTCCTGAGTTAGCAAAGAATGTTTCCTTCTGCTATTTCAAGGTAGCAAAGACCAGCAGCAGAACAGATTAATGACGGTTTGAAAAGGGTCAACTGCAAAAAAGATGATATTTTCATGGCAAAGTATGGTGCTATGGATGAGCCTGAAGTCTATTGTACTTTAATAAGGGTCAAATATAAATCAACAACCCCTATGTATTCAGCCCCTCAAGAAAGTAATAAAGTTTCATCTAGAACTTTACCAACTTTTTATCCCAGTTTAGAAAATAAGTGATAAAATGCTTCTGATATTGGAGCAGCCATTGCAATATTAGTCACAAAAATAAGCTTTCCACTACCAGTTTCTGCAGAGCAATACTGGCATCCAGTGGCCAGTCAAGTAAATCCTTAGTGGCTGCATTCTGCAGACGGCTTGTCTTTATACATGACGTGAGAAGAGGCATCTACTGTCTCCAATCAAATACAGTAGCACCATTCAGTTTCTCATAATGCCTATTGACTCCATTCTTTGATGATCAAAGCTGGCTATCACCAAGTTTTAAGAAAATCATTACACCGAGCCACACATTTTGTGCATGTTGTACAATCACAAGAGAAAATGTCGTCTTTTTGCACACCAAAGAGGTTGGTTCGTGTTTTGGGGCTTTTTTGTTTTTATTCCTTCACCTTTGTCACTCCAGGCAATGGTAAATCCTTCAACAATTACGGTGACTATCATTGCTTTTTAAATGCTTTTTGCACCCTCCAGAGGAAATAAAATTAAGATGTATCCAAACAGTGTTGTATTGTGTGGCACCTACTGTACCTCAATTTTCATTAGCAGTCATAAGAATCTGAAAGGATCAACAGAATGTTGTAGTTGCACAATTTAAGTACTCAAAAATTAGAAATTACAAGTTAGTCAAACATCAGCTGTTTCCTGAGGGAACACCGTAGAAACAGGGAGGCTCAACAACCAGACATTCCTTGTCAGCTCGCTCTGTAAACTGCCCAGTCGAAACTGATGCCCTGCAAAGCCAAGCTGAGTGCCTGCAGCCTCATTAGCACTGTGTGTGAGCAACTGCCCGTCTCCAAAGCTCGTAACTAATTTCTGTAGCTGAAACAATACGGGTGATTCTGGTAGCTGAGGTCCCACTAGACCTGAGGTGGATTTCTGGGATGACAACTTTAACTTCCCTGCCAGGGGAGCGTGAAGGAGTGCCACACATGGATAACCCGAGCAGAGCTGGGCCTTAGCCAAAGCTGATGATCCCAGATGGCCCAAACCCTGCAAAAACAGGCAGGTGGCTTTATCCCATTCTGATACTCTGGGAGCACGCATCGTATCAGGCGCAGTTTAGTATCAGTACTCACACCGGCCTTCTAGCTCACACTGCATTCAACCTGTGAGACAATCCAGCATCCCCAGGACTGAGAAGCCATCATCTTCAGCTTCTTCTGCAGAACTCAGAACAGACACAGCCAGGCCCACCAGTGCCCTGAAAACACATACACTTTTGTACCACGACACTTGTGTTACCTGGGCTTTACCTTACTGGGGGATTTTCAGCACCACACAATCTTCAGCAACCAACAGTCGATTATAATTAAAATAAAAGCTCTACCTTGTGAAAGCAGTACTAAATTCCAAATGAAACACAGAACAGGCGAAGCCTTATGAGGCACAGGGAAAAATTCCTGCCAAACTCCAGGCTAGGGCATACCCAGTGAACACAAACTTCAGGATTTAACAAAGGTGACAGGAATGCCCATAGAACGTAAGGGTGGCAAGCCATGTCTCCATCACAGGGACAGCCTCCCTTGGCAGCTCCCACTGATCAGCTCTATAGAAGCATTTTGAAACAAAACCTTACAAAAGCTGAACAAACAAGCAAATATTCATTTTTCTCTTTTTCAATGCTCGCAGAATTTCAGTTTCACACTTCTCCCCCACACCCCACCAAAATTTAAAGACAGACACCTAACGAAGAAGGAGTTTCAAAATACGTTAAGGAAAAATTGTTACAAGAAGGTTGGCAATGTTTTTTCCCATACAATTGCTATATAGAGCAAAGTGCATTTAAGGATTTACCTACTTTTCTGACCCAGAAACCAGACAGAGTTATTTATATCTCTACATAAGATGCAAGCACGAAAACACTGGTGACAGCAAAACTAAGCATCCTACATGAATTCAATAGAACTGTAGAATCATAGAATACCTCAAAAGTTGGAAGGGACCCGTAAGGATCATGAAGTCCAACTCCCTGCCCCTGCAGGACTACCTAAAACTAAACCATATGACTAAAAGTGTTGTCCATCTTATTTGTCGATATCAGTGCAAGTCAAGAGGACTCACAACAGAAGTCATGCTTTCTCAAACACGAGTGTGGGGGCTCAGCCAACAAGGCTGACCAGTTTCTCAAAGAGCACAGAATGTGTATGTTGCAAGAGCAAAACCGCACAGTAACTGAAATATTCCTGACGTATCTGAAAGCAAAATACAAATACCTTAAACCTTCCCTAAGAAGGCAAATAAAAACATCAGGAATCTGTGCTATACCTAATGGTTAAACAAATAGCTTCTGACTATTAGAGTCCTATGCTGGCTGCTCTCATCTTGGAGTAGCTACTTTATATAGCTCTGTGCTACTTGTATTGACTGCCTGACCCACAACCTCTACTGTTAATTAAGCCAAGGGAACACAACACCAGAAGAACAACAAACAGAGGCAGGAGGCTGTATGTGTGGCTGTTACCTGCATTAAAGAGGAACAGAGGCAGAGGCTCAGATAGTTTTTCTAATGGCAGTGACAAGTACCACACCAGATCCCACTACGAATGTGCAGCCAGTTGGCTCCATTCAAGGAAAGTACATCTGCTTTTTTGCCCTAGTCTTGAAGAGCATAAGCACATCACTACATACTTAATGCTTACAGAGAGCCTTCCCAGCTTGTGCTTTGGTAGCAGTAGTTTTGTAGCTTTGCTTCCCTTTAAATTCTACTTTTGGTGCAGAATACCTAAATTCCATGCTGTAACATGGCATACACCTTGGCTAAATTATCTTCTTATTTGTCAATGAACCATGCACAGCTCCTGCTGGCCCGAATTCACAAGCAGACTGACATCACATTTTCGACTCATTATAATGTCATGGTATGTTGATTCAATCTGCTCCATGACACACTCTTAGCTCATCTTTGTTCACAGAAGTTTGAAATTGAAGAGATGCACTGGATCACTCGGCGCAGTTCAGGGCAGAATTATTCCCCCCATTCACATATTCAAGAACAGGTTGTTTTGATTATTCTTTAAAGAAAAAAAAAAAAGACAGAGGATTTTAAGATGATCAGTAAAGTGCATATAAACTTGCTACTTGTCCTAAATCAGTACATCTTCTTGACATAGTCATAAGGCTGACAAATGCCAGCGTAATGGTCAGCTAGCGCAGTTCAGCCACTTCCTTTCCAAAGAAGGACATTAGTAAGCCACAGTGACATAGCCTAAAATAGTAAGTTGCTTGTGTTTTTCCTTGAAGTGTTAGATCCCCCAAATTTTTCTAGTATCTTGCAGAAGCAAATCTGTCTGGAAGCCTTTCCAGTTCTCAAATTTTAATGAAAACATGATATGGCAGCTTTTATTAAAGTCAACCAGGACAAAATGCAATTATCCATCAACAATGACTTGCTCAGTCCTCGTGATCTCTCTATAGCACGCTTCAAGCATCATTTTCAATATAACAGCTTTAAAATTTAATGTTACAACTACAGAGTTAAGTCTCTTTGACTCTGTTCTGACTCCAAAGGCAGCGATAGACACAACTAGTATATGCTACTGAAATTTTATGGAATATCAAGTTGCAGCAAGCACCCTTCTAAGCCAAACCAAGCTAAGCCACCCTGTAACACTTTGGAACTGTCCTGCTCCTACTGCAATTGAAAAGCTCCCCGCATGCTTTTATTCAAGACAGGACAGTGCCTGATATTTCCCCAATGCCCATTCTCCAAAAAACATTCAGAACACCTCTGCCCTGACACTCAAGCCATACCGTGCAGAGGAACACAGAGGAGTGTCTTACACATTCTTTGTCTGCTTCACATTTGTAATTGAAAAGGACCAAAACAGCTTTTAAGTGCTTGGTCAATTATTTAAATACTCTGTGCAACTACTGAGCAGTTCAAAAACAAGCAAAATCTCATCAGCATGCAATGTTTTTCTTGCCTCTGTTTACAGGTGTAACTACTCATGATGCCAGAGCTACACTTTTCTTTTTTAATATTTTCACCCAGAAAGCTCTTCAGTGTTTGCCTTTTCTACTTTTGCCAGACTTCTCTTCCTTACAGAAATGGCAACCCAGTAATAGTTGCTCCATCTGTTGATGTACTTCAACAGTGTAATTCTAGCAGAAGCTGACAAGGAGGATCCAAAAACTTTAGAACTGGCACAATCGTACTTTATATTGACTCAATGGAAGGTCATGGTGATTGGAGGAAGTTTCCAATACTGTACAAAGTCAAATGTCATACCCATCTTAAAGAAGGGTATCAAAAGACTCTTGGGAGACAGGCCTGTGAGTCAAAATGCATTCCCCGAGAGGGTTATTGAACAAATCTTGGAAGCCATTTCCAAGCACATGGAAAATAAGATGGTAAGGAGAAGCCAACATGGATCTAGCAAGGGTAAATCATGCCTGACCAATTTGTTTGCCTTTCAGGAGGCAGCAACTGGCTCTGTGGACAAGGGGGGAGCGGTGAATGTTATATACCTTGACTTCAGTATGGTCTTTAGCGTGGTCTGCCACAGTAACCCTGGAACTAGTTTGGGGAGATATGGACTCCACCAGCTAGCAATAGGGTGGTGGCTGAAAAACTGGGTGGACCACCCAGCTCAAAGGGTGAAAACTGGCAGCACAAAGTCCAACTGGCAGCCACGTAGCAGGGACATCCCCCAAAGAATGATAGTAACACAGTGCTCGATGTCATTATTAATGACCTGGATGAAGGCAGAGTGCACTATCACCAAACAGGCATAAGACACCAAATTGGGAGCAGTTAGTACACTAGAGGAGGCTGCTGCTCAGAGGAATCTGTGCATTCCTGAAAGCTGGGATAGCAAGGAAGCTTGCGAAGTTCAACAAATGCAAGTGTCAAGCCCTGCACATAGGATGGAACGACCCCACACAATAGTACAGGCCTGGGGCTGGTAAGCTAGAAACTGTCTATGCAGAGAAAATCTCAGTGTGCCGATGGACTGCAAATCTAAAAAAAAAAGAAAAAAAAAGTCAGCAGTGTTCCCTTGCAGCAGAGAAAACCAAGTACATACCATGATGTATGATAGTGGAATTGGTTGTACTCTTCTATTTGTTCTATTTGCTATTTGTAAGATGACATCTTGGGTAGTGTGTCCAGTTTTGTATTAAGAAAAAAAAAATACACAGAACTTGTGCATCCAGTTATGAAGAATTTATACGGATGCTCTGTTCATTTCTCCTTTTAAGATTTCAATTTCTTACTTTATCATACTTAAAGCAACCAATCAAAGTGAAAGAAAATGCTTTCTATTCCCTAGAGTATATAAAAAATGGTGGAGGGTGGAGGGGGAAACAAATCTTTATTTTCCTGGAATCTCATACCTGCCATGGTAGTTGAGGATCTCTCAAAGAGCTTTATGAATTAGGAGCTTCCATTCCCTCGATGTATCAGCACAAGTGTAGATAACATAAAATATACTTTTAAAACCTGAGAAATTTATGAAGTGAAAAATAAATCTTTTCATTCCACCTGGATAACAGTCCATATATATTACCGCCTACTTTCCAGCTATGCTTCTAAAGTTGCATTTTACCACAGGAAAATCATTCCTTATACAGCAAAGTTTAAATAAGATAGTTTGAACTTTTAATTCATACAAGGGTTGGTAGCTTCAAGGTTTGTTTCTCCAAGTCACTGCTTTTAGTTATCCTAATGTTTTTCTTTTATTAAAACATGTTTTTCAAATATCGTTAACAGCCCATCTCAGTTCCATTTTGCAGGAGCCATTTGTGAATGGCAATAAGTACTTTAAAAATAAAAATATAAAGGAGTGAAGAACCCTTATTCAGCAGAACAACAGAATTTCAATTTCCCCCCTCACTTCCCACAATAATTTTAAAGCAACTGCACAAACAGTAAACAATTCTTTTATTGGTTTCTCATATTACTGTCTATTGCTCTATGCAGGAACATTGTCCAATATTCACACTAAAGGCATACAGCAAATATACAGCTTTCTATAGCTTTCCTCTCTGCCTCCCAGTAGCAGATTGTGTGAAACAAACACCATGGAGTTGCAGCAGGTTGGTTTTTCAGCCTCCTCTCTCCAATCACATGAGGTGGTTCAGTGATACGGATGTTAGAACTCTGGGAATAATTTAATCAGTTTTACACTGAAATGTCAAAATTCTTATACAGAGAAGAGGGAGAAAGTGCAGAGAGGAAAACAATTGTTCCTGTTGTGGCCTTCACCTTCTCCCCCTTTCTCCTCAGTGAGTTCTGTCCCCACAGATTAATGGATTTAACGAAGTGCAGTAAGTATTTTCTCCAGATGTTTTAAGTAGCAATTTTGGCCTCTTGTGCTATTCAAAAAAAAATGTAAATTAACATTTGAATTTCATGCAAGTCAGCTGATGGAATATGATCTTGTTCCTAAAAGGTTTGTACTGATAGACCAACCAATTTCTGTCATTGCACCATCATAAAACACCGCGAGCAAATTGCTACCAAAACAAATATACCTTTGAGCTGCTGAGAAGTCAGAACCTCTTCATATATTCTACAAAATGACACAACAGATAAAAATTTACTTTTATTACTGTGAGCAACTTCCCCAATTCAAAATAAGAAACTTAAGAACAAGCCTGGAATACATAGCAACCTCACATCACATCCCTAAATGCTTACTTAAGGTCTGTCATGTAAGTGAGATCCAACTTTGCAGGATCCTTCTTTCCTCTTTCACCTTCAGTGGAGATTTTACGATAGCCATATACACTAGCCCAATGCAAAGTCACAAACATCTGTTGTCAGCTGTGAGCTCATTGACTGCTGAACAGGAAGCTGTGACAGAGGACAGGATACTCCTGCCCTATTCTTGGTATCTTGGTATCTTTCCATGGACTTTCCCCAAAGAGTCCTGCCAGTTCTGTGGCTCCAGCAGTTGAGGTCACAGTAACGAACATGCCACGTGCCACGCGCTGTTGCTCACACACCACCATTTCATTCTATCTTTATTTTTTTTTGTCAAAAAAAAAAAAAATCAATCATTTTGCTATATTGCTTAATACAAGATATTTAGTCACCCTGATACTTCTATACTCACACTAACTTTTTCAGCTACATTCCTCACACCTGTAATACTTGTACAGCAGAATTCACAGGAAGAGGGATGCAGTTGTGCTTGTGAGTCTCAGCCTATGTTGGATCAAGCTAGTTCTGCCAGAACAGATCTCATAGTTCTATACAACTGCCCTGGTATCAAAAAGAGATAGATGAAGAATGTAAGAATGTATTTTCTGCAGACACTGTCTTGTCACCAACAAGACAGCTGGTGCTTTCTTGTAGTACTTTGCAGAAACTGTGTGTTTCCTCTGTAGAGTTCCCAGCTTCCTGCTACGCTTATTCATTTTTTTCAGCCAATACATAGTTCTCTATCACTGGATCATATTCCACATCAAAAACTGATTCTCAAAGGTTTTGTCAGTGATGCCATGTGCTCAGAAAGCAGATTTTTCAGATGGACCTTCCTACTCTTGACACTCTGAAAAGTTTTGATCCCTTATTTATATGCATTATGACATAGCAGTTTATCATGACATTCCAACCAGTTCATCTTTCGAGACAAATCGGAGCTACGTAAAGAGTTTCAAGATATTTCACGCGCTCGATCTTCACAGAAGTTAAAAGTTGTATAGCAAAAGAGGCAAGACATTGCAGAAATGGAGAATATCTGAAAAGCCCCGGCACCTTGACTGCTGTTCCAGGCTCTGGGGCACTGGGCTCCAGGTACAGAATGCTTTACCTGTTGTAGCAGGTTGTTAATCCTAGCTCAATTATGCTTACTTAATCAGTGGCAGTCTACAAACGTACAGACTTCTGCTCATGGTTCTTAGGTACGTGCAGATGCTCAAAAATCATTAGGTTGCATTCCTGATATGAACGTTGTCCCCTGCCTAGGACAAACGTCTGCCTGGAAGAACTGCTTCATAGCAGGGAAATGCTTGATCTTTCATGAATTGGTAACACTGGATTTGGATGAACTTAAAAGTCCAAGAAAACAGTCATTCCTCAGCATCCTCTTCAAGATGGGAAACTCTATTTGCGTCTATTTGTAAGACAAATATTACAACCTATTTTGAAATTGGTAGAGTTATGAGAACTCAATAAGGCGCTTAGAAATGATATGCAGCAAACCCAATCTGTTTTGCAAGCAACAGAGTACACATGAAAACATGTTTTCCCACTTCCTGAAATTTCAGATTTTATTTAGATGGAACGTTTCTCAGGCTGTCAGTTCCTAAATAGCAACTTATCACTGCTATCAAATTAAAAGAGAATTAGTAAAATAACATCTTTTTAAAAATATTGCCATGCCTCCTTGAAAATGAACAGCAGACGCTCCCAGGTGAAATCAAGTGGAAGTGAAGAGGGAAGTGCTGATCTCTTATCCCTGCTGTCCAGTGACAGGACACATAGGAACGGCTTAAAGCTGCGTCAGGGGAGGATCAGACTGGACATGAGGAAACATTTCTTTACCGAGAGGGTGGTCAACCACTGTAACAGGCTTCCTAGAGAGGTGGTTGATGCCCCAAGTCTGTCAGTGTTTAAGAGGCCTTTGGGCAGTGCCGTTAACATGCTTCAACTTTTGGTCAGCCCTGAAGTGGTGAGGCAGTTGGATTAGATGATCATTGTAGGTCCCTTCCAACTGAAATATTCTATTTTAAATCATAAAAAAGTTCCTGAACAAAACCTTAATTTCCTATGATCTACTTTATCCTAGAAACAACCAATTCACAAATAATCATATTGGACTTTGAGTAGATTGTTCAAAAGCAATGACAGTTCTGGAATTCAGAGTATTTAACTGCCACAGTTAAAGTTGCTGCAATTGGGTAGAGGAGCAGCTTTCCATGGAAAGCTTTATGGTGGAACAGTAGGGCCAAGACTTTCAGATCTACCTATAGCATTTGAAGATGTGGACGAGAAGCTCAACATGAGCAGGCAATGCACACTTGCAGCCCAGAGAGCCAACCACATCCTGGCCTGCATCAAAAGAAGCGTGGCCAGCAGGTCGAGGGAGGTGATTCTGCCTCTCCACCCTGCTCTGGTGAGATCCCACCTGGAGTACTGCGTCCAGCTCTGGAGTCCTCAACACAAGAAGGACATGGACCTGTTGGAACGGGTCCAGCAGAGGGCCATGAAGATGATCAGAGGGCTGGAGCACCTCTGCTATGAAGACAGGCTGAGAGAGTTGGGGCTGTTCAGCCTGGGGAAGAGAAGGCTCCAGGGAGACCTTATAGCAGCCTTCCAGTACATAACGGGGGCCTACAGGAGAGATGGGGAGGGACTCTTTACCAGGGAGTGTAGTGATAGGACAAGGGGTAATGGTTTCAAACTGAAAGAGGGGAGATTTAGATGAGATATTAGTTAGAAATTCTTTACTGTGAGGGTGGTGAGGCACTGGAACAGGTTGCCCAGGGAGGCTGTGGATGCCCCATCCCTGGAAGTGTTCAAGGCCAGGCTGGACGGGGCTTTGAGCAGCCTGGTCTAGTGGGAGCTGTCCCAGCCCATGGCTGGAGGGTTGGAACTAGATGGTCTTTAAGGTCCCTTCCGACCCTAACCATTCTGTGATTCTATGTCAAACTGGGAATAAGTTATGGTAAAACGCTTTACTATGCTTTAAAAAAAATAAAAATCCATTACATGAAGCATGCTGACCACACAGATTTGGATCAATGTTACAAATGTTCAGCATGGTCTCAAGAACATACAGCCCTTGGCAAATACTGCCATGATTTATTCTCGGAGCTCAGGAAGCAACATGAGATTGTGGCTTTTCAGGAACCCACTGCAGCACAGCTAGGGAACACATCTCCAGCTGCAGGGCAGCGCTATGGCCTTCTTTCTCATAAACTACTCTTAAAAGATGTCAGGAGTCAAAAGAACTTGTCCTGTCCTCCACATAAAACAGTTATTAATTAGCATAAGTAGCTTTCAGGTTTTTGCAAGTAACACTGGCAGGACAACTGCCTGAGCACAGGAAAGTGAGATTGAGAACAGCATTAACTTCACAGCAAGGGCCTACAGAAAAGTTCTAGAGAGCCCTCATTTTTGATTTATGATTTTCAATTTGCATTTCAAAGGGTTGGGTTTGGTTGGGGTTTTTTTTTTTCCAAAAAGGCTTTGATTACTAAACTTAATACTTGCACTATTTTAAACCTACCCATAAAGAAACACTATGGATGTGGAATTCAAAATATTTCTGCATGAGACTATACTGTAACAAACACCATGTCTATTGTTGCGACTTGCAGTCCAACTTTTATAACCTACTATCCTGACACATTAATCTTTCCAGAACAGTTGGTGAGTTCGAAGTAGTTCCTTCCATCAGGACTTCTCACACCAGCACACCAAAAATTAATTTTCATTATATTCCAAAAATTTTGCACCAGCTTACTTAAACTGATGGTGCTGCCTAAGCCGTACAGTTGAAAAACATGCAAGCAAAAATAAGCGGTTGGCCTCTGACAAGCTGCTTCCTTTACCAAAGGTCAACGTAACTATGACAGGTCGCTACATCTGTGTTGCGATTCAACCCAAGACAGAGAGATGTAAATAAGAAAAGAATGGCAAAGATCATTAGCCCACAGGTAAGGGCATGTTCACTCTCTACTTGCTGTCATTACAGGAGGAATTTGCCAGTGTTGCACAAAAATAAGAGCAGCTCAAAGTTTTGTCTGTACCATTCCACAAGTCGCGGTACTTTAACAAACCACATTTTGTTCTGCCTTTCACATTACTAGACCAAAACAGGAACTAATATGCAATACCAATACTATTGAGCTGAACAGCTTTCCAAATGCCACCAGGATGCACAGCAGCAAAAGAAATCAGACTACTTGCTTTCAGTGAAGAGTGCCATCACCTCCCACAAGAGAATTTTAATTTTACCTCTTTGGAGTATGGTTTCTTTTTAAGAACATAATAACGTTACGCATAAAAGTAAATATCACATTACAAGTCCAGCTATGTAAAGCATACCCAGTCATATAAATTATGAAGCACCACAGTACTAAGTGTTTCCCTTTAAATAAATGACCTCAACTTGCAACTGGGACTGTAATTAATTTTTTCTCTTCCAACAGTTTGAAAAATTTATCCAGGGTCGGGCTCCCTCTGTGCAGCCTCAAACATAATTAGTGGAGCTCTTACTTTAATTAAAGTCTTTCCTAAGCCTTTTTTATTAGTATTTACCACACCCTGCCAGCTACTTGCCTGTTGTGAAAAGACTGGCAGGGTCTCCCCTCTTTCAGACCAGCAGAGTCGATGGCAGATGCATGCCTTTGAGAACTCACAAGAAGATCTCATACCCAAGAAGGGAAAGAAAGCTTTCCAACATAAGACTTGCAAGTTTTTCCATATACTGCATTCAGAAAGAGCTTGCAAATAGTTCATCAGATTCCACAGGGGCATAGTTTTCATCCAAGAAGGCTCTGCCAGTTAGGTGCTACCACACACTGCCATACTTACATAGCTCTACTCGTACCCACCTGTTGTGTCCCCTCAGAGAAAGCATGTACTCAAAGAACCAAAGCCAAGCTATCTTTCAGGGCTTTTGTTTGCTTGTTTATTTTTAAACAAGAGCTGCAACTTTGTAAAGCTGCAATGGCAGCTAGTTGCCATGTAGTGACTAATTGAGCACGCTGTCGTTAAAGCAGCAGAGCTGGTAACTCAGAACAACCGTAACAATTACTTATGGGTGGAACAGGCAAGATTACACACTTCTTTTCACAGAGAAGTTAAATAATATCTTTTCATTCTACATTATATGCTGGTAGCCTGATCCGAGCTCACCCTGCTCTAGACAGGAGATGGGACCAGGTGACCTCCACAGATCCTTTTTAAGACAAATAAGTCTGTGATTCTATGTGGGAGAGATGTAATAAGTAACTAAAGGTGATTTGCTGATCAAACAAGTTAAGCAAGAGGAATGAACCCATTGTGGCAGTCTTGAGAACTCCCTGTGTAACCAGAAGAGACATGTCCACAATGTTATCTTGCTACACCAACATGGGAACTCCTGTTTGACAAAAAGCTTAACCACAATGTTATCGGAATGTATTATTTTGAGCTGATTCTGTGACTGACATTTTATCTAAACTACCTCAAGCAAGAAGCTACAGAGGGGTGTACCGAAGATGTCGAAACCGACCTCCGTGAAGATAAAAAGAGCTGCTCAGCTTGCTTGAATTTGCGAGCCTTTGGTGGAGCTGCGACTCCCCGGCCGCCCAGCGCTGCTTTTGCCTTCCTACCTCAATAAATATTTATTGAATCTATTTTGGACTCGATTTATTTTAAATTCAACTATAACAAATTTGGTGCCGTGACTCGGATCCAGACAGCCGACTCGGAATTCAACTCTGGGAGGGCACCCCATCTTCGGATGGTCCCGGAGGAGATTCCGACTTAGCTCACCTGGATTTTCCGAACTGAGATAGGAAAGCAAAAAGAAAAGAGAAAGGAGATACTGCAGTTCCCTGTAATTTTTGTGCACGAAGAGCCGGACGAAGACTCGGGAGTGAGTAAGTATATTGTGGTTCCGTTCGGTCGGGGATTGGGTACCCGGGTGCGAGTGACTGAGACGTCCACTGGGCTTAGTAGCCCACCGGACAAAGTGAGTGTGGACCTCCTAATAGTGCGGTTCCCATTGTCTGCGAGGGCGTGGGCCACGAACAGAGGGAAGTGAGTGAATTTTGAGTGAAAGAAGGCACTTTCGGAAGATGGGACAGAAGAAAAGTAGGACTTCTGGTTCCATGCAGGAGATATGGGGTGGGCTCCCTGATATACCCCAAGATAGCCCGTTAGGCCTAATGATTCGATATTGGGATAGTTCCCCTTCTCAAAAAGGGAAGTCCAAGGAGAAATTGGTCTATTATTGTATGGAGGTATGGGGAAGAAAACAGATAAGAAAAGATTTATATTGGCCAATTCATGGATCCTTAGAGGATTGGATATGCCAACAATTAAACATATATGTTAACAACAAACGACCATTTAATAAGGAGGAGAGTGAATATGCCTTTTTATGGATCCTGGGCACGGCTCAGGCCGCTAATTTGTTTCCATTAAAAGAAAAGAAAAATGATAGAAAGAAAAGGTGGGATGTAGACGAACCTCCAGCGTCTCCCCCACCCTATGTCCCCCCTCCGCAAGGTCCTGAGCAAGATCTCCCTCCAACAGCCCCCACAGAACCTGGGGAAGAGGCTCCTCCTTCTAATCGAAGAATAACTAGAAGTCAAACTAGAGAAAGGAGGGAGGAAAATTTATTGTATCCCTTAAGGGAGACTGCTATGGGGGGACCACAACCCGGAGTTGGATTTGTATCTGTACCCCTCAGCTCCGGGGATGTGAGGGAATTTAAGAAAGAAATGGGACACTTGTTAGAGGACCCATTAGGGGTAGCAGAACGTTTTGATCAATTCCTCAGGCCTAACATTTATACTTGGGATGAGATGGAGTCTATTTTAAAGATCTTGTTCGCAAACAAAGAATGAGGAATGATCAGAACAGCAGGCACGAGGCATTGGGACCAGAGGCATCAGCATGGTCCCACTGGAGATGTAAAATGGCCCTTACAGCGGCCCAATTGGGACAATCAAGACCCTGCACATAGAAATAACATGATTGATCTCCGGGATGTGATAATTCAGGGGATTAGAGATTCTGTACCCAGAGGGCAAAATATTAATAAGGCCTTTAATGAACAACAAAAGAAAGATGAAACCCCCACTGAATGGCTGGAAAGATTGAGAAAAAGTTTACAGCTACATTCTGGGTTAGACCCTGATAGCCAAGTGGGTCAAGCCCTGCTGAAAACTCAATTTGTAGCTAAATCTTGGACAGATATAAGGAAAAAGTTAGAGAAAATAGAAGACTGGCAGGAAAGGGGGTTAGATGAATTATTACGAGAAGCTCAGATGGTGTATGTGAGAAGGGAAGAAGAAAATCAGAAGAAACAAGCCAGAATCCTGATGGCAGCTGTAAGGGAAGGACAAAATCAGGGCAGGAGAGGAGAAAGTCCCCAGAAGGGCCCAATAGAACCGAGTAGAAGAAGATTTAGTTCGCAGGACATAGAATGTTTTTATTGTCGCAAGAAGGGACATCTACAGAGAAATTGTCGGAAAAGAATGCAGGATGAGGAGATTTTTAAGGAAGATTAGGGGGGTCAGGGGCTCTATTTGCTGGGGACCCCTAAGGTTACTGAGCCCTTGATAAAATTGAAATTGGGTCCTCAGCATGAAGTGTTTGAGTTCCTTGTGGACTCGGGTGCCGAAAGATCAACAGTCCAAAAGTTACCATCTGGATGTGTTGAATCAAAGGATAAACTCCAAGTAATTGGTGCAAAGGGGGAACCTTTTAAGGTGCCCCTGATAAGGAATGTAACAATAGAAGCCCCAAATAAATATGGAGTGGGAACATTTTTATTGGTCCCAGAAGCTGAGTATAACCTCTTGGGACGAGACCTGATGGTGGAATTAGGAATCAATTTGGAAGTAGAGCAAGAGAAGTTAAAAGTAAGATTATGCTTATTAACTGCGGAAGATGAAGCCAAGATTAATCCAGAAACTTGGTATAGCCCAGGGTCGGTGGGAAAATTAAATATCAAACCGATCACGGTCTCCATAAAAGACCCAGACCAGCCAATTAGGATAAAACAGTATCCCATCTCTAGAGAGGGGAGAGAAGGGTTGCAGCCAGTAATTGAGAGACTTTTGGCCCAAGGGCTTTTGGAACCCTGTATGTCTCCCCACAATACTCCCATATTGCCCGTAAAGAAGCCGGATGGGTCCTATCATTTAGTACAAGATCTGAGAGCCGTAAATGAACGAACCATTACCCGGTTCCCTGTGGTGGCTAACCCGCACACTATACTTAATCAGTTAAGTCCAGATTATAAATGGTATAGTGTTATAGATTTAAAAGATGCTTTTTGGGCTTGTCCCTTAGAAGGAAAATGTAGGGACTATTTTGCTTTCGAGTGGAAGAACCCCAAGACCCATAGAAAACAACAATTACGGTGGACCGTTTTGCCCCAGGGATTTACAGAGTCTCCGAACTTGTTTGGACAAGCTCTGGAACAGTTACTGGAATCTTATGAATTAAGTCAGGGACTAATTCTAGTACAATACGTGGATGATTTATTGATCGCTGGAAAAACTCAAGAAGGAGTCAGAAATAAGAGCATCAAATTATTGAACTTTTTAGGCCTCAAGGGATTAAAGTTTTCTAAGTCCAAATTACAGTTTACTGAAGAAGAGGTAAAATATTTGGGGCATTGGCTCATAAAGGGACACAAGAAATTAGATCCCGAAAGAGTAAAAGGAATTTTGTCTCTAACAGCGCCCACTAATAAAAGACAGATAAGACAGTTATTGGGATTATTAGGGTATTGTCGACAGTGGATAGAAAATTACAGCAGTAAAGTAAAATTCTTGTACGAAAAATTAACTAAAAACGGTTGGTAAAATGGTCCCCTGAAGATGAGAATCATTGGGAAAATATAAAAAGAGATCTGGTAGAAGCACCTGTCCTCAGTTTACCCGATATCCGTAAACCCTTTCAACTCTTTATCAATGTAGATAACGGGTCAGCTTATGGGGTTCTGACCCAAGGATGGGCAGGGCAGAGAAAGCCTGTAGGATATTATTCTAAAATACTGGATCCTGTAAAGCCGCGGGTGGCCCACCTGCTTGCAAGCAATAGTGGCCACTGCATTAGGAGTAGAAGAAGTTGGAAAAGTCACCTTAGGAGGTGAACTAAAAGTATACACCCCCGATAACATTCGAGGAGTATTGCAACAACGGGCTGATAAGTGGCTTACAGACAGTCGATTGCTAAAATATGAGGGAATTTTAATTAACTCCCCTCGACTAGAAATGGAAACCACTTCTATTCAGAATCCTGCCCAATTTTTATACGGAGAATCTAAAGAAGATTTGACACATGACTGCCACCAACTAATAAATTTGCAGACTAAAATAAGGGAGGACTTAGAAGACGATGAATTAGATGAAGGAGAAAAATTATTTGTGGACGGCTCCTCACGAGTGGTTGAAGGACAACGGAAATCAGGATATGCTATTGTGGATGGGTATACTTTTAAGATAAAAGAATCAGGACCATTAAGTAAAGCCTGGTCCGCACAAGCGTGTGAGTTATATGCTATGCTAAGGGCATTAAAGCTCTTAGAAAATAAAGTTGGAACTATTTATACAGATTCAAAGTATACCTTTGGGGTGGTACATACTTTTGGAAAAATTTGGGAAGAGAGAGGCTTAATTAATACCCAGGGAAAAGGATTAGTCCATGAAAAGCTAATCTTAGAAGTTTTAAAGGCATTAAGAGGTCCACTAAAGATAGCCATAGTCCATGTAAAAGGACATCAGAAGGGACTAACCCATACTGTAAGAGGAAACAATCTAGCCGACGCAGAGGCAAAACGGGCTGCATTATTAATGGTTCAGACCTTGAGAGAGGAACCTGAAAGGCTAAAATTAGATAAAACTTTCACTCTCCAAGAATTGGATAAGCTAAAACAAATTGGAGCAAAAAGAGATGGTGATAAATGGCTGCTACCAGACGGCAGGGAAATTCTTCCAAAAGGATTAGCTCGGGGAATACTGAATAAATTACACCATAAAACTCATTGGGGAATTCAAGCTTTAGTGGATCAGTTTGAGACAAACTATGCCTGTGTCGGAATATACGGTCTAGCTAAAAGGATTTTAGAGGGATGTTTAACCTGTTACAAAGTGAATAAATGACAACTTAGGGAAAAGGTTCAAGGAGGTCATGAATTGGCTAAAAGACCCTTTGAGAAAATACAGGTGGATTTTACCGAATTGCCAAAGGTGGGGAGATATCAGTATTTATTGGTCTTGGTTGATCACCTTATGCACTTTGTAGAAGCCTTTCCAGTGGTAAGAGCTACTGCAAAGACAGTTATTAAGATTCTCTTCGAAGAAATTATTCCAAGATATGGGACTATTGTGGTAATTGACTCAGACCGAGGTCCACATTTCACATCCAAAGTAATTAAAGAGACAACTGAATTGTTTGGTACAAAATGGGAATACCATACTCCCTGGCACCCACAGAGTTCTGGGAAAGTAGAAAGAATGAATGGGGAGATAAAGAAACACCTAACCAAACTTATGGTGGAAACAAAAATGAATTGGGTTAAATGTTTACCATTGGCTTTGCTTTACATTAGAACTCAGCCAAGAACAGATACTGGTATATCCCCCTTTGAAATGTTGTATGGAATGCCTTATGACTTTGGGTTATTAGTGGAACACCCAAAAGTCAAGGATAAACTTTTAACAGGATATATTTTAGAACTTACAAAAAGAAGACAGGAACTAAGAAAGAAGGGCTTGGTAGTACAAAGACCTCCCTTGGACATTTCCATACACCGAATCCAGCCCGGAGACCAGGTACTAATCAAAACCTGGAAAGAAACCTCCCTAACACCCCGTTGGGAAGGACCCTTTGTTGTTTTACTTACCACAGATACGGCTGTACGGACAGCAGAAAAAGGATGGACTCACGCTAGTAGAATTAAGGGACCTACCTTCCCAGAGAAGTGGACTGTGACGTCGGAACCAGGATATCTTCGAATAAAGATAAGGAAAAGCGAGACCGGTAAATGAACCACTCCAGAAGGGAAGTAAGAGATAGTTTATATCGATGGTTCCAAATACCACCAGGAAATACTCTACGAAAGGTATATTTTGCACCTTAGAGTGAAGAAAGGATACCGGACCAAACAGGGCGGGGTGGATTATACAAACTAACAGGAACTCCCCAGGTTTTTCCATTTTGTTGCGAAACAGAGACGGAGATACCCGAATCACCCAGAATAGGAGATCTCTGGGGAATACCCTGCTTAAAACACCCTACTTCTGGACATTTATGTTGGGTTGTTTGCCAATGTCTAAATTGTAATAGAGATTGGTCCTGTGTTTCATTTAAGAGACAACCCTACTGTATGAAATGTCGCAATGATTTGATACGTGCCAGGGGACCAGAGGATCCAGTGGAAATTCGTAAATTATTTTGTGGATGGGAACTGTCAGTACCTGAACTTTGGGAAGTATATGAAACAGACTGGTATAGAGTTTTAAGACAGTGTGCTATAAGATTCGCCTGGAAACGGGCACAACAACCACATAGGTGGAAATATATTTGAGAGATAACTAACTCTTTAGACCTTGGAAATTATTGACAGGATAACAGCAAAATTCCCCTGAAGACTATCTGCTGCTGCCGAGAAGATCTTGATATCCCGTTGCTCTCTGCAAAGGAGTAGATGAGGAAGGCAGAGAGGTACTAAACAGTGGGGAAATGAAAGCTGGTATCCTATTAATGGTATTGATTACTATGACTTTAGAAAATGAACATCAACCCTTCAATTGGACCTTAGGTCGATGGGAAGATTCAATGGAAGTTCGGTATAATGTGACAGCCAGACCCCCAGAATTCCAAGTTAAATTGGAAGATTTAGTCTTTTATGCACTAGACCCACCTGGCCAACGAGAAAGAGCAATAAAACCTTTTTATCTCTGCCCCAGTTCGAATCCAGGGAAAAGCTATTGCAATTTCCCTAATCACTATTACTGTGCATATTGGGGATGTGAAACCATAGCTTCAAACTGGGACGTAGCCATTAAAGATAGATTTTTAACTATAACATGGGGACCCAGAAGATGCAACCCGCCAGCTCCTAGCTGGGATGGACACATAGAGGGCCCCCACCTTGGCAACTGTAAGCATGTTATACTAGAAATCCTGCAGCCTAATGACCACGGATGGTTATTTGGACGAACCTGGGGAATGCGATATTGGGAATCTGGAACTGATAGAGGAGGACTAATATTCATTCAAAAATGGGAAGTTAAAATGCCACAAGCAGTAGGGCCCAATCCTCCTGGTATGAATCTTGGTTTAATCAGTCACCATGGCTGACTACCTTAATTTCTACTTTGGTGGGACCCCTCATGATGTTGCTATTGGCTCTGACTTTTGGACCCTGTGTCATTAATAAATTTGTAACCTTTGTTGAAAGCAGGTTAGAAAAAGTGCAGCTAATGGTGATGAAGCAATCAGAACTGGAAATGAAAATTATACTGAACGAAAATCCTGAATTAGATGCAGCTTGTGAGGTATTGTCTAGGTTTGATCAGCAAATCACTTATAAATAAAAGAAGGGGGGGATTGTAATAAGTAACTAAAGGTGATTTGCTGATCAAACAAGTTAAGCAAGAGGAACGAACCCATTGTGGCAGTCTTGAGAACTCCCTGTGTAACCAGAAGAGACATGTCCACAATGTTATCTTGCTACACCAACATGGGAACTCCTGTTTGACAAAAAGCTTAACCACAATGCTATCGGAATGTATTATTTTGAGCTGATTCTGTGACTGACATTTTATCTAAACTACCTCAAGCAAGAAGCTACAGAGGGGTGTACCGAAGATGTCGAAACCGACCTCCGTGAAGATAAAAAGAGCTGCTCAGCTTGCTTGAATTTGCGAGCCTTTGGTGGAGCTGCGACTCCCCAGCCGCCCAGCGCTGCTTTTGCCTTCCTACCTCAATAAATATTTATTGAATCTATTTTGGACTCGATTTATTTTAAATTCAACCATAACAGAGAGAAGCCAAACCTATAATTTTATTATAAACTTTGTAACACAAAAATAATATGTTTGCCATGTGGGTGCTAACCCATGGGTGAGAAAGTGATTGCCTGCTTTTAAACTCTTCTGGCATAGTATCTGCTATAGACTGAAGCTTTCAGGAACACAGTTTAGGTCTACTCAGCTCTTGTTGGAAGACAGACTACTGTCTGCTTATGAAATCCAGTGAACTTTTGTAGAGAGTGAGTGGATTATATTTCTGTCTAAAGGCAGTCAGGTTTTAATTTCCCAGTTTTTACTTTCCCCAGTATAACATGTCCCATCAGTTCTTCCACACAAACACAAAGAGAGATTTCTCTACACAGAATATTCTGGTTGCCAGCTCCCCCACCCACAGAGCTGCACAGTCCTGCTGGATGCATGTTTGTAGGTAAACCCACTAAACTGGAGAATTATAGCAAGAAGTTGTGGGAACACAGAGAGCTTATAGCTCCAAGTGGTTTCAGTGTTTTACGATGCAAGTTGTTTGCTCTCTCGCGCTACTTTTTTTTCTATTATCTAAACAGGGGAAGGAAAAAATATGTTTAAGATTTTTCTAAGTGATTATTTGATCAAAATAATATTCCAGCAACGAAAAGCTTTCAAGATGTCAAAAGCCTGCTTTTTATTAAGCGAACTAGGATATGGAAAATAAGTATTTTCCTGTTCATTGGTTCTTGACACAGACTAGAGGAAGCTCTGTTCTGCTGCTTGGCAAGTCCTGAAGAATCTTCCATAGCTGCCTCAGAGGCTAAGAAATGCGTCATGAAAGCCTTGATCAGGGTAGGCTGTCCTCTGCTGATATCTGCCTCCTGCAGCAATTCAAGACCCCTACAGGTAGGACCTGTTAGAGGATAATTAAGAGCAGGAACCTCTCCATTATTCTATCTAGATTTCTTCTGTAGTTATATTTTTAAGCCTAATTTAACCCCAGGTGGTAACCCCGGTCTTACTGTCCTCCCACAACTTACACTTATGTTGTAGCACTAACACAACTCCATTTGCAGCAATGTTGACTTTAATTCCTATTTTCAATATATACATTCTTAAAGACAGTAATAACAAAGTGGACCTGCACGAAGCTCTATTCACCACCCCAGTGGTGAATATTAGGAACATTTGGAAATACACTGCAGCCTATAGAGATTTGCCTTCCACCTGGAAAGCTCAGGCGCCATTTTGAACACACTGAAGCATGGGTTTCAATGCAGGCTACCAACATTGTCTTATGCTACAAGTTTTATTGCTATTGCACCTACGCCAGCACAATTATGCTAAGATATGATGTCAGCCATTGCACTGACAGAGCTTTGGTCCCTCTGTCCCATTAGTGCTTGGATATCTACTGACGGAAGTCCAGTGGAGTGAGCAAACATGGAGAAAACGTGGCCAAAGTTGCAAGCAACCAATATCCTCATGCTTTACAAATCATAATAGACCAAGATCAATAATATTTTCCTTGCAGCTGGCCAGCTTTTCCACAGGTCATTTCTTTACTTCTCAGAACAGGTGGAATTACTTGTTGCTGGAATTGTTACAGCAGGATGGGTGGTCCACTTGGTATTGCAAGTCAGCAAATGAGGAATTTTTTATTAATGCACACCCTATTTGGTTGCTAAACAAGAGACAACCTTTCCTCTGCTCCTCTACTTCAGCGTCACGGCAGCGACAAGAACAAGCCATTGACCCTCAGGCTACCTTTCCAAGCACTCAAAACAGCACCCTTGATATAGTAAAAGTTACTTCTGAAAACTCAAATAAGATAAAACACTTGTCCTGACAGCAGAAGTTCAATTTAAAGCATCTAACAAACTCTAATCTGGGAAGTTTATTTCTATGAAGATTTATTCCCTTAAAGCACAAGGTTTTCAGAAATAGCTAAAATGACAGCTCTAAGACTCATCAAATACAGAAAGGTTTCTAAAAATAGGAAACATCACCCTCCTAAGAGCTGGAAATATGGTAGAATTTATTAAAAGACCAAAGCAAAGTGAGATTCCTGAATTACATGAGCATTTCAGAGTCTCCTATTGGAAAAGCTGACACAGTAGAGAGGAATATAATAAATACAAAATGCGTACGAGGAACATTTAGATACTATAAAAGTAGCATATTATCAGGTGAACAAAGAAACACAGGAAGGAGGAGAATCACATTTAAAAAGGAGACAAAGCTAAATTTCAGACACGTTTAGGCAATGCCTGCTGGAACAGTGCTGAGGGACATGGCTTAGTGGCAACTTGGTAGTGGTAGTTTAACAGCTGGACTCGATGGAAGGTCTCTTCCAACCAAAACGATTCTATGATGCTAAGTACTCAGAGAACGCTGCAATAGCACTAGGACATTTAATTAGCTCTCTTAAAATCATTGTAGTTCTGAAAAAGTAGAGAAAGTATAGAGATGATAATGCTGGAAGAGACATAACAAATCAGAAATTTCACTCACCGCAGCCACTAAGCACTACAAAATAAGATGACGGCTTGCATCCATTCATTAGATTTATGTCTATCCAAGACACTTTTTACGGTATTAATCCCACTCAGACGTGTGCTCGTTAGTCAGATGCCCTAGGTAAACAGCATCTGATCAGATCCAGTATTTGAACCACCCACACAGAGCCTTCCATAGGAGACTCAGTCACAAAAAATGATATAAGCCGAACGAAAGCTTCTTTGGAAGAAAAGCAAAGAGCTAAACAAGACGTTAGAGTCTTGCCACACCGATATCCAGCTTATGTTACTGTAGCAAGACTACCATGAAGGCAAAGCAGGGAAAAAAATTAAACATTTCAAAGTGGTAGGAAAACACTTGTCTACCATCAAATTCAGCAGAAATAAGTTCATCAGCCAATTTCAGTTGTTAATAATATAAAACCAAACTGTGTCATCTAGCTCCATAAATAGAGAATAAAAAAAAAAAAAACAAACCAAGAAAAAAATCCCTTTTTAAGAGACTGGACCTATTTGTTTGTCAAGAATAAAGGTCCAGTATTAGAGCTGCACTTCCCAAGCTACCTCTACAGTCAGAAATCAGATCGTATATTTAGAAATACATCTATATACTTGAATAATTAAAAAGTATCATATCACCATGGAAGATATTTTACCAGTCTAACAGGGCTGAGATTATTAGAGCAATTAATTACATGATGCTCCCGAGAGCAAAGAGATAAGACCTCAACCTGCTAACCCATACACTTATTGTGTAGTCATTTTTCAGTACCATAACACACCCCGTCTGCAATATAACTCTACAGTCAAAGTTATTTTAGAACCATTAATTGATTGATATGCGAGGTGGTGCTTTAGCCTTAACAAGAATCTTAGCTCCTTTAAAGAGTTTGTCTCAAAAATGTTTTCTCATGTGCAAATTAACTCTTTAACATCTGTGCTTTATTTTCTCTTATTTTTAAAGAAGGGCTAGCTCCTCGGACAGCAGTCGTCTTTAATCATTGGCAAGGAAAAAAAAATTGTTAACAAGGTTCAGAGGTATGCATCTGCAGCATAAAACAAACTAAGAACTGTGGCCAGGAACCCTTGGCAGCAAAACTGCTGAGACTATTAATTATAACTTTTGTTTTCATTGGCAGAAGCTACTAAAAAGTTAAAATATATGGTACACTTTGATATCATGGGGAGTACAGGGAATGACGCCAACTTCAATTCAGTTCAGTCTAAAATTATGTTTCAGAAGAAAGAAAAGCACTTAGCCACAGATAATGCAGGGACTCCATTTAGTTTAAGAGTGATCATTGAAAAATTCACTAGTATTACAAATGTACGCTATCCAAACTGGAAGGTTAATACTGGTTTCCATCAGTTCTCCTTTCAAGTTTTAACATTTTTGAAGGTTAAACCAGTTCTAAATTTTCAGCCAAAAGTATCAAAACCCAGTGGTTTCAAGATGACTGTATGATGACTGTATTTCTACTGTATGCTTTTTAAGAAATAATGGAGGCCAGAGAAGACAATTATCATCACTTCTACATAATAAATACCCTTTTTTTTTTATATAACTTCTCAGCTATTCCCACTCATCATTACCATGACAGGGATATCTGTTGGAATAAAGGATGAAAGCAGAGACTTCAATAATGCACATGATACCACCCGTACCTTCAGCTACCTTCTGCAAGAAGTGCTTGTGTGCAGTATTATACAAACTGGCTACTGGATAAATGCCAGTAAAACTAAGAAAAGGTGTGTGTGAGTTGGAAGAGCGGGAGGGAAATGGAAAAGAAGGTGAGATCTCCAACGGAGACAAAGAAACCATCCTGTCAGCTGCAAAAACCCAATGCTAACCCCTCGTAGAATATTTTTTCCAGAGGCAGTTTGTTTTAAGTCACTGGCATTGCTAGAAAACTTCTTTCACCATCCAGGCTTTTTCTCTTTAGACCATTTTTACCATTTTACTCATTAGAGGTCTTTAAAAAACACATGATATCCTGACCCCAGCCCCTATGACTGTCATCTTTTTCCTTTTCAAAAACATGACAAGGAAGCGTTGGCTTTGGTAATTTGCCTCCAGTTGTGTTTGAAGCCAATAAATATAGAAACTATGTTACAGAAAAAAACCCACACCTTTCCAAATTTCACTTTTGGCATGTCAAATGTCATTTCCAAATTCCACCAGTACTGTAAATTTTGGAAACAGCCGTCCAATTTTCTCCATCAGCACTATGTTTAGGGGCCATGAGCAATATTAACAGAATCAAAAGCAGAACTGAAGCTGATGTACTCAGCAGACACTTTTCTTGAGACGTTAGTGTGCATGCATTAAGACCAGAAAAGGCTGGTCCAATAAAATGTCTAAGTATGGGACATAAGGCTTACTCTAGAAAAACCAGAAAAATCCTGTCTTTCAGACAGGCATCCTGTCTTGAACGGACAGGTCTGTCGGTACGTAAGTCACCACTGCCCTTTCATCACTTTTTCCAAAGGTTAATTTTTTCCAATATTAAAGTCTTTTCAGTCTGCGGTAATATGGCTTTAGTTTCCAATTGCTGCATCCTACTGTATCTTTTTATACTATGAAAAGCAATTTATCGAATACACGTATTTACTTTTTAGCTGGTAAGTCACCCTTAGCGCCTTTTGGGAGCCTAAAAGCAACTGAAGCTCGTCAGGACTTCCACTGAATCGCGATGTCTGTTTAGACTGACTCCACAGCACAGCGGGATGCAGCATCCCACCAGGCATTGTACACGTGTCAGCCAGAACGTCGTGCAACACCCTGCTCTCTGTTCCCCTCTTAAACATTCAGGGGCTTTTATCAGATCCTCAGCATTCACTGGCTGGTGATTATCAGGATCAGACTCATTCCCTCATCTCTTAAAAAAACCCCAAACAAACAAACAAAAAAACCCAACCAAAACCCAACTCACCACCCAAAAAAAAGCCCCAACAAAACCCCCAAACAAGACCCTTGCTGAAGGGATAGCAGTTGACTGCAATTGCTACAGTGCTGGTACTCCTCTCTAAGAGGTATACAGTGGTCAGGAACTGCAGTATAAAAGAAAAATTCTTAACCTCAATGTTATCACAAGTCAAAGGACAACCATAAGTTGCAGTTACACTGAGGCAAGTGAGAAGTAAACCTCTAAGTGGATTTAAATGCGGCTGATTTTCTGTCATTTAAATTCCTTTAGGAAAAAAGGAATTGTTACACCAAACCAAGAAATCAGAGAAATTCACTGCTTTAAAATGAATATGTTTTATCAGAGTACCAAGATTTATCGCCATACTCCTGACAGTCTCTTTTCTATTGATCTCTTTTAACTCATAGGAGATGCTACTGTTCTAGCAAACGCTTGTTAAAGGTCACCGCCAGCCGCTTCACCACTATAAACATAACTGGTTACAGGCTGGTAATTACCAGGGGTTCTCTACTTAGGAAGATTCAGGAGGTTGAAAGACTGTTTTCTAAATCCAGGAGTTGCATATGAAAATTTTATGGTGCACCTAAGCAAGCCTGGATGAGGGAAGTTTCCAGACTGCTAAGGGTGAGGGTAATGGGGAGAAGAGAAGCAGAAGGTGGGACTTCACCAACAAAGGGGCCTGGGGTGCAACTAAAAAGCAAGGACCAGACAACTGAGAGGCGCCGAGAGACTTCTATGGCCCTGGACAGGATTATGTAAAGGTGGCTATAAGCCCAGAAGGCTACAGCATCGCTGTCACGAAACCAACAAGGAGGTGTCTAAGCAGAGAGTTATGTTCACAGCAGTTTCTATCACACTAAGGTGTTTGGCTTTTTAGAAAAAAAAAACATTAGGGCAAAACGCTCCATTTCCAGCTCACACCAACAAGCTGTCTGCACCAGCCTACTAAGCGTCTCATTTTTTCCATTTCAAGAGAAAAATAGGAGGTTGCCAGTTACCACAGAATATCGCTCTATTCTCCCCTTCCCAAATAGAAAATCAGAAGTCACCATTGAGCGTTTCTGCTGTATTTGCAACTCTACTGCTTTCACCACTGCTGGTTTCTTTGGTTTTAGATCAGTTAGAAAAGATTTCGCCCAGAGCCGATAACGGTGCCTCTCTCCCTGCATACTTTCTTTCCCCAGCTTTTCTACAGTGGGACTTGGCAGATATCTTTGGAGACACCGTACCAGATTCCCTTTGCTGCAACATACTTGCCTCAATTTTTAGGCAAGCAAAATTCTTTCTTCCCAATGAAGAGGCCATCAGATACTCGGTAAGAATCCCAGCATGGTGCACCCATTATCCCTCTTTCTCTTGCTTCTGCACTGGAGAAAGCATAGCTGAAAAGCAACAGAAGAGCAGAATCTACAAATGGCATTGCTCAAACTGGATTGCAAATGAGTTTTAAGTTAGCCACTGCTGTCATAACAGCTTTTCTCTTTTTATTTTCAAGGAGAAATTGGAAAGACTTAAAGAGAGGAAGAATGATTGAGAGAATTGTACTCGTCTAAATTCTGCACACCAAGCACACTTTTTCCTACATACCGTCCTTTCATCCCAAGATTCACTAGTAATGCCCTCATTGACTGAAAGATGATCATATTTAGCTCTATGCACAATACACACAGAACACCTCAAAGTCAGTATACTGAGAAAACTACACTTGCTAAGGGTGGAATATACTAAATAGAAAAATACTATGAATAGAAAAAAAAATCAATTCAAATGCTATTTTATTTAAAAGAATGCATGCAACCATTTTTCTATACCTTCTAGAGAGTGACTCTGGGAAATGCGCTGGGAAGGTGCCAGAAAGACTACAAACACGGTTGAACTTCTCCGCCAATCTTGCACAGGAAATTAATTCTTTGGAATGGTCATAGGTGGCACATTAAGAGAAGAGATAAAGATACCTAAAGCCAGTCTGAAACTGAGAAGGGAAAAAAAAAAAACAAACAACAAAAAAACCAATGCACAAACTTGCTTCTTTTCAAGTTGATAGTTAAGGGAAGGAGCACAAAAGGATTTCTTTTCATTGCCAACAGCAAAATGAAACAAAGACAAGTGTCACACTTGATAGAGTCTCCAACATGTTGTTTACAGGTTAAGCTATGTCTTTGCCCTGATGACATCCTGGTTACTCATTTCTTTGCCATCTGAGACACTAGAAAGGCAACAAAGCAACTAAGGAACTTGCATCATGGCAAAAGCATTTAATCAACCTAAGATGGGACATCAGAAGTAGAATCTACATTAATGAGATAGTGTGTGGAACTGGAGTCATTAATCAGCAAAGCTGCAGGAGACTTTGAAGCGATCGAGATGCATGCATGCAGACAATAGAATAAGGTTGTAAACATTTCTTTTGCCTTCTACCCAGATGAAATTCTGTGGAAGAAGCTCTTTTTGAAGCATATAACATGGCCAGGCCTAAGAAGTGTCCTTCCTTATCAAAATTTCATCTTGCCAACATTTAGAAGGCAAGACAGATTCACAACCGAGAACTATTAATTAATTCCCATTTGCCAGTTTAGAAACTCCACACTTGTTGGGGTATCAAACATTGTTTCTTCTGCAATGGCTAAGCAAAGAAACAGCAAGGGCCAGACCTAGATGCTGCTATTATCAGCAAAATAGCATGCAAGTAGAAAATTTGCTTCCCCTTCCCTTGTGGTTTTCTGTCTAAAGTAACAATTTTAGAGATATTATTTGTTAGACCAGTGAAAACAAGTTTTCATCAAGCAGAGTACATTACAAATGCAGTGACACAAAGATGAAGACAGCAGAAAGCTGCCAGAAGCAGCAAGAGCGGTGCTGTTCCATGAGGCAAGCAAGCAGGGAGCGACCTCAGCACAGGCAGGGCAGCATCTCCATCAGTTATGGCACAATCCTGCAGCACCCGAGCTGGTGGAGCAGAGCCAAGGTCCACTGCAAGTCCCAGATGTGTTGAGGTGATGAACCACGTTCAGGATCTATCCAGGTAGTCTAGTCAGGAGTAGCAAGAGACAGGACCTGAGACAAAGCTACAATGTAGGTCTGAAATCCATCCTGGAGACAAGGCTGGAGAGAAGCTTGAGGACAGGCTTGTTGTAGGTACACCTACAACATAGTTCAGAGAAGAGAGCCTTGAGCCTAAGTTGAAAAATGGATCTCCTGGACCCACGGGCAGAGGGCGCACCTCTTGGTGCTCTCAGGGTCATGACAGTAAGCACCAATGCCAGACACCCAGTCCTCTTCTTTAAGAGTCAGTTGCTGGGGAGGAATGCTGCATTTACATTGCAGATACAGGCAGTTTCAGAGGTTCTTCTGATCCTCGTAACACACACAAACAAAAGAGTTTGGTCCCCTTTCTACTTTTATATGCAACACTGACGTTCTTTCATCTGAGACCTCCTAGTGTCAGTACCTACTGATGAACAACATGCATGCTGATACATGACACTTTGAATAACCTGGAAAAAAACACAGCTATTCTTAAATGAGAAAATAACAGAGTTAATTACAAAGTATTCATCCATTTGAGCAAGAACGTACTGCACTTGCACTAGGACTTGAAAATCCACTTGCCCAAGGCAATCTTTCACACATTTTTGTTCTGACTTCAAATTTTTGACACTGGAGCTTTAAAGAGAGGCCCTGACAAAGAAGCCATGCAGCAAAACTGGCTTAAGTGGGGATTTATGTGGTGATGAGACCACACTTGCTGGGTTTCCTTGAGTATTTGACAATAATTCTCCTCCCCCTCTGGGTTTGGCACTCATGGGGTCCCTGCGGTGGGTCCAAAGAAGTGGTCTCACACTGAGACCTCTAGTAGTTTACAATGAAAAAATGTCTTCAGCCTGGAGACTGTCCAAAGATAACTGCATAGCCAGTAATATTTTATTTCCTTTATTCACTCTTGGAACTTCTGCATTAGACTTTGGCAAGATGACACCACAGTTAATTCTGCAACATGCAGTCAAAAATTGTACTATTAAAAAAAAAAATCATGAGCAGTTCACAGGTTACAACTCTTGTGCCCTGCAGTCATTGAAATCTTAGAAGTCACACCCCAGCATTGAGTGCCAACCCAGATAACCATACAAACGCTTAGACTTAGGACAGAAGAAAGGGATATTTAATTCAGAATTGAAGTCTAGTCACATTTGTGAAATACGGACTGAACTGGACAAACAGAGTAGTTTGGTTTTTCATTTATTGGGCAGGTTTCATACTATGCTATTATAAATGCACAATGTTATTTCTATATCAAACTCAGACTGGTATCACCTGACACCGTATGTTTAAACTGATTTGCAATCAAGTACAATTTCTAGGTAATTTAAAGTTTAATTGATCTAATAACATATGTGAGCCTAGGACATACCAGCCTTTACCAAGAAGGAAGTCCTCTCCATTAGCCTTTCCCTTTAATACAAGGCTGACGGCTTGCTAAAAATCAACTCATGTCTCATTAAGCACAGCAATAATATTGCCATCTTGTGGTAGTCGATAGGCAATACAAAATTTGGCGGCTTTCCACCACTGAAATTTCAAATGTAGCATTTCAGTGAGGACAAAAAAAAAAAAAACCCAAAAAAACCACACACAAAAAAACCCAACCAAAAACCCCAAACCAAACCCCAAAGGAGTATTTTATTTCAGGGAGACACTGAGGCAGACTTCAGTAGATACACCTTAGGTTATTCCTGGATATCAAAAATTTCAGTTTTATTGAACACAGTAGAAGATACTTGAAAGGCATCTTAATTCTGCATTCATGAGGTTTCTTTCTCGCATCACCCCAGACAGAAGACCAGGAAGGCTATGAAATCTGAATCCATCTTAATCATTGCTGTTATCCATCTTAATTGCTTACTATTTAAGTCTGGGTCCTTAAGAGCAGCATCCTGAATTTCCTCCATGCGTTCCTTCCTGGGATGATAATTGGACACATTGGTCACCCTTCTCAGAGGAGGCACTTTAACAGCCTAATTTCACAATCCGCAGGACAAAAATAAGTCCACTTCCCTGCCTTTATTCTTCACCACTCCCAGGAATAATCTGTTGGTTTTATCAGATTGTCATAATTACAAAGAGACAAAATTAAACGGTGGATATTTGGATTCCTAAAGCCCTCAGTGTCTGAGTAAGCAGGTTTCCTACAAGTCCACCTGTAAACAAGCATTCATGAAAACAGACTGAATCGTAGATCACATTACTGAGTGGTCTGGATTATCAACTACATTCACATATAGCAATACATATGCTTACAATTACATGTATAAAAATCAACTATACATTTTTACCACCAATACTCACGCCCTCTAAAATAGAAGGTAAACTCCAGTTGTGGTGATAATGGAAGTTACATAAATATGTAATATATGATGTAAGTTACAGAGTTGACAAGTACGTGTACAATCAATGGTGAAGACTTGTTTATAGCTTGCTAAAGTTCTGTTTAAGAAAAATTATGGATGGCAGTCATATGGCAACAATTGTGGTCTTCAATTTTTAAATCACTATCATTTCTGTAAGGAAACAGTCTTCATTTTAACAATGTTTTTACTTCACTATTAGACTATTAAAACTTCAGCATTATTTCTTAGCAGTCTTTTGTCATGTCTTTTGTGGGAGAACTTTCTTAGGATATACTTGGAATCATAGTCATGCCTCAAGAAATTAGACTTAGAAGGTCTGTGACTTACAGAGAAACTGAACTTCTTGGCTTTGCTTTCACACTAAAATGTTTCAGAAAAGAGAAAGCTATTTTAAAAGTCTTCTTGCAAGTCTTCCACTCTTGAAGATTATTTCTATGGAAGTTATGAATTAAAAAAAAAAAGTCAAAAGTAGTTTGTTTGTTTTCTAAACATCAGTTGTAAGTCTTGCCTAAATATCCTTGACCATTTGCTTTGTGGAATAAAGAAGTCCCTGCGCTAATAGCTCTTTCAACATAGTAACACAAGTATTAAGACAACAGTTTTGATTCAAGGGCAACTTTGCAAAGAAAATCATCCTTGCACCTTTCAGATTTCAGGAGACTTCAGTTCTTACTCCTGAAGAGAAGAAGCAATATTAGGGACCAAAGAAAAACTACTGATTTAGAGACTTAAAAAAATAGACTTAATTAGCAGGGCAATTTCTTACTAATGAACTAGACTTCAAACCCTCATTCACTAATAAAATTCTCATTAATTCCTTCCATTTAGAAAGTGATTCAGAATGTCTTTTATTTCTACAACAGGTTTTGTTAATAGGATATGAAAATTGAGTGCAGTTCCAAAGTTAAATAGGCATAAACAAGGTGGAAGCGTACATCAGCAAGTCAGGAAGCAAAGGGATCTTCAAAACTCTCAGCCACAGTAGCTATAGAAGCTGATTTATGGCATATAATACTAACGCTTTTTTTATTGAAGATTAATTTTCTTTGAATACCAAGTACTCCAAAGGCAAGAACAACATACAAAGTAATCTATAAAAGCAGAAAAGCTTGCAACTAAATAGCACAGTAGAAGCTGATGCTTTTCTCATGTTTTTACTGTTTATAAAACTTAACAATTTTCCAATCTAGCTGATCATGCAAATAAATTAACTTATTTAGAGATCTTTCCATGTCAACTTTGGTGGTAGGACTATAACAAAATGGGTTTTTTTAAAAATTACTTGGAAAAGTCTTCAACACCCTGTATCAGAATCCTCTATTACTAGTTTTTCCCAGAAGAATGTCTAGTGTTTTCCTTTTCCTACTTGCAGTAGTAAACTGTGGTCCTCTACAAGCAAGTGAGATTGAAGTAACACTGAACGGTAGGTCCCATTTCTGCAACAAACCTCAGCTTCAAGACAGACATGAAAATTACCTCTTGTCCTAATAAGGCGTTCTGATTCCAGCTGTCAGAGATTTGAGCAAGTGTTAAGTGAACTGAAATGTATATTTACTAGTTACTAGAGCTTTTCTTTACATTTTTACCTTTTGATTTAATGTCTGCACCTGCTAGACACATTTGTTTTAATATCCCAGAAAGGAAGGTATAGCATAAACTACAAAACGTTCTGCAAATATCCCCTTTGCTTGGAAATTTCCTCCTTTTTCCAGAAAGGGTGGGGAAAAAACCCTAATGTGAAGCAGGATGGCTTTTTGGCACTATGACCTCTATTCATTAAGAGCCAGCTGTATTTTACCAGCACCAACTCACAAAGCAGATTCACCTACACTAACTCTGTAGGAATGAAGAGGGGAAGTAATCAAGAGACTTCTGGTCCCATTTGAATTCCTACATGGCCTTGGCAAGAGGGCTCTGCTGGGCTAATGCCTTTCTGCTTCAAAGAGACATAACCAAACGTGAAATCAGAATGTCTCTGTTTTAGATAACCCACAAGAGGTGATGCTGTCGACGGCGCTTCACTCCCAACCTGGATCCTCCTCCCAGCATTGCAGCCAGCCAGCTCTATAGAGCGACCTGAGCAAGATGTAGATGGAAAACACAACAGAGTTAAGAACCTGAATGTGGCACCTGAGGCACATCAGGTTCTGTGTTTTCATAAGCAACTGTGTTATTGCAATGGTCTAAGAGTCTTATTGCCATTATTACATTTGGCAGTTAAAGTGTGCAGTTATTAGCAAAGGACAAAAACTTGTCTGGTTTTCATTCTGAAGGGCCAGTACCCGATGTCAGTTTGATATAAGTATGTCCCTTATTTTGCTTTCACAGTTGATCCAGCTTAATAGTTCTACTTTTAACCATCCCAAAACTGCTACGTCTTCTTTCATAGCAGGATCTCATAATTATGTCCAACTAGGGAGGGGGTGGTGTGTTTTTTTGGAGCACTCCTTCATTTAAAGTGACTGCCACTCGTTTCTTCCCAACCATCCTTACTGAAGAGCCTGTACGCCACCATGCAACCTGTTCCACAGTGTCTCAGTTACACCAGTGACGTCCCAGTCCTGCATCCACCTACAGAGCTCCTGCACCTCCTGTTGGCTTCCCAGTTTGCTTGCACTCATGCAAGTGCTTGGGGTTGGCCCCTTGTGACCATTTTTACCTTTCCTGAGGGCTGTCTCCTATCACCTTGCTCCATGTACTTGCCACCCCTAATCTCTGTTCCTTCTCTTAAGTGCAAGCTGTTATCACTCCATATCTACTTTAAAGCTCTTTTCACCAGGTTGTCAAGTCTGTAGGCAGTTTTATCCCACTTTGTCAGACAGATCCTATCTGTCCTTGAGAATGGACATGCAGTCACAAAAGTCAAAGCACCTTCTGCAAAGCCAGCCACACCACCATTTACTTAATTCGCAAGAGGCATCTATTCCTACCTGACTCTTTCCCCTTCTCCAGTGGGACTGAGGACAATACAACCTGAAATCTCGCATCCTTCACCTTTACCTCTAGAACTCTGTAGTCCCTCTTGATGTGTTCTAGGTCTCACTTGCTGGCATCATTGGTGCCCTTTGGGCAATCAATGAAGAGTAACAATCTGAAGGCCAGATGAATTTTAGCAGTCCTCTAAAACACCCTGGATCTGGGCCCCAGTAAGCTATAAACCTCCTGCGAGAGCGTATCTGACTGGCAGTTGGGTATTTCTATCTCATGTAAAAATGGATCTCCAACCACCAATGCCCATCACTTCCTCTTGGTACTAATGCTCTGATCAGGCCCAGCTGGGTCCGACGCCTTCCTTAATGGACCTGATTCTCCCGTGTTGGCTATTAGGGCAGAGTACCAATTTTGTAAGTTTGTAAGAGAAGAAAGAACTTTTCTCCTGCTGATGAAGCCAGAAGCTTCCAGCCTCCCCCTTCTTGGGAGTCTCCACCCACCACTCCTTCAAGCGCAGTGTCTACTTGTGCTGCCTTCTTTGTATTGTGTGGCTTGGGCTCTCACCTCTGCAAACACTCTGTGAAGACCCTGTCAGTCTCCTGTTTGTCCTCCCTGATGGCATATGGCCCGCTCATCTCCTCCCTCATCTTGCAATTAATCTCCCACAGGTTAAACCACCATCACCAGCAGCCCTAAGCTGAGCCAATCAGCAACAGTGGTAGCACCTCTGTGATAAAGTATTTAAGATGGGGAGGGGGAGAGGGAAGGGGAAAACTGTGCAACAGCAGCAGCAGCCGGAGAGGAGTGAGAAAATGTGAGAGCAATAACTCTGCAGACCCCAAGGTCAGTGAAGGAGAAGAGGGAGGAGGTGCTCCAGGTGCCTGAGCAGAGATGCCCTACAGTCCGTGGTGAAGCCCATGGTGAGGAAGGCTGTCCCCCTGCAGCCCATGGAGGTCCACGGTGGAACAGATATCTACCTGCAGCCCATGGAGGGCCCCACACCAGAGCAGACTGACACCTGAGGGAGGCTGTGACCCTGCGGTGGTCTGCGCTGTGGGAAGCATGCGCTGAAACAGGTTCCTGGCAGGACCTGTGGAGCGAGGAGCCCACACTAGAGCAGGTTTGCTGCCAGGACTTTTGACCCCATGGGGGATCCACACCAGAGCAGTCTGCTCCTGAAGGACTGTACCTGTGGAAAGGACACACACTGGAGCAGTTAATGAAGAACTGCAGCCCATGGGAAGGGCCCATACTGGAGAAGCTTGTGGGGAACTGTCTCCCATGGGAGGAACCCCACACTGGATCAGGGGAAGAGTGTGAGGAGTCCTCCCCCTGAGGAGGAAGGAGCGGCAGAGACAGTGTGTGATGAACTGACCACAACGCCCATTCCCCGTCCCCCTGCGCTGCTCAGGGGGAGGAGGTAGAGAAATTGGGGGTGAAGTTGACCCTGGGAAGAAGGGAGGGGTGGAGGGGAAGGTGTTTTTAAGATTTGGTTTTATTTCTCATTATCCTACTCTGATTTTATTGGTAATAAATTAAACTAATTTCCCAAGTCTGTTTTGCCCATGATGGTAATTGGTGAGTGATCTCCCTCTCCTATCTCAACCCATGAGTCTTTTGTTATATTTTCTCTCCCCTGTCCACCTGAGGATGGGAGTGATAGAGTGGCTTGGTGGGCACCTGGCATCCAGCCGGGGTCAAGCCATCACAACCAAATATAAAGATGTCATTCATATATCCAGAGTTGTTTTCATCCTTCTTCTCAAAAGGATGACAGACATTGGGAATTTTTTTCCTCCTATAAGGCAGTCTATTTCTGGTTTAATGTTCCAGAAAGATGGTAAGAACTTAATCAGCAAAACCAGCCATTTTGCCAAGAGGATGGCGTGTACACAAAACTCTATTTAGAGTTTTAAATTTCTCCATATGCCCACAAAAGAGGTTCCATCACTATTCTGTCCACCCCTGCAGCATCTGCTAATACTTAACATAGTATTTAATTTCACTTCCAGTCTCCAAAAAAGCAGCAGACTACATTTCCATGTTTAAGACACAAATCAAGAAACATTGTTAATTTCCCATTTAATGAAGGGGACGCCCCCTTAAAAAAAAAAAAAAAAAAAAACAACCTCAGTAATTCCTCTTGAAAGATAGAATTTTGAGTGCCCAAGTAGAATTAGGGTCCTCTGTGCTTGATACTGCACCAGCAGAGTAAGAACTCCTGCAGTACTCCTGCTTCCAAGACCTAACTTTTAACTCCTGCATGCCAAACCAATCGTGGTGAAATAAACAGAGTAGATGATGGGAATACTAACTTAATTGCTAAGAGGTCCCAGCAATGTAAGCAGATGGAGAATAACAGCTCACAGGAGATAATTCATTCTGAAATGCACCATAAGATTTGAAAAGGTTGTTTCTATTATGGGTTATGCCCTAAAAAAAAAATTTAAGGGTTAAAAATTAAACAGCTGTGGATGCTGCTAAGGCAGGAGAAACAGGGTAATTTTGGATGGCAACGGGGAATTGTAAACATTTATCAGAAGTTCTCACTTATTACTCAGCCATATTAGTACAGCCCTAGCTTCTTTTCAGGAACACAATCATCCCTGGAAGTGGTAATAAAAGTTGTACTCTTTATAACTCTGATTCTTCTCCTCTATTCAGTATCTAACTTCAAAACTAGATATCTTCTATCACTGTAGGAACTGTAAGTTCTTCTCCAAACCACATCTTCAACAAGACGACACTCAAGTCAAATACTTCTGGCTAGAACCACTGAAATTCCCTCCATTTAATTAAATTCCAACTCAGGAGATTCCAGTAGGATGTCTAGACTACCACTAGCAATTTAACTAAACAGCCTTCTCATAACTGCATCAGGAAAGCGCATGGCTTGCTGAGATGGCCTAATTATGTGTTAGAAGAGCTTTAAAATATACTTTCCTAAAGGAAATATTTGGCATGGTTTGGTTTCACCTACTGCCGTGGTTGCACCTTCTGTCATTTCGCCACAAAGTATCCCAAGAGAACACACAGCTCCCCACAGTAACTGCTTTCAGGGTGCAGATTTCTGTCTAGATGGCGTATGTATAGGGCATTGCAGCTTAAAAAGACATAACAAGAAACACGATGTTCAAGAAACTAAAGTAGCTATGATTCAGGAGGAAATCTAACGCACCAGAGAAGTTGCAAGTGTCAGGCAGCAGCGCATGCTAATGAGAATGATCTGTTAGAGTTATCTTCTTAGTATATAACTACTTAAGGTAGGTCAGGAAATAAGACTTTCTCATGGTTTTTTTAGCAAATAGATTTGCCTGAAAGAATGTTTCTTAAGTCTTCCCTTATCCCACTCTTTCCACAAAAATATTTTGGATAAATTGTTTTCAGCAATCAAAACCCAGAGTGTTTTCCAGTTTATAAAAAAAAAAAAAAAGAAGACACTCCAGCTGCCAATAAAAAGGAGAGAAGGCAACCTCTGGCGTAAGTTTGAGTTCTTACAGAAGCTTCTGTGGAGTTAAAATGCTCTTTTTCTACCCCCCTCACCATAACCCCCCCTGTAATCAAGCTGCGTTGGACAGTACACAGATAAACCACTTCCTTTCCCATATAAACCAAGTGTACAGAGCACACGTACACAGCAAGTAATCACAGTTCATGTTTAAGCAAGGAGTGAAAGTTTTGTCTGAATACTCCTATATTTTGTCCAAATTTCTTATAATTCCTTTTGAACTTCCATACACCTCTATTTGCAGATTTGATTTCCTGCTTCATTCCTCATAGAGCAGAAGGTTAGACAGGATGAGCTCCTAATATCCTTTCCACGCTGAATTATCCTAACACAGGAGAACTATGCTAATAAAGGAATACTGTAACTACCTCTCAGGTCTAGGACACTATGCTGGCCTGTATCAGGAACAGTGCGGTGAGTAGGACTAGGGAAGTGATCATCCCCCTGTACTCAGCACTGGTGAAGCCCCACCTCGAGTACTGTGTCCAGTTTTGGGCCCCTCACCACAAAATGAGACATTCAGGTGCTGGAGTGGGTCCAGAGAAGGGCAACAAAGCTGGTGAGGGGTCTGGAGAACCAGTCTTATGAGGAGCAGCTGAGGGAACTGGGGTTGTTCAGCCTGGAGAAAAGGAGGCTGAGGGGAGACCTCATCAGTCTCTACAACTACCTGAAAGGAGGCTGCAGAGAGGTGGGGTTTGGTCTCTTCTCCCAAGTAACAGGTGACAGGACAAGAGGAAACATGCCAGGGGAGGTTTAGATTGGATATTAGGAAAAATTTCTTCACTGAAAGGGTTATTAAGCATTGGAACAGGCTGCCCAGGGAAGTGGTTGAGGCACCATCCCTGGAGGTATTTAAAAGACGGGTAGACATAGTGCTAGACATACAGTTTAATGATTGTTTTTGTCAGTGTTCAGTTAATGGTCGGACTAGGTGATCTGAAAAGCCCTTTCCAACCTAGGCTATTGTATGATTCCACTCAAAGACCCCCATAGTTACACTAAGCTCACAGTGATGAGCACATGCTCCTTCCAGCCCCAATACTGATAAAAAAGAAGTAATTTCTTGCTCTAGACATAGAAGCAGTTTTAAACTTCTGTGGTCTGAACAAAACTCAGTACATATTGCACAATACCAGACAACTGCAACAGATCGATGGAGCTCCTTTGCCATGCTATATTCCACAGACTGCAAAGGTAGAGACAGAAAGTGTCTAAAAATTTTTTTAAAATTAAAAACAACAACCACCACCCACAAAACCACAGCATAACAGAAAATCTGTGATGTAGTATACTAATATCCCGTGCTTTTCTGCTAAGATTTACCTTTCCAATCAGACAGGGGACATCAGACCTTGATCTATGCAACTCTGACTGCTATTTGGGCTTCCTTTATGCAGGTAGTTTGACAAGCAGCAAAAACCTGTTACATACTGATATATTGCCATCAAATTAACAAACAATTGCCCTTAACATTCAGTAGCTATAAAGCTGAAATCACTGGCTAAAGACAGGGTGTTAGCACACAAGAGGTATGGAGTGCAGTAGTTAAGTGGTTATGCAGCACACTAAAACAGAACAGATTTTTTATTCACGCATTCACGATGTAAAGAACTGCCATCTCTAGAGTCAGTTACTTCTGAGCTGGTAAGTGTGTACACTTATACAAATACCTCCAAATCCAAACTGAAGTAGCCGAGTTTTGAGGCAGGTTTCTGCTGGATAACGATAGTTTTCTGACTATCCATAACCCTACATAGAAAGTAACCATACACTTACTGTATCACCTAGATTTCTGTTTTCTTGATTTTTGAATGAGTTCTGTTCAGCATGATCCATCACTATGATCCAGTGTCTTTTGAGACAGGGAAGGAAGTTTTTTCTTAAGAAACACCACCATCAGTAAGCTATCAAGAGATCGACTAGATCTTTTCCTACACTACAGCTTCAAATACCCAAACCATCAACTTCCTCCAAGAAGGGTCAGGCAGTCTGTGCCTGTCAGGGTGGGAAGTAGAAAATTCCAGAATGGTGAAGGCTGGAACCTTATGACTTATGGCACCAGGAGGAAGGTTCCTGCTCCACCTCTAGATCTGCAGAACAGATTCAGTGCCCTTTTAGCCAACAAGGGTCTAGGAGCTCTGTTCAAGAAAGCACCCAAGCCAGGTAAAACCAGGGCCATGCAGGAGCACCAGAAGAAAGCAGCAAGTGATAGTAATGGGAGATTCCCTGCTATGAGAGACAGAGGCCCCCATCTGCCAACCTCAATCACCATCTAGGAAGGCTTACGCTAATTTGGGATGTTGCAGAAAGACTGCCAAGCCTTGTCAAGCCCTCAGGCTTCTATGTCTTGCTGCTTTTTCATGTAGGCACAAAGGATACTGCTGGGGTGACCAGGTGAGTTTCAAGCCTGACTACATGGCCCTGACAGTGACGGTCAAGTGCCCACAGGATCCAGGTGGTGATGTTCTTGATCCCACCAGTGAGGGAAAAGGGCATGAGGAGTGGCGGACCCTCCAGGTCAACAAGTGGTTTCACAGGGGTGTTGGTAACAAGGGTTTAGTTTTTATGACCATAGGACCCTTTTTGAGGCTTCAGGATTTCTGGGAAGAGATTGGATCCATATAAGTGGGGCAAATGCTTCTTTACCATGCTTTGTCATGGGCTGGCCCATTTGGTGAGGAGAGCTTTAAATTAGGAATGACTGGGGTGGGGGGAAGACAATGACCAACACTCAGGCGAGGAAGTTGTCAATCACATTGACAAGCAAAGTTTGTGGGGTGATATAAGCAGTAGAGACCTTGTAAACAACAAAACAGGGTTGAAGGGGGCCCACTCCAAGCACATCCACATAAATAAGCATCCTCCAGACAGAATTACAGGCAAAGCTCTTGCTCCTTTTCTGTGATATCAGCACAGCTGGATGTCTATCATAAGCTGGACTCCTCAGTGGTATGCAGTGAGTGGAGAAGACAATGAGCATGAAATGGAATACCAGAAAACCCACTTAAACAAAAAACAAACAAACCAACCAAGTACTTGTTTCCAGTGATGCTGGAGCAGGTTGCCCAGAGAGATTGTAGAACCTCCATTCTTGGTGATGTTTAAAACCCAGTTGGACAATGTCCCCATCAGCCTGATCTTATTGACCTGCCTTGAGCCAGGGGGGTGGACTAGATGATCTCCAACCTCAACTGTTTCCTGATTCTGTGAAGTTATTGGGGACATTAATGTCTAAGACAGCAACTAACTTACAGGAAGCTTTGTTTTAAAATATTTTCACATGCTCTAGGCAGACAAAATAAGGCTATAAGTATAGTAAGAATGCCTCTTCCAGGAACCATTCTTTTCAGTAAACAGCTGACAACTAAAACTCGGATTCAAGCCCTTATTTCCTATTTTGCACAATACTACCTATAAAATAAACAAACTTTCTCAAGAGAGTTTTATATTTACATATATATTAACGCCAGAAGCTTCTCTTATTCCAAAATAGAAGATAATTTTGTCTTCTTGAGGCACAGAAATTTCTAGGCAAAAATTCCTCTTGATATTGCAAACATACATATTTATGCATATATAGAATAAATTTTCATCACATCTTTAAACTCTTAAACCTACAGGGAATATGTGTGTCCAAAAGTCATCAGTTTATCATATAAACCAGAAGGACATCAATTTGGCTGCAATTAGCCTTTTAACTCTACCTTCCTAAGATTAACCATTCAGATAGTCAGCTAGCTCAAATAAATTTCAACAACTAACCATACACAAGAACAGCTTGTGCACTTCTCTTTTCCAAGCACCTACTTTGTGCCCAGCAGATGAAATATCTAGATATATGGAAAGTTTCAGACGTGGGGTCTCCATGTAGGCCAAGATCATGAGCTTTCATCCTTCATTTTATAGAAATAAATTATTGTATGATTCTACTTGCCCCATTCCGGCAAACCTTAGCCAAGAGATATTCTTAGACAGTGTACCTTCATAACGTCCATGTTGCCAGTTTTAATAGACAACATGCATGTCAATCACAGAAAAAGATACTGTTGTCTAACTAATCACTCCCATCACTTACTCCACTGTCATATCCTTACTGCTGCTTAGCTTGACATCAGAATTTTATCATTAGCAGTTTATCTAATGCTACAGGTTTCCTTAGGTTTTGTTTTAGTACCACCTGCCACGTTTGGGAGGTTTCCAAAGCTTGGGCACTTTCTTTAGAAGTATTTCCCTTATGATCTTGTCTTTTTATTTTCAACAAAGGCAAAATAATTTACCACCTCAACACCATACCAAAATAGCAAGAATATCTAACTCATTATGTCACAGAGTTTGTAAATACAAAAGGTTGTACAAAGGACCAAGGACATACACATTCCTTTTGCAGCTTTCATTAGGAGCAGCAATATTAAAGTCTGAAAGTCAATCGTAGACTTAGTTATATGGTTCCCCCACAGTCTACAAGATGGACAAAATCCGTTTTGTACAGGGCAGATTGGGAACACTGTCAAGCTGGTTCTCAGAAAGCCCAAGTGAGTCCCTAGAACAAACTGATGTATCTAGAATTTTATATAGGACCTGTGGAAAACCTAAACTCCAAAACAAACACTCCGGCAAACAAAATTTTTGAGCTTAATTTTTCCTTGTACCTTATCCGTTGAAAATGTTTCATTTCTTATAAGATATGGATGGGTAAATATCTTCTCTCTCTTCCTCTGGAATTATACAGGGTTTGTATTCAGAAAATGAAAAAATAAAAATGCAATCTTGCCTGTTTAGAAAATCATTATTTGTGAAAGTCAACTTCCAGCTAGCCAGCTCCTTTCTGTACTCTTGCAAATCACAATGGAAAGGCAGAGGGGGATTATGACAAACACTAAAGGGAAATTGAGTGAGAAATGCCAAGTGACCAGTAAAAAGTTATAAGGTGACAATAGGATTGGAGACAGGGTCAGAATTCCATTTTCTAAACTCTCCTATGGACTATAAGCCAGAGAAGAGGAGGAGAATGACTTCTACTGCTTCACTTGACACACCAATGAACTCCTCTTTTTCCTTCCCTCGTTAAAAAGTACGGAAAGAAGTCAATCAAGGCCACAACAAGTGGTCCAGAGAACAATATTCAGCAAGCATTTTTTTTTTTTAACCTTTGGATAATTTCAAGAGACAATTTATAAAGTGATTAACGAGCCTCTTCCAGGGCTGTGTGGTAACATAAAAAAATATCAGATTGTGCTTCAAGTGCTTTCCTAACTGTTATCAGGTATTTTCTAACAATTATATGGACAAAGCCACAGGCAGAGTGCTAGGGCGGTGCCTTTGAAGAGCAAAGCCAGAAAAACAGACTAGTAACCGTACCAGTAGAAAGTATTCTAAGCACAGAAAACTGACAATGCATCGCATTTGACCACGGCAAATAGCCAAGAGGATAGAAATACTTGACAACCTACCTACGTGATAGAAACAGTTGAAGCTTCCCACAGAAAATAAGTTCCTGGGAATCATCTGGACTTCAGGTAACAGGATAAGCCTCAGTGACCCCTTGTGAATGAATGTAAGGAAATCCTTTCAGCATAACATGCCGCTGAGGCTTTCAACAATTGGTATCACAATATCAATATTGCATTAATGCCCTTTTTCCTTTGAGCTATGCATTCAGATGCACAAACATGCAGTTAGGCTGGATTCTCCTGGCTGCACACTGAAGTCAAACCCAGTGCCCATTCATGAGGCAGGAACATATAAAAGGCAGCATGAACTGCCACTTACATTACCCATCCAAAGTATTGCAAAATTTCTCATGACAACAAAGTGTACTACAGAATGGAAAGGGGGGGGGCGGGGCGCCAAGAACCCAAACTTTTAAACTCTTTACTGTCACATCATGACTAAATTCAGATTTTACTGGCTACCAAATGTTTGAGGTAACTATCATTACACAGTTTGTGATGAATACGCTGGTGTACACCAGTTTCTAATCTCAAGTCAGGTTTGAGACCAAAAAAACAAAAACAAAGCCACAAAATTGTTTGAATGCACTGAAAAATTCAACAAAAGCACAGTTTGAAATGACAACCAACCAAGTATACACTGCAAGACCAAGCACAGACGTTGTCCATAGTCTGACAGAAGTTTATACACATTTTACACATAGACCAGAGACAACCTACAACTCTTCACAAGCAGTTGCTCCCTCCCTGGAAACAGAGATGTTGTTCTTAGAAGGTTCCAATCCATAGAGTTTCTCCAGAGAGGAAGAGTTTGTGACCCACAAGCTACTAACACACTGGGTACGTGCTTCTCATTACCAGTAACTTCAAGTTTCATTTGTGTTGGTTTTTTTGCCTAGCTATCTGTTGCCACATTCATCACAAAAAGTAGTAGTTTCACTTCAGCTCTGGAACGCCAAGGGCTGAGTTGGATATTGTTCAGCATCATGGAAGATGCTTCACTGCTGCCAAGTAATTGTTCACAGCATCTGTCTCTGCAAGGCGACTACTACCACTGCATACGAGTTAAACCCTGCCGCTACAATTGCATTTAAAGGTAGCAAGTTATATCTTGCTTCAGCCTCTTTCCAGCCTACCTCCATATCTTAACTGTGAACTGATGCCTCGCATCTCGAAGCAAGGTTATGAAATCCATACAGGAGTCCACACCGGCAGCAGGCTGCTCTCTCAAATCAGCCAGATTCCCCAGCACCACTGACACGTGTTCCCAAACCTGCATTTATAATATTAGTATTTTGGTTAATTTTTTTAACCTTTGTCGTAGCTTCTCCTACTAGCTGGGGTGAGCACACGGGTCTGGCAGTCCACCAGTCAACTGTTCCCCAGACTACTACTTTACACAGCAGCATCCTGCGAGATCTAAACTCTTTAAAACGGCATCAGGGCACATGAGATTCTGGAACCCACCAGCACAGAAAAGATAGCCTGGCCAGCTGTTCAGTTCTCTCCAGGTTTTCCTCCACCACCACCAGCTGCAGCACTACCTTATATTAGGCATGACAAGAAGAGGCAGCCAGCACCACCCCTTCCAAACATCACTGTAATTTGCCACAGCTTACATGGTTCTCAAGCAAATTAAAGAAAATGCCTCCCAAAAGTCACCTCCCCCTTTCTTTCAGGTGCCAAGGGAAGGCTTCCTCCTCTGCATGGGGCAGCTCTGCTCCACAGGAGTCCTCTGGGACTACTCTAACCATCTGAGGACATCACCAACCTTCAGGGCTTCCAAACCTCAGAAGCTCACGGAAGGTAGGAGCGAACACCACATCAAGTCAAAAAGCTCTACCAACAAACATGGTCACTGGATCACGGTCCTGGAAGTCTCAAAACAATTGCAAGGTAAATCAAAATGTCGTACAGAGTCCCCTAACAGCACTGGGCTTATGACAGCCTTAACTCCTTAAGGGAGCCTACATTAGACTGTGGCCAATAAGATGTACAGGGGGAATGCGTTAGAGCCTTTTTGCTTTTTCAGGTTTTCCTACGGAAATCAGTTTCACCCGCCCTCCTACCAAAATTGTCAGCATTTCCCCTGTGAGCAGGGCTGTACGCAACTGGCTTTCCCCAGAGCACCTTCTGCAATTTCTGTACTTGAGACAACATGGGTAACAGTTATTTATGAAAGCTACACAACTCACAGGACTGTCCTACTCCGTGCTGAGCCCAAGCCATGTTCTCTCTTGTAGCAAAGAGAGGAATTCCTCTGCCCTCTAAAAAATATGTTTCAGACATGGTTAAAGTTATTGACAGACTGTTTATTTCTTTTGGAGATGAAAGGCAGGATAAGGAGCTTGTTTAGCATACAAGAAGATTCAGTTTGGGGACAAAATTACCAACAACACTGATATTTCTGCATTCAGTCATTTCTCTAGATCTGTCACTAGAAGAGCTGCAGCACTGTTCAAAAGCACCAGTCCAAAAGTTGGCTAATTAGCCCTTAAAAAGAAAAGACGAAAGGAAAGCCTTACATTAAAAGGACCAGCTGTAGAGTGACCCTCTAGACACATCCTTCTCTCGAAAACTGAACAAATAAGTTCTCCCTTGCTCTCACGGGGTTCCTACATCAGTACTTTCACTGAAGAGCCAAGAAGCAGAATTCAGCCACCTGGGCAAGGCTGCTGCAGGAAACACCAAATATGAAGAATGCAGACAGCAGTTTTATTAGCATTCAGGTGACACCTAGTACATGAAAAAAAAACCATGTTTCTGCAATAGATTATATTCCAAGTAATATCCTACAGCATGGCCCTTCCTGAATTCATAACCTGTTGAAAACAGTACTTGCTGTGGTGAAGTATGTGTTCATGTGAGCCACAGTCCTTGTGGGTCTCACTCATGTCACTTCAGCCTCAGTTCAACAACTGCTCCAGCCCACAGCTGTGTGCATGGCAGTCCAGCCTTTTTTTCTCTTTTTCTCCCTAATGTAAGATGCCTAATTTCACAAATCAGGCAGTATAGTGAGCACTCCAGCTAAACCCTTTCATTACATTACTTGCCCTGTGTCAGCCTCTGCATAACAAAGCAACTCAGCCAGTTGCCAGGAACTAGACCCTAGGTACTTCAGTGCTTTTAAAATGGTGAAACAGGGCATATGTTCATAATTCTTACTACCAAAATAGCGACAGGCCACTTGTGCTACTTAACATACCACTAGAGACAGCATCAGATGGAAGGGAGGGAAATTATTGTTGCGTTCCTTGGAAAGCACAAGGCACTAGTGCTGCAATAAACATCTATGTCTTCTCTCATCATTTCATCTGAAAAACCTTTACCCACCTCCTGTGGTCTCTGTTGTTAGCATTACACTCACTTTAATAGCAAAGACATAAATTTAAAGGCAGTCAGCTGCATGACATCAGCACAGCTGTGCAGCTAGTCTAATTGCTCAGAGTGATGTCATTCATCAATTCCAAACCTGTCCCACTTGACACCATTTTCCCCTAAAAGGTAACTCGTCCAGTACTGAATTTATATCCAGACTATAATGTGTTCCAGAGAAAATGTAAAATTATTCCACTGAAACCATGCATCAGGCTGCTGTTAAAAGTCTGGGGAAGAAATAAGGCATTTTACCTTATTCACAATCATTATAGCTCTTATTTGTGTGAGCTACAAGATGAACCTTGACAAGAGCCAGACATTGTGCCTTGCTTACGTGGAAACACCAGCTTTACCTCCTACCTGTAACTCCTCTGTCCCGTGCTTTGTTCCTACTCCCTTCCAAGTGCTTTCACACAGCTCCTGTCTACTTGCACAGCTGTCTATCGAGAAAACTTACACATTTCTATAAACATTGCTTATGCTTGCGACAGCTCAGTACTCTGAATGTACCTACCGAAGTGCATTTCAGACTTTTTTTCTTTAAAAAAAAACACAGGACAAATTTATATAGCTGTAGATAAGAACATTGTAATGACTTTCTATAGGAAGGACACTATAGACACGCTGTCTTGAAGAACTCATGATTGCCTCTTAAAACCACACACTGCTTTTATTTGCTTCACATTTGTTAAAATGCCCAAAACAAAACTATCAATTCACGTTTTTGCAAAAATGCCCTAATCTAAAGCAATTATATCCATCCATTCCAAAGCAAAAACTGAAATAATGAGATCAGAACAAAGGATTTACTTCACTTGTATTTATTTGCCATCATCTATGATTTATTCATGTAACAAATTTTCAGTTCACATTATATTGAGACTAGCATAAATACATTACCTAAAATAAAGGCCTCATTATTTCAATACAGTGCATTACTGAGCAACCATATTACTACATTAAGTAGCATTGCAATTTCCAATACTCTGTCACTAAATCAATCCTATAGATTTTACAAGTGGCTCCAATGCAACTAAAGGTAAAATTACAGAATACATTAAGGTAAATCAATATGTCAGCTGACACAATGATCTTGTGATTTTCGTGTTTCAACCAACAACCTTTTTGGCATATCTTGAGACACTACACCACCATAGAAGGAAATGCAACCACAGAAGTTTCAGGTGGCAGATAAGTGCCTATTTAAAAAAAAAAAAAAAAAAAAAAAAAAAAACACAGAAAAACCCCAAAACACACACACACAAGAATTATTTTTAGAAGTTCTACACATCTAATCACATCATTCTCCCAAGGCTCTGCAGCCCAACCATTTCTGAAAGAAAAATCTCAAAAAAACAACAACAAAACTGTTAGTAAAAAAAAAAAGCTTAGTTTGTACAGTTTATATCTAGACAGCCTTTTTCTGTAAAATATATTCTAAAAATAACTGTTGGATTTTAACATATGAGTGCCTGAATATAAACTGTTACTGTTATCAGCACTGTCTTCCCACCCAAGCAAAACTTGTTCTATGTGCACTTAGGGAACAGACAGCTATAGCTCCTCTGTGAACAGGCAAGCAGCCAGGATGTCTCCAAAAAGTCTAAAATAACTGTGCAAACATCTGTTGGAAAAGATACTGCCTTTGAGAAAAGGAACAATAATTCAAATGCAGCCCATGCAAGGGTTCATACCTATGTAAGTCCCCATACTGCCAAATGTGAGGGGCATACAAGGCAGAGAAACATAGCAAATAGACATTTCTTTGTAATCATTACTACGTGGTTTATTTCTTCTCTCTGCAGTATTTTGCTCAGTCACTGTGTCTGGGCCAAGAATAAAATGCCACCTAAACGAGGAAGGGTAGCATACAATCAGCAGTATCACAGTGTTCCTATTGAGAAGATGAACTGCTTTGAAAACATCCCTTCCTCCCCCCAAAAAAGCATCTTGATTTAACAGGCAGATGTCAGACATTTTTCATTAACCTGAAACATACGCCGGCGTCCACACACGCAGTTTGCAATCCTTACTCTTGCAACTGAGTGAGCTACCTTTTACGTTTGACTATAAGCCAGAAGCATTTTGGAGTCCACACTTGTCTTCAAGAAGATGATTTCAGAAATGCTAGTATTAGAACTGAACCACATGTCCTTCTTGGACAAGTAAAAGCATAAGCAGTCTCTCTCAGCGTTTGCTCATGAATGACCCTTGCTGGTGAGAGCAGCCCTACTGAACTGTGATGAAATAGTTACTGCAAATACACATTTCGTGGACCAAGTATTTGGTATTTCTATTTGTTAAGCAAGAATCTACTTATATTTTCCTGGCCTGAAGTTTTCTGTTGCACTCGAAGGAGGTTTCTTGTTGGTTGACTTGTTAGTTCTACAGATGGCAAGGGAGGACAAAAAAACTCAAGAAATTCAGGCCTTGGAAAAAGCTTGGGTTGGCTTTCACTTTTTAGTCCTTTTTTGTCTCGAAGAAAATTCCATCCCAGTAAGGTTCAAGTAGAATTTATACTTCTTTTTCTTTCTTTCTTTAATGTATTAACTGGTGCCCTAAGTAGTGTTGGGATAACACATTAAAGATTTATTAAAATACACTGTCATTCTAAGACAGAGAAAAGCTAGTCTGCCTTGAAATTTGAGCTGCAAGTCAAATGTAACATTTTGTTTAACGTAATTGCATATGAAAGACTGCTACAGTACTAGATTAGGTATGAACAGACATTTCTAAATAATCCTGTATGAAGTACTTGCCTGTTGTTTATGCAGAAAGAGAGACCATCTGTGCCAAAACATATCTACAACTCCAGAACAATGAGAATTTTCAAGATAAGCTAAATCCTTAGCAGAAGAGTTTTTATAACAATAATTTGAAGTTTAAAAGAGCATTGAAGTCAATGTGACAGAATCTCTCATCTTGAAGCTGTTCTCCTTTCGCAGATTGCTACCTAAGGAATACGTGGAGGTAGGCTCTGCCACTGCCTCAATTTTATCACACGCACCCATCACTACCCTTTCTCTTTCACTGTTTCAGGAGGATCAGTTGGGAGTTTCATTGGTGTCCACATAGGTAGGCAGCTAGCAATTCTCTTTCAAAATGAGTATTTTGGCAATGTTGCACTGTGTAAACACTCCCTTGCCACTTGGAGTCTTTTGATCCTACTCTTTGGGTTTCTTTTTGTCTTTTTTAATTATTTGCACCAAAATACTAGCTATAATACTTGCTTTGTCAAAGAAAAGACACTTTCCTTACCAGACATTAAAAACCAAAAAGGAGCGTTCAAGCTGTCACCAAGGCCATTCCATTAACAGTCAGATTTCGTTACTCTTGTGAACTATTAGGCCAACAACTCCAGAATACTTTAGCTACCCTAAACATTGTGATGGAAGAGCAAGTATAATTGCTTATTAATACATTATTCTATGGGATAACCATTTTTTTAACTAAGAAGCTTCCTTAGAGGAGGGGAACTTTTCACTTTGCCACTCTAAGAGACAATAAAGCCATGATGGCCTCTCTCTTATGACTAAAAGCACAGAAATAAGACATTCAGAGTGAGTAATTTCTGTAAATCAAATGCACAAATCACTATAAGATGGCAAGTACTGTAAACACTGCAAACCTTAATGTGAAGCAGAATGGTTCACTTCACTTCCACAGTCCACTTCCATTTAAAAAAACAAAAAAAAAAGGCAGTTCCAAACCAAAAGCTTTATGCTATTTACAGGTAGTATTTCATGTTAATAGTGAAACAGTCAGAAGAAAAAGGGTTCTTTTTTAAAAAAATCTAGAAAACTTTATGACTACAGCTATCACTAACTATGCACAGCCAGTGCTATGAAGCCACATTTTTCATGTATGTGCTTCTTATGATCATGTACTGCAACATAGAGCATGTACAGGTTCCCCGTTCACTCTAAAACCACAGGATAGTTTAAGATACCTGTATCAGGGTGTTACACCAAAGACAAGCCCTCTCATTGCCAAATGGCACCAAGACTATTTCTGCAACACCAAACTGCCATGGGATCATAATGCATCTTCAAGGTATAGTCAACATGGGCAATATGGCCACAACTGTGCAGCACTGAGTTCACAATAAGTTGGGAACTCACACACACCCTCAGGCTTCTGCTGCCTGCAATAAATTTGGCATCACTGCCTGTATTAGCAAGCTAAAAGAGCCAGAATTCAATTATGACAAAACTCTGTTGATCTTGGGGAAAAAAGCAATAAAATAAATCTCATAGCCTCTCCAGCATCACAGACCAGTATAAATGGGTTAACATGGAGAAAATAAATTCCAGCGCCTTTTAAAAGTCCTTCATGAAACCAAAAGCTTGATTGTGTTCCTTTCATTGCTACAACTGCTCATAAATAGATGACACCAACAAAATCATAGAGGTCCGTATCAGTTTCCCGATAGACTCTGCTATGGCAGCAACTATACAGTATATTGCACTGCATCAGTGAAAGCAGGTATTTTCCAAGTCTACAAGTACCATATTCATCTTTGTACTCATTAAAAAAAAAGCCCCCACCCCCCAAGAAAACTGAAACATCAGAATTTGAGGACTTAGTTCCTCGTATTTTATTATTTTATTAGGTGTCCATTTTACACACACTCTGAACATTTGTCTCCTGTAGTCAGTGAACAACTAATGTAATTTCAGGACTATTTTACAGTTTGGAGTTAAGGACGCAGGGTCTACACCTCTCTCAACAGGTGACAAGAGACTGCCTTATAGGATACAAATTCACTTCCCTCAAGGGGTTTTCTCGCAAAAAAATACACTAAGAATAAAGAATAATTGCCTGTTTCTGCTGCTAATATCTTCCCTAGCTTTTCATACAAACTTTTCTGTATTAGCGGCTTGACTGCCCACTGCAGAAAGAAATTAATCTGGTGGTGTTTAGCCTATGCGTAGCACTGGATGCAGTCCAGGTTCAGTTACTCAAGTAAGTACTTCATCCATGAAGATGGATTATCGAAAGAGCTAAAAAGTAAAGGTCTTCCAATGCAGCATGAAGTGTCCAGGAAGGAACAGCCATTATGTCTGAGGAAAGGTCCATTTCAGCTTCTGAATTTGAAGTTTTGCCCACATTGGGATCCAAAAGTCTCCCAGTTTACCTAATCCCCAATTTTCAGTTTATCAAAAAGTTTATGTGCATATGGCCCTTAAATTATAAGCCAACCTTGCATCCTGAACGCCAGACCTGGTAGCACATAAGACTCCTGCACTTTGAATCTGATATAGGCTGCATGTAAACAAGCTCACAGGCTACAGCAGCACTGGTAAAGCTCCACTGAGCAGTCTCTCAGACACAGTGTAACCTTCATGGTCAGGAAAGGCAGCCCATCCCCACACTTACCATTCTCTCCATTATTTCAAAAAGGCCACTGCACACTAGGTAAAAATCTGCCCAGCTGCCCAAGACCTGTGGTCCCCTCAGGACATACTGTTAAGTGTCCTTGACGTCACTGCTGAGTATCATCCCTATGAGTGATGCTGCTTCCTCATCAGCACAGCCACTGAAACAGCCATAGCTCAGGGACCGCCCAGACTGACTGTCACAGGTTCCCATCACATCTTTTCGATGAACGCATTATCTCTAAGGCACAAGATTCTTTGTCATCTTAAAGGCTTTGAAGCCAATTTAACATCCGCTTAGAGAAATCAAAAGACTTATTTTGAACACTATGAATAGTAACTCTAGCCCATGGGTAGGACTTGGCACTACAGTTTAAGACCCTCTTTTTTTTTTTTTTTAAACTCTCTTCTTCAACAGAAAGAATAGCTCAGGAGGAATTATATATATATATATACCACTACCATAATTTAAAAGCAGATGAGACAAGTGAAGTGCAAGAGACAACTTTCTTTTCTAGGTGAAATTTGACCAGAACCTAGCAAGTATTTGATTTTGATGCCCTTATCAGCTTTTAAAGCTCCAGCTTGTGTTAAACTGTGACTTTGGACATGCCTTAATGATCCCCACCTACTGCCCTCAATCACAAGACAAAAAAAAGAAGTCTTTTTCTGACAGCATAACATACAACATTTCAGCTGCATCCAGGTAACAGGGCATTAAGAGTCAAAACATGTACCAGCAAATAAATACAGCTTGGTCAGCAGCGCACACCACAGGTCCCCTTGTAACTATCCTGGCTACAAGTGCCTAGATGGGGTGGACAAGAAACAGGACATAGAGCTTCTTGGCTGAACAAAACATCTTGCGAGCGCAGCACAGCATCTTAAGAGGTGGTTCACAAAAAAAAGCCTATCACACACAAACACGCCTAAGGAATAAATGACTTAGTGGGGAAAAAGCCCACCATATGTACATGCTAAGTTGGGATATTTGCTGTCACCCTAAAAAATTTCACACCTTTTTGATTCTCAGCTGTGACCTGGACCTAGCCTTATCATCCACTGATTTATGATCTGATTTCTGTGCATAAAGGACATTTCAGAGTTCAGTATATCCGCCCTGTAAGAAGTTTTTGTAGATCTGTTTGCACACTGTGTCCTCCCTTTGAAGGGAGAACACAGAAGCCAAGAAAACTGCAGAGGAAATCACTCAACTGCATACTGAAAAATTTTGGTTCAAGTGTCTTGAACTGAACCTGTTCTGCAGAACGAAAGGCTTTGTAACGCCAACAACTTTCCAGTCACAGTAAAAGTTTCAGTGAAATCAAAAGAGCTGGCTGGTTTACCTTGGCTTTTGATGCCAGCTAGCAGCCAAATTAAATCAGGCATATATTTAGTAAACTTTCCCACACAGTTTTGCTGTGCGTTTCAGTACACACTCATCTGTTGCTGCAAGAAGGATTATATTTAAGAGCTTGCACTCACCTGGCTGCTACATATTTATTTAAGCCCATTACAGTGTTTGGGCAATTTCTTACAGCAAGCCCAGCACACCTTGTATTTGTCTTTATGCTCAGTTTCTGTTTACACAATCGCATCTACAATAACACATTAACAGTAATGCAACAAGTTACTTTCTCAGTCCCTTATACACTTGATGCTGCTGAATGCTCCAGCTACAGCCACTTCAGGACACATTTCCCACACAGTACTTCTGAGGAGGCACTCGCAAGTGGAAGTAGATGTGCAGGGTGAAACAGTAGAGGGCAACAGATGCCCTTTAATAAGCTTAAGGGAGCCTTTTAGATATGTTTAACACTTAGGCCCTTCTTACTTTTGACAGCAATATTATCCTTCCTTGGTTTCAAGCTCTAGTTCAAAACTTGTGTAAAGGAGATGCATATTCTACCACGTAAGCCAGTCTACGTGAGTACCAACAGCTTTCCTTCCCATTAGCCCTTCCCCGCCCCGGCCATTACTCCTTCCCATTAAAGGATCATCCACATCTTTTGATGACGTAAATTTTATCTTTCCCATGTGGTGTATTTGTTTATCGACTTTGCCATAGTAAAGTACCTATCCAAAACTGGAAATAGTTGTTTTAATGGAAAAGAGGCTTAAGTCTTGACGAGGTGCATTCTAAAATTTTAACAGCTGAGAGAGAGAAAGAGAGGAGTTGGGCCAATTTATTTGCAGGATTCTGCTAACACTAGTGAATAATATTATGAATTTACAATTTTTGATAGACAAATTCACCCTGAGACCCAATATGATCTTCCCATGAACTATTTTCACTCCTTCCCAATAATAATCCTACACAGAACAAATGTAATAGTCTTCCGCTTATTTATGAAGATATCGTTTTCCAAAAAGGGTGGAAAAAGAAGTGTGACACTTGAGAATGTCACTCACCTATCAATTTGCATGAAAAAAGAGAAATAATTAGACAAATTGCATGCAAGCCTTCCCTTTTACTGTTTGCTCAATTTGTTCCAGATTAGTAGGGGGAATAGTTTTGCCACTTGAAAACTTTCATACCAATTGAACAAGATAAAGCCATTCTGCTGGGAAGACTATTCCTTGGGTGTTTGATAATTTAAGTTTAACAGGATCTCTCAGGTCTTAAGAAGCATAACAGTCCCCAGATGAGACAGAAAGCACACAGGACCAGCTTTCAGGGTTTACAATCATATGTAAGTGTGGTAGTATCATTTAAATGGATTAAGAACTATGGTTATGGATGAAGAAAGAAAGTTTGAAGTTGAACGAACTAAGCCCATGTTCAGTACAAACAGTCCTCATGAAACAAGTTCCAGATTTTAACAAAGAACAAAGGGGTGAGCACAGGCCCGAAGTGGCAGGCTTTCAGCCTGAGCGGAATTGGAGCCTCTACTCCTTGAGACAAGTACAGATATAATGACTTTTGGAAAAGAAAGCTGCAGCAGCTACTACCAACTTAAAAATAAAACACAGCTTCTTGCATCAAACCAGACTGATACTCTTCTGATCGAGTCTTAGGACTCCCTTACAATGGGAAGTCAACATGCCCACATCTTGCCACCAGATACGTGCTGATAGAGTGACCTATCATGTCTTACCCTGATCACAGAAGACCTCTATTACTGTGTCAATCACTTCATTAATTCAAGCAGCAGTGATATTTTTTTTTGGTAGATATCACAATTTAGGAAGTGGCCCCATGTGGATATCGAAGCACTACTATATTACAGAATTTACTTTCCCTGTAAGGCTTCAGGAAATTTGTCCATAAATTCTACAAAAATAATTTCAAAAAGACAGTTTCCAAAGACCCGTTTTCTTAAATCAGAAAACACAGTAAGCAAAGAGAGGGATGAAGGAAAACCATCATTTTTCATTACCCTATAGCATCCCTGTATCTTCCCCCTTCTAATCCAGAATACTTTTGTCTTAGTCAAAGCACAGAGAGACTTGCCCTTGAGATGAATCAGACCTATGTAACTGAAAGCAGCTGTTTTCTACAGGTCCTCTTCATTTTCTGGTGAAGTAAGATGAGGACGGTGATGAAAAGGCAGTCTGTTGGTCAAAGCAGTTCAGTTCTGTGAGAGAAAACTAAACCTTCTGCTACTTGAGTTCCTGGTTAAATGGCCAAGTAACAAGTCAAGCTTTTCAAAGGCAATTGCTAATTGAATACATCAGATTTTCTCAAGTGCCTGGTGTTACTGGGGTCGGTGTCATTAAAAAGCTGAGTGCCTACTGTTGTGATGAGGGCTGACAGATCCTTTTTAAACATGGATATGTTTAAAGCACACTTCATGTGCTCTTCAGAAAAAAAACCCCGACCACCAAAAAACCAAAACAACAACAAAAAAATTTCTAGCCACCCACTCCTCAAAAACCCAACAAAAGAAACCACAAAATACACAACACCAGTTAAATAAAAAAAAAAAAATCAACCCCAAAAAGGGTCTACTTGAGATTAGTTTTCCCTACCAGGAAAAAAACCAAACAGTCATTAACACCTGTTTTGCCTATCTTCTCAGCCTCACTGCCCACCTCCATTTTCCATCCACTTTATTTAATTCAGAAGTTCTACAAAAAGAAATTATCTGAGAAACACCTGACAATCTGCTAACCCTCTAAAAAGCCATGAAAAAATTAACTTAGTCTAGACTCTGCTGTGAAAATGGACCATTTCAATAAAATACAAAATATTAGTGCCTCTTCAGTTAATGAGCATCTCTTATTCAGCGAAGGGATGAGGCAAGTGTCCCAGGGAGGGTGGCGAACCATGCTGGGATCTTATCAGCAAAGAGTGCACATAACATGAGCAAAATTTTAAATTTGGTTTGTCTCAAAAATCTTATTGTTTTGCCTTACAAATTGATTAAGTGTTTTTAATGGAATATTTGTGTAATATGCATTTCCTACTAAATGTTATTGAAATGGATGAAACATTGATGAGGATATTAATAATCCTCACATAAAGTATGCTCCGTGATACAGCCAGCTTTGATACTAGCCCAGAAGAACACTCAGGAGAGAAGCTAAAATTCTGTATTTTGGTGTGACACACTTATACAGTAGCAATGACAGCCTCATTCTTGCTGTGATTCAGTCCCTACACAAAGAGCAGAGAGGGAGGCATGGACTGTCAGCCGTGTGTAGGAGCAGCTAGATAGCACAAGGGCTCTGGGATGTGGACAGGCTTGGTCCTTGCATAGGTCTCCTGGCATTGCAGATCAGGCCTCATTGTGGCGCTTTATGTTGTATCTCTTGTGTACAGGCTATGGTAATATTTACAAAAAAGATAATATAATTGAGACAGTCTCCCATGTCCACCCTCCCACACACACCACCCACGTCCCTCACCCCAACTCCACCCCCCCCCCTTTTTTTTTTCCCCATCCTTTTTTTCCTTCTCCTCCTCTCAGGCTTGGGACAGAGGCCTGGAAGAGGGGTTTTGTAGTTCCATTTTATTCCTCCAGCTTCTCTAAACCCTCTCATCCTTGTGGATTTTGAGTGCAAAAGTTAATTAATCTGACCGGGGGAGAAGCCTCATGACAGAAGCCAACATGCAAGGACGTTGTTGTCCTGACCCAGTGGACCAGGAGTTCTGCATGTTCTGCACCCAGCCTTAGGTTTTGTGATAAAGCTCATCTGCTCACACACAGGGGAGCACAGAGAGACAACAGCAGGGGGGGGCCCAAATAATACCCTGCCCCAGCTACACCCAGGCTCATCCCAGGAGCCATGAGCCCATCAAAGACCCATCTCCACAAGTTCAGAGGAGCACGGGGGCCAAAGGCAGGCAGGAACCCAAATTCGGGACTGAAAGGAAGGTCCCTTCCAGAAGAAGGTCCCACTTTGCCCACGTCCCTTCCCAGGCTGTCCCAGGAGACCCTCAGTCCCACAGTCCAGCGGTCAACAGGAGAACCTCTCGAGAGCATCTTTTGGACTGGAAGGAGGGAGTCACTGCCTAGGGGTATTGGGCATTATGGGATGAAAGGGAAGAGAGTTTTGGGATTGCACAGGACTTACTATGGACTTTTTTGGGGGGAGAAGGAGAACAAGCATGGAAAAATGGAGGGAAAAGAGATTCAAAATGCCTCACATTTCATCACATATCAGCAGGCGGCTTGTCAGGATGCGTTTTCTGGCCCTGTCATGCACCTGGTCAGCACAGTCTGTCTTGTCTTCTCATTAAACTCTGTTTTCCTGAGCAGGTGACTCTCTATTCTGGATGCGCTTGTGCATGTGTTCAGGGCTCCAGCTACCAGCAACTGGTGCAAGTGTGGGCCTGCAAGTGAGCATGGGATCACTAGCAAATATCAAGTAGGGCTTGCTGGTGAGTAGGTGAAGCACCCTAGCAGCTAATGGGCTGTCTGTCTCCAAGAATAAGACCACTGGAGGAGCTAGCTATGGAAGGATCGGTGGGGTCCCAGACAGCTGCTTATGAGGCTGTAGGGACTGGGGCTTAATCAGAGACACCCCCTGCCCCTCATCTGCCAGTCTCTCTCTAATGGCAAGACCATGGGGTCTTGGCCAGAGGAACCCAGGGGGTCCTGGAAAGCTGTGTGCATGCCATGGTCTGGACCAGCAGCAGGAGAGGGGCTGTGGGCTTATATGTCCATGTGACAGAAACTGGGGAGGCTGGGGTCCAGCTACATGGTACCCTGCATGCCTAAACCCAGCTGCTGGAGAAATCCACATTGTACATAGGTGTGTGCATACATAGTTATATATGTAATTATAATTACTAATAATTAATGGTAATTATTGGCAGTAATCCTGTAATTACTAGTAAATAATAAATATCAATGATATAACATATCATTAATTATTTATAATATATAATTAATGGTGTGTAGATATATATTGAGAGAGACACACACACATATAATTAAGTATTAATGCTTCACACTAAGAGACCTTCATCTTGTTCAGCCAGAGAGGAGAACAGGATGAGGCCACTGGTGCCATTTGTGGGCCTGCCTCTGTTGATCTGTGTGGTCAGTCGGGTATGTGTGTTGTGTACCTGTGGGGTGGTGTGTGCATGCACACATAGGGACTACACTCAGCCCCACCAGTGGCTGGAACCAAGGGCATGGAGCTGCAGCAGCCTCTCCTCTGTTGGGCTACTGGACCCAGCCCCCCGCAACATACAGAATCTATCTACAATTCCCTCTATCTTCTAGGTGTTCTTGTAACCATCCACTCTGTAAAAATAACTAGCCATGACGCCACCTCTGAGAAGTGCTTCAATTTCTGAAGTCACTGACTGTTAGATAAATCCCAGCCTTTTCAACAGCTATGCGGGACTAGATGCTCTTCTCTGTACCAACACACTGTAGCTCATGTGCCCTATGAAGCTTGCTGGAAGACAACTACAACATAAGTTACAGCATCTGTTAAAAAAGTCCTTTGATATTTGAAACTTTTGAAGTGACACCCTTCAAATTAGCAACTAACAATATAGTTTACCTCGAAGGCTTTAGTATCAACCACAAAGCATTGAAAATAAATACAGCCCTGCATTTTGTCACATAGGAGAGGAAGAAGCAGAAACAACACCATACCTGAAAAAGTTTTGGTTTTGATACGCTGTATCTCAGGCAAACCAATCAGCTAAGGTAAGTTACTAGAGAACCATACACACACACACACTTCCCAGAGAGCCTAACCCACCTGGATGGCCACTATCAACAGTCTTATCAAGAAGGCTGACTGAAGTCATTGACTTTATTCTCAGCCAAGTGACCAACTACTGCTTGCTTAACCAATAGCAGTTTCTGCCACTCACAGGGCATGGTGCCTGGGCTTCCCAGGAGGGGTTAAAATTCTGTACAGGGCCATATTTCTTCCTGCACCCGTGCCAAGGGAGCGAAGACAGCCCTCAAAACTGTTTGACCAAAAGCAGAACAAAGTCTCATTAAGTTTTCAGACAAGCCTTTGCACACTACATTCATTTTGCTTCAACATCAGAGCAGAAAAAGAATTTCCAACCTGCACGCCAGGAAACTAATAAAACTCCTCAGTCCCTTCCCAATAATCACAGTAGTGCAAAACAACACGGCAGCTATTCTAAGGAAGAGGTGAATTCTGACTGGGAAGCATTTTCATATTTAAGAGAAGGAGGAAAATTTTCCCTGCTGATAGATTCTTACTAGGCAGCACATAGTGATCATGTCAAGTACCAAATTCATAAGCAATTAAGGAACCTCAAACACAGTTTTCTTCCTTCCCATGACGCAGATGAAACTTAACAGTGGCAGCTCTGCTCACGCTTTGCTATTGTCACCTCCTCTCCAAGTGATGCAATTGGTATAGCATTTTCCCAGACAGATACTACTGTACTTGTATCAGGGTCCTGCCAAATTAAAATACTTCCTAGCTTCTCAGAAATACAACAGCAAAATTAAGATATTTGATTGCCATTTTTTACTTTTCCACTCAGGGCCATATAGTGAGAATGTGTGCAGTATAGCTACCTAATGCATACCAGTCAGTCATTTGCATTTAATGGTTTCTCTTTCAAGAAACCTTTTGGCCTGAACGTAGAGTCCCTCACTGCCCAAGACAAACTCTGCCCATACAAACTGCAGACAGTAGACAGTTAAACCTCACCAGTTGCCTTCTCTGGTAAGAAATATTTATTCTCCTGGCTCTTTCATCCACTAGCCAGATTTCCTCCTACCTTTCATCAGGCTCAAGAAACAGAGATTAAGGTAAACTTTCCGTAACTACTGAAAGGCTTAAAGAAGAGCAATAGAATGGAAAATCCTGTTAGGACAAAAAAAAAAACAAACCAACAAACCAAACAAAAAACAAACCCCACCTTTACACAGAAGAGAGAAAGTGGCATATTGTTTTTGTAGCGAAGAGATTTGGTTCCACTACAGACACTGCCAATGCTAGCTAGAGCTAGATCTCCTAGATACAGCTCTAAGACTCAAAGAAAATAAAAAAGAAAAAAAGGATACTGTGAAACTGCCCCAGCCCAGCTGATTCTCCGGAACTGCAGGAAAACAGTGGCTGGTCTCAGTCTGTATATTTTACATGTTAAATATTAGAGTTTTACTGAGTTCCTTTGCATCTCCATTCTCCTGTTAACAGTTCCCCAATCAAACATAGATTTGAAGCCCATACAGATCAAATCTAGGAAAATTAAGCTATGGGGCATTCAGAGGCAGCCCTGCTCTTCCTAGGAGAGACAGAAAACAGCTGCAGGTCTATGCTGTCAGGAAGGAATGCTATACAGGATGAAAAATTTGAACACCATGATCTAAACCTGTGGGAAGCATCCAAATGGACTGCAAAACAGGTTGTTTACCTGAAGGAATCCACTTCTTTTTAAGGCATTTAAAAGACTAAAGCCATGGTATAGACCTGTCTGAGTAAGAGTCATATGCCAAGGCAAGACCGCGTTTGGACTTGGAGGAAAAAAAGAAAAAGCAGGAGGCCAGTGCACCACGGGAGGCACCGATCAGCAGAAAGATCGCTGCATCTCAGACCGACACAGACAAGGGGGAGGAAGGAAGGGGGAAGATGGGAGGAAAAACCTTACTTGGCTGATGAAATGTCATCTCAGCTCTGATTCAAGCTTCTCAGAGCTAAGCCCACGTAGACAAGTGACAGGCTCCTCTCTTCACTTTGCCATCTCACACCACCAGTACCATCCAGAATAAAACCTCTTAGGACAATAGTAAGGAGCTACATTTGACACAGAACTCATGCCTTCAATGCACAAGAAAAGTTACACGCCTACCCGTCGAAACACTTATATATGCATATATATAAACATACACACATATTCCAGTCATTTATATACATGACTAGAATTACAAGCAGACTCACTCACAGTTACTATTTGTTACTGTCATGTTATAATGAACATAAGGAGAACACAGGTAAAGACGCGGCCTCACCTTAAAATGGAGATTGCCTCAGAAGTACTTTATCTAAGCCTGAGGACTTGCAATAGAGACCACTAACACCCCATCTGGAGCACTGGCTACGCTAGTTTTGAGCCACTGGAAGAGCAGATTTTAGCTCCTGGGAACAAGCCAGGAAAAGACATGGCATGATACACTTCAAGAAGCATCACACATGACTGAACAGATGAATTTCCCACCAGCCACAGGATCTATCCTTCTCAAAATCCACAGGACCTGACTGAATGAGGTTTAGGTCTCCCACATTTGAAACGGGCAAATCCTCAAGGACTTTAAGTTGTCATAGCAAGTAGTTCAACTGCGGGTGTACCTGGGACTTGCTGCACTGCCCCAGATCTGTCCCTTAGGTTTCACTCCCGGAACGACAGCTTCAGTGTGGAGGCCTGCCTGCTTCATCTTCTTACCTCTGTTCTCCCTTTCAGCTGAAATGCACAATTACCGAGCCAGAACACCAATTTTTGAGCCCAGAAAGATTCATTTCCTCTGAACCCACCCAGAAGTCGAAAAGCAGTGCATCACTGTGGAGCACCACACACACACCTGCACAGGGATAATTTGAGCACTGCATACAGCTAATGCAGACTGATTATTTGAGGTAATTTTCACTTTGTAATCTATCACAAGGGTATCATTGTGCCTCAGCAACACCAGGGACAAAGGCACAGGCAGCTTTTGATTAAAAGGAAAATCAAATCATGCTGATCGGATGACTTTAAGGCCTAAAGGAACCAGACTCGTTGAATTTAGCCACTGTGGCTGCTACCAAAGTAGCATCATTTTCACAGAAGTGGAAGAAAAGTGCAAGGCACAATCAAAGAGGAGCAAGGAAGGACTAGCAGACATTCTTGCAGTCACCTTCCTTCAGTTTTGCCTGGTTCCAACAGGTAACCTTACCAGGAAGCACATGCATTTCTGGAGAAGGATCCTTGTTCTGGTTGAAGGGGCAGAGCTCCGAATTGAACACATCCCAGTATAATAGTGGAAAAACTGAGGCAGGCTCCGGGCACAGTTACTTCTTACCTCTTTCTTGAGCAGTTTAAACTATAGTTATTTTTTTTAAAAAAAAAAAAAAAACCAAACAACAAACAAACAGCCCCCTCTTGCAGTCTATCACTTCCTATGGGAAATAAATCATCAGTTTGTAAGACTGGAGCTTTCCCAGTGCATGTTTAAATTTTGAGGAGCAAGGCCTAAGCCCTTGAGTTGCAGAGTCCTAGACAGGTACGCCGAGTCTGAACAGAGACCCAGTCCAAAGCCAAAACCCTCTAGGACCCATAGCAAACCTAGCGAGCACGTAGCAGGCAACAACAGAGGTACCTGCACTAGTGACAATTACATTATTTGAACACCGTTCTAGTATCCCACACCAATCCTTAAAAAGTTTATATAAAACATAATAATGACATTTTGAGTGCATTACTGTCAGACTATTGGCTTGCCAAAACCTCTCCAGAAGTCTGGAACGCCCTCCAGGAGGGGGTCATTTCACAACTGCAGTTTTGAATGTTCTCTAGTTTGAGTTCAAAGATTTCACATCCCTCAGAGAAGTATCAGGGCGTTAGCTTATAGCTTAATTAAGTTAATTCCATGACTAACAGGAAAGGATGCTTGTATCTTAGAATAAAAATGCTCATTTCTAAACTTTCATTTCAGATAGGAAAGACGAAAGATAATGCATGCCCATGTGGCCAAGTAACTTCTGTGGGTAGCCCATCCTAATTCAACTCTGCAATAAAAAGCAAGAGAAGGTTAACACACATTTAGCTATATTTGCATTTCTGACAAGAATAACCCTTCATTAGGGCTCAAAGATACTGGCTCCTAAGTTAATTTCAAAGCCTGTCAGACAAAGAGAAATAAGATGCTAACTTCAGTCTCACAATGCCTTCCAAGCACAACAAATACACACAGCAAACAAACAAAAAACCCCAATGTTATCCCACTGAATAGCCAAATCATCCATTTTCATGGCAGAAATAAGCTTTAACTTGTATTTTGTGTTTTTAAGTATCTAAAATGCAAACTGCAAATGAGGTGTGGTGCTTATTTTGAAATTTTACATTTTAAAAGGTTGGTTATGACAGCAAAACTTTTCACCACTAACTCTATCATTCATCATGTGCTGTCACCACAATCGTAATTTCAGGGAGTTGTTTTTTAGGACTAGCGAGCAAGCATATTTATTGGCATATCAGAAATAGCTTATTTTTCATAGTTAAAACCAGAAGGACTCCAAATGGAAGATGAGCATCACCAGGTGGGAGGCTGGGGATACAGAATAGAAACGTGAAAGCCAGCATTAAATTTATTCTTTTTGTTAGCTACCAATACAAACTGTTTACAAGAAAACCTCATCATCATTCTTTGTCTTTCCTCACTGTCATGAATGGTGACCTGTGAGTGCCCTCTGTTTCTTCCTCCATTCAGATCCTACGCTTCCAGCTTTATACCAAGCTATCCAAGTGGCAGTATCAACCAAAAAAAAAAAAATAGCTGTAGGGGTATTTTTCCACAAGGAGGACACAGACAAGGATGTACCAAAGATGTACTGGCAGTTAGAACTCACAGTGCAGTCAGGCTGCTGTTAACCAAGCCCTCCTGGGGCCTGAGGACAACAGGCCTTCAAGGGACTCCAGTGTATTCTTGCTGAATGAATGCTAGTATACCCCAAAATGCATTTAACAGCACAATTATTACCAGGATTTGCTAGACAGACATAAAACCGGGACTGAATATCTGAGTCACCATAGTGGCTTACACCATAGTGTAAGTTCTTCCAGTGCACTGGGGTCAAAACAGTCTGAAAATGATGATGTCTTTGGTGCATGTATCTCCCTTATGGCAGGCAAACCGTACATTTGCTCCCACACACGTATACAGAGAGGAAACTAAATATGCAATTACCCAATTTGCAAGTGTGACACATGTGCACACATCTTTGAGGACACACCCTTTCAAGCTTCATCCTGTATTTCCCCAAATTTAATTCAGTTTCTTTCCTCCCACAGACACCCATCCTGCTTGCCAAATAAAATTCTGGAAAAAAACAAGAAATGAGTAGCACTGGTCACTCTGGCTGTTTGTGAACCAAAATGTTTTTTACTCAATTAGTGCTCTATGTAGGTTCATTAAAAATAAAAAAAAAAAAAAAAAGAGATGGCAACAGGAAGAGAAAAGTAAAAGTGGACCTTTTTTTCTGGAAGTCAATTACTCAGAGAAGAAAAAAAATTGGAAAACAGTATTTAAGAAGACGAAAACAAATCCAGGGAAGCAGCCCATTCAGCAGTGTGTTGTACTGCAATTGATTATTTTAGACCATGTAAGTACTGCCGGAAAGTAGTAGAGATGAGTACATTGTTTCTTAAGTCACATCAGTGATAAATGATTAAAAATTAGAAAAAAACCCAACAACAAAACAAACAAGATTCTCTTGATTATGTTCCAATATATACAGCAAGATTGAAAGAGTAGATAAACAACTAAAATTACAATAATATTAACTACTATACCAGCCTATCAAACTTTTTAGCTTTAAGCTACTCCAGTGACTGCCAGAGATAACAGCTGACAGAAATACCAGTATCATGCATACAGAATAAAATAACAATTGCTGAAGTAAAACCAAATTGAGTCAACTGTTTTTCAACAAATTGGCCAAGGGATAAGGCTCAAATGCAGGGGGTTTAAAGAAGGTAAGGAGAAGGCTGGGACTAAAGATAAACCAGTTAAGTTTCATAGGAGGATTAGTACAATATTAGAAAAGAAATAATAATAAATAATAAGCACAAATGCAAGAAAATGAGAATTTAAGTTTTTTTCCCCCCCCTAAACGGGTGTCATTACAAACAATAACTCTTTCTTCCCACTGTTCCAGCTGATCTTGAGTGTTTAGACTTAGATAGGACACTTCTGGGTAGCCATCCCCTCCGAAGGCACGCAGCAAGGCCAAGCCACCAGCACGCTCAGGCCAAGGTTACACCAGCCTGGCTGTCCTTGGCGCCTACTCCCACCTCCCTGGGCCTATTACCTACAGGCACGGACTCAATTACAGGACAAGCTGCTGAAGCGCCCGGCTCTTACACAACCCAGACCTCAGTGACACTCATGTGCTGGTTCAATAAGTGTCAACAACGGCTGAGGTCAGGCGGGAGAGGACGGAGGAGGCTGGGCTGAGTTTCTGCCCCTGCCCGGCTCCCCACCACATCCCACAAGCGCCTCCAGCGAGCGGACATGCCTCCATCATCCCCTTCTTACAGCAAACTCTGCAGCACTGAAGTGCTAGGCCACTTCAGCTGAACAAGAAAGCTGAAATATTTAAAGTATGCAGTAAGAGAATTAACCCTAAATTTACCTACAGTGGACTCATGCCAAGGCAAAGTGCTACAAAGAGAAAAGTCAATGAAAAAGACCAAGCAAGCCTAAGCTAGCTCGCAACCCACCATAGACACTCACCTCTGCTGCTGTAAGGGAACAATTCTCAATGCAAGCGCTGCGGATTTACACACAGAGATTTGAACCATAGGTTTATGAACACAGAGCTGCTGTCTCAGGGTACCAGCTCACATTTTGAGGTGATCCTGCTAGCATCCAGCCCCAAACTCTACCTTCAGTTGTGAAGTGACACATGGTCTTTCAGACTATTATTATTGTTGTTAGTAGCCGTATTATTATTATTATTCAGTTTATGATGCAGTCTTGAGAGCAGAGGCTGTAAAGTTGAAGACTGTCTTCTAGATGGAGACTAGACTACAGTGCAACAGTAGGCTCTCCTTCAAAATGAAGGATCCCATGCACAGACATACCTTTAGCAAGCAATGGCAATGCAAGACTAGATTCTGGTCTGCTGGGACTATTTCTGGAATATGAGAGAAAATAAACGTCAATACTTCTCAAATGCCTTTGGTTTTCAGGGCCTGCCTTCCAAAGAAGGCCCTAGACTCCAGGACCCATGGGGCTACACGTGCTTTAACCCCCAGACAGACCTCCCATGCTGAAACTCAAGGGAAAGGCAGGTATAGCCCTCAGTTCAGTGTTTTCTGCCACCTGCATCCTGGATTTTGTGCAATCTTTACAGAGCAACTATCGAACCAACAATCTAAAGAAGCCTAAGCCCCAAATAGCTATGATCACCTGTTGGAGCTTGATAACCTTCTCTCAAGATTTTGTATCCTCATATACACATACGTAAGCAAACACAGTGAATCTGAACTACGTAATTAACGTGAATTCCACCCAGCGGTTTTTTTTTTTTAGTTTTACTGCTCATTATTCACCACACACACATAAATGCAAATGAAGCAATAACTTCACCCACACAAGAGGAAGCGGGTTGTGATTTCCTACCAGCAAACATCCCTGCTATTAGAGTGCTAACAGGCTCACACAAACATTTTTGTTGCTTACCCACAAAGTAGGATTCTGGAGCACAGCAAGGGCTGGCCACTGCCTCGGGACCAGGGCACTACGGATGACCCAGGGCCACCCCACAGTCCCAGGCAGGGAGCAGGACGGTCTGTGGGTCAGCCCTAGCTCTAGGTTTCAGGCACCTCCCTGGGGACGTGGCAAGGTTACACCAGGACATCAGTCCACAGGTCAGGAACAACAGCATCCACAGCCAGGCAGGAGTGTAACAGGCCCCTGTAGAGCAGCTCAGGCAGGACTGAGGGCCCCAGGCTGAACTGAAAAGGAGCTCCTGGACCATGGGCAGATGGTGGCCCCAGGTGAGGCTGGTTAAGGCCATTAGGGCCTATTGGTGCCCCCAGGGCCCCAATAAGAACTGTTTGTATGAGGCAAAACAAGTCTAATGAATAAGGGAACTGTAATGCTGCAGCCCAAGGCCTCTTTCACAGTTAAAAGCACATAAAGGCATCTGATATAAGTACCATTTTCAAAGCTCCTTTTGAGTTTCTGGGAAAAAGTTAGTTAAGTGTCATTTCTTCTCCATCTTCACGTGTTCTTATTTCAAAGGAAGAGGCCAGGCAGATAACATTAAACTTATATAGACATTTCTGCAGGAAAAAGATACATTTGTAATTAAATATGACCCTGGCTGGATACGTTTCAAAAACCTTGGTTTTCACTGGATGACATAAAGACTGGACAAGCATCTACTCTGCTTGCAGTGCTCGTTAGCAACCTGTCTGTTCCTGAGAATTAACACCTTTATGCCAAGTTTCGGTGCTTTACCAGGAAGGCTACAGAAGCCTCACCCCAATTTCAGCAGTCTAAGTGTACTTAGTAGTTCCCTTTAATCAAGATACTAAACCAAATTACTGGTTCTCCTTTTTGTCTATCAAATATATATTTAGCACTATTTTTTTTTCAGCTACAAGAAGTTGACTAGCCTATACTTATCTTTCCAAAGAAAAACCTCCTTCAGGCAGCTCAAAATCTGGAAGTTTAGGATATGCCAGCGGAAGACAGAAATCATAGCTTCTAAGTATTATGCCACATTAGCCATGAGAAGAGAATCACTACAGCTATTTTGTACAGACCAGCTGGAAAGGCAGCGGCCACAGCACTTGCTACCACACGGCTATTTCAGGACTGCAGATGCTTGGATCTACCAGCCTCAGCAACCAGCTGCAAAAAAGGATCCCGAGGAAAGCATTTTCTTTCTCCTCCCCAGTGAGAAACCCTGTAATGCAGAGACTTAGGAGGAACCAGAAAGTTAGCTGTGATGTTCTGCTGAAAGATATTGTTTTCCCCAGATGGCAAAAAGGACTCTGGTTTATAGTACACCAGAAACTGGATGGTACTTTTACAGAGTCTGGCACTGTATACAGAAAGTGGTGGGGCAGATTTACTGTACAAAAGGGTTAATGATCCCTGAGCCAGCCTAAAGACAGTGCAAGAAAAGGCCCAGGTGACATGATGGCTGGGGCTATAAAAAGCTGCAGCTATGTGGTAGAAGGGTAAAGGAAAAACATTTAAAAGCTTAATCTTTCCTTTCCTGACTGCTGGGGAGGATGGGAGGGATAGTAAAGAAGTCTCTTCCAGGTTAGAAAAGACTGCCATGCTACTGTGTTATGCAGAAAACAAAGGTATGGAGATGCGGTGAGAGAACTTGAAATCAACTATCTTACTAAAAATGAGGGATTTGGTGGGTTATGGTGGTTCCAATGCTCTATGTGGAGTGTGAAAATGAAGGAAATAAAAATAGAAAAATGGTAGCAATGAGTGTGTACTTAAACTGCCTAAGAAATGGGGAAGAGAGGAGGGGAGAGAAACCTCCGCCAGCTTGACTGGAAGGCAATTCCCACCATATACTTTCTCTCCTTGAAGGATGGTGCCACCACCCTGGCCGTATTAGCTCCCTGATTTCTTAACCTTCTCTTTGCTCTATGATGCCTTTTACTGAGACCAATGAAAAGCTTGCCCTTCAAAGCTTTGGCACTGTCTGTAACAGCTCAACAGCACAAAAATGCAACCTCTACACTGATTATTTCATTCACTTGATCACATGAGGGCGTGATGTTGGTTACTGGGTTTGAAAATGACAATCCAAGAAGCAATCTAAACTTAAAGAAAAGTGGCTCATGACTTTGTTTTACCTGTGCTGGAATTGGGTTTGTTTATTTTTTGTTAATTTTATAGTTAAAGAAAGAAAAAGTCTTTTTCATACTTAGAGCTTGTCAAAAATAACATTTGTTTTTATGACACCGGGTTTTTCTGCTTACTCAAAATTGCAATGAAAAATGAGTTAAGCATTTTTTAAGAGGAAAAAGAATAAAATACTAGCTACATATTTATGGTACTTAGCTGTGAGACCCAGATTAACTTCAACAGAAATTTAATTTATTTAATTTGAACCCACACATCCCACATGCTACATAAGTACACTCCCCGCCTCTGTGACTGTACTGGAGCATCTAGTGTCTCATTCCCTACTGAGGATGTGAAAATCTTCACGGAGTGCATTTGTGAAAGATCTCCTTTACAGATATAACAGGTTTCTCTGGAAACAAAAATAATCTGACAAATTCCTTGACCATCTGATGAATACTGAGGCATATTTTATGTGTGCTGGTTTTTATCTTAATGCCAAGCTAAAAAGATTAGTTTGCCCCTGTGTTGTGGAGCCAGTGGGCTGTGGACTACGTGTACTGCTCCAGTCTCTGCGGAAGAGTGTTTACCGCAGTGCGCTGAGCTTTGAAGCTAAATGCCCACTATTCAGGCAACCGATAGTCTGACATTTAAAATCACAGCTACTACAGAATATACCTAAGCTGCTGGGTATAGGCTGACAATAATACAGGTGACTATAACAACATCTGTACGTTGTCCCTCAGAAATACGTGGACAGACATGCTGTGTGTGCAAGACAGGACTCGTTCCCTCCACCTGCACCTTAAGCATCACTTCATACCTGTCTACAAGGAATTTCAGCTGCTGTTCAGTACCATGAGGTTCCTCTGCAACTCTTTACAGCCTGCTTTGGTTATTACACCATGAATGCCATGGCGTCAGCACCAAAACAATTAAAAGGGTGGCTTTTATGTAATACTGGTACTGGTCAATAGTCTGGGTGTCAAACTACTCACCGTCAGGTATGCTTGACCCTAGACATATACAAAAAGCCTAATTAAACAGTTCTGGTCTGACCACTTCTAAGTTTTTAAGTACATCGAAGGATAAGAAATGCCTCTGCTCATGCTGGAAGTTGAGTGTTCCTACATAAATACAGCAACAAAAAGCCTTTGAGTCAAGGGTTTCATTCCCCTTTCTTTCAATAAAAATTAGACAGCACTTTAGATGCTGACTAACTTTTTTCCAATCAAAACACCCCCTCTTGTATATATTACAGAGGTATGAATAGAGCCATACAAACAGTGATTGTTAATACAATAACTTCAACAAGGTGAGCTTGTAAGCTTGCTGGTTTATGGATATCAGATCACTGCATAGTTGGTAAGTCCTGGTCCTGTCTGTCTTAGAAGGCCATAGAGCCAAGAAATCTGGGGTTTTGAATGTGTATTTACAACCAGTAATAAAAGAAGATTACTAATTTAAGATCCTAGTGAATGTACGTGCAAATGCAAAGCTAACATCCTACACAGGGGAGTCCTGCTGGGACAGAGCCACCCTGGAAAGCACCTGAAACACATGCTGTGAAATCTCGAGAATGTTGTCTTTCCATCGCAGGGAGAAATTACGTATGGTAGACATTCATTGTGAGTTAATGAACTCATTTAAGCTATCTAATCCTCACAGGAAACACTCAGCTCTTATGTTTCAGTCCAACATGGTTAGACTTCACTGTTATGTAGTAAGCCTCAAATCTGCAGGCAGGTTTTGACTGCTAGATAGTGCTACCCCAATGACAAAAGTTCTAATTTTCACTCACTGATTGCTTCGAAAAGGTTTTGTTAAGCAACTTGATGGCAATAGTCTCATAGACACTTCTTCTGCAGGTGTAAGACAGATGTATATTAACATCTCCAGATATACACCAGAGGGAATGACGTTTCCTCTACCTTACCTGTTACAGTTAAATAACAACAAATGTTAGGACAATGATGCTGTCTTGCCATGTATTTTCTGAAAAGCACAGTATCGCATAGTATCAAAGGTATCTTCATGCATAGTCTGAGTCTACTTTTGACTCCAGCAAAAGTGCAGTTGAAGTTCAGCACAACATTAACGCTTTAGCATGGTCCATATCAAAAGGTGTTTGTAAAAATGGTATATAATCAGATGTGAAAGTCAACAGTCACATTGTCATTGCATCACTTATTAGCCAGTGTGCTGTGTTTTTTACTTCCCTGTTTTTTCCAGAATACTGTTAGGTTTGATCTTATTTCTCTGCACCATTACAAAAACAAGGGTCCAGCAGAGTTTCATGTAGAAGAATTTGCTGAAAAAATAAAACTGTTCCTTGTATGCAGGAAATAGGAGAAAATGGTGTTACCTACCTGAATCGAAACAACTGTAGCCATAGGTAACTTAGGTGACTTTATTGCCATGTGGCACACACTAGAGATGGCTATACAGTTGAATCAATTAACATTGAGTCCTGGAGGGGTCGAACAGCAAATTTGCTTGTCTAAGGAAACAAAACAAAATGCTACCTTAATGCATGTGAACACTATTAGGAAACACCATGGAACATGGGAAAAAATTTAACTCTTCTTCATTCCTCTTCTTTCAGAGGTGAGACATAAGGGAGTCAAAATTACTCTCTTTGTCAGACATAAGGAATAACCCACAATCAGAACTGAAGGCAATACCTTTTGCCTGTGTAACTGCATGATTTAAGTGGCAGCACAGAAACCCCTGCTTCTTTGAGCCTAGCTGCAGTGCCAGTCTCAGATATATTGAACTGAAGAAATTTCTCAGCATCATTATTTTGGTCAACCTAGGGAAGATCCTGCAACAGAAATACTGCCAGTAGTAACTGCTGTATAGTGGTGACTGCTGACCTCACAAGATGAATCCTCTCTGTCTTCCCAAGTGACAGCAGTGGAGACAACGCTTAGAATTTGATTCCACAGTACACGTTACTTCCAATATGCAGGTCAAAGATGAACTTGCCTAAAGAAATACGGTGAAAGCATGCACTCTCCTCTCTGCAACAGAACTAGTGCACATCACTTGTCCTCCAAATCAAAAGACAGATAAGCCAAGCACTGCCTCTCCCGATGCAGTCACCTTCAGAGATTCCATCTCTCATGTCACAGTTATGCAGGCAGTTGCCTAAAGGATAAATCACTGCAATCCACATGAGGAGTGAGGGGAAAAGCACTGCTTCCTTATTTCCCTCAGTGTCAGCAACAAAAGGACTGCTGCTGAGAATGTATCGATTATTTATGCAGCTGACATTTCTTCTGCTGCTCTTTATTCCCCAGATTCAAATACCTCTCTCTCTCTGGACCAAACTCCATCTTCAATTATTCATTCAATTGGGCAAAATTTTTCCCTTGCTCATTTAAGTTGTTTTTTTTTGTTTGACTTGAACTGTTGGAACATCAGCAATTTGTAGATTAGATAATACTGAGTTTGGAAGTTAGCCAAGAGCTATAGGTTGACCTGCAAAGTAAATCTTCCAGACTTGGCAAGGAAGATGGAGTAAAGAACATTGCAATGACTTTCATGGGCTTTGCATCATATCATAATCATGCTCGTGGCACTCACAAGAATAGCGGCACTCACAAGAATAGTGGCACTCACAAGAACTGGGTAAGTAGCATGGCCGAAGCACCTGTGCAGTTTGCAAATTTATAACTTACAGTGACCTCTGTATATCTGTTGCAGCATATAAATCCCAGATTTATACACAAGCAACAAGTCAACCACACAAATAAATGCAGTTTGCATGCTAAGATTCCAGGCAACACATTTGACTTGAGGTGACCTTTTCATCTTCAGAAGAAATTTATTATTTTGCTAAGAAAAATAATTAAAAAAAACCCAGCTTTTTTAAAACTAGCTCTAGAAGCATGTCCCCATTTCCAAGCAGTATTACACATGCAGGGTACTCTAAATTACCACAGAAGCTAAAGAAAAGGAGAGGAATTTTGTGTTCATTTTAAGCCCACAAAAACACCACATCATCTCTGGAAATCTCTCTCTCTGAGTTTCTGAATTTTATACTGAACCTGTTAAGGTGTTAAGGACTCAGAAACAGCATTTTCCCCTCTTTTTAGAGGTTGTCCATGATGTCTTTAATATAATGAAAGTGCAAATTTTTACAAAACACTCAGAAAATAACTTCTCACTCTTCCTTTGCCATTCTTTGCAGCTTCAAAAGTCTTGTTATTCATATAGAACCACTTTGTCTCCAATTTCCACTAAATAACACATTAAGACAACTAAATGTAGAACCTGAAAGTTATGAAATGAGAGGGGAAAAAACTGAGAAGGCTAATTACTGTCATTACACAGACAGTTGTTGTGCAATGGTTAATTATGGAGATAACTGTTGTGGCACCATGCCTAAGGCTGAATCAAGTATTTGGCTTCAAAAGTGTGGTTTTTTTACATAAAGTTTCTGAAAAGCTAATATTTATTTAATATACAAGCAAGCCTTGTTTACATTGAAGACATAAAATGGAATCTGTGTGGAAGCCTCACCATCTTTCTTAGAGTCTTTTTTAGTGGTAACTTCTTTCCTTGGTGGATAGAGAACAAAGCACATTTTTCTGCTTTCTGGTCCACTCTGTGTCATATTGCTCCACTAAGCAGAAGCTGTTTTCCCATCAGACAGGATCCTATAGTAACAGTACTAGAAGGGCTTAAACTCTTTCTTATGATGATGACCTGTATCTCTATGTTACATCCACTGCGCCCTGAGAACATAGATTTTCCAATGCTAAACACTTAGATAAATTGGCCAGATAGCACATAGTTACTAGCAATACTCAGATGACACACAGCTCTTTGTTGACAGAGCATTACTACTACACCCAATGATTCAGTATTTGGAGAAGACCAGTTACAAGATGAGGGGAGGCTGGTTGAAACCAAAGCTGAGGTAGGTAAAATAGTAGTCACATCACAGCTCAGCAGCCTTATTTTAAAAGACCATCTGCAACTTCTGGCTGACAGCTGGAATAGGTCACTCTTTCTGATTTTGTGGGTATCTCCTGGGGAGAGGAAGGAGGGGGCCAGGGAGGAAGAAGTGCTGTGTGTGTAGGAGACAAAAAGTCCCACATTCAGTCCGTTAAATATCTGAAACATACCTCATCCCTTCTTTGCTTTGTCTATTCTAGAAAACTGCATGTAATAATTAAAAATAAATGGAAAAAAAAAACCCACCCACGGGGCAATCCAATGAATTTCCGCCTCAACAAGGTGGGAGGAAAAAACATGACAGATGTTAAGTGGCCTTGTGGAAGGTGATGAACAGACTGTAGAAATGTAGGGAGATATGCAATGGCACAGAAGACCGGAGAACAAGACAAATCAATTCTAATGCTTACTAAGTGGTCCAGATTCAAATAAAACTATTTCAATCATTAATTCTCCACCAAAACAACATTAGCCAGAAATTAAAAGCAGAGGGACTTTTAGGTCAGTATCCATCTGTTGCAGAGGATGAGTAAAGCCAAAACAGACATGTGTTTTAAATGCACATCTGTTAAATTGCTTCTACTTCACGCAGGTTTTGTTCAAATAGAGCTGTCTCTAGCTTGTATCCCAGAGAGTTTTTTATAAATTTCAATTAGTAATTGCAATTATTAATATGGCTACTACTTTAAAGTTACTTTTGTCATTAATATCCCATGTAACTGAAACTAGAAGAAACCTATGCTTCTACAAAAGATTCAGTTGGAGCATCAGTATATATCAAATGCCTAAGACTAAGCGTACAACTATTAGCCTTCATCCCCACATAGCTTCAAGAAGTATTAAAACCACTCCAAATGAAAGCAGACTCACTTCAAACACCAAAGCACACCAAGCCTCTGTACATCTTGACAAGTCTGATGTATTTTGTGTCACTCTGAGTATAGCTTGGACACTAGATTAGCCACTGCCACTTGGAAATTTTCATTAAAGAGCTTTAAAGGTCCTGTTCATGTAACTAGTATCTTTCACCCCCAGGCACTTTACCCAGTTGCATAGGTAAAACATCAGCAAAATACAGTCCAGCCTTATTTGATTGTATCAGCACTCAGCTTTCATAAATAAGGAGAGAGAAAAGACAGAAATAATTTACTTCAAACACTCAGTAAAGTAGTGCGTATTCCTGAAACTGGCAGTGAAGACGAACGACTGTGACTACAGTGCAACTACTTAGTTTCGCTTGGTTGGGTTGTGATTCTGCCCTTTCCTCTTGCACAGGGGAAGCAGCAGCTCATGGACTAACTTCTTGGAGTTGTCCCAGGGCAGGCAAGAATAACACCTCTGGGTGCTCAGTGTCTTAAGGAAACGACACCACCCACTAAATTTTGAGAGTTCCTCCACAGGCAGTCTCGAAGGATGTTGTACAGCTGTTAGTACCTGTCCTCCTCCCCAAAGAGTCAGAGACATGTCAATCCTACTAGAGCTCAAGAGTAGCTCTTCTTTCAAGCCTGCTACTTATGACAAGGGTGTTGGATGGAGGTAGCACACCCATGAAATCTTACTGCAGGCAACACTTTGTTTAACTTCTGTGTGCTCTGGAGATTACCAATGGACATTTGGCATTCCGTGTTGAGGAGAGAACACTTTGTATTAATTATGTTGTCATCAATTAACCATTGCTATGACTTCAGTGGATCTATGCTCAGGACCTATTTGTCTGTGAAGCCTTTCAGTGCTGTGCCTTCAGCGGCCCATTAGAACAGCAGTCCCTTGGGAAAACCTTAAAAGACAGTCTCTTCTTCCCCTTTTAATTTCATTCTGTAAATTTAATTCCAGTTATTATGTGCATGGACAATTGCCTTTCTATGCTGTTTGTTTATAGAAAGTGACATCATTCCCTTTGAAAAAACAGGAGGAAGAATCTGTGGAAATAAATGCACCATGGCAGGGGACCGCTTTGGAGAAAGGCTCCCTCTCACATGGCGAGCAGCTCCACAGGCAGCTCGCTGAGGGACCAAGTCCTTTGCAACTGCAAACCACCAGCAGGAAGCAGCCTCTGTGTAAGGAAGTGATTAGGTATTTATATCCTTCACTGTGGCCAGTAAACAGAATTAGTGTGACTTGGACTAAGTTTTAATTATACAGGAGCTTAATGATCTAAGCTGTTGTGGGAGGAGAGCGTGGGGGAAGAGAATGAAGGGTCAACAAAGTGCATCTGTCTGTTTTCTCTCCTTCTCTCTTCAGAAGTAGCATTCACAGAGCTATTTTTATTAGGTTTTTCAAGGTGTTTTTTTCCCCCCTTAGTCCAAGGAATATTAGATTCATGCCTAGCTCTTGAAGAAGTGAAAAGCAAGGAGTTGCTGGGTCATATTTCTAAGTACAACTCCTTACTTGCATGTAAGTCATTAAGCCTAAAACACCAGCAACCTCATTCCTCAGCACGCATCCTCAAACCTGCTAGGCAGGTGAGAAAATCCTCTCTGAATGGCACCGGCCCACACCCTGTGAGCTGGCAAAGTTACTCTGCTGCCTTGACCAAGGGCACAACTTGAGGGTCTTAGTGAAGAGCCAGCACTGTTTCTATAACTGGGTGCTCTAATTAGAAATCTTGGGGAGAGTGGGGTGGTTCCTACCTGTCCTGCATACTTAATTCCAGGAACTCTAATTGGATTTACATTTGACTCCTCATTTTTTCTACAATCTCCCAAAATGGAATCCAGACTTAGCAAATTGTATTGAATATTTCTGTTTAATTCCAGCTACCAAAAAAAGCTCTGAAAATCATACAGGCTCAACCTAATGTTTTGAACATTTTGATCCTTTCCAATTTTTTTTTGCATAGAGGGAGCGCTCCCTGAAAAAGTCCAACACTCATTTTGCCTAGGGGTTCTCCTCATCTCAGTTGTTGCGGCTAGCATGGCAGGGAAAGAAGAACACTTGCACTATAAAACTCATGTTTGTATTTCTAAAGTCATAGCTAGGGCCTTGGCTGGTCTTCCTAGGCAAATGAAGGGTCCATACAGGTTCAGATGTTAGTAAAGCCTACTTGCAGGGATTTCATTAGCCCCTGACATTCATTTTTAGGCTAGAAATAAGTATAGAGAAGTGGCATGCATGCTAAAGAAGGTAAACCCAGAGCCTTCTGGTTTTAGTCACAAATACTGTTATTTCCCTTTTTCATCTTTCAAGTGTTAATTGCTACACCAGCCTCCCACATGACTCCAAACTGACAGAATACATATCACTATCATAAACAAAAAATAGGGCCCTGGCATACACTACTTCCACAAAAATATAAAAGTTTTTATGCAATTAGTTTGCAATCCCCTGGAAAAAAGGCAAAGGTGATCAACACCATTATCCCTTTAGTGCTGCTGAAAAGCACCCTGACAGTAAAGGTGATCTGAAATGCGACTTTAAGACAAACAAAGAACGTATTTTCTTTTACATGTGGACTGAGTATTCAGGTGACTTCTAGACAGAAAAGTTCAGCACAAGAAATTGTGATTTACTGCCATCCTCTTCCTTCAGTGGAGCTCATTATGATTTTGACTAATAAGCCTCCTTGTCAGCGGGGATAAACCACTGCTTTGTCAGCTCAATTGCCACTCACCTAACCAGAGCACAATCCTGCAATCCATCAACCAACTCTGTCAGGACAGAGGCACCAAGTTAACAGATAGAGGGGGATTCAAGTCATATCAATTTTCCCCAGGAAAGCTCAATTAGAGAAATCTCAAATCAGAACTGAATTACAGGCTTCTGTGCTGGTCACTGGTGCTTGCGCTGAGCTGACAGACACACAGTTAAGTACTTGGGAGCTAAAGGTTACACAGATTTGAACAGCTGCAGATTACAAAGCAGCTACTCAAGCAATTAAGTGCTCCTCACCCCGTGCTGAGACTGCAGAACGCAGTTTCATGGTTCCTACACTGCTATTGAAATCAATTCATCAAAGGTTTGGTTTTCTTGTCAAAACGGCTGCTACTACTTTTCAGCTTAACCTGTAGTATCAGCCTATGTGGTTAAAGCAACCCCAAAACTGAAGTTACCTTTTTTAGTGTAAAGAGGTTGATAAGAAGGCAGAATGAACCATTAACGCTATCAAGCAGATAGTAGTAAGTGAAAAATTCTGTGCTCTCATTTAAGGCATGATCAGCTGGATTCAAGTGCCAAGTGCAGGAAAAAGTCAGGTTACCACACTTGAAATCGCAGTCCAATACATCATCATCTGTGAGTCAGCTACCATAGAAACTCATGTCTTGTTCAGTGTGATAAAGTTTGGCACAGCAAAAACCTGTTTCTCTATGCCCGAAGATAAAAACATGAAATATCGAAAATGAATCAGAGAGGTTTATTCTGCAAGAAGATATCTATCATTTTGAGCCAAACTTCTGTAGTTTGTCATTCCGAACTAGACATCTATTGCAATTAAATTGGCTTTTCTTTAGGCTGTACTGTTGATAAATATAATTTGTGAATGTGCTACGTACTGTTTCTGCAGATACCAATATCTTCACAGTGATGGCAATTGAAGGGATCATCACTTTCTCACCTAGAATAAATGCCACCCTAAGAAGTAAGTCATCCTTTAGTTTTTCAAGGAAAAGAAATTCTTTAAAAAACACGATTTACAGGTTACTTCCTTTCATAATGCACAGAGATGTACCTTCTTAAAAATGTTGTTATATATATTTACACAGAAGCCACACGACAGAAAACAGTGTTGTCAATTCCAAATGTCAATTATTCTCTTAACACCACAGTTGAAAAAAAATAATCCCAAACTGAAATTCTTTACTTGCTGACAAGCTCATATAAGACCATGCATTGGCACATGCATAGGGGTTATGCACCAACTCTATCGTGCCTATCAATCACATGCCTCAAAGACAGGGTTTTCAGAATTTTCATTCTTACATGTAAAACCGGCAGTTCAATTGCTAGGAGAATGCTTCAACACAAAGGAGTCAGCAATGGGTACGTCTGGGATTTACTGTATTTCATGACGCCCATTCAGCTTTAGCGAATAACAATTTAAAAGGTTGCAGTCATGCGGTAGAACACTACAATGAGACAGCTAGAGAGCTATAAAATGGATTGCTTCCTAACATGGGAAGAGTTTTTACAAACAGAAAATCCCAAAGGGGGTTATTTAGCTCTGGAATAGAAAGCAGCTGTTGACTAATATTTCCAAACCATCAATACAGAGTCAGAATGAAGACTTTAACTAAGACATTTCTAGTCGTTCATTCAAACACAAACATGCATTGAACATCTGTAGAACAAACTATATTTGTGTGTTCTGTGGCTTCTTGCTAGAATAATTCTACATGCACCCACTTCACAGTCCAGTACTGTGACTGGAACATAGGCAGCTTTACTTATTTTAAATTAAATTTAAAATAATAGGAGGAGGGGAGAAAGAGTTTATTGAGCAGAAAACAGCATTTACCTACAAATAACTTTTTAAATATGCAAAGCTGTTCACGAAGCTTCAAATGCAGCAAAGGGATTCACTCAGCTCTGCATGTTGAATAAGGAAGAAAAACCAAAGTCCATTTAAAGAGAGCACCTCTGCCATTTCCTACTACAATTATGCTATTTGCAATGAAGTAGAAAACTCTGCAATACATAATAAAATGGGAGACAGAAAATGTGACTATGCTTTCAGAATGTCAAACAGCATGATTTTAGGCAGCATTGTTAAACACGAACTAGAGATTAAAAGTAGGCCAATGTAAAGATTACCAATTTTTTTTGACTTCTCATCCTACGTATGTGTTTTTCAGAATAAAATAACTTCTCTAGTTTCAAGAGTTTTATCATGGCACTTCAAACAAAAGCTATCATTGGTTTTCAGCAGAATAGATCTGAGAACATTAAGTGCTTCTTTCCTTTGCAGAAACTATTCACCAAACTGAAACGTCACACTCTTAAACTGTTTGCTCCCAACAACACACAAGAAGTTTCTTCATCTTTCTGCTAAGCCCACCTGACGTGCAGGGACATGTGCCCAGAGCCAACAGGAACAAAGGAACATGGTATAGATTGAAACACAAAATGGAGAAAGAAGGTGGCATGAGCAAAAGGACATCACCGGGAGCAGAGCTCAGTTCTGGAGAAGGAGCACCCAGTCAGACCACCCCAAGATAAAAGCCAGTAAAACACACAGACACAAGCTACCATTAAACTATGTGCTGCCAATGCCATGGCACACTTCATCGCATTGCATGGGATGCACAGGATCAGCAAGGTTGCCCTGAACATGAATTGTTTTACGCTGCATGTTTTTTCCATTGCTTTTCCATTAAGTTGAGGGAGTTCTGGAAACTACTAGAGTCAAGTCAGGAGGACAGAAATCACCATGAGTATTATCCTTGTAGCGCAGGTCTTTTGATGTCAACAGAACAATTTTTTCCAGGGAAGGAGTTTCAAACAGTTAGTCATTGGTGATAGTGCAAGATAACAGGCTCATTACAGCTCTATTTCTGGGCAGCAACTTTCCACCTCCCTGTAGAACACTGTAATGAGACAGCTGGCATCATTTTTAAGGTACCCAAGGTGACAGAAGATAGCTGTTATGTGCACAGCAAATATCAGGGGCCTTGGAAAGCCCAGTTAAGGAAGGAACAGAGTGAATTTCTGTTCAGAGGATAAAAGGCAATCTTATAACACTTTAAAGAGAGTTTCATGATTGGCAGTCCACGTTCCCAGCGTGAATCCCTGCTTTTGACAATTAGGCTTTTGAGAATTTCACAATATAAGGGAGAAAAAACTTAGCAGTTGGAAAGAAAACACAATGTGCTTTGCAACTCATTGCCAAGTCAGGTACTCATCCAACTGTGGTGTCAAAACTCACTAAAAGTAATAAACCAGCAAAACTTCACAGATAAAAAAAAATGTATTTTAACACTTAGCAGCATGGAAAAGAGACCATTTTAACTTTCAGTTAACAAATTCAGTCATTTGTGTAGGTTCTCCATTAACCGCAAGGACATAAACTACCATTTAAGATATGCACTGAAGTACCTCATTGAATCGGAAACCTAAACCCTGACAAGTTGTTAAGATTTGTTTCTCTTCCCCAGGAGCTGCTCAGCACCTCCTGTAACCCCCTTTTTCCAACTACACACGGCTTTTTTGCACTAGTTCTCCACCAAGTGCTTACTCACAGGTTTCTATCGGGTTCATGACTGTACAGCATCCTGAAGGTAGAGTGTAAATTGAAGGAGGTGTGTAACAGCCAAACACCAACGCTATTTTGAATTCATTGTACAGCTATTACCACACGAAGATAAGCAGGCCAGCCAGCAAAAGATAAGAAAAGGTCACATGGGGTTTCATATAAAGCTTCAATTTCAAGTACAAAAATTCCATAGAGCTGATTGGCCCACATCTACTGAAATGTGAACCTGTTTACAGAAGGTGTTGACCTGACTCGTGGAGAGCATTTATCCACCAATAAGCCCAGGTTTTTCCACTTCAGCTGCTCACAACTCAAGTTGAAGCTCCTTATCAAGAGAAACAGGAGTTTCTCCCATTACCTCTGTGACACATTTCATCAGGAGCTCAAGGACACAGTTAATGTCTCAGCTTTATAGTAGAAACCACTATTTCCTTCCGTCTTGCCAGGGTATCTTCACATATAGGAGTCGAGATTCTTCCTCCCCTTCCTCCCACCAGCCCACTGTAAAATGGGAGCAATTCTATATTTTCCTCTGCACACACACCTCCCTCACGAATTTTAAGAGGTTCTGAAGAAACAAGCATCATCCAAACTAAATAAAAAGTATAGTCTTTGCTCTGCTGGGGCTCTGCAGACTGTAGAACTTGGCTTTCATAAGTCATCTTCAACTCATAGTGAAACACCTTATCTATATCTGTTTTTTCTACTTGTGATGTTTAAGCAGCATGGTGAAAGGAGACTTTAATGAAAATGCACGCCAAAGATCTCGAAAACGAAGCAGTTACTTGGCTTTGGAGAAGAGGAGCTTTTTTAGGAATTCAGTATATTAAAAGAAGAAGAATGTCTTATCTATGCTATTTTCATATGCTGGTGGCACCCAGGGTAACAAAGGAAGCGCATTACAGAATATCCCCAGTCTGTCAG